>NC_133233.1:898491-2098491 GCF_040436345.1 Pagrus major
CTAACCCTAACCCTAACCCTAACCCCTAACCCTAACCCTAACCCCCTAACCCTAACCCTAACCCTAACCCTAACCCCTAACCCTAACCCTAACCCTAACCCCCTAACCCTAACCCTAACCCTAACCCTAACCCCTAACCCTAACCCTAACCCTAACCCTAACCCTAACCCCCTAACCCTAACCCTAACCCTAACCCTAACCACTTCCCTTTCCCTAACCCTAACCACTTCCCCTTCCCTAACCCTAACCACTTCCCTTTCCCTAACCCTAACCCTAACCCCTTCCCTAACCCTAACCACTTCCCCTTCCCTAACCCTAACCACTTCCCTTTCCCTAACCCTAACCCCTTCCCTAACCCTAACCACTTCTCTTTCCCTAACCCTAACCCCTTCCCTAACCCTAACCACTTCCCTTTCCCCAACCCTAACCCTTTCCCCCTTCCCTAACCCTAACCACTTCCCCTTCCCTAACCCTAACCACTCCTCTTTCCCAATTCCTATAAGATGTAAGGGATTAATTAATACATTAATTCATAATATTAAAAACATAATTAATAAATACAATAAATATAATTTCTTTACTACAATTAATAATCCTACTTATTATACATAGTTTTAAAATTTTAAACACATAGGGGAATGGTTGACAAGGGAATTTATATTTGCCACAAAAATATACAACAATTAAAACAATACTTACCTTAAATAAATTATAACAATTAATATTAAATACTTACCTTTAATTAATTACAACAATTCATAAATATAAATATACTTACCTTAAAAAAACCAATTTATAATCTACTTACCTTCTTTAGACCTAAAAAACAATTCACAGTTAAGCTTAATTAAAAAGTAATATAAGACAAACAGAGGGTATAAAAAGGGAAGAGCTTCAGCAGGAGCTCATAACTCACCTGAACTCCGAGCTGAGCGCATGTTTTCCAGCTGTCCGGAAAGAGAGAATAATAGTTAATTGTGTGTCATTGGCCTGAAGAAGACCCGAAGTGGGTCGAAACGTTGCGCTGACACACCTTCTTTAGTTGATTATTTTTCCATTTAAAATAATTTTATTTTTTTCAAAAAACAATTTTCTTTTAACAACAGTACCTACCTCATGGACCGTTATGAGGAGGATGACTGGACCCTGGTCCAACGGAGTGGTCGACGCCGGCCGGCGCGCCATCCGTACCAGGATGAGGAGAGAGGAGGGTGGATGGAGAGAGCAGCCCCCGTTTCCTTCCGGAGACGGGATGATTTCCCAGTCTCCAGAGGCTGGAGACGGGATCAGTTCCCCGCCCCTAACCCTAACCCTAACCCTAACCCTAACCCTAACCCCTAACCCTAACCCTAACCCCCTAACCCTAACCCTAACCCTAACCCTAACCCCCTAACCCTAACCCTAACCCTAACCCTAACCACTCTCCCTTCCCTAACCCTAACCACTCTCCCTTCCCTAACCCTAACCACTCCCCCTTCCCTAACCCTAACCACTTCCCTTTCCCTAACCCTAACCACTCCCCCTTCCCTAACCCTAACCCTAACCACTCCCCCTTCCCTAACCCTAACCACTCTCCCTTCCCTAACCCTAACCACTCCCCCTTCCCTCATCCTAACCACTCCCCTACCCCTATAAGATATAAGGGACCTATAAATACATTAAATTTAATATAAAAATATAATTCATAAATACAATACATATATTTTATTTACTAACATTAAAAGTCCTATTCAATAAATAGGGTTGAGAAAATTTAAATACATAGGGGAATGGTTGATTAAGACATTTATACTTACCATAAAAATATACAATAATAAAAACAATACTTACCTTAAATTAATTACAACAATTAATAATATAATATACTTACCTTTAAAAACTAATCCATATAATACTTACCTGTATTAAATCCATTAAACCTTTAAAACCTAAAAAACCAATTCAGAGTTGAGCTTAAATTAAAATTTCACAAGACAAACAGAGGGTATAAAAGGGAGGAGCTCCAGCAAGAGCTCATAACTCACCTGGACTCCGAGCTGATCACATCGCTCTCCAGCTATCCTAGAAAAAGAGAAAGAAATAGTTTTCTGTGTGTCATAGGCCTGAGGAAGACCCGGAGAGGGTCGAAACGTTGCCGACACACCTTCCTTATTTGTTTAAATTAATAATTTTTACATTTCATAGATTTTATTTTTTTTCTTAAAATACGTAGTTGGTCACTTACCATGGCTGACTACGTAGATGATGGATGGACCCTGGTCCAACGGGGTGGTCGACGCCGGCCGGCGCGCCAACCGTATGAGGAGGAGAGAGGAGGGTGGATGGCGAGAGCAGCCCCCGTTTCCAACCGGAGACGGGATGATTTTCCGGTCCCCAACCGGAGATGGGATCAGTTCCCCGTCCCCAACCGGAGACGGGATCAGTTCCCCGCCCCTAACCCTAACCTAACCCCCTAACCCTAACCCCCTAACCCTAACCCCTAACCCTAACCCTCTTATCCTAACCCTAACCCTAACCCCTCCTAACCCTAACCCTAACCCTGCCTCCCATCCCTCTGGCACCTTCCTGTCAAAAGATATTCATCAAAAATGTCTTGCACCGGGGTGCACTCCTGCTAAAACCTCTTATCCTACAGCTCTCCGCTATGGCCTGCAGCACAGGTGATGCGAGACCTGAGGAGACGGGCTCCAGCACCTATGCTGCCTCGTCTGTCTGTCTTTGCCCCACTGCACAGAGTGCCACACTTAGGTCTTGCCTGTGAAACACCGTGTCATGTAAGTGTAGTAATAAGGGACTGTTTTGTGTATGCTTCCATGCGCAGTGATCTGAGTCTCAAAGATTACACAGAGCCGTTGTGAAAGTAGTTCCGGCAACCCAGTGTGTTACTGCGTGTTTATCACAGAAGACCTGAAAATAAAAGAGCCTCCACGAGAAGTCAGTGTCAGTCATTTTTACAAGAGATAACTTCCACATGGTGTCAGAAGTAAGGCGACTCGGACGTGGATCATGGCGAAGTTTAATCCTCCCGAGAAACTGGACTTTACTCGACCGGAGCAGTGGCCGGAGTGGCGGCAACGCTTTCAAAGGTATCGCATGGCTACGAAGCTAAACCTGGAAGCTGGGGATGTACAGGTTAGCACGCTGCTCTATGCACTTGGCAAGGAGGCCGAGCAAGTGTTCAATACTTTTGTGTTCACGGAAGACGAAGATGAGGACGACTATGAAACTGTGTTGGAAAAGTTAAACACCTACTTCGTCCCGAAAGTGAATGTTATCCACGAGAGGGCTGGTTTTTATCTC
This sequence comes from Pagrus major, assembly GCF_040436345.1. NCBI lineage: Eukaryota > Metazoa > Chordata > Actinopteri > Spariformes > Sparidae > Pagrus > Pagrus major. Next base: position 901,792 of record NC_133233.1, read on the forward strand.
AGAGCGCAGAAGCACGGTGAATCGGCGGAGGAGTATATCCGTACCCTCTACGAGCTAGCCGAGACCTGCCAGTTCGGTCCGTCGAACATAGAGAACATTCGAGATAGACTGGTCATCGGGATTGTGGACAAGGAGTTATCGGAAAAACTACAGTTGACAGCGGACTTGACACTGGAAAGAGCAGTGGAGATTGTGAGACAGTCGGAGCAGGTAAAGGGGCAAATAAGCCAGCAGGCTAAAGCTAGCTCCGCCGATGCTAGCTACCTCAGCGAAGTGGCTCGACCGCATGCACGCGGGACTCCCGCTCATCCACACAGAGGAAGGGGGAAAAGACGCAGCAGTTTCCACACCGCGGGTCCGGGACACCGCGGCGGAGAGGGGAAACAGATCAAGTGCTTCAGGTGCGGTAAGGATCACCCCAAACATGCAGCCTGTGCAGCCAGAAATGCACAGTGCAGGAACTGCCAGAAGACTGGGCACTTCGCTGTTGTGTGTCGCTCTGCTAGAGTGAACGAAGTAACCACAGTTGGGCAGGAGGCTGATCACAGTGGCAGACATTTTCTAGGTGAGATCAAAACAAAGTACACCTACATTGCAGACACTGATACACCATGGACTGTTAAACTAACCATCAGAGACACTCCTGTGACCTTCAAGATAGATACGGGCGCTGACACCAGTGTGATATCAGATGAAACCTACCACAAGCTCAGATACCTACCCCAGTTAGCAAGCGATGACATGGACTTTGATAGCCCAGGGGGGAAACTTGATGGCTTGGGACAGTTCACAGCTTTAACAAAATACAAAGGCCGGCAATACAAGTTCATCATACATGTCGTCAAAACAAACAGCTGCAGCAACCTTTTGGGCCGAGCCGTCGCAGTGGCTATGGGACTAGTGAAAAGAGTGGATGAAGTCCAAGGCACGTTTGATACAGATGTGGGCATCTTGAAGATAAAGCCCGTTAAAATATGTCTGCGAGATGATGCTGTACCGTACAGCGTGAACACTGCGAGGAGAGTATCCGCACCCATGCTCCCTAAAGTTAAAGCTGAACTGGAGAGAATGGTGAAGTGTGGCGTCATTGAAGAAGTAACAGAACCAACGGAGTGGTGCGCGCCGATGGTCCCGGTCCCCAAACGAACAGCTGATGTGAGAATCTGCGTTGACTTAAAGAAACTGAACATGGCAGTTAAAAGGGAGAGGTACGTCTTACCTACCATAGATGACATACTGCCACGGCTGGCCGAGTCCCGAGTGTTCTCCTTGCTCGATGCGGCTAGCGGCTTCTGGCAAATCCCGCTGGAGAAGGAAACAGCCAAGCTGACCACGTTCATCACTCCCATGGGGAGGTATTTCTTCAAGCGGCTCCCGTTTGGGATCTCCAGTGCACCGGAGATTTTTCAGAGGGAGATGTCGGTGTTGTTCAGAGGCCAGGAAGGGGTCGAGGTGTACATGGATGATATTCTCGTCCATGGCAGGGATGAGAAAGAGCACGAAGAGAGACTCCAGAATGTCCTGCAGATTCTGGAGAGGGCAGGCTTGAAGCTCAATGACAAAAAGTGCCGCCTGCGCCAAAAGCAGCTGAACTACCTGGGACACCTCATCGATGAAGAGGGCATCCGCCCTGACCCCTCAAAAGTAAGTGCCATCACAGAGCTACAGCCACCAAATGATATGCCAGGCCTCCGGAGGTTCCTGGGTATGGTTCATTATTTGGGTAGATACTTGCCCAACCTGTCAGACGTCATTAAAACCCCTCAACGACCTGCTGAAAACTGACGCGGCGTGGACCTGGGACGCAGCACAAGTCGACGCTTTCAACAAGGTGAAACAACTCATCTCCACAGCACCCACACTTGCATTCTATGATGTAAACAAACCCACAATAGTGAGCGCAGACGCAAGTAGCTTCGGGCTGGGTGGCGTACTGCTACAGCGCCATGCCGAGGGACTGAAACCCGTAGCTTTTTGCTCCAGAACATTGACTGATGCAGAACGGCGCTATGCGCAGATAGAGAAAGAGTGTTTGGCGGTCGTTTGGGCCTGCGAGAGATTCTCCACCTACCTGTACGGATTAGACAGCTTCACAGTGCACACCGACCACAAACCACTAGCCCCACTGATCAACAACAAAGACCTCGACATGGTTCCCCTGAGATGCCAACGCCTGCTTATGCGTCTGATGAGATACAACCCCACTGCAGAGTACGTGCCAGGGAAAACATTGACAGTAGCTGACACACTGTCCAGACAACCATTAACTGTAATACAGAGTGAAATATCAGAACTAACCTGTGATGTTTCAGTGTTTGAAGATGCAGCTCACGCAGCATGGCCAGTGTCGCCCTCCAAGCTGGAGCGGATCAAGCGAGAGACGAGCACTGACCGTGACCTCCAGGTGGTGAGTAAATTGGTGACACATGGGTGGCCAAAGCATGTGGGCAGCGTCCCAGTACAGGCCAGAGCATATCACCAATGGGGTAACAGCCTGTCAACCTCAAAGGAACTTCTGTTGTATGGAGATCGAATTGTTATCCCACACAGTATGAGAGGTGACATACTCCACCGTTTGCATGACGGGCACCAGGGCATCACTAAGTGTCGCGAGAGGGCGCGAATGAGTGTGTGGTGGACCGGACTAGAGAAGGAGATCCAAGAATTGCTGACAAAGTGCCCTGAATGCATGCAAATCAGACCGACACAGAGGAAGGAGCCTCTGATGACAACACTGCTACCTCAAAGGCCATGGCAGAAGGTCGGAGCCGACATCTGTGAGTATGAAAAGAGAAACTACCTGATTGTCATTGACTATTTTTCTCGCTACTTGGAAATAGCGCACTTACCCGACATGACCAGTGGGACCACCTGTGCGCGTCTGAAGAACATCTTCGCCAGGTGGGGGTGTCCAGATGAGCTATACACTGACAATGGCCGACAGTTTTCTAGTAAGGAATTTCAAAGCTTTTCTGTTGCTTATGACTTTAAACATATCACCTCCAGCCCTTACTACCCCCAGTCCAACGGTGAGGCTGAGAGGGCCATTCAGACGGCGAAAAAGATTCTTCGACAGGCCGATCCGTTCCTGGCTCTTATGAGTTACAGAGCTACACCGCTACAAGCCACGGGTGCTAGCCCTGCACAGCTCATGTTGGGCCGCCAGATTAAGACAACTCTGCCCACAGTTGACAAAGTCCTCGCCCCAAAATGGCCTGACTTCACAAAGGTGCGTAAAGCTGACGCCAAGGCGAAGGAGAACTACAGACGCACTTACAACAGGCGCCACGGTGTCAGAGCACTCCCACCTCTCAGAAGAGGGGAGAGAGAAGTGGTGAAACTCGACGGAGAGTCAAAATGGGAGACAGCAGGGACAGTCCAACAACCACACACAACACCAAGGTCCTACCTGATCCAGACGGACCGTGGAACACTGCGGAGGAACAGGCGCCACCTGCGCTCAACCTTCCTCCCTGTTCAACAGCCAGATGAGACAGAGACCACGCAGGCGAGTGAACAACCACCATCACCCCTGTGCTCACAACCAGATTCACCTGTCAGAGAGACTGTACCAGTGGAGCCTGGGGGACATGATCAGGCTCAGGTGACTTCCAGAGGAGTCATCCGTCCTCCTGATAGATTCAAAGACTTTGTATTTACTTAACACATAGCTTGCTAACAAATGGAGCAGAATAATCTCCAGCAGCTATGGAGGTGAATGGGCAGTCTACCCCATCACCTCAGAGAGGGAAAAGAAAAAGTGAATGTTGATGTGCACTGTTGTTGTTATTCTTGTTACAGTAGTGTTACAGTATTTTCCTGCCTTGTTAAAAGAAAAAAAGGCTTACAAGTGAAGCATCATTTAATATGCTACAAGTTACTGAGTGTTCTGCTGATTAATACTGAAGGTTAATTGGACTTATGGGTTAATTGCTATCTTCTCCTATTATTGACCTGCCTCTGTTGTTTACTTACTTTAAGAAAAGACTGCAGGTGTTGTTTATTGTTTACATACATGTCTACGACTCAAAAGAGGGGAGATGTCATGTAAGTGTAGTAATAAGGGACTGTTTTGTGTATGCTTCCATGCGCAGTGATCTGAGTCTCACAGGTTACACAGAGCCGTTGTGAAAGTAGTTCCGGCAACCCAGTGTGTTACTGCGTGTTTATCACAGAAGACCTGAAAATAAAAGAGCCTCCACGAGAAGTCAGTGTCAGTCATTTTTACAAGAGATAACTTCCACACACCGCTACGTCCTGCAGCACGGGCGATGCTCCCAAACGCTAACCCTGATTCCCATTTGACCTTTGACCTTAACCGGCCTCTGATTGGCCACCTCACTTCGTGTTGCCTCATTCTAACTGCTTTTTTTTTGTTTTACAAGCATTGGCTTCCTTTCTTGTTTTTGTATAGTTAGATTTTTGTATTGTTAGATAGGGTTAGTTAAGTTAGATATAGTTAGTTATAGTTAGATGTAGTTAGTTAGAGTTAGATACCTCCACATGGACTCTGCCAGTTGTATTAAATATTTCTAAGGTAAGTATTAATATATTTTTGTCAATTAAAGGTAAGTATGTATTGTAATTTTAACAAGTAGGGTAAGTATGAATTTCACTATTTCAGGTTGTATTAAATATTTTAAAGGTAAGTATTTATTAAGATATAAATTGTAATTTTGTTATGGATTCAAATAAATCACACACTACACACATTTTAACAATATTTTATTATAAACAGTATATACACGAACAATTTTAAAACTTATAAATCAACGATTTTAAAACTGAAACTGAAACATTAACATTGAAAATTTTTTTTTTTTTAAAAATTATCTACTTACTCCAAAATCCAAATCTGGAGCCGTCTCTGGAGATGGGTTCGACCCTGGAAACATCTCCAGAGACGACTCCAGAGATGAATAGGGATCCTCCTCGGCGTAGTTTGTGAGAGGCAAAAACATTGCCATCACCTCCTCCCCGCCTCCTGAGTCGTCCCCGGAGAAGGTTCCGGAGACAACTCCAGAGATGGCTCTGGAGATAGCTCCAGGGATGCATCCCGAGAGGGCTCCGGAGCACATTCCAGTGGAGGGATGGCTCCGGTGGAGGGATGGCTCTGGACGGCAGGCACCAGCAGAGTGCCTTCTCCTGCCCATACCGATGGCTCTGGAGACATCTCAGGTGGAGGGATGGCCCCGGCAGAGGGATGGCTCCAAAGGGGAGGCAACAGAGGAATCACCACAGACATCTCCGGAGATGGCTCCGGAGACCACTCCGAAGATGGCTCCGGAGACCACTCCGAAGATGGCCCCGGAGTCGACTCCGAAGGTGGCTCTGAAAATGAGTCTGGAGATGGCTCAGGAGACCAGTCCGAAGATGGCTTGTTGAAAGCTAGTTGAGAACGGAGCTGAGGGCCAATCCGTCGAGAGCAGGTAAGAGGACTATTCATTGTTCTAACATTTAATTTGCAGATGTAAGACGTAAGATGTTACCTTAATTTGCATCAGCATCAACTTAATTGCTACTTTATGGTGTTACTTTTGGATTTTATTCAATGTAAAGGAGGGGAGGGTGGGGGGGAGGACGATTGGAAAACTGTTTAATTGGCTTCTGCGTCAAGTTTTTTCTTTCTTTAACTTTGTGTGCGTGCGTGCGTTGTGTTTTCACAGATAACGCAAGTCTCTGCAATTGGTTGTGACAGATGTAAGTAAGAAGACGCATGTGCTTGTGACTATAGACTTCACCTGATTACAATTGGGAGAAGGTAGTGCATATGCCGATATCTGATGAATGTATTCTCTCTCACACCTCTGTTTTGGAAGGGAGGGCCCTGACAGGCGACTGGTGTATTGCCTACAGTGCAAAAGGGGGTACAGTGTACTGTCCGTCCACCTTAGGAGGGCGTGCATGAAGGACTACACGGCGGAAGAACGGGATGCCGAATTGAACTGGGCAAAGCAGTCTCAGAGAGAGTGGACGAGGGTTGGTAGATGCTGGGACTACCAGGAAATGTCCTCCGTGGTTCCGGATGAGGCGTCTCGCCGGTCGCTGGTTGACCACCTCAAGAACAAGGGTTCTTTGTCGTTGGTGAACCAGTGGAGGGTGTGCAGGGTGCAGAGCCGAGGTTGGTTATGCTCATGATTTGATTAACATTTAAGGTGACCCTTTTTTTTGTATGTCTCAAATGTACATTGCCTTTATGAATCTGTGATGCATGTCAGCTCCTGGATTACTGACTACTTGACAGACAAACCACAGTTCGTCTGTCTGGGCAATGTCCTGTCTGATGTGGTGGTCAGTGATATAGGAGCTCCACAGGGAACTGTGCTTTCTTCCTTCCTTTTCACCTTATACGCCACTGACTTTCAGTACAACTTTGAGTCGTGTTACCTGGAGAAGTTTTCTGACGACTCAGCTGTAGTCTGGTGTATAAGAGAGGGAGAGGAGGGGGAGTACAGGACACTGAATGTCAACAAGATCAGAGAGATAGTGATTGACTTCAGGAGGAAGAAGATGCCTTCACAGCCACTACGGATCAGGGGGGAGGTGGTGGAAGAGGTGGACGACTACAAGTACCTGTGAGCGGTGATCGACAACAAACTGGACTGGAAAACTAATACTGAGGCAATGTACAAGAAGGGATTGAGCAGACTCTATTTCCTGAGAAAGCAGAGATCCTTCAACGTGTGCAGCAAGATGTTGGAGATCTTCTACCAGTCTGTTGTTGCCAGCGCTATTTTCTTTGCTAGAAGGCTGGCCCCGTACTTGGTCTCAGGCTGGACTATTTTGAGACCGTGGTGGAGAGGAGAATGCTGAAGAAACTTTTATCCATCATGGACAATGATCAGCACCCTCTCCATCACACAGTAGACGGACAGCGGAGTACCTTATCTCACAGGCTGCTTCAGCTCCGCTGTCGAAGGGACAGATACAGGAAATCCTTCCTGCCACATGCCATCACACTGTACAATAACAGCTAAAACTCTGGTAATAACATACAGTCTCTACGCACTTTATATGTTTGTACACTGTTCTGCACCTTATCTGTTCACTGCACCTTATCTGTTCACTGCACCTTATATTTTATTTTGCACCACAATCAATACTGCTTATTTACACGTCAATACTGTTTATTTATACATTTTTATACATATTTTTTTATATATACATTTTTATATTACATTTTATATTGCTATGTTAATATGTCTAGGTCATTCTTTTTATTTCATTGTGTTGTCATTGTCTGTGTGTGTAATGCTCCTGCTACACTTTAATTTCCCAGCTTGGGATCAATAAAGTATATATATCTATCTATCGGGGGGAAGGTCCGGTCTGAGCACCAGCGTCTGCTGGAGATGGCAGAGGGTTGGATGGAGGAGGCGTGCCATAGGCTCCAAACGGGCGAGCAGTTGTCGCATGGTCACACGACCATATACTGGTAATTACTAGTGCTAGTATTGTTAGTTGGTTTGTTCTTCACGTCAGACAAGGCATATTGCAACCACTGAACATAAGCTCTGACTTAAAAATTCCTTTTTCTCTGTCCCTGTTTTTCTTTTCCCCTCTCCTCCTCGGCTCGAATCCGCCGTCCGGTACAGCCGAGGCGCCGGGGACGTCCTCCCGGGACCAAAGGTAAACATTGTCAGTTTCAGTGCTGACGTCAACACATCCGACTTCACAACTGCCTGATTGCTATGTGTGCTTTTCTCTTCCTGCAGTTCTGCGTCAGCGAAATGGCCATTTGACGACGAATGGGACGCCTACCTAAAAGAATTCCCTGTAACGGTCGGTGCCCTCGCGCCCTCTAAAGATGACATTGTCAGTGCCGGATTTGGAGATCAGCGGAGTTATTACCACAAGTGGAGGCGCATGCAATTGGAAAAGCGTGTGCTGCATGTCGCCAGTAGGCACTGGCTTTGTCTTTGTCAAACAGATACTGTATGCTGTCTGTGAAAAGCTGCTTAGTGTCTCACTAGGACTGCCTCTCCTTTTCCCATCGCCGGACGAAATGGAGGAGGGAGCGATGTGCTACCTCTTCTTCATCAAGGGCAGGCTTGGAACCAAGCTCTTCATCGACTCCCAGACATTCCCCTGCGAGTGTCACCCCGGCAAGGACACCTTTGGAAGGCGCTTGAATCATTCGGGCAAGGCCTTCAATGTGCAGCCTGTGGTAACGCAGTTGAACTTTCCGGACGGACCCAAAGACATTGTCCTCTTCTTGGCCACGAGAGACATAGCCGTCAACGAGGAGCTGTGTTGGGACTACGGTGTCAGACGGTCGTCCTTCAAAGGCAAAGGCATGGACCTAGATTGGCTGGACGACTAAAAAAAAGACCTGTGTTGGGATGCTGTGAAGACTGCCTGTTATTGGCTTGTGTTGCATTGGTTCATTGCTGTTTAGTGTTAACTCATTTGTTGTTGTTATTGTAGTTTAGCGTCATGTGTTAAATAAATGTTTTTGCTACAAAGGACAACACCTTGAAGTCTTATTAACATAAGATAGACCTAGAAAGGGTTACGAAAAGGGTCTTCTCTTAAACTTGTTGATTGGAGAAACAAAGGGTTTAAACATTGAAAAGTTACCGCAGTAAAAAGTCACGCATAAAATTATGCATGTGAAACATTCCTTAATGATATATGGGCTAATTGTAATCACCAGACATCAGGATGACCAATTTCATTGCCATATAAATAATTTCAACATATATATATATATATATATATATGTATATATATATATATATATATATATATATATATATATATTTATATATATATATATATATATATATATACATATATATATATATATATATATATATATATATATAAATATATATATATATATACATATATATATATATATATATATATATATATATATAAATATATATCAAAAAAATTAAGGACTACATGAATAAATAAGTTATTGCTTTAGACAGAATGGGAAAGGCAACATAGAATGCATTTTATTATACAGTACAAAAAAAACAATGGCAATGTCCATGATAAAATACTGAAACACTTTCCTTCTGCTAACTATAGTCTTTGTGTTGAATTGATGGTCAAAGTGACTACTTTTTAATACTACTACTTTTTAATGGTTTGTAAGTGTAATTGCTTCTTTTGTCCACTAGATGGAGGCAAGTGACCACATATCACAACAGTTTATCTGAGTTGAAGTCTAGGACTAAGCGTCTGTCTAGATAGATAGATACTTTATTTATCCCGAGGGAAATTCAAGAAATGAGTCTGCCTGCCTGCCTGCCTGCCTCTCTTGTTAACATTAGATTGACATAGAAAGGGTTACAAAAAAAGTGAAAAACACAAAGGCACTGTCTTTTCTTAAACTCATTTGAGAAACAAAGGCTTTAAACATTGCTACTGCAGGAAAAGGGCATACATAAAATGCGCACTGCATGTGAAACGTTCCATAATGATATATGGGATAATTGTATCACCAGGCATGAGGATTGTGAGAAGGAACACAATTACGGCTGAAGGTACAGCAAAGAATGATCCACAGGCAGGTTTGAGGTGGGTCACAGAGGTAGTTCTTTATTCATCCATTTCAGCAAACAGCATAGACACATCAGAACCACGTCACACAGGTTGTCAAAATGGCACCTATTTATAGGGTGTCACAGGTAATGACCCTGGAAGATTCCATCCACTGGGATCCACTGCCTACCAACATGTTTAACCCCCCATTTTTATTCCTGTATTTACACCACATAATCGGTAACCTTAATACACACCCTCATTTACCTCCACTAACAAAGAAAATACACATATCCACTTCATATTACATTTACTAAAATACAATACACACATCCACCACCCCCACACCAATTTACACTTGGTTGCCCCCAAAACTATAAAAGCGGTGTCTGTTTCCTGGGGAAGCCTTTTGCCTGCACACCCTGAAGACAAAAGACTGGTGAGTACACAATGCACTTGACTTATTCAATGCATACTTATTGAGCAACACAATACACATTCTTAGCTTAGCTCCTTGTTTAAGCAATTAACACATTTAATATGCACATTTAACCCTATGTTCCTCTGCTCTAGGTGGAGCTGCGTGGCCCACACAGCACCCACCAGCAAACCCAAGACCCGACAAAGGACAATAAACATGGCGACCAACACTCGATAAATACGGTAAACATATCCATACAAATGCGCAAAAAAGCAATGTGTTAAAATGTATTTTGCAAATCTCCAATAAAGTGCTGTTGCTCCTCTTAAAGGGTCTGTGCAATTATTAAAGTGCATATGTAGTCACACTCAATCCAAAGTGCGTGGTGCCATGTGTGCAAAGCCAGGTGACGATGTGCTCTTTGTCACAAGGATGAAGAAATTTATTGCCATATAGCAGCTACAAGAAAAAAAAAAAACAAATAAATAAATGCTTAAGACAGAGAAAGGGGGGCAGGCGCCATGGAATGCATTTCATTCTACCAGAGACATGTCAAAAACAATTCCAAAAAGGGCCCTGTGGCTGCAGGTTATTCCTCCAACCAAGACCACACAGTCTGACCAATCAGCTGTCTGAGATCAGCTGATGAAATGAGTCAAGTCTGTTGTGCTGCTGCTTGGTTGGAAAGAAAACCTTCAGCCACTCGGCCCTTTGTAGAATAGTTTGGACGTGCCTACAGAACCAAAGGAAATGTCCAAGATGAAACAAACACTTTACTTCTGCTAAGTCTTTGGGTTCCATTGATTACATTTCCATTTGACTTGAGGTCAAAATCACTGCTTTTTAATTGAGTGTAAGTCTAATGGTGGTCACTTCCTAAGGTGGCTTCAATGGCTTGTTTTGTCCACTAGATGGAGATAAGTGACCACAGATCACAAGTTTCTGTTAGTCTAGAACCCACTCCTAAAGAAAAATGAGATATTCCTTGAATACCTAGAGCTTTGACCTTTGACCCTGCCTGCAAGTCTGGCTGTCTGCATGGCTGTCTTTGCCCCCTCCTGTGGCCGCCCAGGGGCACTGCACAGAGCGCCACACTTAGGATTTGGCTGTGGAAAAACGCTACGGCTTGCAGCACATGTGATGCTCAAGATCTGAGGACACGGGCTGCAGCATATGATGCCTTAGCACATGTGATGGTCAAAGTGGTGCAAATAATATACATACATATAACGTAATTATAGTTTTATTAATAACCAATCAGTTCATTATAGCCTATATTCCAATTAAGGTGGGTGACCAGGATTACGGGTAGTCTCAAGGGTGGATGGAGAGTGCACCGCCTTCTCCTTCGGGAGGGGGTATCAATTTCCCCAAACCTAACCCTGCCTCCTGAAATCACTGCTTTAATTGACAAAATTGGCTGGGTTAAACAGAACTTTACCAATGGGGAATTTGAAGCACTCTTTTCATTGAGCAATAACAAAAATATTATCAAACCAGCTGATAAAGGTAGTGCAGTGGTTATTATGCATAGGGAACAATACCTGTGGGAAGGATATAGACAATTACATGATAAAACGTATTATTCTAAATTGATAAAGCCAATTTATAGAGATACTATACCACTTATTGATAAGATTATTCAATCATTATATAGTAAAAAATGTATCAATAACAAACAAAAAAACATATATTCTGGGAGCCTAGACGCAGAATTTTTTATATGCTGCCTAAAATCCACGAGGACCCTTCTAAGTGGAGCAAACCAGGGGAAATCCCTCCAGGGAGCCAAGCCCATTGTGTCTGATTGCAGCAGTGAAACCTACTATACAGCTGAGTTCATTGATTTTCATCTTAATCCGCTCTCGACGAAGCATGCCGGTTATATCAAAGATACATATGATTTTGTAGAAAAGGTTAAACAAATTCCCATCCCTTTAAGCTCATTCTTATTTACAATGGATTTAGACAGTCTCTATACCAATATACACTGAACAAAAATATAAACGCAACACTTTTGTTTTTGCTCCCATTTTTCATGAGCTGAACTCAAAGATCTAAAACATTTTCTATATACACAAAAGACCATTTCCCACAAATATTGTTCACAAATCTGTCTGAATCTGTGTTAGTGAGCACTTCTCCTTTGCTGAGATAATCCATCCCACCTCACAGGTGTGGCATATGAAGATGCTGATTAGACAGCATGAATATTGCACAGGTGTGCCTTAGGCTGGTCACAATAAAAGGCCACTCTGAAAATTAAAACACTGTGGCTGTGTCCAAATTCAGGGGCTGCAGCCCACGAAGGGCGCATTTGAAGGCCAATTACGTCACAACGCTGCGCGAAGGCTGTCCAAATTCGAAGGCTGCTCCACATGCAGCCCACAAATGCAGCCTTCCCCACCCTCGTTTAGGAGGACGCACCGCTACTATCCTTCGCGGCCTCACATATCCCAAGATCCTTTGCGCACCGCTGCTCAGTCCCGAAACAGAAGAGGAAGCAAGAGAAAATGGCGACATCAAGTGGCGCAGACATGACATTTAAATTTAAGTAATGGGTTTATACTCGGTTTGTACTCATTTGAACATCCAACGCCAGATATGTTAAACTTCAAGAGACTATAAAACCTCCAAAGTTTAACTTTCAGTTAAAATACGTGACGCTGGTACTGCTATGGTAAATATAGTTGTTAATCACCAATGGGTTAATGTTTATTTTGTAATGTTGATAATTCAATTTAGATTTGACACATTGTACACACACAAATAATGTACACGTTTGATAGATTTGAACCAAAACAGACTTTAATGCATGAACACCTGGTGACGCAACCAGGAAATACTCCGAAGGCTGGACCGTCCAATTTAACAACGGTGGACGCGGCCTTCAAGGTCTCTCCGAAGGACCCGGCCTCCGTGGGCCGCAAAGGCCGCGTCCTTGAAGGCTGCAGCCCCTGAATTTGCACACAGCCATTCTCACTCCAGACTTAAATGGCACAGAGAATTTTTTCAGCACCAACCCTGGGTGCGCCATCATCAAAATAACAATGTTTTAACCCTAACACACAAATATGGCAATGTTCATTTAAAAAACTGTGTCTACCTGATAAAGCGTAAACAGTGCGGAATGCAATATGTGGGTGAAACAGGTAATACAATGCTTACCAGGTTCATCCAACACAGATATAATATTTCTAAAAAGAAAAACGCACACACTCTTTTGGTAAAACACTTTGTAGAACATGACTGGTCTTCACTTACCGCAACAGTATTACAGTGTAATCCAAGATGGTCCACAGTCCAGAGAAGGAAAATAGATACAATATAAATATTTACTTTAAAAGCATAAATATGGTTATTTTGTTAAGAAGCATCAATATGTTTTTGGATTAAATGCATACATTTCATTAAGAGCCACTTAAACTAACACTAGGTAGTTTGGACTCATTACTACCCCCAGCTGGTTGAGAAGCGCAATTATCTGTTACCAGTGTCGTAAATACTGTTGCTGTATGAGCATCCCTGGGGAAAATGAATACACGTGAATTTGTTGACGGAGCGGGCGAATCATGAAATCGTCTGAAAAAATGAATGAGTGAAATGAATGCGTTTAGTAACGTCTGAAAATGTAACTATGTTTTCGGGAGTTACTGAATACAATCGCAAGTTCACGTTGTGTTTGGTGTAATAACTACAACCAACTCGGTACGACAACAGTAAGTAGCATGCTAACGTTACCGATAACAACAATAGCCTAACATTATCTCCCAACCACACTGTTCAACAATTAAGTTGATAATCTGCATGAACTAAGGAATCTGCAACTTTTCGAGACAAGATGTTCATAGTGTTTTAATAAGTTAGTCATCGTTTACAGTCGCTACATGAAAACGTGCAAGCTATCGAAACGGACAGCTTTAGATTATCTCCCGGCTTTATTACGGTTATAAACTGTGGACAAATAGTGCCCCAATGAACACCACATAACAACAAATCAACTCAAAGTAAAAGTCGGTAAGATAATAAATATGTATATATGTAATATATGACTTACAAATCCAGTAGCATCAAGGCTAGGCTAGGTCACCATCAGTCTTGAAACCCATTTCTTCTTTCAGTTCCACCGAGTGTAAGCTAGTCCAGTATTTATCTGTGTCCGGGCTCTGTTCTATCACTTTCTCTTTTTCTTTTCTTCGCCTCCTCAGACAATACAATAATAACAATACGTTTTTCTACCACTTAACTGAGTTTAGAAACATTATTTTAAGGTCGAAAAACTACCTAGTGTTGCTTTAACACAGATTCGGCAATAATTTAATGGAAATTATTTAAAAATGCCTTTAAGAAATGTGATGACGCTTCCCCTTTAAGGCACTCGTTGCCCGTGTTTATGCATGCTCCGGCCAGAGCTGAGCTGAGCCGAGAGCGAAGGGGGGAGGGGAGAGAAGCAGAGAAATTAACGAGTGAAATAGTTACAAAGACAGTTGGTTTAACGCCTGGAAAATAATACCCATCTACTTGGTGTTTCATGAGGACCATGTTTGAATAAACCACAGCGGTTCTGGTGAGTTTCAGCTCGTTTTATTGATGCTTCGTTGTACTGTTTGCACTTGAATGAGTGACTGGTCTAGCAAAGAGAGCTAGCCTTAGCTAAACTGTTTAGCGGCTAATAGTCTGCGGGTTATCAACCAAAGAGTTTTATTTCATGTAAAAAGATTACATCATTATGTACATTACATTATGATTTAAACTCGCTGTAAAAGGCTATTTCATTTGCATGGACAGAGTAATTTATTTTGTTTATGGCCTGCTGTAAAGGTCAGTTTTTTTTTTTTGCTTGCTCCTGAATGAAGTTTGACTAAAGAGAGACACTCTTCCTCGGTGCGGGAGACAACACGTAGGCACGCGACCGTGGGACACAAGATGGCGAGCCAAACCCACAGACTACATCCCTTAAAGGCATCTTCATCTTCACCTTCATATTCATCGCTTCAATGAGGATTTGCCGGATGGATTACTGGTAAACTGCCAGAGAGGTAGGAGTGTTGTAGATATTTCTTTTGAACTGAACTGAGTTGGAACAATAACTGAACTGAACTTAAACTTATTGAACTTGAACTGAAGTGTTACATGTTTACATTCTGTTTCATAATTGTCAATATTGTGATTTAAGGTGTAATATTGTTTCACTTTATTTGGATTTAGATGCTTTTTGGTGAAAAGGTTTTTCTACTTATGGAATTAATAGAAAAATAAGGAAACCAAAATAGGTGCAACCTATTACCATAAATTGAGATAGTTAGTCACAGACCGGTCTAACATAACAAAATCTCTAATTTAAATCATCCTACCTGGATGAATTATTAAGGAAGAATATTTCTTATTTAGGAAAATAAACCTGAAAAAAGGGAAAGTGAATACCAACCCTAACCCATACCTGCAGGATACCTTAGACACTGTCTGAACACCGTTATGTTTATTGTTCTTGTTTACTTTAAAGTACCGGCTTTAATTTTAAAGAACCTGGTCTCTGGTTTAATTTGTCGCCCCACTCCATCAGAACCTAGAAATGGTCCAGTGGCTTTCAATGATTCTTGGGAATTTGGATAAAACAGGTTTTAATTTTGAAAATAAAAAGTTAGTTAAATTACAAAATCTGAAGGTATATCATTATAGACCAAGGTCTTGGCTGTTCATCAATGTACCGGTGCAACCTCCTCATTTTGTATTTTTTTCATTAAATTGGCGTTTTTCCAGTTATTACTTTGTTTTTGTCAACACTGTCAGACACAATAAAAAGCAAATTAATTTTTATTTATTTGGTCTAATATGTATTTAGAGCTTTTAAATCATTATCTGGCATTCTTAGTACACATATGCTGTTAAATGTTGAATATTCACTTTTGTTCATTTTTTATACTGTTTCACGTGTACTCCTTTTAAAAGATCTAACATCATACAACGTTTACTTACATATCATCAAATATCAAATCATCATAGTAAAAAATAGTCATTACCAGTAGGAATAATATACAATGCATCACTGACATCATCTTAAACTGTCATCTAGTGTCCCCTACTCATAAAATAATACATTATATTCTTCTGTAAACTGTATATTGGACATGAAGAACAGATAACAAATAACAATTGTGAGCACTGTGGCAAACAGTCAATAAGAAACATGTTCAATTAGCAATAGGCTATCATTAATAAAAGTACCCCTTAATAATCATCATAGTAAAAAAGAAATCATTACCAGTAGCAATAAGATAGAATTCATCACTGACCTCATATTTAACTGTCATGTAGTGCCCCCCACTCATAAAATAATATAGATCATATTCTTCTGTAAACTAGACTATAAACTGTATATTGGACGTGAAGAACAGATAAATGAATAACTACGTCTTACAGTCTCTTTTCCATAAACTGAAATGTTTCAAATTACAGAAAGCATTCTGTGTAAATACCACAAAACACATCTGACACAAAAATAATAATAATTCGTGACCTCCTGTGAGTATTCCCTGACTGTTTTACATCACTCCACCACTCATTTAGCTTTATCAGGAAGTATATGGTGTATATGTTTCTCCTCTATGAAATCCATGACTTCAGCAGACAGGTTGTATATCTCCCTCGTCCTGCTTACACGACCTGGTGATGACAGTTCCTCAAGTTTGACCAGAATATGGTCAAATGGTGAAGCACATATCCTTTCCACCTCCTTTTGGATAGAATCGTGTGTTGGGCCCATTAGGGTGGAAAAACTCCACTTCCACATCTTGATGATGAGTCCACAGTGACAGCCTTTGCTAACCACCAGTTCTGGTCATAAATGACCGCAAGCCAATCTCCGCAATGAACTACATCAGCAGATAGATCTGTCACAGTCCCGTCAGGACCACTTTTGGTCAGTTGTTCTTGCTCCGTTGGCTCTTGCTCACTTTCCTCCCGTTCCATTTCCTCCTGCTCACTTTCCTCCTGTTCCGTTTTCTCCATCAACATTGCCAAAGGACCCTTCCTCTTTTGCATTGGTATAGGACCATCATCCTCAACCTGTACTCTGGGTGTGTTGGCAGTCACCTGGAATATTGTTGTGCTGAAACACTCGCACATCTGTGGCTCACTGCAGAAACAGGACAGTGATCTGCAATCGATCTCAGAGTCGTTTCGGTGTGTTGGTGTGACCTGATGGAGTTTCCTTGTTGCAGGTACAGGTTTTAGTGATTGAGAAAGGAGTGCGTCATATGGCTGCATGTCAGCTTCAGTAATGATATAGAGCTTAGTGCTGCAGCGGCTTCTGCCAACCATCTCATGGAAGATTCACAATGTCATTCCCCTGCAGTATAAGGCTGTCTGCAGTCCTTTTCACAGCTCCTCCAATGCCGTCTGGGGCTCCCTTCCCATGTGAGGTGGGGAAGAAGTTCCAGGTTGTTCTCTTGAAACCTAGAGTTGGAGGGACACTGCAGAGGAGAAAAACGTTCTTCTTGTTCTTGTATTGCTTGCTGGGCAGGACTGGTTCCATGTGAGTCCAAATGGCAGAGGCATCTTGTCGCTTGGATTCTGATACTGTGAAAAAGCCTGTCTTCTGTTCTTTTGTATAGTACATGCCAGTGTGCAGGTTGAGCTGTGGGAGGTTCTGACCAAAATGGCATGACTGTACCTCAGAACTATACTTGCACTTCCACACCTCAGAAAAGTCCACGTGCACAATTACTGTGCTATCATTGCACTTCTCGATCATGCTCCTGTACTCTCTGGTCTGGTTCTGAACTGAGCACACGTGTGTTGTTGTTTCTGTCTTCAGTTTGTCTTTATATCGTTGGAGAAGCTCTCCCAGCGTGCCACTGTGCATCGCAAGTCTTGTGTTGAACTGCTGTTTGATCCTGAATTCCTTCCCATTGCTGCCATTCAACATTGGTCTGGTCTTGCTGTGGTGTGGGAAGTGTATGTTTGTGGAGACACCGGGTGCAGGAGCACAGAAGACATGCCTCGCTTGTCTGTGAACAGCAGACAAGTTCAAAACTATCCTCCAGTTTGCTAGACTTGACAACACCATTTTCTCTTAGGACTTCAAGCATCAGCTTAGCATTCTCATGGTACTGACATTGGTGTGTCTTACGATCCAACGGTCTTGGTGCTGTGACATAGAATGGACGTAAGGCACAGAAGGATGAATAACTGAGCTTCACTCTTGGTTCCTTCTTGGTGAACTCCTTGTGGCGGTTCAATACTGTATCAGTCAGAATTAGGGCTGGGCAAAACGATTAATTTTGTAATCGATTAATCTAGCAAATATTTTTTCGATGCATCGATTAATCTAACGATTCCAAAATAAAATTCAAGTAATGAATACAGTAGTGCAATCTGATGCCAGAGATAGCATTTAACAAAAAATAAAATAAATAAAATACTGTCTTTCAATAAGTAAAACTGTTGTGCAAACAAACAAATGTTAACAATAAATAAATAAAATATAAACAGCAGCAGCAGTGGTGTCCTTCTTGAACCAACAAAATATAACATTTACTTTGCTTTCTGCAAAAAAGTGCTCTTAACATACACTCTGCCACTTTTCCCTTAAGAATACTCAGTGAGTGTGTGTGTGTGTGTGTGTGTGTTTAATTCAAGACATGATGTAGTCATGCATTGGAGTGGAGGAATGTTAACATTTCAACATGCTTAGCAGTCAGGCTCGCCCTTTTTTTGGTGACAATGTTTCCAGCAACTGAAAAAAGCCTTTCAGATGGCGTTGATGGCAGGTACAGCCAAATACGATTTGGCTAAAGCAGCCAGTGTGGGGAATCTTGTTGTGTTATCCTTCCACCATTTAAGGGGGTCATTGTCCCTTGCGATAGGCGTTTCCCCAAAATACAACAGTACTTTTTTCCTCATGGTCTCATTGTCCCCATCCTCATCCTGATCCATGACTTCGTTGCTGTCTTCCTCCTCAGAATCTGTGCCCAACAAAGTGTCCAACACAGACCTCTTCTTTGGTGAGGGACTTGCTGAGGCTTCCTGCCCCACAGCTGCCTGCTGTAGCTGTGCTCTCTGCTCCCTTTTGAGATCAAGTGCAACACTCTGTACTCTTACTTGCAGTTTCAGAGCATCCTCTGGAGAAAGGAATTTCAGTTTTTGGAAACGTGGATCAAGGGCAGCAGCAATGAGTGACACATTTTTCCCATCCTCTTGAAATGCAGATACCTTCGGCTGCCACCTTGACAAGATTTCCCCTTCTGCATGGCTCTGGAACAGGTTCACGGCAGCAGAATCAAAGGATCTGTTTTGGGTGGATTTCAGGAGACCTTTCAGCGGGGGGGGGGGGGGGGGGGGGGGAGAGAACAGAAGCTGTGACATAAGATTGTCCACTAAGAAAAACAGTAGCTTGCTCATATGGCTTGAGCACCTCCTTCAGTTCATCCAGAAGAATCCACTGATCATTTTTCAGATCAAGGTAATGTTTCCCACGGTGTGTGACTTCTGGATCTGACAGCGTCGCAACCACTGGCCATCGCTGTTCTAACAGACGTTCAACCATATAGTATGAACTATTCCATCTGACAGCTACATCTTGGATTAGTTTGTGCTCAGCTGTGCCCATTTGTTTTTGTTTCTGCTTAAGTTTGGTGCTAGCTGGCTCACTTTTCCTGATGTGCTTCACGAGGCCCCGTGCAGCTGATAGTGCCTTATCAATCATGGGGTCCTTCATTGCATGGTGTACAACTAGCTGCAGTGTATGCCCAGCACACCGATAAGATGCCACTCCAAACTTCTCTTCGAGGATGCGGAGAGCTGCGACTATGTTACTTGCATTATCATGCACAATGGCAGGGACGTTATGCAAGGAAATGTTGAATTTTTCTGCCACCTTCTCCGCCCAGGAGGCAATGTTTTCTGCAGTGTGTCGCTCTTCAATTGGTAGTGTTGTTAAATTGAAGGAGACAAGATCCCAATTGTCATCAATGAAATGACAAGTTACTCCTAAGTAGGCCTCTGTGACCAGACTAGTCCAAGCATCAGTGGTAAGGGAAATTTTGGATGTGGCCTTTTTTAGTTCGTTCCTTAGTTTCTCCACTGAAGTTTCATACTTTCTCTCCATCATACTTGTAAAATGGCGCCTAGAGGGCAGAGTGTAACCTGATTGAAAAGTGGTTAGCATTTCTTTGAATCCCTCGCCCTCAACCATAGCAAGCGGCCTCATGTCTTTCACAATCATAGATAGGACGCTCTCAGTCAGTACAGCAGCCTCCTGGGGGGTGCAGGGGGTTGTTTTTTTCTTCTGAAAGTGGTCCTCCACACTTTTCTGCTTATTCCTGAAAACATAAATCACACACACAGCACACAGATTAATAAAAATAATTTTAAAAAATATTAATTATATATAAATAATAATAATAATAAGAGGATTTTAATATATCCTAATCATACTGTCTATTGCCATCGTTTAAATCAGCAAGTAATCAAATCCTATGTGTGTAGTTGAGCTGTCACGGCATGACAGTGACCAATTACAAAATGAAAATTACAAAAAAGAAATTACAAAACAACAATCAATGTAGTACAGGACTAATACAGTGCAAAACAAAGCAGGCAGACAGAAAAACAAACAAAAACAAAACAAACAAAAATCAGAAATAAAAACCAACAATACAGAGAGCAGCTTGTATCAGTTTTGAGTTTGAGGTGTGTGGGTGGGTGTGCCTGCATGTGTACGTGGGGGTGTTTGGATGAATGACAGGGTACATTATGATGTTTAAATACGGTATTAAAATGTGACGACTCATTGCGTAATATAATATGTACAACAAAACAAACAAGAAAAGAAAAAAAAGTTGAAAACTTACGGTGTTAGGGTTAGGGGTCATCTGCACAAGCTGCTCCTGGATGCCGCCTTTTGAGGTGCTGGTGCATAGCCGTCGTGCTTTTATGATAGGCCATTTCCATTTTACAAAGCTGACAAACAACAGAGTCGCTCCCTTTTACTGTAAAATAGTCCCATACCTTCGAAATACGTGTTCTTTTTTTGCCGAGTTCAGCATCAGCTGACTCACTGGCGCTGCTGCTGCTACTCGCTGCCGCCATTTTTTGTTTTGGTCGGACAACGCATCGACGTACAGTTTTTGTGTCGACGTATTTTTTGTGTCGGCGTAATCGATGACGTCGACATGTCGCCCCAGTCCTAGTCAGAATCATTCTCTGATGCTTTATTTTCTTGCATGTGATTGTGTCCTGTTTGTCAGTTGTCATTCGTGCTGCATTATGGTAGAAATCCTGAACCTTCTGAGTAATTGCTTGAATGTATGTAGGTTTTTTGTCAGTAGGCCTCCTCTTCCGCAGTGTGTTATATGAGAACCTTGCCTGACAGAGTCAAGTTCTTGTTCTTGTGGGCAGACTTGTTTTGTTTCAATTCATGAATGAGTGTGTTGTGGAACAGCAGAGTTTTCTTGATGGAGGGGTTTTTGAGTTGGCTTCCCCGCAGCAGCTGCTCTGTTTTTTTTCTTGGTGATTCTTGTGTTTTTTTATTCCAAGCTTGTTCTCGTACCCAACGCTTTTTCATTCTGTTCCTATCCTTTGTTACCTCTTGAAGTTTATTTCTAATAGCTTTCATCTCTCTAGAGTATCTCGCTCCTGTTTTCTTTCTTTCCCTTTCTCCTGCTATAGCCTGCCTACTCCGAGCTGGCTCGTGTATGGCATGATCCGCTGGACTGTCTGGGGGAGTTTCTGGGTGATCTGAGCCCTTTCTCTTATGTTCTCTTGATACTTGTTGACTACGTTTCCAAGCCTTTCTCTGACTTCTCTTTTCCCTTTCATTCAAGTCATTGATATTTTTTATCTTCCCTTCCTTCACCCTCTTCTTCCATCTTTGCCTTTCCGTTCTGAGGTATTCCTCCTTTAACTCTGCATCACTGTGTGTTTTCTCTCTACGCTTCTTTTGATATTCCCTGTTTCTTCTCCTTCTCTCCTCCACAGATAGCTGCTGCCTAGCCATAACTTCCTAAAACACATAAAGTCAAAGTTGAGCGTAATGACTATGAAATTGGGGGGAATTACTGTTGGCTCAATAACTACGACGACAACTGTAGGTTTTCATGACTTTACTGCAACCTCAGCACACCAATAACAACGAAAGACTTCCGCATTCCTCCCCCAGAACAAACCTGTAACTTGCACATGCGCAGTGAGAAATAAAGCACATAACAAACTCCCCTTTTCTCTTTAAAGAAAAACAGTGCAAAGAAAATATTTATTTTTCTCCTTTTTTAGTGTTCTTAACAGATAGCCAGGTTTAAAGTTTCAGCTTTAATAACTAAAGTAGAACAGTAAAAAAAACTTTGTTGTTTAGTCCATTTAGCAAATTGTTGCTTGTACAGTCACCTGTGGTGATCTCTGAGTACAGTGTAGCTAGGAAGACTGCACTGTCAATGCCATCTCCAAGTGCCAAAGTCTCTCCAGCTAAAGTGCTCCGAACAACTCTCCTGATCCTTTTTGACTGCCAGCATATAGGCGAGAATCTTCCAACCTCTCCCATAAGCATGATCAGGTGCCCACCTTGAGTGCCTCCATCTGGAAGAATCACTGAACACCACCAGCTTTAGGGAGCTGTCTTTTCCCAAGTACTGAAACCTCAAAGTCACCTCCTCTGACTTCAGTTTTCTGATCAGTTTATTTGCACAGTGCAGAGTCTGAACAGTGGCATGCTTTGTACTTGACGCCAGGATGGATATGTCACACATTCTGTCGGGTCTGCTCTGCCTCGCCACCCGCAATATTTGGCCACTCTTTGACTTAAGCATATCATATTCAGTGTCTGTTAGGGGGGGGCTCTCGTGGGGTCCACATGAATGGGTTGGAGATTTTTTATGTACATCCATTGTTGTACCTGTATTTCATCCTCTACAGAGAGTACCTCCATTCCAATGTAGCTGAAGCTGTTGTGTTCTTCACGTCCAATTTGAAAAGTTGCTTTCAAGTGAGAAATGACTGTCATGGAGAACGTTCTTCCGAACCTCCCCAGATAAAGTCATCCACATGACAAGCAAGGACTCCCATCACATGGTAGGAGTCATCCAACCAGTAGAACACTGCTGGGTAAACTTATGAAACAGTACCTCCCGACTGCTGCATAATGTCCTTTACCCTGTTGTACCAGTACAGAGAAGCATCTGTCAGGCCATAAACACACTTCTTCAACTTCCACACAGTTCCTTTGCTCTGAGCTTCTCGGGGAGGCCGAATGTAGACATCTCGGGTTAACTCTTTACCTTGCAAAAAGGCTGCTTTAATGTCTATGGAGTTCAGCTGCCATTTCTTTTGACATATAACAGCCATGATCATTTTTAGGGACTCTGAAGCACACGTAGTTGAATCTTTTGGTAGCTCCTCAGTGTTCTTTTCCTCAAAGCCTCTTGCAACTAGTCTGGCTTTAGGGACACCACCATCTGGTGTCTCCTTGAGTGTGCACACCCACCTTGTAAAGATGCATTTCTGACTTTCATCTTTCACCTCTTCAAACACATTGTTCTGTTTCCAGTTGCTGAGTTCAGCGTGTTTGGCAGGTATGAAGGCATCATCATTCACAATCAGTACGTCCTCTTTATGGCAGTCTGCACATAACTCAACATGTTCAGATGGACCCAGTTGAAGATTGTCTACTTGTCCTAAGTCCACTGATCCAGTTGTACCAGCAATTTCCTCAGGCTCTGTGTACTGTAAATTGTACCAGTTTTTGTGCGTTCCAGTGGCCTTTCCTGCCCGGCTGAGGATTTTTCCAGTGTGTACTTGGTCACTTCCACTGTCTGTGTATGTAACTACTTGTCCAGTTTTCAGCTTAAGTCCTTCACAAGTAGTATTTGAGTGTGTTGTTGTGTGAGGGGGCTCATTGTTATCCTCAGCATCTTCATCATTTGAGGGTGCCTCTTCCTCACTTTCATTGTCAGTCTTATTTTTATAGAGTCCAGTTTCTGGTAATGTGGCATTTTCAGTTCCCATCAACTGATTATCTCTTTCTCTCAGCATATCTTGCGAGCCATCAACCTTTCGAAGTCTGGATTGAAGTACACGAACATAAGTGCCTCCATGGCGAACAAATATCACCACACCATCTTGGCCGATGACCACACCTGGACCTTTCCACTCTGTAGAATCCACCCGTTTGTAGTAAACCTTATCCTCCGTTTCATATCTGTCATCAGTGGGTCGCACTTGTTTAAGAAGGGCTCTTCGTATCCTCTCAGAGCATTCTGTTTCTGTGAATGCTCTCCTTGTAGCATGTAGTGCTGAGATGTGTTGGGCCATCCAAGTAGCCATGCTAGTCCCTTCTAGAGCTGGGAGCTTATCAGTGAGAACTGACGGCAGATTTGGGTTCTGCCCGAACACTAGCTGGTAGGGACTGTAGCCATGTACATTGTGCATAGAGTTTTTTTGCCATCAGGGCCCAGTCTAGGGCTGTCTTCCAATCACATCCGTTGTCTCTCTTTACTTTCAACAGGATTTCAGTGAGAGTTTGATTATGCCTTTCTAATAGACCGTTGCTCCATGGACTATAAGCTGCAGTCGTTTTCACTTCAAAGTTTTCAGCTACGTCCCTCATTTCCTCATTATTAAATTCACCCCCATTGTCAGTGAACAGTCTGCGTGGAGGACCATGAACACTTATCCAGCAGTGAATAAGGTGCTTCACTATCTCTTTGGGTTTCTTGGTGGTTATAATGCTCCCTGCACTGAATTGTGTGAAGTGGTCAATGGCATGCAGATACCACACTCCTGGCTCTAGCTCATGTAAGTCCATAGCTACAGTTTCATTGTAGGTTGAGGCCATGGGTAAACCTACTGCTGGCTTTGGCTTTGGTTTACTGTATCTAATGCATGTCTCACAGTTCTTTACAATATCCTTCAGGATTGTGGTGCACTCCTCATCAGTATTACCTGAGCAGGTCAGTAGTTTTTTCAGTCTGTCAACTGAGGCATGTCCAAACTGCTTGTGCAGTTTCAATAGAATTTTTTGTTTTTCCTGTTTTGTCATGTTTTCTGTCACAATTAGGATGTCATCTTCATTTTGGATGTCACTTCCATCTGGGGAACTCTCATCCCTCAAGTTCACACAATAATGTCCTGACGATGTCAGTTCAAGTTTCACAGGTTGCTTGAAAATAATGGCTTTGTCATTCTCAATGTCCAAAACTGCACCTGCTCTTTTCAGTGACGTTTTGCTTAAAAGCAAAGGGATATCGGCTGGGACAACTTCTGTCTCAATTTGACATCTAGTCTGTGTTATCACAGCTGGGATTTTCACTTTCTTTGTGGAATGGCCAATTCTCCCATCACCAAACTTGAATGGTCTTGCACTTTTTATGTCCTTCATTTTAAGTAACTCATCCTGTGTTAGTTGACTGACATAATGATCAAGCCATTTTTCGTGTCAATCACAGCAGATCCCAAAGACTCCAACATGAAAATCTCTGTGTTAGACAATGTGTCTTTAGACAATAAAGTAATGTTGCATTCTTCAAACTCTGTTTGTCTTTCATCTTCTGTCAGTTTAGCATGTTCATTTTTGTGGGGGCAGTCCTTTGCCCAGTGATATATGCTTTGGCAGACTGCACATCTCGTTCTCCTGCCGTATCTGTCAAGCGGATTGGTACCTTGAATAGCTGTTTGACGTTGCATATTTGACCTACTTTCTCTTCTGCTGGTAATCTTTGTGTAGTAGGCAGCGTCAGTTGCATCTCCGCTCACCTGCAGTGCATCAGCGCCCCTCTGTGGCGTAGTATCGCCAAAAATCCTCTTCAATGCGGCCTTCATGTTGTCAAACGTGAGGCGTGGACAAGCGGTAAGCGCCTACTGTTTATCTTTAACATTCAGTCCCGCAGTGTCTAGCAGCTTGAATGCTAACATTGCATCCGGGAGCTCCATTTTGAACTGGTGAATTCTGTTGTACCTCCGTTCAAACTCAACAATGTAATCCACTATCGAAACGCCATTGTCTTTCGTTATCCGGTCAAACTCCATGTAAGCCTCGTATTGGCGGTCCTTTTCCTTTCAAAAACACAGAGTCCAGTTTTTTCAGAAGTGTAGTCATTCCATTATCCATTATGTTCAAATCCTCTGCGGCTACTTCCAGCGCGCTGTCCCTCGCTCTTCCCATTAGCGACAAGGCAACCGTCAGGGCCTGCTTCTTCTTATCCAAGTCACTAACCAGTCTCCAGATTTCGACCTCATTTTTCCAGCTTTCGTAAGATTTCTTCTCATCAAACGCTGGCGGAACTTTATAATTACCAGTGGCCATCCTCTACTACCAATGTTGGCTCAATAACTACGACGACAACTGTAGGTTTTCATGACTTTACTGCAACCTCAGCACACCAATAACAATGACAGACTTCCGCATTCCTCCCCCAGAACAAACCTGTAACTTGCACATGCGCAGTGAGAAATAAAGCACATAACAATTACAGTGAATGTTAGATTTGGTTAAATGTTGTCATGCCATTTTCATTTGGCTTTAGTCATTGGAGATGCATAGCCTACAAGGGATATTGTATACTATGTGCTATGTACGTAGGTAGTAGGTGCACTATGTATATCCCAAATGACGTAAGCCAAATGAACATGGCATAATAGTGAATTGAGAGAGAAGGAAGGCACACCTCATCCCCTAGGGTTGGACGATATTGAAGAAATATAGGGGGAATTACATAAATAAAAATATAAAAGAGGTTAATGAAACATTACAGATCAACAATTATATTCTAGCCTCTGTTGAGGACCATTTGGAGGTTTTTGTCACCACCACCGTCAGACAGAAAACCTGACGGTGGTGACAAAAACCTACTCTTTCACATGATATGCATGAGTTGTTCACATTAGCCATCTTGTTTCCCCTCTGTTGCTAGCTACTTCAGACCTCTTCGTAAAAAGTAAACATTTATGTCATAATCTAATCTAATATTTTTTATAAAAAAGAGACGGTGTTGACATGTTATGGTTGTGACAGAAGCAGTGTCCAAAAATATGAACAAGTTTAAGAGAAAATAGCAAACTTACGGGAGCTTGATTGATCTTGAAGCATGCAGTAGAGCTGAAGGTTTGAAAATGGGGTCCTCAGGAATGTAGTTGACCTTGTAGTTGCCTGATTTTATTGCTTTTTATAAATATCTGACAGTGGTGACGAATATGTGGGACACATTTTGAGCAACCACAAAATAATAGTAAATATTGTTCAAAACTCACTGTTCGTACATATTACAATGTACTCTGTCATGTGGTAAAGATATTATTCTTTTTTAATCAAGTTGAAATGATTCTCCTATCCGAGGACAACTGATTTTGTAGGCAATGGGCCAGCATATAATCATTAAATTAATAAAAATTAAAAATAAACCTATAAAAGAACCTTACATATGTGCAAAGGACCCCCTGATTATAACCTTGATTCTTTTTATTCATGAAAATGTTATTAATTTCCAACAAAATTAGCACTTTTCTTAGTGGGGCATGTTTTTGCCAAGTTTCAAGAATCGGTGCTTTAATAGTGTGTCTGGCGGACACTAGTGCTACACACCTCTACTTACTTACCTTAAAAAGTTAACAACAATTCATAATTACCTTAAAAACTCTAAATTTATCTAAATTCATATGGAGATTATAACATTGGAGGAAAGGGGGAGGGACAAATGAAGTGAAAAGGACAATCTAAGAAGAAACCACTAAAGCTTAAGGGACACAAAATCGGGAGGTAATAAAAGGAGGCTTGTAGGAGAGAGAGCTCACTTCTGCTCTGACCACAGGAAGAGAAGCACCTCAGTCAGCCAGTCAAGAACAGCCAACTTGTTTTCTTTTTAGTGCGCCTTGGCTTGAGGAAGTGCTACAGGTCAAAACGTCACCCTTGGCACACGCTTTTTTCATTTATATACTTAAAAACAATTTAATTTCTTTTCATTTTACACACACATTTATTTTTTTCAATTCATAGATCATTTTAGTTAGTTAAAAAATACATAAATGTATTTTCATTTCGTAGACGACAATAATAATAATAATAATAATAAAATATTTCAATAACTATAATTACATAAATACACAGCTCCAAAACAAAACAATGGATGGGGGTTGGACAGAGGTACGCTACGGCAGGAGGCGCCAGCGCGACCGTCAACCCAGTTGGGACAAAGTGATTGAGGCTTCAAGTGGGAAGGACCGTGCACCTCCCGTTAGTGATGGGACTTCCGGCTGTTTTAAAAGAGCCTGTTCTTATGGCTCGGCTCACTAAAAGAGCCGGCTCTTTCAGCTCCCAAGTGGCTCCTCCGATTTTTTTGTTGCTTCAATTAATTGATTACAAAAAATAATGTAAAATTATGTGTAAATTTTATTACTAATGTACAAATATTCATTATTTATATGGCTTATTATACTCAACAGAGTGCTACAAAAAATAAATTTTAAAGTACATAGCCTTTTACACAAACTATCTTTATAGAGCTCTGGGTTGTGGTGGTGTAGTGTAGACACTGGGTAACCAATAAGTGGAATTTATCCAGGGTTATGGTAGCAGTTTACTACCTATCCAGTTTTATTCACAATTTTCAATTTCTGAACTGAAATGCTACAAATGCTGGAAGTGGAAACCATAGAAATATACATAACCATCAACATACAACCACAACTGTATGACCTTAACTCTGCATCAATAGATTAAAATAAAAATAAAACACAAATGTATTTCCCTCTTTCTTTCTTTGTGAAAACAAATGATTGTTTACATTCTCTATAAACAATGAAATTATTATTTTTACTCTTTACAAAGGCACCGGACAAGATGCTCCTTGTCTGTTTGAATTGGGAGTCCCTTTCTCAACCCCTGAGAACAATTCAATACCGGACGGTCTTCAATTCAAAATGAAAGCTGGGTTACAACTGCAGCAGCAGCAACAGATGCAGCAGACACACTGGCACTTTCATTAGTAGAAGGTTCTCTTCCAACTGCACCGATGAATGTACAGTTCTAATGTGCCTGTGCAGGTTATTTGTAGAGCCTGCTCGATATGAGATTTTAGCCTTGCATACTCTACACTCAATTTTATTGCGTCTCCTGCCGTCACTCATTTTCTCACCTTTCCAGCGTGTTGTCTCTGTAGTGGCTGTTCTCTCTCTCACGCACGCGTCTCCCTCCCTCCTGTTTCTCTCTGTCTGTGTGTGCTGTGTCTGTAACCCCCGCCCCTCCCCCCCGCTCAGTGCGGACACATAGACGCCACCACACATCATGTAGTTGACCACTCACGTGCGGCTTAAACAGAACACCTTACAAAGTTAGAACAACAATTCATACTTACCATAAAAGTTGAAAACAACAATTCATACTTACCTTAAAAAGTTAGAACCACAATTCATACTTACCATAAAAGTGAAAATCAACAATTCATACTTGCCTTAAAAAATTAGAACAACAATTCATACTAACGATAAAAGTTAAAAACAACAATTCATACTTGCCTTAAAAACTTAAAACAACAATTCATACTTACCTTAACCCTCGTGTAGACTTGGGGTTCTGACCCCAAGTTAAATCTTTTCCCGTCAAAATTTGTTTTTTATTCATCAAATGGTCTGAAAATAATGGATGTTGTCCGATACTATGCTCTTCATGATTTAAATAAATTTGAAATAATTTGATTGAATTATTGTTCAATAAAATTACTTGTCCTTAACAATTGTCCTCTGGGGTCAATAAGACCCTGCAGCACAAAGTGGTGCGATGGAGCAAATTGTCACACCATACTGCTTTCCAAAACATCTTTGATCTTGGATGTTTGATGTGTGGGGTCAAGCAACGGTTATGACAACAACAAAAAAGGTCTTCTCTCACAGGTGTTGGAGCATTTCACATTTTAGTCTGAGAGAGACAGGCAGCACAATGAGGAGGCAGAGGCGGGTCAGTGACAAATAAGGGTTTGCATTATGAGCAATTCAAAAATGTTTTAAAAGCTTGCATCAGATTTGCTAAAATATATATTTTGTATTTATGTTGGTTTCATGTAATTTGAAATAGCATTTGAATTATTTTTTACGAAAGGTAAGACTGATTGCTCCTGAAAATGTCAAGTGGTGTAACCACAACAAAGGAGAAATATTAAATATTTATTTCCACCTAGAGTGTATGCAAGTGTACTACTTGTAATATAGAGCAGGACAAATGCTGAAAACACTTTGTTTTCTAAATAATATTTGACAAATTATGTATAAACTGTTAAAAAACATGTTAATACATTGCAATAGAGGATTACATCTTATTCCACATGAATTTTCCTGAATATTATAATATTTTTATGAAAAATACTGGTTACACCAATTGAAACAAACCAGTTTATTATTTTCAATGAAGAAAAAAACATCAAGATTAATTCATTTTTACAAATTAAACATCCAAAAATCATGTGGACTTGTTATTTTATGAATTAATTTAAAAAACAAACTTCAAAAAATCATGTGAACTCATGTTTTGACTGCAATGAATAAGTGTAAAAACATGTCAAAAGTTGTGTGTGTGAGGTGGTGCTGCAAGGGATAGAGAGAGAGGGAGAATTGTGTGTTTAGGGCTGTGTGTGTGCTGGGAAATGTTTCCAGTCCTCTGTCATGAGTTTTGAATGACGTGAGTTCAAATGTTCTGGCTCAGAGATTATGTGCAGCACATTAGACTCATAATAGAATACGATGTCAGGTGGATGAGGCCAGGTGAAGACATTCTTCCCACCCAGAGGGTTGCATGCAGCTCACTTCCACTTCTTCACCCACCACCTGGATGACCTGTCCCACGAAAGGCTTACTTTCATATCTGTCCAGAATGAACTTGCCTTTAAGATCCTGCTGTAAGTTGGTAGATGTTGAGGGGAGGTCTTCTGATTGCAGGTTGCGGAGATCTACTGCAGTTGGATCATAGTGCTTGCAGATATCAGGTCTTGCACAGAAACATGAAATTTCCCTCCACTGAATCGCAGCTGGCTCTTCAGAGGTCACTTGGTGAATTTTCAGTGTACCTTTTTACGGCTGGGACATTTGTTGGGACTCGTCGTACTTGGCAATGGCTTCCTCGGATATCCAAAAGTACTTGATGCTTGAGGGCTGATCCTTCAGGAAGTTGTAAAGTTCCTCAGCTGTCTGCAAGTCAGTGCCTCTTTGGACTGCTGTGTCTGCAGTACGCTTGACAGCCCCTCCCACTCCATCAGGAGCTCCTTTCCCATGCGATTTCTCACTGAAATTCCAAGTGACCCTTTGAAACTCACTCAGAAAAGGCACTGTGCTGAGAAAAAAAAAGTTTTTCTTGTTCCTGTATTGGGTCACTGGTCCATCACTTGCCTATGGCATCCTTCAATACAGGCTCCATGTGAGCCTACATGAATGCAGACTTCTGAGGTGTCTCATGGCTGTTGAATTGTACAGTGCATGGAGGTCCTTGAGAGAGTGCAGCAGTACCCTCCTTTGCTGCTTGATTTTATTTTTAGTTATTGTATCCTTTTTGCGTGATGACATGCGACTATTCTCATCCTTACAGAGAAAGCTGGCCACTTCCTCTCTTTTCATTTGTGAGGCTTTCTTTTTGTTTTTCATTTTGTTCTTTTCACTGACCATTTTCTTTTTTTTCTGTTCCCTTTTAACTTTGCGACGTTCAGACCTCAGCTTTTCCCTCTCTTTCAGCACTGAGCTATAATATTTGTTCTTTCTTTCCTTTCCTTTCCTTGCAGGGGTTGAGTATGCTTGCGGTCTCTCTACAACTGGCTGCTCATAGTCATGATCGTCCAGATGATTATGCATAGGCTCTGGATTGTCGAGATGCTGAATTTGCTCATCTGACGTGTCCATAGATTGTGGGGTTAAGTTGAGAACATCAGCAAGCACCCTTTTCTGTTCTCTGTAGTCTCGCTGGTAATTTCTCCACTCTTCCCTCAACTTCTCCTGCTTTGTTTTGGAAAGCTCAGCTGCTGGAGTACTTTTAGTCTTTCTCTCTCTTTTTCTCCTTTGATAACTAAATGGTAAAATAGAAAAATAAAAGCAATTAGCCTAAATCACTATATTACTGACTTTAACCTGATATTCTTTCACAGTATTTAAAGTGTGTGTGTGTGTGTGTGTGTGTGTGTGTGTGTGTGTGTGTGTAAAACCACCTTTCGCGCCTTTTGGCAAGGTAATTGGCCCTTGCAGCAGGATATGCACTGACTCGTGCTCTGTGACGAGCATCTTTTTCTTTGCTTGATAATGGCATCTATTGGGGGAAAAGAGGCTCTATTATATTGCAATAATTATGAAACAATAGAAAGTTAATAAATGTAATTTTACAGATCTACATTTTAATCTTTGACTAACATTTCTCATATTGGAGTTTTAAGTCTTTTTAAAGCTGCTGTTCATGTTCAACATTGTCACTGTTCACCCACTTCATTCTGCTATATTATGAAATTACATATATTGCACTATATATTGCTTAAAATTGTAAGTGAATGGAATACAAATATATATTAAAGCTAAACATTTAAAAAAATATCAAAGCCATGCAAAATAATGATTTTATCCTAACCTTCCAGAGCTTTGATAATAAAGTTGTGGATAAATCACCACTTCGTCAAGAGAAATATAACACGCAACACTTAAACATAGTTCCACATAGTAAGTTAGTTCATATTACATCTTTAATCAGCATCATAAACTACTGATATTTGACAAAATCGGCCTCTAACCAAAAGGAATGTAATAAAAGTCAGATGGTGAAACCGGTTACACCATTTGACATTTCAATTTAAATTCAAATTTAACAGGCATTATGATGGACACCTATGTAAGCACATGGCCTTGGTGTGAAGATTTCAAACACATTTTTTTAAATAAATACTTATTTTTACAATTATTATGAATGATAAATGTTTTCCTGGGGTCATACCATTTGACATGTAACCCTAAGCACACCTGACCATACCCTAAAAATGTCAAATTATCAAGATTTCCAAGAGAGTTACTAACCTCGTCATGCAGCAGTTAGGCTAATCAGGGGTCCTTCTCTGTGATATAATTTCCTGTCACATGGTCTTCTTGCACAAATTAACAAAATGGCTCCTTAAATGTTGGTTACACCACCTTGACACTTTAGGAAGTTGACTTTAGAGACACAATTCCCCAAATTAATTATAATATTCAGAACAATGGTGTTCCATGTATTTTATTCATTATTAAACAACACAAATGTAAGATTATGCCAAACTAGTTGATAGGGTGTTTTATTGAGAATTTCACCTTTTCTGAACAAGTTTAACTATTTGATACAAAGTTTTTATGGTTACACCACATTGACATTTTTGCCATTATCTGCTGAATATTCTCTGAAAATTGATTTAAATCCAGAAATTTTAGATGAGGTCTTCAAAAAGAGAATGTATGCGAGTAATTTGTAAGTTTATTTTCTAATTTAAACCTTTTATAAATTCAACTGAACCATAAGAACACAAAAAAATTGCGTCACGTCATTGACCCACGCGCTATACTGCACAGGAGGCTTGTGAGCTCATTTTTAACCATGTTGTGGAAAAGAATGACCAGGAGGACAATGCTGAACATAATGAGGAGGAAGAATCAACTGATGAGAAGGATTCAGGGTCAGAAGAGGGGAGGAGGGAAACCTTGGAACGATTATAGGCTCAAAACTCACATTTGAAACTAACTGTGAAGCTGTGTGTATAAAAAGGGCATCAGTGCCTGTTCTGTTGGAGGAAACTGAGTCGCTTCCACATTGACAAATCCATCATGACTCTCTTTTACCATGCTTTTATTGAATCCGTTTTATTATTTGCACTAGCAGCCTGGTTTGGGAACCTCTCTTTGAAAAATAAAAGCTCACTCAACCAAATAGTAAAGTGGTCTAGCAGGCTGATTGGTGAGCCACAACTCAACGTGGAGACCTTGCATACAAAACAGCTACAGCGCATATGTGGTTCAATTTTAAATGACAGTTCCCATCCATTGCACACTGAGTTTCAGCTTCTCCCCTCTGAGCGCAGGTTTACAATCCCTAGGTGTAGAACAAAAACACGCAAAAACAGTTTTGTCCCTGCAGCCATTACACTGAGGAATAAGTCATAGCTATATTTTGCACAGGTGATTATTTATTGCTGCTTTTATTTATTTACTCATTGCTGTATTTATTTCATTTACTTACTTATTTTCTTTTTACTATTAGTATTGTAGTTCACTTCAATATCTTAGTATGATCTGGACCTGTAAGAACTTTATAATTTGCCATTTTTTTTATTTCCACTGTCCTAAGTTGGATGATGCGTAGGGATGTAACGGTTACCGGTGTCACGGTAAACCATGGTAACATTCCCGACGGTGAAGGTTACCGTTTAAGTTTTAATTACCATGGTAACCGCCGCGGTCGATAACCACGGTGTGGAAAACTCGCGAGATACTTTATCCAAGTCTCCCTACGCAGGCGCAGCGTGCAACGTGCGCTTGTTATGTAGTGAAGAAGACATGGCGGAGGGAGGACGTGATAGTAGCGGCATTTTTCCGCCTTCAAAGAGAACCAAATCTGAAGTCTGGGCGTATTTTGGTTATTATAAGAATGCTCAGGGACAGCTGGTCGAGGATGGCAGCCCTATCTGCAGGAGCTGCAAGAAGAAAGTTGTTGCGAGGGGCAGTAACACGTCCAATTTACTTACTCATTTGCGCGACCATCACCCTCAACTGTTAAGTGAATGCAAGGTAAATTAACCTTAAGCTCAGGTGCATGATGTGTGTGTATGTTGAATTTTCTCTGTCTAATTTGCTGTCACTAATGCAAACTGACCAGATAGTGGTATAACTGAACGAAGTTGATCCGTGATTTGGCACGTTATCTGAACCTCTTATTAATTGTAGATTTCACTTTTTAAAGTCGACCTAATAATTCCCCAAATATTGATGCAGAGCTGCAGTGAGGAGGATTTGAGACAAACACGTACTGGGTGGACTGAGTTAGTGAATGCAAACTGACTGAGATGACTGACTTTCATCTCAGCTCCGTTCACCGGAGCAGCGTCTACCTGTGGCTCAGCAGCCATTAGACCAATCAGATTGACCGAGTCCATTGACAACAGACGAGCAAGCAGACAGAGACAGACAGCCAATATATATAAGTAATATCAGAAATATATAATAGGCCCTACTTGTGGATTATTTGTAGAATAGACTATATATAAAGAATAATCTAAAATGGTGAATATAACAAGTGTCTAGATAGAGATAAGAGCCAAAATAGTGTTCATAATTAATTTAACAATAATCCTTTTTGTTTTGATCTAAAAAAATATCCAACCTGTTTCTCACAAAAGTGATATGATCTAGATTGTGAGTTTTGTGATCTGTTGGTTGCACCCTTAGTATTAAGTAACAATGACAGTAATAATTAATAATGACATTTTCTATTCATTTTTTTCACAGAGAGGGTCTGCTGGCCAATCGAGTGCTACTGCCAGTACATCTCATTCTACCTCTGTAACGCAGACATTACAGGACGCGTTTCAAAAACAGGCTGCTTATACCCTAAGCCTTTTGATATATAATAAATCTATTTAAATATAAATCTTGGTGAAATTATTTCAATTTATCAGTGTATCAGTGTTTTTTCAACATTTTGAAGACATTTTAAAAATACCGCGGTATACCGATAACCGTGATAATTTTGGTCACTATAACTGTGGTGTGAAATTTTCATACCGTTACATGCGTGATATGTGCCTCTATGTTTTTTCCATATGTGTGTACGAGGACTCTACTGCAAACAAAATCTACCTCTGGGTAC
Organism: Pagrus major; assembly: GCF_040436345.1. NCBI lineage: Eukaryota > Metazoa > Chordata > Actinopteri > Spariformes > Sparidae > Pagrus > Pagrus major. The sequence goes on from NC_133233.1 coordinate 937,539, forward strand.
AAATAAAGTAACTTGAACTTGAAATAATGATGAGGTGATTGATCCAACATACGGACCACATGCTACTTCTTCCTCTGAAGAAGCCCCCACATCGCCTGCTGCAGAAAGGGAAGAAGGGTATGAAGTGAAGGAAAATGATGAACATGATGATGAGGTAGAATCTGAAGCTGAAATGGAAGAAGCGTCAGAAGTGGAGGAATGCACTTACGATGATGAAGAGAAGATGAAAATCAACTGATGAGGAAGAATCTGAGGAAAAGGACCAAGCTGAGATAGAAGAATATTTCCAGTCAAAGGATGAAACATTGATCTGGTCTTCCATCCCTCCCAGTGACGAACGACGCATGTTGACAGCAGAGAGAGAGACAAACCACCATGGTCCAACCGCATATGCAAGGTTTCGTATTGATGACATAAAGTCCACTTTTGACATGTTTCTGCCCAAGCCTATTGAACATGAGAAACGAGGAGGGGCAACGTGTGTATGGCAACAAGTGGAGAAAGATGGATCGAATGGTCCTGCAGGCATATGTGGGTATGTTGATTCTCGCTGGTGTGTACCGATCCAGTTAAGAAGCTACAGCTAGTATATTGCAAGCCCAGTCTGGCATGGAAATTTTCCGTGCTACCATTTTCATAAAATCTCAAGAGCGATTCGATTTGATGATAATCACACAAGAGAAGATCGCCGTGCACGAGACAAACTTGCTCCCGTTCGAGACGTATGGGACCAAGTGGGTGTCGCTCTTGCCGTTGATGTACGATCCATGCACTGATGTGACTGGATGAGCGCCTGGTCCCCTTCAGATGTCGCTGTCCATTCAAACAGTACATCCCGAGTAAACCAGGGCTAAAAATATGGGCAGCAGGCCGTGCCAGGTTAGGGTTAGGTTAAAAGGCCAGGTTAAAAGGCCAAAAATCATCGAAGATTACAATCACAACAAAGGGGGTGTCGATAACCTTGACAAGGTAATACACATTTATTATTCATAATATTTATAATATATATGGAAAGGAGTAATGCATTGAATTTGTGTGTAGGGAAAAAAACTTCCTTTCCTGAATATGTGCTCGGGCGACAACTGGTGATACCTCACATCAAGCGACGCAAGGTCAGCATTAAGCTACATTTCTGTTGCTCTTCCTTCTCCCTATTCTGAAAAGTTAGTTTTGAAAAGTTAAATGTTTTGGAAATGAATGTTGACATGTTTTATATGTCAGGTAATGAGTTGGAATAAAGTTGACTAAAAAGTTGAAACACAGAGGTGGGTGATAATTTATACTTTGTTTCATAAACAGTCAAACCAGACGGGGTCATTTTTGACCCGGGAGGACAACAGGTGTGATTATTTGCTGCCATTAAAAAAATTGAAGTGGTTTAAAAACAGCGTCCTAACTCTACTTTGACATATACCAGTCTGATGATCTATCAACACACGTGACGCGTTAACTATAGTCAGAATAATTGATGATTTTATTTATTTTTACTCAAAAACAAGGTAAAAGTTCATTTAAACGAGGTCTTACAGGCCTTAAATTTCAAATGGAATAAAGAAATTGTGTTAATGTGTTTGAATGAAGTTGTAATTAAAGGTGTAACACAGTATTGGGTAAAGTATCCACTTTATATACTTTAAATAACAGTCAAACCAGACGGGGTCTGTCAAATAGTTAAAAATGATATAAAGTCAAAATAATTGTTTCATTTTAATTTCACTCAAAAACAGGGTATACTTTTATGTAAACAAGTTATATTGGCCCTAAATTCCAAAACAAAGGGAAAAATTTGTGGTAATGGGTTGGACTGAAGTAAGACGAAAGGTGTAACACAGAATTGATTGACAATTTATACTATATGCTTTAAATAACAGTCAAACCAGACGGGGTCATTTTTGACCCCAGAGGACAAAAGGTGTATGGCAATTGGGAGGATTGAACAAGGGTTAAAAAATTAAAACAACAATTTATGCTTACCTTAAAAAGTTAGTCTTAAATTAGATCATTTCATAAATACATAAATTCATACTTACTTTAAAAACCTACATTCAGATTATTTCATGTACAAAAAGTTTAAATCCGTAGGGGAACTATAGTATTGCTCCGTAACGTCGAAAGGGGGAGGGACCATTGAAACACAAGAGTAGAGGGGTATGAAATGATACGCTCAGGAGAAGGATCTCACCTTTGCTCAGACCACTGAAAGGGAAGCATCTCTCCACAAGTCAGTCAGACAATTAGCATTTGTTTGCAAGCCTGAAGAAAACCCAGACAGGGTCGAAACAATGGGTTATTCTTATTGTTATCTTTTATTGCTTGCTTTTATTGTGCTGGGACCTGAGTACATGTTTCGTTCTATCATGTGCAAACGTGAATTGAATGACAATAAACAAACCTTTGAACCTTTTGAGCTCTCCATCTTAAAATGGAACATTCTAGCTTCATACTTACATTAAGTAACTAACAATGAGTGATAAACGGGTTATTCAACCTTTGATTCAACAACTGAAATCTTTTACAGCAAAACTAAACATCTTTCTTTTTATCAAAAATGATATAAAATAATAAGAGCAGCTCTACATCAGATTCTTGAGTGGTCCACAACCCCTTGTTTTGTAAATAGTAGAAAATAAGTAAACAAATTAGTTGTGTTACCTCTCGTTGTGGCAACAGATGCAAGGCACTGTCGACACAGAACACGTGTTTGGTCAATATCATCCTTCTTGTAGCCGAAATAATTCCAGATAACTGACGTCGCTTTTCTTTTTGGCACCAAGTCTTCCTTTTTGGTGATTTTCTCTTGTTCGTTGCTCATTTTTTAATGTTGTTACAAGCGACTCACTCCATGTGCATGGGCGTGGTCTGCTGAGGCACACTGAATAAGAACTAATGTGATTGGTGGATCGCTGCACATGCAGAGTCCGCATGTACAGCGTGTGTCAGGTACCCTTGGAATTAGATGAGTTCATTTGCTTCCTACATCGCGATGACGATGCTCAAACGATATATTGTGCAGCTCTACCAAACAGTGTCTTGGAAGGAGAAGTGGGATCATGTAGACATAATGTACTGACATTGTGGGTTAAATGTTCCCAGGGCCCATCCATTAACACTGTTAAAAGGCACGTTGAAAAACAGGAACCTCTGAGGAAGATAATGATGCTCCAGGGGGCCCGTAGTCCTCAGGTTAAGAACTGTTGAACTTACAGTCTGAATTACACAGATGGATGCAATGGGACAAAGAAACTTGAATTCAGCCTCCCACAGTTCTCCAGATATTCAGACCCTGGACCCAACTTTAAGTACAGCTTTTGGTTATTCTACCAACCTTGAACATGTTGTTGCTGGGGTAGATATTGTCTTTTAATAGCTTTTGGACTCTGTACAGGAACCTCATATCATTGATAACACTGATGCTCAATAGATGGGTACCATCCATGTTTGGGGTGGTTTTAATCAACTGCCCTGTCCTAGGTTGTGGCTCCTGGCTATGTAAAAGCTGGCAAGAAGTTGTAAAGGAAAGCAGCAGAGCTAACAGGCTGAGGTGGGGAAAACGCAATACAATCAACAAAGGACTAGATTTGGATCAACTTCATTTGTCTGAATCAACCCCAATACTGGTCTTTCAGTTTTACTCAAGACATGTCTAATTTACTGTAGTACTGTGGTATGACTGTTACTTAATGGAGATTGTTGTAATTTGTTTTCCTCTGGGTTTTTTCAGAGTCAGGTTATATCCACTCAGGGAGAAGAGAACAAGAGCCCAATGCCTGATGCACTCTATAGTGATGCAGCAGTACAGTAGGACCCTATGACCCCTCCACAAGCCTTTTACCACCAGTCACCAGAAATGGAAAAAGGTAAAGTTTTAACATCAAACTTAGTTACTGTGCCCTCTTCCAAGGTTGTATTAATTTATTTCATGGTGCTGCATTGTGACAGGCAGTGTGTGCACGAGAGATTGAGATTCTCCTCTGAAAATTCTGACACCACACTCAATACAGTGAAATTCAATGAAATCAGAATTATTGCTTTAGTAATATTTGGCCTATGTATGTATATATTTATGTAGCACTTTTGTTTCTATTCTTTCTACCAGTTACTACTTATTTTATTGTAGCCTACAACAGAGTTAGGAAGTCCCTATAACAGATATATTCCTGTGTTGCAGAAGAACCTCAGCGATATTGATGAAAAATGACGGGCTCTGACTGCCATTGTTTTACATACATTCAAACTAAAACTTACATAAATATTAATATAAATGATGCTGGAGAAGCCACATCATCTGCCTTTGTCTGCATGTTTGTATTGCAGTGTAAATACAGCAATATTATCTGGAGAAACCATCTTTGTGTTCATTGAGAAATTCTTAATGCCTGTTACTAACCCAACATCTTCCCTTTCCCACCATTTTATACTTTCTCTTCCCCTCTTACTCTCTGTAGGTATTTGGAGCTGTAGGGCCTGGACCTGTACAAACCACCCTCTGTCCCATGATTCTGCTCAACACCATCTGTAATATTGTCATTATTGTTGTTGTATCATTAGTATCATTGACATTGTCATTGTTTATTTCCTCCATCTTGCATCTAGTGGAATGTGCTTTGCCACTCTCTCTCCCTCCCTCTCTCTAACCTGTATTTTGATTTGACGCTATATAAATAAAATTGAATTGAAACATTGGAATTCTTAATCTGTGTGATGGAAGATCTGAACATGTAAATAAAGATGTAATAAACAGAAAGACACACAATTACTGCTTTTGAACACAAAGTGTAATACTTTTTAATGATAAAACAGGTAACGTGGGTTCCACACAAACTTCTTACTTCCAAATAAATAATGTGAGGTAGACAATGTAGACGAGCAGTAGACTTAACACCACGACAAAACAGACCACGAGGAAAATAGTCATGGAGTTCTTTCCACAGCAGCACTACAAAGGAGGCAAAGGTAATCTGTCAGTCACTCTGGCCACTGTAATTCAGATTCTGTAGTCATGACCATTTTCTAGTGCAGCCACTTACCCCTGTCTTCAACACAATAATAGGTGCTTGCACTTGTCCCATCAGATGTTGTCCAGCCTCATAGGGGGGTGAGTGTTCATTATGAATGGGCTAGAATAGAAAATGGAGTTTATAAGTTAGATATTGTATTATGTTAATACTTTATATCATAGCTCACTTTTACAAGAGTACCAGGAAACATGTAAGGATGTATGTTATACAGGGTAATTACAGTCTCGGTGGTTTTGCTCATGAATTGGCAAGAGTAGAGTATGAAGTGTACAAGTTCAACATTAAATGAAGACAGCACACCTACATGAACACAAGAAAGTAAAGACCTATTTTTCACAGGGTGACTAATGGTAGCCATTATCATTGTGGTCCACCGGAATGAGGATTTGTTCCACGCAGGTTGGTTGCATGGTGGTGTAGACTCTAAATAAAAACAAAACTGTTTACGTCAAACCAATCCCTGAAATTCCACACGTTAGAAACATTTTTGGCCTGTCACATACAGCGTTGTAAATTTTTCTTCCGGTCCACACAGGTGGCTGGTTAATACAAACAAAGGAGCATAATTAAAAACATGTCTTGATAGCATTAATGATTATCCAGTCATTGTGTGTGTGTGGAAGCACAGTATTGTGTGTTCACAGGTGTCTATACCTCAATGTCCTTGATGTCTGTAAGGTACACCTGTCTTGGAGTCAGCCTTCACAAGAAGTATTGTATTTTAATTGTTTGCTATTACCCTGCCAGAGCACTACACTCTCAGGATGCAGGCTTACTTGTGGTTCCCACAGTCTCTAAAAGTAGAATGGGAGGCAGAGCCTTCAGCTATCAGGCTCCTCTACTGTGTAACCAACTTCCAGTCTTGGTCCATGAGGCAGACACCCTCTCTCTGTTTAAGAGTAGACTTTTTGACAAAGCTTACTGTTAGGGTTGGCTCAGCTGAACCCTGAACCATCCCTTAGCTATGCTGCTATAGGCCTAGACTGCTGGGGGATGTCCCATGATGCACTGAGCTTCTATTTCTTTCATTCCCTCTTCATCTGTACACATGCATGTCCCACTGATGCCTGTTACTATTCCAGTATCTTCCCTTCCCGTAGTTCTCTGCTTTGTCCCCTCAGTATAAGTCTGACAAAGGACCCAACCTTTGCACAAACTCCTAACATGAAAAATTAATTTAATAATGAGTAATTGAACTTGTGGCACAAATTACCACCACACTCTTACTCTCACACTCTTACTTTCATGTTCACAAATAATGCTCCCCTCTTTAAAAAATTACATTTTATTTTGTCCTTGCTAAATACAAAGACACCACTATATAGTATAGTACATGATGCCCTCAGAATTATCATACCAGTGCTGTGTTATATAAAACAACACAATCAACTCCGTCTGTGTTTTTACAGTAGAGGAGATTTTAAAGACTAAATGGGTGTCGATTTACCATATCAAATTCAGAAAACACACCTTTGATTTCACACAAAATATAACTTTGGAAAAAAGAAACAAAAAAGCGGGCAAAAACCTTGCGCTAAAATTCAAAAATACCTGATTTTGCGGCAAATATTTCTGAAAAGTCAAAGTTGCGAAAAAAAAAGTAAAAAGGGTCAATGACGTCGGAACAACGTCAAATTCGCGGTGATTGGTCAACTGGAGGGACCTACCTCTCAGGTAAGCACCCTACATCTCGTAACCGGATGTGCCGCCCACAGTCTCATATGCTTTCATGCAGTGTCGCTTGTTTATAGCAACTTAAACCCGTGGCGGGCGCTAAGTGGTTAATTTGTTCCGAAATTGGAGAAGTCCGAGTCACTGCGCTCTGCTACAGCTAGGGAAAATAATGGCATATGTAGAGGTAAGATAGCTCACCTGACTTTGTCGTTCCATTAAAATGAACGTGTCAGATAGTGTTTGTTCTGCATGAATTATTTCAAACTGCAGAATGAAAATTTTAAAACTTTAAAACATTAAAGAGTCCTATTTCCACTACATTGTCCTTAATTGTTGTTATATCTTCTATAGTAATTCTGAGCAAAGAACATCTATTTTACTATGAACTCTTGCTACTTGATATTTAGCCCATAAAGCCAGCACATATGAAATAATATTAAATATAAAATATTTCCATTGCTGAAACCTGCAGGGAGAGAAGAGGGTGCATGTGTAACAACGTGTCTTCATGCAGTGGTCTGACATTATCTGATTATAACTGGATTTATTGAGCAAGCCTAATGATAATAATAACAAAAAAATAATAGTTGCTTTGTAATTATATTGCATTAATATAACATGACATGACAGTAGACAGTAGTCAATTACTCTTGATAAAAAGAAACACCAGGGGGAGACAGATCCACTTTATAGGACAGTATTTCTGTCACTGTGCGGCTTCACATGTTAAGTTTCCTGTTTATCAGCTCTCATGTGACTACACTATCCACTCAGAGTCCAATGTGAACCAATTTCAACACATTATTATAGCTGTTTTAAAGATGCTTCTGGAAATATGTAACATGTTAATGCTAAATGTAAAACACTAGTATGAAAATAGGCAGTTGTAGATATACATGTAAAATACAACATTTTATAAATCAAATGAATTAACTTGAGCTGAAACACATGAATTAACATAACCTTGAAGTTAATATGATAATGATAGAATAAGTGAAAATAGTGAGGGAGAGAAGAGGGTGTGACAACTTGTGAATATATAGAGGTCTGAGTTACTATTATCTCCAAACAAGGGCAGTTATTGTGCAAACCTCAGCAATTCAGTTCTGTGCATAGTAATAAACATAACAACAATAACAAGCAAAACATTTTAACAACTGTCAATCAGGTGAGATGATGCCACTTTTGAAAACATTTTTCTTGGACAAAAAAAGTAGCAATTCGCCTAATTTTAGTGCAAAATTTGACATGATTAAGATTGTATTTCTGTAAATCATCATGTTATTTTTTCCATCTCTTCCATTTGAACACAGAGACCAGAGAAGGCCGAAGCGCAGAAAAATCCTGTGCCAGCAAAGTCTCCTCACCCCAGAAGAAGGCCCAGCAATAAAACAGCTGGGCATCAGTGTCCTATTTGTGGACTTACGTGGATATAATGCAGCATCTCAAAGTCACAGAGAAGGTGAAAAACAAAGAAGAGCTCAGTCTTTTAAGGAAGTTGGCTCACAGACAGTAAATATTTTGGAGATATTACCATTCACACACACACGCACATGGAATGGGGACTTTTTTAATATTACAGTGATAAATCCATAATGAATTGAGCAATCAGAGAACATTAGATACAGCTGAGGCCATGCAGGTGCAGCATGTTTCCACAGGAGAGAGGGAACCCACAGACCTGCTCCATTTGAAACTGCTGCCTGACCCACAACAACACACTTGGGATTCCACTCCTCATGCTGTCGACTTTAGTTTGCCAACAGTGTCAGAACCTTCCTGCTCATAACAACACACAACAACAGGAAGAAAATATGCAGTGAAACGGGCAATCAGTGAATCCTGCAAACACAGTGGTAGTGCTGAAGGTAAACAAAGATGATTTAGATTCTTCCAGACTGTAAATCATGCAAAGGTCATATGGGAGTCAAAGACCAAACCAAAGGGTATTGTAGGAGGACACTTAAACATTCAAAGTATTATTTCAAAACAAGATCAGGTTCAACACCTACTAACAGACTCCAATGTAGATTATTTATGTTTGATTGAAACATGGCTTAACTGTAATATCCCAACACATATGACTGAAGTATCAGGTTATGTATGCTTTAGGAAAGTTAGATTGATGGGCGGGGGGTGGGGAGGTGGGGGGGTGGCGGTTGTGGAGCAATGATTTATATAAGAGAGAGTTTTAAATGTGTTGAAATTAATCTGGACACACCTTTAGAGTGTACTGCTATTAATGTAGTGTTGTCAACAAAAATGAAATTTAATATTGTAACCCTATATAATCCTCCCTCACATGGTGTCTCATTTTACCAAGATCTAGACGAACTACTTAAACAACTAAATTGTAGCTGTGAAACTATATTCTTGGGAGACTATAATATAAACTGGTTGGACAAAGGCAGCAAGCAAAAATTAAAAACAATTCAAACCATAATTTTCAGCAAATAATTAAAGGACCAACGAGACTTACTAAAGTCAGCAAAACCCTTATTGACTTGGTCTTCACTAATAGAACTGAGAGAGTGACAAAGACATACAATTTAATCACAGGCCTGTCTGACCACAATATGGTTTTAATAGTTAGAAAACTTACCAAAAAACGTCTAAAATCCTGGTGCAATGGTAAACCAGAGTTTGCAGGTATTCCAAAGAACAAAACAACACAATTTGAAAATGAGTTACGATATATTAATTGGGACGATGTTATACAATCTTACAATGTAAACACCTCTTGTGATACAATGATGAAAACATTTACTGATCTGATGCAGAAATACATTCAGAAATTGAAACAGCCATGACGTTCCAGGGCTTCACCATGCTTAAATAAGGATATTCACCAGATAATGAAGAAAAGAGATCTCGCAAACAGTCATTGGTAACAAGAAATAATTCAGACACACTTATTTTCAAAGGCTTAAGAAATAAGGTAACAAAGGAGTTGCGTATGGCAAAAAGCTGTTACTTTATGCAACTAATTGCTGACTCAAAAGGGAAAAGCACAGCACTCTGGAAACATCTAAATATTTTGACCAATCGGGCATCAAATATGAAAAGATCTAACGTGGAACTGAATATAAATGGAAGAGTTGGTAATGATGTTTTGGAAATTTCAAACGAATTTAATACTTTTTTCATTAAATCAGTTGAGGAACTGGCGACTAATTTCTGACCAATTGAGTTCGAAGACATACAGAGAGATCTCTCGACTTCTTTTCATATTAAAGAGGTTAATCAAGGTTAATCAGTGAAATTGGTAAAGTTATAATGCAGTTAAGGCAATCTAAAGCTAAGGATTATTTTGGATTAGATACTTTATTTATTAAAAAACACAGTTCTGTTGTTCAAGTGCCAGTGACTCATGTAGTCAACTGCTCTATCAGAAGTAATGAATTTCCTGAGCCCTGGAAAAAGGCAATTATAACAAGGGAAGATAGGGTTAGGGTTAGGGTTAGACATACAGTACAACCAGAGGTGTCAAGTAACGAAGTACAAATACTTTGTTACCTTACTTAAGTAGAAATTTTGGGTATCTATACTTTACTGGAGTAATTATTTTTCAGCCAACTTTTTACTTCTACTCCTTACATTTTCACACAATTATCTGTACTTTCTACTCCTTACATTTTAAAAATAGCCTAGTTACTCGTGAAATTTTGCTGCACCTCTGATGCGCCTCCGGAGAGGCACAGTATTGGCGAACCGAATCAGTGTGAACGGATAAGCCGGCGGCGCGGAGCGGGGGCGTGTCGGTCTGGTGTTCACTGTCTGATAACTGTACAGATCCTTCACTCAACAAAATATAGATACAAAGCAACGTTACATGACCATACAACAGTAACGTAGTAACTGGTTGTGTCTTTGGCAACTTATATGAGGAAAAAAATACTGCAGTTATTCGTGGAGAAGTCCGACCGACTCTTTGTCACATTTCTGCCCGAAAAACAGCGTCCCCGGCAAAAAACTTTAACTCGCCAAATGTTTGTTGCGGTGAAGACTTCAGTGAACTTTCCCCCATAAACAGCCTCCCTCCCCGCAAGTGATAGAGTCAGACAGCATCCTGTTTACTGATGGCGATTATGTAATTAAGAAAAAAACTTAACTTTGTCATTTTACAGGATGTTTGGTGGGTCAGGATCCCAATCACAGCACATTATAACAGCATCCATATGATTATAAACAGTCAGCGGATACATGTTTAGATTAACAGGAGGACACCGGGGAAAACACATTGAAAAAAACACACACGTCATCATCATGACGTGTACCGTCACGCCTCTTTTGGAGCTGCGGCGCCGACTTTCTGTGTGAATTACACTCTTTTACACTCTTTTTTGTATGTACTTTAAAAAAACTGTTTTCTAATGTAACATTAACTTGATATTGACATTAAAAAATGTTTTAATACATAATCCATGTCTTATTATAAATTAGGTTGTTATGGTATCAATCTGAAAGGTAAAACCATGGAATTTTACTCAATGGCCTTTGTGCCCTGTCATGTGGCCTTGGTGCCCCTAAAATGACGAAATTCCAACCCTGTCCGACACCCTATTGGTTTGTACGCGATCCATCGCCCCATAACATTATAGTCATTATGGCCTTTAGAAAAATGTTTTTTTGGGGAGGTGGGGTAGCACTATAGGCCCCTGTGGCGCAGCCTAAGCTTTTGTCCTTAATGGCATTTTTTCCCCTTACATTACTTTTACTTTTATACTTTAAGTAGTTTTGAAACCAGTACTTTTACACTTTTACTTGAGTAAAAAGCTTGAGTTGATACTTCAACTTCTACAGAAGTATTTTTAAACCCTAGTATCTATACTTCTACCTGAGTAATGAATGTGAATACTTTTGACACCTCTGAGTACAACTGACAACAATGCTGTCCTCTTAACACATAAGTGCTTAGTACATCTACAGCCCGATCTTATTATCACCACCTGGGAACACAGGATTGAACTGGCACCTGTCTGATCACATGGCTGCATCTCTAGCCCATATGGTATTATTGCCTTAAAAAGACAATACATTTCCTTAGAAATTATTTTTGCACCTTGCAAATAATCCAGGCTGTTACTGATGATGCAAACTGGGGCTTCATACGGACAATACAATTACACAGTGTATGAAGTATGTATGAAAAAAAATTCCATAACATTGTATACACACATTTACAGATGGTTGGATAGTTTCTGGCCAGAAACACCTCCTTTCTTCTGGAAAACAGATGTCAGCTGGGGTAAAAGATTGTCCAACTGTACCATGAAGTTTGTCTCAAGTGGAAGTGTAATCTGCTGGAATTCAGCATTTATCTGTTAGAAGTTAAAAGAGTAGCTTGCCATAGAGTTCTTCTGCCCCCAAGTGGCCAAAATAAAGAACTGCTTCCTCTACAGGAGCTTTTCTCTCTCCAAATGTTGGTCATCTTTTGTTTTACCTTATCAGACGTTAAATTTTAACAGCTGCAAACTGAAATTGCATAATAAGAATAGGGGAAAAGGCAAGCATGTGTTTACCTCATCAATATGAAAGAATGCAGGCCACCTGGCTTTAAACTCTCCGGCTGCTGGGTTTTGCTTCACCATCTCACTGTTTCTTTGTCTGACATCATTCGAAAGTTCAACTCTCACATTTTCCAGACTTTCATCTGTGAGGGTGTGATGGATGTGATTGATACTGAACCCTTGCCAAAACTTTGACCACATTTGAAACCAGACAGACCAGGTAAATATTCCTACTTATATCTGCATCAGACAACACAATGTTAACTTCACGGTTGACATTTCCTCCAATAAAGTAATGAGGACATTAGTGTTCTGTTATTTTGTCACTTTTTGAATTAAATTCTTGTGAATTTGGATAAAACTGGTTTGAAACAAAACAATTAAGAAATCTATACTCATGTTCATAGAACAATTTCTCAACAATTAAGTAATGTAAATAAAGTTTTATGTCATTTGTTCATAAAGTATGTGTTTTTCCTGTCAACTTATACTATACTATTTGTTTGGTCTGATATAGATTTAGAGCATTTAAACCCTTGTGTCTTCACCTTGAGTACACAAATGTTAAATGTTGAATATTCCTTTTTCATTCAATTGTTATGCTGTGTCACATCATGTAAATTTTACTTTCTTTCACCACCGTCACACAGAGAAAATGACGGCGTTGACAAAAACAACAAACCTACGGGAGCTTTTTTGACCTTTTTTCATTTAGCAGATGTGCAGAGTTGTAGGGTGGTCCTCAGGAATATAGCTGACTATCTATTTGTGTGATTTTACTGCTAAATTATAAATAGATTTTTGTGTAATGGTAGTTTGGATGCCTCTTTCATTTTATTTTATTCCAGGCTGTTAAGTACAAACGCCTCAAGACATATTCGCCATCACAAACCCCTGCTTATGGTAAATATACCATATTTCATCATATTTCCATTGCACAGTCAGTAGTGTAGATGTCAGAGTTAGATGTTAACTACTATCTGATATTATTTTGCTTCTGGATTCTTTCTCTTCAGAAAAAATGGTCAGGGATTATCAAGGCCACGTTGCAGGTGCCAACCCCACAAAAAATGCTGGAAAACGCTAAACAGCGTGCGCGATGGAAGCGCAATTGTCTGAGGTGTGATTGGATTAAAGTCTGCAGTAACTGAAGGAACTTTCAGCACCATGAATGAGGAGGACTTTGCTGTCCTTCAAGACAGTATTGAGGGCTCCCTTGGAAGTCAAAAGATGTCATGATCATCATAATGATATAATTGAAATATTAAGGAGATAGATGAAAAGAGACTTAGACTACGATTTAGACTTGACTTTATTGATCCCTTTGGGATGACTCCCTCAGGGAAATTGAATTTCCAGCAGGAAGCAGCACACAGGGCAGTTTGCAAACAACAACTACTTGCAAAGAGGTGTATAAAAATAAATATGTATATATATACACACACACACATATATATATATATATATATATATATATATATATATATATATATATATATATATATATATATATATATATATATATATATATATATATATATACATAAATGAGATAAAAAATAAACAATAAACTCTTAGCTGAAAATAAAGAATAAACAATAAATTCTTGGTTAAAAATAGAAAATAGAGATAAGAATAAAATAAAAATAAATATAGAGGACTGTATATGGCATTGTGTTATTGTACAGTGGATAAATACAAGATACAGTTCAGTCACCAAACAAAAAGTTACACTAAAATAAACATTGTTAGTTTACTTACTTTGTCGCTTGACATGATGCTGTTTGCAGTTTTAGGCTACCAACGTCGGTCTTGCTGTAAACAGTCACGTGAACAACGAGTAAAGAAACAATGGTAGTGTCACAGCATCAGCTGCAATAATGTGAAGAGTTCATGCGCGCTCCCGTGCCGGCTTGGCCGTTGGCTGCAGTTACCCTAACGGCCGCAATGGCCGTCGTGTCACTATCGAATCTTATTTCTTGATCCTGCCCCATGTCCCTTTAATTTTGTGGATTGTTACTCTTCATCTTGTGCCCTGATCAGGTTAATTAATAAGAAAGACAGATGATAAAGCTAAGATTCAACTATAATTCTCCTTGAGCATTCACATTTCAGGTCCGTCCTAATGTATATTTGTTAATTGATAGTATCAAGGATCAGGTAATACTGTATGTACTTTGCATGTACTTTGTCTTAGAGAATGTGGTAAAATTAATCCTTTATATTTTGTTTTTTGATCTTTTGTTTGTGTCAACACACACCTATGCACATAAATATGTATATATTATATCACTGTATACATATATTTGTGTGCATATATACTGTATATATATTTGTATAAATTATTCACCCCCTTGGATGTTTTCCTCTTATATATAAAAAATATACAAAACAAAACATTTTCAGAAATGGGGGAAAGCTGAAAATTCGGTATACAACAACTGTTGCCCAGGTTCTTCATCAGTCAAAGCTTTATTGTAGAGTGGCAAAGAGAAAGCCACTGTTGAAGAAAGCTCATTAAATCTCAACTAGTGTTCCCCCAAAGGCATGCGGGAGACTCCAAGGTCAACTGGAAGAAGTTTCTTTGGTCTGACGAGACCAAAATGGAGCTTTTTAGCTATCAGACTAGATGCTATGTTTTGCTGACACCAAACACTGAACATCACCACAAACATACCATCCCCACTGTGAAGCATGGTGGTGGCAGCATCATGCTGTGGGGAGAGGGTTTAATGAATGAAGCAAAATATATGGAAATCCTGGAGGACATCCTGATGCAGTCTGCAACTACTACTTGGGAGAAGATTTATTTTCCAGCAAGACAATGACCCGAAGCAAACAGCCAATGCTACACAGAAATGGTTTAAAGACAACAAGGTGAATGTTCTGGAGTGGCCCAGTCAAAGCCCAGACCTCAACCCAAAAGAGAATTTGTGGCTGGACTTGAAAAGGGCTGTTCACACTCGATCCCCGTTCAACCTAACAGAGCTTGAGCAGTTTTGCAAAGAAGAATGGAGTAAAATTGCAGTGTCCAGATGTGCAGGCCCGATTAAGATCTATCCACACACACACAGACTCAGTGATGTGATTGAGGCCAAAGGTGCATCTACTAAATACTGACTTTAAGGGGCGAAAATGCAATCATTTATATATTCAATTAATTTACATCAATTTGTAGAAATCTATTTTCACTTTGACATTGAAGAGTTGTTTTTTTTTGCATATTTTTTGTTTTGTATACATTTTCTATATTGTCCATGATTCCATTTCTAAAAGCAATGAAAAGGGGAAAACAAATATATATTTATATATGTTAATTGAGATATGAGATATCAATATTTGCTCTTATGGCAAGTATGGTGAACTCAATCAAAAGCAAAATGATTTGTGACAGAGCCCCAGCAGACCAGACTAGGAAATCCATTTAATTTGCTGAGTAGCACGTTACCTTCCCTTCATTAAATCGCCATTACATTGTGACTTCCGCCGGTAGGCTTTTAATGTGAAATCTAACAGGAAGTGGACTATCATAGAACAGCTCCGAGCCACCGCAACAGCTCCGTGCCACCACTGAAGTCGATTAAACAGGGTATAACAAGCGGCGTGTTCAGTAAGTATTAAGTATTTTCTTGAAATATACAGTAGCGTAATGCCATGACAGTTTGATGCGTTGTGTAGCCATTTATTTATTTACTAAAACTGTCGGCTTTCTTGTTTAAAGGTCGCTGTCTTGTTCATCTTTTAAAATGATGAGGCTTTTGTCTTTCATATGAGCTAACGCTCAAAACCTTTATTTACGTCTTCATCCACGTTCTGAATGACCCCCACAGGAAGTGCCTCTATATGTTGTTCACAATCACCAGCCTCCTCTATTGGTCACCACTGGTAATGACACATTAATATCAACACATCCCCCTTTCTTTGAAGTTATTAACTATGAGCATAAGAAAACATATGCCTTAACACACTTATGTAGTACCAGTACGATAAGTCAGAATTATTGTAACCACAATTACAACATTTCTCATTTCTATATCAACTTCTTGTAAACTGTTATCTCCAGCTTGTTTTTGTTGAACTGTTCACCATGTTTTCAATTAACACCAAGCTCTTATAGACAAATAAACACATTTCAAAACCATACTTTGTACAATCCTTCTTTCTTTTGTTTTGTTTTGTTCTGTTTTTGTTTTTTTAACATTAGAACCTCAGCATCCAATACACTGATTTAAAGATCAAGTTTAACTGGTCTTTTGATCTGACGTTCAGATCGCCTCAGTACAGGTAACTCTGTGGAAATATCACTTGTTTTCACCTGCACATGTCCATCTGATTTCAACTCAGGCACCGTGTCAGCCTGTGACACAGCATTCTTTCCATCTGCATCACCACACAGTGTCCCTTGAAAAGTCTCTCTGGTTTTCAGAAGGTTACGACGGTTCCTTCTGAACACATGTCCATCCTCAGTTCTCACTTCATAGGACCTTGGTCCTATTTCTTGAAGAACTGTCGCTTTCTGTTCTATGCATCCTGGTCTTGGATTCTCACCACATCATCCTTTGCAAGTAGTCTGAGAGCTTTTGTTGACTTGTCATAACGCTGTTTTTGTTTCCATTTCAAGTTCTACATTTTCGACTGAATCTCAGTTCTCTGTTTGCTCTCTGTGTAGTGGGGCAGTGTAGTGCGCAGCTTGCGATTCATCAAAAGTTCTGCTGGGGAGAGACCACAGTCAAGGGGGGGCAGACCTGTAGCTCAGCAGAGCTAAATATGGATCTGACTTACTATCTGTGGCCTTCTTCAAAAACTGCTTAATGATATGCACTCCCTTTTCAGCTTTGCTATTTGCCTGTGCATGCTGGGGACTGGATGTGGATGTGGATGTGCATGCTGGGGACTGGATGTGGTATCGACAGAGAGCTTGATACCTACACAAAGAGAAAAAAATTCAAGCAACATGGACCTCCAACTGCAACATTTACATAGAGCTAAACGGCACTCCAGGACAAGCAAAAGTGTTGATGGTCAGGAGTTTGAAGGATTTGGACAATCTTGCATAGGAGTACAACTCTGCCTTTATTCATGGTAGTTTGTGGTTTTCCAGTCTATATGTTTTGGTGGCTTATGTTCTGCCTCTGCTTTTTTCTAAATCTAGTGTGTCTTATAAATCTGACATCTAATCTGCATATTTTCTCTACTGACTTCATACCAAATGTCCTCAAGTATCCTTAAGTATGGAAGGTAGCTAAGCTTACTCCTCTACAGAAAAACAGGAAAGAAGCATTCACTGGATTGAACAGTAGGCCAATCAGTATTTTACCTGTCTTAGGAAAACCTATGGAGACAATTGTATTTAGGCAAATTCAAAACTATTTCTCTAGTAATAGTATCAATTCTGACTTTCAACACGCTTACAAAACTGGCTACTCAACATGCACTGCTCTCACGCAATTAACGGATGATTGGCTGAAACAAATTGACAACAAATTATTAGTTGGAACAGTGATGCCGGATTTTAGCGCAGCTTTTGATCTTATCGACCACGAATTGCTAATTATAAAACTAGCTGCTTATGGTTTTAAACTTCCAGCCATTAACTGGATGAAAAGCTACCTGTTTAACAGACAGCAATGTGTCTCGTTTATTGGATCTCTTTCAAGTTGCAAAATATTAAATTGTGGCCTCCCTCAGGGAAGCTGCCTTGGACCTTTATTATACTCAGTGTTTGTAAATGATATTCCATATGTCTTAAAAAACGCTCGCAGTATAATTTACGCAGATGACACTACAATATATGCCTCGGCAGAGAATGATACAGATCTGAGTAGTGTACTTCAAGATGAGTTAATGCAGATCTCTCAATGGGTCACTGAAAATAAGTTGAAACTGAATATATCAAAAACCAAATGTCTTGTTATTAGCTCAAATTATGCTCATAGAAAGGAACAAAGATTATGTGTTTCTTTGCTTGGAGCTAATATTGAGCAAGTTAAGGAGGCCAGACTGCTGGGGATTACAGTCGATGAAACACTTTCTTGGGCTACTCTCATTAACAACATTGTAGCAAAAACGAGCAGAAGTATTTCAGTCGTTAGAAGAAGTGCCTACTTTTTAACCAAAACAACTACTAAGCAAGTAATAGAATCACTTGTGCTTACACATCTTGACTATTTACCAGCAAATGCATCCAAACTACAACTAAATAAAATTCAGCTCACTCAAAATAGGGCTGCAAGACTTGCTCTACGTTGCTCATTTAGGCACAGTGTCGAAAAAATGCACCATTGTCATGGATGAGAGTTGGTGAGAGACTTGCTTGTAGCCTAATTTTATTTTTGAAAAACATTTATACATCAACTAAGCCTTCTTGTCTCTACTCTCAGCTGGTGCGTGCTAGTGACAGTCACAACCATGGAACTAGATGAGCCTTAAGAGGTGTTTTTACCCTGCCTATACCCAGATCAGATGCTTTAAAAAGAACAGTTATGTACAGGGCAATTACATGCTGGAATAGACTCCCACAGCATCTGGTCTCAATCACGAGTAGAGCTGGTTTCCGGAAAAGACTAAAAAAAAGTGTTGCACAGAAAGAGATTTTTTTGGACTGCATTTAATATTTAGACATACATTTGCCTCATTTATTTTCTTTTTTTTCAACTGTCATTTATTTTATTTTATTTTTTGTAGTGGTTGTTTGTTACAGGACAAGTGCTACAGGATAAGTGTCATTTGTAGTTGTTGTTGTCTTGAATGTCTTAAATATTTTAACATGTATGTAATATTTGTACATGTATATGTGTATATATGTTTTCGGATTGAGCATATATATATACAGTATATATTTTAAATTTTGTATTGTGATGTAGGACCCCAGGAAGAATAGTCGCTGCTGAGGCAGTGACTAATGGGGATCCATAAAAATAAACAAACAAACATGATGGAGACCATGTTGTTCTGCAAACTGCCGCCATTCATTGCAGTTATAACACGGACCATTGTCACTAACTACAGTCTCTGGTATTCCATGCCTAGCGAATATGGACTTTACATGAGTAATAACACTGTTGGCAGTTGCATTTGTGAGCAGAGCAATTTCTGGGAAATTGGAATAGTAATCAATAACTAACACATAATCTTTCCCATTACAATGAAACAAATCTGTTCCTACTTTCTTCCAGGGTTCAGTAGGAAGATCAGGAATCATCATGGGTTCCTTTGCCTGCTTGCTCTGGTGCCTTTTGCATGTTTCACATTTTCCTATCATGTTTTCAATGTCCTTGTTTATACCATGCCAGTATACAGTGTCTCTGGATCTCCTTTTACATTTTTCAATTCCCAAGTGTCCCTCATGTAGTTTCTGTAGTACTTCCAGTCTCAGGCTGTGTGGAATGACAATCCGATTGTCTCTTAATAACAGTCCATTTGCCACACTTGGCTCAGATCTGATGTGATAGTACTTTGGGCAGGACCCCCTGGGCCAGCAACTTTGGAGGTGTTCTATCACAGCTTGCAGCTCCTTGTCTTTAGCAGTCAGTGCATCGGCTAACACTAGATGCTTGCCAGGTGTGTATATCAACTCGAAGTCATACCTTTGCATTTTCATGATGAGGCGCTGAATCCTCGGCGACATCTCATTCAGGCTTTTCTTGATGATCGACACAAGAGGATGGTGATCCGTCTCAACTGTGAAAGTGGGAAGTCCATAACCCTAACCCTAACAATGAAAGATTTCCAGTCCATAAGTCAGTCCAAGACACTCTTTTTCAATTTGAGCATATCTGCTTTCAGTCTTAGTCATGGATCTGGAAGCATACGCTACTGGCTTCCAACCTTCTCCTTCTGCCTGTAGCAAGACAGCACCAAGCCCGTCCTTTGAAGCATCTGTGGAAATCTTCAGTCTCTTGGTTGAATCATAATAAGCCAGCACGGGGACAGCTGTCATTGTGGTCTTTAAAGCATTCCACTCTCTCTCATTTGTCTCTGTCCACTCATGTCTGTGGAATCATGAAGGAGCTCTCTTAATGCTGACGTTCTCACTGACAAGTTTGGTATGAACTTTCCAATAAAGTTTATCATGCCCATTACTCTAAGCACACCTTTCTTGTCAATAGGGCGTGGCATGCCTAGGATAGCTTTTATCTTTCTTTCATCAGGCGCAATGCCCTGAGCAGACAGTGTGTCACCCAAAAATGTTATCTCCTGTACACCAAATTGGCACTTGGCACGGTTTAGTCTCAGTCCATTTTCATGTACTAGTCCCTCCAACATGTTGTCCATGGCAGGATGAAAAATCTCAGAAACTGAGATTATGCCAAATGCAAGGGCGTAGAATTGGGTAGGGACGCTAGGGACACGTCCCTACCACTATTCAGCCGCTACTGTGTAGTCACTATCAATACAACCGCTGTCCGTAGTGTTTAGTCAATGATTATGGCACACAAAGGGTTAAATGTCGGTCTCTGCTAGAAGTCCCGCCTCTAACCTAAATACCGCTCCCTGATCGGCTGCCGGTTTCTCACTAACTTACATGTGATTGGCTGTCCCCACTGTCACTCCTTCTGCTTGTAAAAACTACCTGCAATCTGCTAGTTGGACCGGAGGAGAGGCAGTGCATGTTATCTGCAACTGCGAGTGTAAGTTGTCAACATGTTCGGCATTTGTTCTTCCTGGGTCACGTCAGCTAGATGGATTTCAATATCAGTGGTGTCATTTACATTTGTGTTTGTGTCTGTTTGCGTGCGTGTGTGCTGTATAGGATTTGAAGAATGTCAAAGAAAAGAAAACTGGAAATAAGAGACTTCTTTAGGAGTCAAAGTGTAAGTTACTTCAAGGGTGTATAGGTAGAGGCTCAACAATACAGATATTGAATAAAAGAGAATATTTAATGCCAAAGAGATACACTTTTTTAAAGTTATTTTTAATTCTTATTTTCATGTATTTGTGTAGAAGAGAGCAGAGAGTTTAAAAACACAAATAAAGAAAATTTGTGGTGGAAATACAATAAAACATCAGATTCTAGATGATCATGTTATTTTATAATTATAAAATATAATTAATTAATATTAAGTAATCCTAATATTTAGTAAAAGCATTTTTTGCTCAGGCAATAACTGTACCATCAAGCTCTATGATCATTGTATCCCTAATGTATCTGTTCATGTCATGCATCAACATATTTTTGTATGGTGACAGACAGCAGAGAGGCTGGAGGAGATGGAGGAGGAGAGGCCAGAGAAGGTAGAGGAAGAGAGGCAGGAGGAGGTAGAGAAGGAGAGGCTGGAGCAGATGAAGGAAGAGAAGCAGGAGGAGGTAGAGAAGGAGAGGCTGGAGGAGATAGAGGAGGAGAAGCTGGAGGAGATGGAGGAGGAGAAGCTGAAAGAGAGGCTGGAAATTCACAGGTGAGGTTAAATAATGATGGATATGTTAGTCATGAGATTCAGCACTGTGACAAATGTTAGTGTGATGATGATCTGAATAGCAATGCTTCACCCATGTGGCTTTAAAATCAGAGCTTTATATCAAGTCTGGTGTTCTAAGAGGCCTCATCATGTATTACTAGTGTGTATGTGTTTGCATTAGCAATCATAATTTCACGTCATGCAGATATGACGTGAAATTATGATTGCTAATGCAAAAAACGTCAACTTTTAGGAGTGCTGCCTTGGAGCACTTTTGTGTCCCCACCAATCTCAAAATCAAACCTACTCCCTTGGCCAAATGGCATTCTGAGAAACCTGTATCTGCCATAAGGTGTATTGAAAGTGCAGTATCTTGAACTTTCCTCATCCAACTTGATTTGCCAGAATCCCTGCGCTGCATCAAGTTTTGAGAAATATTTGGCTCTTGCCATTTCACTTGCAATCTCCTCATGCTTTGGTATCTGGTAATGCTCACGTTTTATGTTCTTGTTTAAATCTCCAGGATCCATGCATATTCTCAGTTCTTTGTTTGTATTCTTTTTATCCACGCACACCATCGAGTTTACCCACTCAGTAGGTTCCTCCACTTTTGTGACGACTTGCAGCTGAGACATCCTGTCCAGTTCCTTTTTGAGACTCTCTCGAAGTGGAGCTGGAACTCTGCGTGGCGCATGAATTACTGGTTTTGCATCGTCTTTTAGTTGGATTTTATATGTGTATGGCAGGCATCCCAATCCTTTGAAGACATCATCATAACACTGCAAAATGGAGTCAACTGTGCATTAGTGTACACTTATTGCTTCTGAGCAGTAATGTGGTACACTCTCCTCACCAGGTTTAATGCCTTTGATGCAACCCCGCCCAGCAGTGACTCACGGCCCTCAGGTACGACTGAAAACAGCACATTGTAAGTTTTATTCTTCACTGTTACCTTCAGTCTGCACTGACCTTTGCTTTCAATGTCTTTTCCATTGTAGTCCTTCAGCGGCACTCTTTTCTTGATTATTTTGGGCTTTTCTTTCATAGTACTGATTTCTGTCATGCTGATCAGGTTCGCCTGTGCACCTGTATCAATCCTTAGTGCTACTATAGCTCCATTTATTTGAAATGACACAAGCCACGTGTCTCCTTTTTCTGAGCGCCTGTCATTTCCTCCTGCTCTGTTTGTGTATTATCACATGACACCATCCCGACAAAGAAAGTCTCACTCAGGTCAGTCTCTTCCACTAACCGCACTGAATTGGGCTTGCTTTTAGAGAGACATTGTTTTGCAAAATGATTTTTTCCATTACATTTTGAACACTTTTTGCCATACGCAGGACACCTCCGGGGCTCGTGTCTGCCACCACAGCGTTTGCAGGAGTAGCTCGCATCATCTGTGCTTTTCTTTTGTGGCGTGATTCTTTTCTTTTTATTTTTAACCACAGCTACTTTTACACTGTCATATCCCGCAGTGATACCTGTTTCACTGAACGTCTTTGCATGCTGTTGTGCCAACTCACTTGCATGGCACTGTCTCTCCGCCTCCTCGAGAGTTAGCTGCGCATCCCGTAGCAGCCGTTCCCTGGTCCGCTTATCATAGATCCCGTACACAATTTGATCACGGATCATGGAGTCTTTCAGATCCCCGAAATCACATGATTGCGCCTTTAGTTTTAAATCAGTCACAAAGCAATCAAACGTCTCTTCAGGCTGTTGCATCCGTGAACGGAACACGTATCTCTCATATACTGTTTTTTCTTGGTGAGCAATGTGCCTGGAACTTCCCGATTTTGAGTCCAGTCCAATGGCAGCCATGTACAGCTCAAATTGCTGCTTGAAACACCGCCAGTTGCCATTGACATTTCCCACCAGTTTCAGTCCCTCCGGTGGCCTCAAAGTCTCCATCTCGAGTAGAAAGTTATGCTTGACCTGCCTTTCACTCCTGGTACCATGTCTTGTTCATCTTTTAAAATGATGAGGCTTTTGTCTTTCATATGAGCTAACACTCAAAACCTTTATTTACGTCTTCATCCACGTTCTGAATGACCACCACAGGAAGTGCCTCTATATGTTGTTCACAATCACCAGCCCCCTCTATTGGTCACCACTGGTAATGACACATTAATATCAACACACTCGCTAGCCGAACACAGGTATAGCTATCATAAATTAGCACTTGCTAGCGTTAACAGTCAGCTAATTAAGACAGTTATCAGAGTTTTCGGGTACCAGGGTGGACTGACTCGTTAAAATTAAGGTCATTTGTATGTTCGGGTGTCAGTTATTTTATTTATTTTTATTTTTTATCTGTGCCAGGGTAGGAATATAGCGGCTATATTCACCGAGTCCATCACACCTGGTGTGGGGGGATGGGTGGTTGGTTTCGCAGGACAATGCACTTGACTCGATCACAATTTGACCTGAAGTCATGCTTATGTGGGCGACGATAATCCAACCATATTGAAGCGGGCAAAGTTTTTAGAGCCATGCTTTCCAGACAAGGCGCAGTTAATTTCAAACGATTTTAATGTTGGTTGGTTATAGTTATTAAACAGTGTAGCAAGCCAGGTTTTGCTTGGAATATTAAGAACGTGGTGGACGTGTAACCTAAATCATGCCAGTGGAAATAAAATTAAGAGAATATATATCTATATATCATAGAAGAAAATATTAAGCGAGCAATATGTTAAATGAAGAATTTAGGGACCCTACTGTACTGATTGATTTCATTACACAATAAACTCAATATTTCACAACTAAGTTTAGGCTTGATTTAACAAAAATTGAGTTGGCATAGCACAATAGAAAGAACAGAAGAACAGGTACTCTTTTGTTTGAGTCTCGTCATCAGTTTAAATGCTTCAAAAGTGGCAGGTGGAGAGAGATGGTAAAAATGGAATGTTTGCACTTCCTGTTTTTCAGTTTGCTAAGGGGAAGAGTCCATATGTTACTCGGGTAACATATTGTTTAAAACTCTATCTCATTTTTTATTAATTTCTTTGCAGTTTGAAATGCCACCAAGGATCAGTCCTCTTAAAGATGCCTGTCACCATGTTGTTTTAAAGACTGACAAAACATGGAGATTGGAGGTGAATTACAGCAATGCAGTGAAAGGTAAGATGGTGTTAAATGTGGTATTGTTTATCTGGCTATCTATCTAGATGTATAGATGGACAGATGGTGATAAGTTTCTTATCAGTACCTATACTCCTTATCAGTTATTTTGCTTACTATTTTCTTTTTCCAAGAATAGATTCAGAAACAGATGATAAGAATTTTTTATTCATTTTTATGTAACATTATGTTGTTTCTTGAGCGGCAACAGTAAAGCTAACAGCAGGAACATCACTATATAAACTAATATATCACTGGAAATGAGTCAAAATGTCAGTAAAATAAATACATATTCCTGAAATCATAATATTGAGTGAAGTTTAGAAAGGATAAAGCATACAGACGTCATACAGTAACAGCCATTCATCCTGTCCTCCTCCCTCTGCTGAGGTGATGCACTGCCTGCATGTATCACCTCAGCAGCAGCTGCATGGCTGAACCGTATACCAACAGGATCACCTTAATAGCTGGCAGTTGGCAGCACATCTCAATCAAGCAGCCATGAAGTGAACTTAAATGTTGAAAAGGGAAAAAGCAGGAAGTGGAAGATAAAAATTAGGGATGTCCCGATCAGGTTTTTTTTACCCCGATCCCGATCCGAGTCATTTAATATTTAGTATCTGCCGATACCGAGTCCTGATCCGATACTTAGCCCTAACTAGAATTTTTCTAGATAATACAGCTGCATTAAGAAAAAAATCACCTGCATCCAAGCTGTTCTTAATAGCTTTTTTTATTTTGTTGAAACAAAGTAAATACTTTCATATGGCTCTTTCTTATTCTGTATATCCTATTGCAACATTGGTTTTCATTAGTTTTTTTTTGTTTTTTTTAACAAAAACAACCAAGTAAACAAAGTCAGTAACTAAACCCTGATCCTCTACCACAGAGGTGGGCTGGTTATCCAGAGCGATGAATTCAATGACCTTCTCTGTAATATTTGTGGCCATGTCGCTGACTCGAGGATATTTCTCTTTCCTTTTGAAAGTATCCACGAGTGTTTGTCGCTTTGGTGCCTTTGCCTATATTGTTTGAGTGAACTCATGTTTTTGTTTATGTGCCATATCAAATTTGTAGTATTAAATGCAGCTCTTTTGTTACCAGCTCGTGAAGCGGTCGTATCGCAGATGTTACGTGCTGCCGTTGGACTGCGTTCGCTTTCTAATTTGAAATATTTCCACACTGCAGACATTTCATCCACAGGTTCTCCAGACTAACGTTACGAGCACGACTGCATTCTGCCACAAACTGTGCTCCGTTGACGACAGCTGACGTAAAAATAATCGGGCTTGGGTCCACGTTCAAAATTGCCGATCCCGATCAGTGAAAAAATGCCCATATCGGCCCCGATCCCGATCCCGATCCCGATCCCGCGATCGGGATCGGGACCGGGACATCCCTAATAAAAATTATTAAAATGGATTTAAAATCCTTTATTCAAAACATGGCTAGGTACAGGAATGTGTTCTTGTGATGGATATAATAATGGATGCAATTTAATGTTTGGGTATTTCTTATGAGTGTAGGATGTACAGGAAGAACATGTGGGGGAGGTGTGTCATCTTAAACATGACTTGTATTGGGATGTCCTGATGTCAGCCTCCTGTATTCACTCAATCAGGATTAGGTGGCACCCCTTACCAAAGTTATAAACATTTTTGCTCTCTGTCCACCATTTTGTACCCTGATGAATGCCTTCTAGGTTGAAACAGGGCAGTGTTTTATAGTGACATAAGTAGCCATGTTTTAAACAAAGGCATTTAAATCCAATTCAAGTATTTTTGTCCTGCTCCATGCTCCTGCTCCATTGCTTTTTTTCCTCATGTTGACCCTTTTCTTTAAGAGCCCCGGCATTTTCTTGAGTTTGACAGTATAAAGACAGGGCATGAGCACACCACTACCACTTTTTCATAAATTCAAATTAGACATTATTCTCGCTCTTTATCTACAGTGTGTGTTTTTTAATACATTTAGCTACAGATCAAAAAACAATTGTAGTAGACATAATTTGTTTTCTTTGTCTTCATTTTTTTTCACAGGACGTGGTTTATTCACCCGAGGTTCATTCTGCAAAGGAGACTTTGTAGTTGAATACAGGGGAGATTTGATTAATGATGATGAAGCCCAGAGGAGAAGAAGCTCTTACCACCCCTCATGCTCTGCATTTTTGTTTGCATTCAAGTGGAGAGGGAAAACATGGTGGTAAGAGTTTCAGTTACTATACTGCTTTATAGTTATATACATTGTTACATTTTTTTTCAACAATATCTTCATTGGATTTTTTTTTTTACATAAGAACCCTAGAGCTGAATGAAAGGGCAATGTACATCAATATAACAAATAGGTACCAGATCAGCCCATCCCCCCCACCCACCCACCCACCCACTCAACCCACCCACCCACCCACTCAACCCACCCCTACAGGTCAGACCGTACATTCTTTCAGAGTGTGTACCAAGTCAAATAAGTAAGAATAAATACAAGCCTTCAGTATATCATAAAACAAACAAACATAAACAAAAATAGCCTAAAACAAAACTGTTGCAGAGAGGGATTAAATAGCAGGGAAAGGTAGAAAAGAAAATTAAAACAAATAAAAAATAAAGCTAGAAACAGCACCAAATGTTGAATAAGCATGTTTAACAATCACATGACATTGTTTAAATATAAGAGGATTACTGTATTGTGGACTCCGTGTCCACATATGTTAGAAAACCACCCCAGATCTTTTGGAACTCTCTAGGTTTACCCTTCAAATTATACATAATCTTTTCACTTGGTATGCATGATGCTAATTCATTCATCCATCTAGCAAATGTAGGTGGTGATGCATCTTTCCGATGCATAGCTATACATTTGTTGGCTGTTATAAGGGCAATTCTAATAAATTTGAGTTGGTTTTTATTAGAGATGTACCGATCAGGATTTTTGGGGCCGATCACCCATCACCGATCACCGAAAGCAGTATCTGCCGATCCCGATATTGCCGATCACCGATCACAGCGTCAAATCCATAAATTCTTCTATATTGTTGTCTTGTGTAACTTTCATATATTTAATTAATGATTCTTCTTACACAACATTGACATTGTATTATTAAGTATAAAAATTGGGAGATGAGAAAGTATCATGAATTAACCACCGTTTTATTGCAGGCTGAGGCAATGTGCAATATTTCACACTCTAGAGACTCTCTTAGAGACAACTTGGACTCAGCTTACATAGAGTAACTGTAGCTTACTAGCTTAAGCTTTCTTGTGGCAATAATTATGTGTACAACAACAACACACAACATGTGCAATGCACCAACACAGACAACAGTAAACATTTCACTCTCTTAGAGTCGATACAAGTTGTAAACAATAAACCTTAGTTTTCCTGTGGAAAAAGGAATTAAATAAAAATGGATTATGTGCACAACACACAACATGTGCACCAACAATAAACATTTCACTCTCTCTAGAGGCGCTTTCTTAGAGACACAATTTGGAGTTTAGCTACAAGCTTTTTTGTGGAAAAATAAAATAAATATGTCATACAAATGAGAATAAAAACTATGTACACTGACATATGTGCAACTGCAACATTATCTCTAGAGACACTTTCTTGGACATACAACTTGGAGCTTATACTCTATAGCCAAAATAATATAATACAATAATATAGTTTCAAGACAATTTGTCTGCATGTAAGAGATAACAGACAATAGTGTGCAAACAAGTTCACAGCATTAGCAATAATCAAACAAAAAACTATTGAGCTATATCTGTAGGCATATCTATTTCAGCTGAGGTAGTTTCTGTGCCCTTTAGAGAGGAGTAGGGAGAGAGCCATGGGCAATGAAGTGCACAATAAAATACAAAAGTAAAAATAAATAAATAAACATTGTAGCTCAATCTGTAGGCCTGGCTATATCTCCTCTCATTTCAACTGAGGCATTTCATGTAACTTTTAGAAATATAGGGAGAGGGGGTGGGGGTAGAGGGAGGGGGGGTTAGAGTCAGACTCAAAGCTTACTTCTGATTAAGCAGCATGAATGGCAGATTTGCCTTGCTAAATATAAGCATCTCGGCATTTTTTGCAGTTAACCTGCTCCTCTTCTCATCCATAATAAGTCCTGCTGTACTGAAAAGATGCTCCCTATCTACGCTTGTGCAAGGTGAACAGAGATAGGATCGTGCTGCTTGTGCGAGAGCAGGAAAGCGGCCTTCATTGACCTTCTAAAAATCAAGTGGCTGTTCATTGTCTGGGATAACTGGCTCTGATAGGTAAAGAGTAATCTGTGATGATGTTGTGTTGATGTCAGCAGCAGCTTCATGTTGCCCATCTTCAGCCAACAGTTCAGCTTACATAGCATGCAGGCCAGTCCGTGGTACCTTCTGTGGGGGCTCGGAGTCGCTCGCTGCAGAACTCTCCTCACCAACCTATTGCTACGCTGCAGTGTCAGTGCCAGGATGTCAGAAAGCAGCCTGCGTATCTGTGGCTTGAGTGCAGTGTGGAAAAATCTGTCTTTATACCTTTTTATTAGAAGAAAACAAAAGACAGAACTAAACATTAATTAATTTGTCATGATGGATTTCATAGGTCATGCCTAACTTGTGTTTTGATTAGTCATGGGCTTGGCTGGCCTCATAGCATAGTCCAAACGTGGTTAATCTATTCTATATTAGTTTCTATTAACTGCTTATTTTGAAATCGAATTTGAGGGAAATGCAAACCATCCTACACTACAGGATAGCACAACACAACGCTATTGTTAAATTTTATCTTTAAGCATACCCCCTTTTATCAATCAAAGCTAGATAAGCATAATAATCAATCTCTCTCTCTCTCTGTCTCTCTCTCTCTCTCACACACACACACACACACACAGAGGAATGTGAAGTTATTCACACCTTGGATCGAGGAGTGTTGCAATCGTGTACAGGGGCTCAGATTCAGTGTCTTTGAATCTCTTCTTGACAGATTCCAAAAGCGTGGCTTTGACGGTTTTCACACCATGGTCAATCTCTTGTGTTTTCTCAAGAAGACAAGTTAAGGCTTTGATGGATGGAATTACATCTGCAGCCGATGCAGTTGATTCGCTTATCTTGTGTGTGAGCTCATCAAAGGGGTCAAGCAGTGAAATCATATTTTCAATCAATTTCCACTGGTTGGCGGTGAAAATGGCAGGCAGATTATATATGTATATAATATATGTATATGATTATTATATGTGCCAAAACGCCCTCATTCACAGCGAGCTGGAGTGTGTGCGCCATGCACGGTAGGCTTGGTTAACCAGCATCATTCATAGCCTTCGCCATGTTACTTGCATTATCCCGTAGGATAACGTGTACTTTTCCCTTTGGGATCCCCCATGCTTGGAACATGTCTGTAAAAAGCTTTAGCGATGGCATCCGCCATGTGTGACCCAGGAAACTCTTGTGAGTGAAGCACAACTCTCTTCAGCTCGAACTTTTCATCAATAAACTGTGCAGTTAGACTCAGCATCGAAATGGGACTCACACTAGAACTCCAAATGTCACTCGTGAAGCCGATTGACACGATCTTGTCGTCCTTCATAAGGCTTTGGATGTGACTGTATATAGTTTGGTATAGCTCTGGCAGGCATTCATCAGTGAAATATTTACGACTAGGCAGCGTGTACCGTGGATCCAAGCAGTTAACGAGGCGTTTGAACCCGATGTCTTCTACAACAGAAAGAGGCTGATGATCAAGGCATATGAATTCCATTACCTTTTTATTTAGTTCTTTCTTTTTCTTGCTGTCGTTGCTGTAGGGTTGCTGTCGTTTATATGTCTCTGTTACAGTCAGCTGAGTAAGTGGTGTCTGGGTTGCTACACGCTCCTTTTCTTTCTCTGCCTTAGCAGCAGCCAACTTTGAAAACTCAGTATACTCCTCAATGTGAGAAACTTTCAAATGTCTTATCAGGTTCGTTGTGTTGAAATTCTTTTGTAGCATTCCTCCTCGAGGTATCTCCTTTGCACACACCTTGCAAACTACAAATTTGTTGTCCACACAGTGTAAATTTTCAGTGTTGATGCTTTTTTTCTCTCACCCTCCCTCCTCGCCTGCCCGCCTTTCAATGTAGAGACTGCCACACCCCCTTTAGGAGACCTGGGTCTGAGAAGTGGGAATGCATGCAGTCAATGCACTGTCTCTATATTGAAACGTCTTCTGATCGGCCTGCTTTGATCTATTTTGAGAACTCTGATCAAAACCGATAGGGGCATTATCGGCCGATTGCGATCGGTTGCCAATCGATCTGTGCATCTCTAGTTTTTATTGACTTTCAACATAGATGTGTCACCCAAGAAAATTACTCTTGGCTCTGCGGGGATGGTTAGTCCTGTGATATCATTAAGCACTTTGTGTATAGACACCCAATATGAATTAAAACAAGGGCAAGTCCAAAACATACGTACCAACGATTTTATTCCCGATTTGCATCTTGGGCAAAACTGGGAGTACTGAGACTTTATTTTATATAGTCTGTCAGGGGTATAGTATATTCTATGAATAAGATTGTATTGTGTAATTTTATGTCTAGAGTTAAAAGGAAAACACTGACTACTAATACACAATGATTCTAAATCCCCTTCTTCAAAATTAGACTCCAGGTCTTCTTCCCATTTACATTTCACTCTTAGCTCTTCCCAACCTATAATCTGAGAAATTCCTGAGTAAGAGTAGGATATAAACCCCCTCACTCCCTGTTTACTACGCAGAAGTTTATCTAGAGGCTGCTCTTTTAATGGTTGAAGATGGCCACCCTGTTCGGAGATAACAAAGTGCCTAACCTGGAGTTATTTGAAAAATGGCTGTGGGGTAGTCCATACTGAGATGAGAGCTCTTCAAAAGTCTGAAGGGTTCCATCTTTGAACAAATTCCCATAAGCTGTAATACCTTTTGTAAACCATAGGTTTGTAATAATATCTCTAAGGGCTTTAGGTAAAGAGGGATTGAAGTGGAAAGGGGATTTGTCATAAATAGGTTGAATACAGCCCGTTTTCTTCCGAATTTGCTGCCATATCTTATAAGTATGGCCAATAACTGGGTTTGTTGTTGTAACCAAAAGAGAGCTAAGCGAGCTGATATATGGAACTGATTCCAGTTTCAACTCTGTTAAATGGTTCTGTTCAATTTGTTTCCACTTAGGTGAATGGGCTTGCACTGTTTGCCAGACCCATATTGCTCTAATTTGTGCTGCCCAATAGAAACGCTCAAAATTGGGGACTTTCAGTCCACCTTTTTCTAGAGGGTTGTGCAATATTGTCATCTTTATCCTGGGTGGTTTGTTTCTCCATATAAACTGTGTGATACAAAGATTGAGTTGTTTAAAAAATTGCTTCGGGACCCGAACTGGTAACATCTGGAAAAGATACAAGTATTTTGGTAATACTTTCATTTTTATGCAATTAATATGCCCGATTAAAGACAAAGGTAAATCATTCCATCTCTTACAGTCCTCTTTTGTCTTTTTTAGTAATGGTGTATAGTTAAGGGAGACTGAATTATGCTCTTCAACTGGAATTTTAAGTCCAAGATAGGTAATGTGATTAGGGCTCCATCGAAACATAGTGTCAGGAGGGTCAGCTTTAGCTTTGGCGTTCAGGGGCATGACAACACTTTTATTTATATTGATCTATAGCCAGATATTTTACCATATTCTGTCAGTGTGTCCATAAGAGCTGGGATAGATTCATCTGGACTTGAGAGGTATACCAATATATCGTCCGCATATAGAGACAAAGTATGAGTACAGTCACCAATTTGTATACCATGAATGGCTGGGTTAGACCTTATAGCTGTAGCTAGCGGTTCAATCGCGATAGCAAATAATAGTGGCGAAAGGCAACAGCCTTGTCTAGTGCTGCATGATAGAACAAATCTGGCCGAAATGTCTTTGTTAGTTTGTATTTGTGCTGTAGGGTGTTCGTGAAGCAGTTTGACCAAATTGGTGAATTTGGGACCTATGTTCATTCTTCCCATCGTATCAAACAAGTACTGCCACTCTACACGATCGAACTTATCATCGTTCTTATCATCAGATAGAGTAGGGAGAACGAGCTTATCCAAAAAATGCTGTATACTCACAGTGTTACATCCTTGAGATGTATACAATGACTGGTAATAACTCAAGAAAGTCTCATTAATCTCTCTAGGATTACTAGTAAATGTGTCATCCTTTTGGATTATGTATATTGCCATGTTTGTCTCCTCTTTCTTTATCTGCCAAGCTAAACGCTTCCCTGCCTTGTCTCCCTGTTCATAATATCTATGTTTCATTCTTTTTATAGCATTTTCTGTCTTATGTGTATTAAGCATGTTGTATTCCAGCTGTTTTGATTTCAGTTGTTGGAGAATGATATTGTCACATGACTGTACGTGTTGTCTTTCTAGTTTCTTAATCTTATTTTCAAGATCTTGGATTTTGGTTATATACTTTTTGCGTTTACTTGAGGTGTAAGCTATTATTTGACCTCTGAGGTACGCTTTCATAGCGTCCCATACAATGTTAGGGTTTGCAGTGTTTTGATTTATATTTAATAGGGGTGTCACGATTCTCCAAATCCTCGATTCGATTCAATTTTCGATTCTAAGGTCACGATTCGCTTTGATTCTTGATTTTTACATTTATTTTTTTTAAAGCACAGGTTGCTATGCCATTTTTAGACTAGACTTTTATGCAATATAATATCTGACCTTTGTTAGCAATGAACCCACACTACATTGTCAAATTTAAAACACTTAAACTTAAACAAAATAACCTGCCATCTAGTTTCTCTTTTGTAACTGCAGTCTTCTTCACAGAAGATGACATTCAAGTTTACAACAAAACAAACAAAAAAATAAATCAGCCATGTCCATAGTCTTCTCTGAACAATTAAGTGTCTTAACAAACTATTTCCCACAGTTACAGTTGGACACAAGGTGCGTAAGGTGTGAGTGGGCGAGCGAGAGTGAGGGAGCGTGCGTACGTGCGGACAGTGAATGAATGGGAGAGGAAGGAGAAGTGAAAGGAGTAGCAGTAGTAGCGAGAGCAATAAAGTGAACAATATAGGCTGCAGTTTGGCTGTGAATAAAGGCGACGGCTCCTCAAGATACAGCAAAGCTCCCTGGTATTATTTACCGACCAGCTTAACACGTGAATGGGGGTTCACCCCGAAGGTAAACATAAACTTCAGACCTGGAGGAAATCATCTCCCCTGTGCTTCCCGACCACGGTCCAGGAGCCGAACAGGAATGGTGTAACACCATGCTATCGTTTGACTGGCTGTAGCTAATAGCTACTGGCTTAGCTAGTAGCTAAGTTAGAGGAGGTTGACTCGCAGCACTTCAACACGTGTGTTTTTTTCCCCTTGGCAAGCCGACCGGACGTGACATGGGGGCGTGGCAGCATCGACGATTTCATTTTTTAATTTGAAGTTCGAGATTGTGAATTAATTTCGATCGATTTCGTGATTTAAAATCGAAATCGATTTTGATTTAAAATCGAAATCGTGACACCCTTAATATTTAAGAAAGAGTCAATTTCCCTGCTAATCATATTCACAAATTCTGAATTGTTAAGTAAGTGTAAGGTAAATCTCCATCTGTAACACCTGATAATTGGTGTGGATGCAGGTATAGTTACTAACAAAGCAGCGTGGTCTGACAAGGTCCTAGCCAAGTACTCACAAGAAGTGACTTGGTGTATCTTAGAGGAGGGCATCAAAAATAAATCTATACGGGTATAACTATTGTGGACAGGAGAATAAAATGAGTGTTCTCTAGTATCTTTATTTAGTGTATGCCAAATGTCTACAAGCCCCATTCCTAGCATCTCTTCTTTTAAATATATAGCACTCTGTGTTAAAGAGCTGGTTTTCTGAGAAGACCGATCAAAGATTGGATCCAAAACTAAATTGAAGTCTCCTCCCATGTAGACCTCTGTGTGTAGGTCAGATGAGGTAAAGAACAGTTTCTCAAAAAATTGAGGATTATCTGTGTTAGGCCCATAAACATTAACCAGTGTTATGGGTTCCAAGTGTAATAACCCTTGCACTATCACAAATCTTCCGAAAGGGACCTTAATGACTGAATTCACCTGAAATGGGACATTTCTATGAAGTAGTATGGCCACTCCTCTAGCCTGAGATGTATATGATGAGAAAAATATGTGACTATAACCCCCTTGTTTCAGTTTAACATGTTCATTTTCTGTCAAATGTGTTTCCTGCAGTAAGTCTGCAACGCTGTCGTTGAGTTACTCACTTATGTTTCGTCTCTCCTGTATCAGAGCAAAACCAGATGGTAATACGGAGAGAAGTGGGAATACATTGTTAAATTTGACATACAGGCTTGCACAATCAGTGACTGCCATTTTGCCATCTGCTAATGTAATCCTGCAATGTAAATGAAATACATTTCAAAATGTATCAAAATTAAAACAAATAGAATATATGACCTGTAGGAGACTATTTTCATTTCTGTAATATTTTCCACTCCCTTTTCTTGTTTTTTGTCCTTTTTTAGTATTGATGCCTCCAGAGAAGACGGTTCATTTGGGCGTTTAGTTAATGATAAACACAGACATCCAAATTGTAAGATGAAAAAAATTGACGTGGAAGGAACACCACACTTATGTCTTTTTGCTCTAAAAGACATGAAGGAAGGTGAAGAAATTACATATGACTATGGAGAAGAGCACAGCACAGTGTTTAAGTGTGTAGGGTTTAATATTGTCTCAGAATAACATGGTGGTTGAATGTAGTGTCATTTGAAAAATAAATTAAATCTAATTAATCTATGTATGAATGCTTTCACGAATTTGGGACATTGAGGACAGATCTGAGCTTTAATAGACATTTTCCTTGGGCAGAAATATTGCTCTAATCGGGGACATTCACAACGTTGAATGTTGAAATGTATTACTCTAATTGAAAATTATTGAGTGTTTACATCAAATTGACCAATTGCTTAACATATTTTTGATTATTTCTTCCATCAAATCATTGCAGATGACCACAACCACAAGGGATGTTCCTCCTGTCACAGGCTCCCACCATGCTGTCGTGACAGAGACGGAGATAACTGACGCTTCCTGTCCACAGGACACTTATCAACAGGTATGTTCATAGTTGATGTTAACTTCTTTTAACTTCTGGAGTCTCTGTGAGTCTTCTTTTAATGCTGTTGTTATCTTTAAGCAAGTAAATGCAAAAAGTAAGGTCATTATGAGGGAAATCTATTGTGAATCAGGCCAGCCAAACAGTTTAATCTACTGCACCCATAAGGCAGATGATTAAGGGACATTTAGGATAGATCTGAACTTTAATAGACATTTTCCTTAGCAAGAAATATTGCTCTAATCGGGGACATTCACGATGTCCCCACAGTGCACTTTTACTCTGGTGTACGAGTGCAAACTTTGTGTGAGGTTTCTGATGACCTGGAGACAACTGGTCCCCATAAATGATGACAACGTGGTGTGTGAAATGTCCCCACTAAGCTTCTTGTTATCAAGGTGTGTGACAACACACAATAGCTGAAGTAATTGTAGGAAAAAATACAGTAGAATTGGGTGTTTGTTTTCCTCTGAAGTCTGGTGTGTAGGCATGGTTGTCCTTAAATCCTTGCAAGTTGATTTTCAAATGAAATGAACTGATACTAATTGCTGCCTTAAAAGAAGGAAACCAATCAAAAAACTGATGGATGATTTTGAAAATGCTCAACAGGACTGGAAAGTACTCAGTTTGCCATTTGGCATAACTATACCCATGCAAAACCTCCAGTATGGTTCTTAAAACTGACTACAACCATGCCCTGACCAAATTACAATTTGGATTATTAGAAGTGACAATTTCTCATATTTAACTGAAAGTCTGTATTGGGTGCAAATCAATGAATGTTGGTCAAAAACACAAGGCTTTGCTTCCTCTACTTTTTTTATTACCTGTGGATTATCAGCTACATGAATAACCCAAAGCACAAATTGAGTAAAATTACGTTCTTTTTTCAACTTCATTTATGATTGATGATACAAAATCATTTCAGGCAATAAAATAAATGTTGACTTTATTCTCTATTTTGGTAGCGTCTCCAAGCGTCCTTGGGAAACTCCTGCAGTTCTGGATAGGGTGGAATGTGCTGCCCAGACACTTGGATGTTAAAGTGGTGGAGAGCAACTTCCCCAGTTCTTCCACCTGCTTAAACTTCCAGGACATTACAAAGAGTACTCTAACTTTGAAAGAGACATTCTTGCTGCTATTTGTAGCACTGACACTGGGTTTGGAATGGTCTAAGGACACATCAATATATCACTGTACACCTTAGTGTACATTTGTTGTCTTGCTTGGCCAGCAACAAAATTTGGATTGCAGCATAAAAGCATTTGAAAGAGTGATACCAACTAGTGCCTAGTTCTGCCAGTGTGTGTAACACTGGTGCAGTAAAAAGGTCTGCATGCTTGTGATGTGGTGAAGCATTTTTGTTATTTGTTTCATGCCTATACCATTGTCTTTTAGGTTTAATCTCACTGTTCACAATTCTTTTAAAGCTCAGGAGACTGTTACAGAGACAAATTGAGTTGTTGCTGTTCTTTATTTGTGGTATTGTTCTGAAACAGGATGCATGTTGCAGTTTCTCGAGCCTTCTGATTCAGAGACTGTAAGTCTCCAATCACATGTGAAATGAATACTTCAAAACAAGTTATCTTGATAACTACAGGACAGTTTCTCGTACAAGGCTCTGTTACATAACCATAATGGTTTTCAATGTTTAAACTTAATGGTTAAAAACAAAGTTCATTAATAGTAATAGACATAAATTGCTTATTGCAAAAAGTGTTTGTTTGCAGTCATATTGTACAATGCAGCAAGTTTTATACATATGGTATAAAATAAAAATGCTGTCATTACCATTCGTTTTACTTAAAAAAAACATTTTAGACACTTGAAACAAAGATGTGTTTGACAAATAAGAATGCGATTCAACACAGATATCAGAACTGCTAAACCATAATACCGGCTTCTTTATCAGAACTTGAGCAATATGGATTTACTGGAGCATTTCTGATAATAAGCTCACACTTTGTACATAAACATCTAACACATTGGACAGAGGGCCATCAGGGTCTGGTAGACTTCCAACTTCCTGGTCAGTCAGTGAGCGCTGCAGCTGAACTTCAGGGACCACAACACCAGGCTGACAGTGACCACATGGTCCAGTCCAGTCAACTCCAAACTACATGTCAACCTGCAATTGCAAGAGCTGAGGTTAAAGGGTAGGATAAAGGGTCAATCAAAATCAAAGTCTTAAAGATTTTTATGGTAAATATGTCTACAGAACTGTAAGCCATATTCATTCATTTTACAGAACTATCACTTGTTTATCATCTGGGATTCTGTAATATATGCCCCAAAAACAGTTATGGCATCAGAAAGAGCTTGACTACAATTTCCAAGAGCTAATACATTAATTTTAAGAGCTAAGATGTATAATCTTCTCTCTAAATCACTGCTCCTTGTTTGACCACAACATTGTAGCAATACCTTATTGTGTTGAAAGTGCCAATGATAGGCAGTATAAATCACATTTAGTTCCTGAACAAAAGGCCACTATTAGTTACATTTTGCTACTGATACATGCACTTTATAATGGACATAAAGTGGAGATAATGTTGACAATATCCCATGTAGGAAATTAAAAGTTAAAGTAAAACAGAATTACTGAATAAATTCAAACCTGTATGGGGCCCTGCTGCGCCTCATGCTCATGGCGAGTCCACAGTTGCAGCGGTGACTGGTTGCCCTCAGTGCGTAGTCTGTGGCAGTTCCAGCCACGCTGGAAAAACTGAAGGTGCTTCTGTATGTCGGGCACAAAGCACCAGTGCAGAGCAAAGAGA
Organism: Pagrus major; assembly: GCF_040436345.1. NCBI lineage: Eukaryota > Metazoa > Chordata > Actinopteri > Spariformes > Sparidae > Pagrus > Pagrus major. Next base: position 976,144 of record NC_133233.1, read on the forward strand.
TGCATTTCATTGTAGACAATGGCTGAGGTTAAAGTTTTGAGTGCAACTTTAATTCGGTAGCCCCTAACCCAATATTGACATCAATACTGGGTGCACAGTGTGGGAGCCGTAGCCATTTTAGCCCCTGTCAGACTGTATATACACAGATTACAATTTCTACATTGTACAATCTACAATAGAGTACTGTGCCAAAAACAGAAGGTTTATCACAGTTTCTAACTGACCCGTTCGGACCACTTTAAAAAGCCACCCCACCTAAAAGTTCAAAAAACCAACCAGCATTACTCTTAATTTTGATGCTGGTAGAAGTCAGTAAAACTGATTTGCATGCACAAGAACGTTGATGGATTAAATAATTTGATCCATCCACCATTGATAAATCCCAGTTTGGCTTGCAGTGCACTGGTAGGTTAATTAAAATTGTAGATGGGCTTTTGTGACTGCTCTGGATATACACTAAACTGGGTAGTTAGTATCTTACAGTAGTAAAATCTACAATGAAGTGGGTGCTTGAGATGGTTAATGTTTTTTTCGATACCTTATCAGTTTGTGATTTCCATCGATGTGCCATAAACTGTTCGGTGCTCTAACAGAGTACTTCCTACGCCTTCTTGGGCTCAGCTGAAGGGTGCGCATCAAAACTCCACCAGGATCCACTCGCCGCATGGATTCCTGGACACGCTGTCCAATAATAGGCAAAACAATGCACAGATATGGTGTACTGAAAAAAAGTAAAGCATTCCCCAATCTGGCAGTGAATTCACAAATCCAGATAAAATCCAGACTAGCACTAAATAAAGCAGCTTCCTCACATTGTGAGTAAATCAGCAAGTAGGCCAAATCAGTTCATTCAGTTCAGTTCATGCCTTGTGCATTCAGGTGCCCAACCATCATTTTGTATTCAGTCATGGGATGCTGCTGCAGAATTTGGGTCACAGTTTCATCCAGATTGTTGTCCTCTATTTGAGTTAATAGATTGTGGACTCTGATCATCAAAAATAACAAGAAAAAAGTCACAAGAGGCAACAAAGAAATGTCACCTATCTCACAGTACAAACAAAACACATTGACCACAAGGAGTCTGTTGCTCTGTCGTTAGCTGCAGTGTAAGGATTAGATTATTTTAAATCGGTGTCACCTAAAAGAAACCTCATTCCTGTTTAGTCTAAACTCAGCTGCTGTGTCCTGTAGAAATAACCTAAATGCCTATCAGTTTATGAATTTTATTTATAATTTAAGTTAAAATCGTTCATATTGTATGAGTTTATCAAAGACTATCATGTGCCAAACTAATGCAATTGTGCTGAAATGTCACATCTGACTCTGTTCACTTTTTACTCCAGAAATAGGGTTACAGATTATCTGACAAATTGAAGATGTTAATTAATGGCACCCATGTGCAGTATCAACAAATGCAGCAGCACAAATCCACTACCTGTAAGGAGTACATATGATAAACTAAGTGTAGCGACTAATTGTCCAATTTAAAAGGCTGCTAAGAGGCTCAGTGGGGTCTTGTCTGCGATGCGCTCGTATAAATCCATTCTTGACTCAAAGTAACGTTTTTATTGAAACAAAAAATTATATAAGTATATGGAAACAAAACGATACGTTATGGAAATGAATTGAAACGGTCAACAGAAAATATCCAACCCCACTCACCCTCTTTGTCTAACCAGAACCGCCGTGCAACTGAACAGGTAAAATACCGTGAAACCACACCCAGGTGTTAATTGCCGGAAATGATAGTAACCAAAGAGCGTGTGCAGAATAAACAATTAATAATACAGGCCAAACCAATTTTGACTCCTACACTAATTACTAAACTCCTACATTACTTTGTCAGTAATATAAGCATGTTAGTCACCAGTCCATCTGTCATTGAAAACCAAAGCATATAGGCCTATATCATCAAGTATTGTTAGACCTATTCCCAGTCCCTATTAATGTAAGTTAATATCAGTAACGTTAGTTAATTTTTAGTTAACTTAAACTCAGATTGCAGAGCAGTGCAAGGAGACATTATTGTAGGGATAAATGTTCTATGATATCATGAACAATTTATACAAAAAGCTTAGACTAACAAACATTTAATGCTCAAATGTGCACCTAACATTAGAATCAGAATCAGAATCAGCTTTATTGGCCAAGTATGTGAAACACAAACAAGGAATTTGACTTGGTTTTTTCTTCGCACACAATGTACATAGACATAGACATGAACATAAACAAACATAACAACATTCAACTAGAAGGAACAAGAACAACAAAGAACAGTGAGTTAAAAGGTGTTCAGAAGTCCGGACTATTATAAATATATAAATATATATTTAAGTATATTTATATTATATTATTTACAGTGTGGATATATGTTGTTCAATTATGTACAGGTAGAAATATATATATATATATATATATACATATAAAGTGCAATTTGGTCTGTGAATGTAAAGACTATGAGTGGATGGTTTTGGAGTCAGGGGGGTTACTGACACTGGGTGACTGATCAAGTGTTCATCAGTGCGACGGCCTGGGGGAAGAAACTGTTCTTATGTCTGGTTGTTTTGGCGAACAGTGTTCTGTAGCGCCTGCCGGAGGGGAGAAGTTCGAACAGATTGTGTCCAGGGTGTGATGGGTCTGCAGAGATGTTTCCTGCCCGTTTCCTGACTCTGGATGAGTATAGGGCCTGGATGGTGGGCAGTTTAGCACCAATGATTTTTTCTGCAGACCTTATTGTCCGTGTCAGTCTTTTCCTGTCCTGTTTGGTGGCTGATCCAAACCAGACGGTGATGGAGGTGCAGAGAACAGACTGAACTATTGCTGTGTAGAACTGGATCAGCAGCTCCTGGGGCAGGTTGAACTTCCTGAGCTGACGCAGGAAGTACATCCTCTGCTGGGCCTTTTTGATTATGGAGTCTATGTGGAGAGACCACTTTAGGTCCTGGGAGATGGAAGATCCCAGAAACCTGAAGGTTTCCACAGCAGACACGGAGTTATTTAAAATGGTGATGGGGGACAGTATAGGGGGGCTACTCCTGAAGTCCACTGTCATCTCCACAGTTTTGAGCGTGTTCAGCTCCAAACTGTTCTGACCACACCAGAGGGCCAGCTGTTCCACCTCCCATCTGTAAGCAGACTCGTCACCGTCACGGATGAGGCCGATGACCGTTGTGTCGTCTGCAAACTTCAGGAGTTTGACAGATGGGTCTCTCGAGGTGCAGTCGTTGGTATACAGGGAGAAGAGCAGTGGGGAGAGCACACATCCCTGGGGGGCGCCTGTGCTGATTGACCGGGTGCTGGATGTGATTTTCCCCAACCTCACCTGCTGCCTCCTGTCTGTCAGGAAGTTTGTGATCCACTGACAGGTGGAGGCTGGGACGGTGAGCTGGGTGAGTTTGGAGTGGAGGATGTCTGGGATGATGGTGTTGAACGCCGAGCTGAAGTCCACAAACAGGATCCTAGCATATGTCCCTGGGGAGTCAAGGTGTTGCAGGATGTAGTGCAGTCCCATGTTGATTGCATCATCCACTGACCTGTTTGCCCGGTATGCGAACTGCAGGGGGTCCAGCAGGGGGCCTGTGATGTCCTTCAGGTGGCTCAACACCAGTCTCTCAAAGGACTTCATGACCACAGACGTCAGGGCTACGGGCCTGTAGTCATTTAGTCCAGAAATTGCCGGTTTCTTGGGAACCGGGATTATTGTGGAGCTTTTGAAGCAGGAGGGGACTTCACACAGCTCCAGTGATCTGTTGAAGATCTGGGTGAAGATGGGGGCCAGCTGGTCAGCACAGACCTTAGACTATATAAGATAAACACAGTATATTTCCCAGTGTTATTTGGAGATAAGGTGAGCAACGTTACCTTCAATAAACACTAGCTAGTTAAATATATCTGTGAATTTGCACACATATATTGCCACCTTTAAAAGAATATAAAGAGGAAACCAGACAAACAGACAATGTAGCGTTAGGGGAGTAAAATTAACTTATTCCGTACTGTGCCATCCTCCGACGAATTGTTCTCTCGCACACTCCCAACACCTGTGCTATTTCCTCAGCAGTGTGCCCCCAGAGTAGGTACTCCGATTAAAGTGGGGGGTATATTGTACGACGGATGTCCAAGGGTCCCTTCTTCTGTCTCTGACAGGATGTAAAGTTGGCGGGTGACTTCTTCAAGACCGTCTAACACTGCTGGCTCAATTTCCACATCCATATTGGCGTTGAGCTGAGCCAAGTCATCCATCAATCTATCCAGACGAAACTGAACATAGTTGTTGGTTGCATGGTTCTCTAAATCGTTCGCTAATGATCGTAATTCATTCACAATCGCTCGTACAAAAAATGCCATTACTAAACCAGAGCTACATAAATAACAAATGTCAACAACTGCAGCTAATGGTTAGCTGAGCGGGCGGGCTGGTAGCCAACAACATTCCTGTACACGAATCAGCGCCGCTAGTAAGGCAGAAGTAGTAGACCCGAATCAAGCACACTCCTGTAACCAATCATGCTGTTGACTGAGGTTAGAACCTCCTACCTCATTAACATATGGACACAGAAATACAGAAATAAATAAATGTAGGTGAACAGAAATGTCGAAATAAATGTAAAGCATTTATTTATTTATTCTTTTATTTATTTATTTATGCATTTATGTATTCTTTTGTTTATACATTTATTTAATTATTCATTTATGTATGCATGTATTTATTATTTTGTTTATACATTTATTTAATTATTCATTTATGTATGCATGTATTTATTATTTTATTTATACATTTATTTATGCATTTATTTATTTATTCCTGTATTTATTTATACATTTATTTATGCATTTATTTATTTATTTATACTTAAGTCATGTTTAGTCCTCCACAGTAAACTGGCTTTTACTGTTATGGGTGAGGAACATGACACACATGTAAGTGTTTCTTCTTGTGACCGTGAAGTGCCAAGGTACTTAGTACATACTCTGCAGTAATGATGGTGTTCAAATACCAGCTAATGGTTTCTCCAAAAAGACTTGCTTGCTGGAACTATACTTGTCTCAGCAGAATGTAACTTTAGAAGATTCAGCAAGTCTTCCATCAATACACCTGTAGTGTTGTGTCTCAATGCAAAGGAGAGAATCGCGATGCAACTTTGCCCTTCCGTTAGTCCATGGGAGTGGACATCATCTATTGCTTGAGGTACATTGTCCTAAAATTATAGAAAAAGAAGCATTGTATTGAAACTTATCAGGTTCTGTTTGTTTTTATTTTTCCATTACATAACCTTGTTTTGGTCTACAGTACTTAGCACAAATAATTAAATGGAAGCCACAACACACACCAGAAACAAAAAAGGAAGGACAGAAAGTGTCTGTACACTTCCATGAACTGCAGAAATTAATGTGTGAATGTTGTCATTGCATTGGTTGTCTTGTGACAATTTAATGTCATACACAGGAAAAACGAGAGAGTAATTTTTTCAGAGTTAACATCATTTTCCTCTAAAAGAGTATTTTTTATTAATTTTGGATTGTAATTATTTCCAGTGGCCGCTAGAATGGGAGCAAAAAAACAGGAAATCCTATTGGAGTAATACAGCAAGAACATGCCCACTAATGTTTCTTAGGTTTCGTTTCAGCCGCCATTTTCTAACCCCGCAGTGGAAGGTCGAGGTGAGTGGCAGCAGTGGACGGCGGTGAGCCAGGTAAGTCTGCAAAGTATTAAATATGGATTTTATTTCAAATGAAATGTCAGCAGAATTTTTGTTGGCTTACTTGAAAGGTAAAGCCTGTGCTTAACATTGCTGCTGGCGAGTTTGTGGGTCTTACTGCATAATTGCCATGGTCGATGCTAAAGCTTCTACGTAGTCAGTCATTACACTACGCACAAACTACATTGATGTGTATTTTATTTTGTTTTTAATTTACAACTAAATTACTCAATAGCTGCTTGGTATGTAGCTTAATTTACCACGCACAGTGTGTTTTTACTGCGTTAAGTCCTGTGTACCGACCATTTTATCAAAGAGGGTTTACTCCGAATTGAGTCATGTACACCACCGTTTTCCCTGCTCTTTGGTTAGCAAGCATGTGTTTTGTTTTTTTTAAATTTATTTTTGATCAGTCTGTTTTCTCCTGTTCAGTTTGCAAGCACACTGAAAAAAATGGGCTCTTGAATTAACATAAAAAAATCTTGTACATCGGTTGCACATATTAAAATCATGTTCACTAAAACAAATTAAGCAACCTCTGTAACCAGCTTAGAAAACGCCTAACAGCACCGGTTTCATCTTACACCAATTCAACTAGGAACCAACACCATATACAGTCATTGGTATTTACAATTGCTCTACAACCATCACACCATGTAACACCAGTCAATATTATGTCACTGCTAGACTGCTATCTTTTTGTCCTACCATCTGTCCTACATTAGTAACCCCATTATTCAGTGGTTTGCCATTCAAAAGCAGCTATAGTATTTCTTTCAGATTGCTAACACAGAAAAACAGAAATGATCACACAATAGCAAAAAAAAAAAAAATCTGTTTTAGCAATTTGAAGAAAAAAAACCTCAATCGCGGAGTCTGTTTTTCAGGACCTGGCATTTTTTTGACATGGTGGTACCTTCCAGCTCCATGACTACCTTTTGGAGAACCTCAAAAGTGTATTTGAGTTCTTTAGGGTAATCCAAGTTGAGCGCATATATGAGCCCAAACAGCATTGCTGCTGCTAAAGCCACATTGTCTATTTCCTGCAATACCTGCTGCCCCTCCAGAATGATCCCAATGTCGGAATGGTCTGCGATATGGCGCTTCACAACAAGAATGCCAACTGTTGTTTCTTCCACTGCCTTCTGAATGTGGATGTCATCTTCTTCCTGCAGAGTAAGATAAAACGATATAGTGAGAATGTGTTAAACAAATCCATTAAAAACATATCCATACATTGAGTCTGTGTAGTATAAATAATTATATGATGGAATGTAGCATGAAACTATATCTGATGTATTCCTAAGGGTTGTCTTGACACAGGGCTGTAGTCATCATCTTTTGATCAAGCCCACTCTTTGCCAATCAAGCTCATGACCTTTATCCCTTTGTTGTTAGGCCACAGGCTGGCTAACAATCATTTGATGATCGTGCTTTTCCTCGGAGAGGAGGAGACACACTTTAAATACTGTAGAAAGATGTGGTTCAGGAGGTCAGTACAGTGTAGCCGCCCTGGCGGTAGGCTGTGCTGCCCTCCGGGCTTATACGGGCTCGTGATTCTAACTTACTGTCATTTTACAATAAATGTTCTCTGCCATGTTTTCAGCCTACAGATCGCCTCTGTCTGCTTGCAGTATATATTTTTGCACTACATCTGCATAGAGCCTTCAGTTTCTATGACCCATTAGATCAACTTTACCTCCCTGACTCTGACTTCATGTGATAATGACCTGTTTGGAAATTTGTCAGCATTTTGTGAAATTCCAACTTTTGTGTAGTTCTGCAGTTCTTGTGTCCAAATGGGCCACAATTTACACTTACCACAATTTCTCGAACAAGGTTGCTCGGGTCCTCATTGAGGTAGATGCACAACCCTTTCAGAAGGCACTCCCGCCCAACATCAACATCATCATTATCACGATCACCATCACCATCCTAGGTCAACAGGGATTAGGAAAAAATGACATTTAATTAGACAAACATTTTACTTTACGACACACATCAATCATCATCCCACAGCAGTGAGGCAATTCCTACCTGAGTAATGGGTGACAAAATGGTCTTTAGATGTGTGCCAATCGGGCCAGCTCGGTTTTTGAAAAGCTTCACAAGCTTGTCGGAGAGAATGTCTAGCTGCGAAAGAAATCTGGACTGGAGGGGGATGGTTGTGATCCGCTTGAATTCGGCATTGATCTGAGGAAGACAACAAATAAAGAGATATACTGGTATTATTGCTTAAAATCCCCTTCACACCCTGATTTCAACTAATTAATTAAATGCTCCAACACAAAAATAAAAAAGGTTGGCCCCTTGCGGAATGAACAGGACAGAAAACATCCAATAGTTTTGAGTGTCTCGTTCGAAACGATTCAATGCTGACATGTCTATCAAACTTAAGTGTGAATTGATCCATCCCCTGTTGTTAGAGATCACCAAGTGCTGTCTGTAGGAAAAAGAACCAGAAAATGTGATGCAACATAGACCGAGTAATGAACCAATGACTACTATTAAGTGAATGGGGCATAGCAAAATGAAACTAAAAGTGAGTCACTATGCCCCATTTACTTAGTGTAAGTGACCAGTTCACTATTCGGCCTATGTTGTATCAAATTTCTTCGTTCTTCTTCCTATGGAGGGGTTCAGTGATGTAAACAAATACAATGCTTGAACATTCTATTTTGTTCCCAGACAACTTCCTCTACATTAAGATAACGTATGGAATGTTAAACAGGAAGTCCTGTGGGAACAGCAATGGAACTAGAACCTAAAATGGTCCATAGACAGCATTCAGTGACCTTGAATAGGGCTACGGCTCAATTCACACCAAACCTCCTTAAACTGCCAGATGTCCCTCTCCTCCACTCTCTGTGTCATAGACAACGCTTGTCCTGTACTCTGGAGGTGGGCCTTCAGGGAATGTCTAAAGAAACGCACTTTCATATTCAGCTTGCTAAAAGAATTTTCAAGGATCTCCCACCTAACCTTTAATTTTCAGTGATTTGGACAGAAACCTGAAATATAAACCATCAACATGGCAACATAAAGCACAAAAATAGACACAAAAAAACAATCTCTCTCTATGAACCACATGTTGCATGCATTCGCCAATCACAATCCTCTTCAGAATCATGTCAGTTTACAGTTATCATATTGCCTCACCTCTTGTACTTCGAAGAGGGCTGGCCATTTTTCCTGGACCTCATGGATCAAGGGTGTGTTACGAACAATTTCTTGTCTTCTGTAAGCAAATGTCTTCTCCATTTTCATTCTTATCACCTCCCTGCTATTCCTCCTCTTAACGTCAGAAGTAAGTTCCGCTCTAAGCTTCTCAAGGGACACATCATTTTCCCCTGTAGGATAAGCAGGGAAGTAGTTCACCTCGGATCTCTTTGGTTTTTTTATTCCAAGAGCAGGACTTGTTTTGATCCCAGGTGTCCGCTCAACAGAGTTGATCATCACCTCAGGACACCCCAGTTTCCTCAAGCGAGAACAGTAGAGTGCCAGTTTATTCTTCAAGCTACTTTTCCACCCAGCATATCCAGTGAAAGAACTTTCTTCAGTTAGGCAAGGGTGCCTGGAAATGAGGGCCTTCCCAACCATGCTAAACTGCTTGTCAGTGACATAAAGACCATACTTGACTATTTCTTGAGTTAGTCCATGGAGAATGTCTGATTTCAGTTTAGGGTCTGCATCTGCACAAAGCAAGGTACCTTTCTCCTTGTAAGCTGCATTTGCCCTCTGAAGTTTCAATTCTGCATCATAAGAAAACATAGGGCATTGGAAGGTGGGAGGCCAAAGTGACCTTGACCCAGATGGCTCAGACTCTGGTGAAGAGATGATGTCAGTGTCGACACTGTTAACAGATGGGGATGAAGGTCCTTCAAAATTTGAAGTGGTGGAAGGAGCAGCAGTTGAGATGGAGGGGCTACTAGCATTCATGGGAGTTAAGGCATCTGGAATTACCCTAATTGTCCCTCTATCCTGTAATTCGTCCATGGAAGTCAGGTTCATAAAGTCATTTCCAAACAGCGAGTCCATGAACTGCAGTCTAAAATTTGACATTAAGCCACACTGTCTCTGTACTTCACAAATCAGGTCATCAAGGGCTGTAGGTAGTCCTCTTGGGAACGTCAATCTTTGACACGTGTTGTCTGTCAGGACGATTTTCAGTATGGCTGGGGAACTCATGATCACATCAGTCTATAAAGAGGATAAAGAAGAAAGTATTAATACAGTTGAATAGAGACACATTATGCTTGTTTATAAGGTAAGTGTTAACACAATCCATATTGCACAAAAATTCAACTAGAATGTGAAGTTTAGTTGCAACATAAAAAGATAAAGAAAAAAAGAGACATTTATATAACCAAGCAGATTGTTAAGAAAGTTGACTAACCTTTAATGTGGATATGCCTTTTTAAAGTAACCATGCGACTCGATCCAACTAAGTAATCAGCCAATGGATAAGGGTCACAGAGTTCAGTGATGGCCACAAGCTTTAATTCTCTAGCTGGTGACACACTCAGTTCAAAAGCTCTGTAGTGCTCATTATACCACCCACAAAGCAATTTCAGAAAGAGGAACAGCTCTTCATTTTCAACACACATCTGAGTGATTTCAGCAAACTCTGTCAATCCACTGACTGATCCATAAGTTACAATCATCCCTTTGTTATAGTGTATGCCACTACTGGATGCCTTATTGGCAAGATGCACCACAGATGTACTGGGAAATTTTGACCTAAAAGCCTGTACCACTTCCTCCTTCAGGACATTAACTGGTACAGTGGACACATGGGATACATCAAGGGTAGATTTACCATATGAAGGTGAATTCATGTGAAAAGCAAGCATAAACTGATGTTTCGAAGCCAAAGTCAGTGGTACATTCTTAAAGCAACTTGTGTGCTTTACAGCCTGCTTAAAGTAGCCATGTTTCGCTTCAAATCAAAGCGTCCAGAGTGCGACTAGAGGGCCGAAATTCCTCATCATGATGGGATAATGCTCAATTAAATGGTGCTTTGGAAGGAGTTGGAGATCAGGGAACAATTCCTTGTATCTGGTCCTGTGCTCAACTATTTTGCTGCGAAGGTACGAAATTGATTCATCAGTGTGCACTGGGCCAACAACGAGCTCAACAATATCCTTTAAATCCATTAATACAAGCCATGCTGGCTCATCTTCTGGAACTATGGAGCCAATCAAAAATGGCAGGAGCCGTAAGAGGCACCAGTTCTCGTGAGCATTTCCCCCTATACTTGTCCGACTACATGTATTCTGTGGCAGCACATGGGGTTTGTTCGTTTTATCTGACCACTTGTAAGGGAAAGACAAGATGGCTTTATTCAAATCATGCAGTGTAAAGAGCTTCTTTGAAATCATTGACCTCAAGCAGTATGCAAGCTCCACTGGAACAATCCCTTCAAGAAGATCATGTGCAACATCTGGAGGAAATCCAGACACAACATGAAAATGAGATAGGGTTTTCGTCAAAACACACTCTCTTTTCACTCCACAGCAATGCACATTAGCCTCAAGAGCAGCTGTAACATGAGTCGCATAACCCTCTTTCGATCTGAGGCTGAAAGCACCAGATGCCACAAAGTCAGATTGTGTTTCAGAACGTTTTGCAGTGCAAAATCGACAGAAGTATTCGCCAGAAAAACTCTCAATGAAGCCTGCAATACTATGTGCACCCAAGTTATCTGCCACAACACAATGCACTGTGCCTTTAAGACACTTGCCTAACAAAGGCACATACACACCAAAGTCTTCTAGTATTTTCACATCTCGAAGGAGAGGTTCCAACACTTTGTCAAAACCATAGGTTTTTACATCAACACTTTTGCAAAGTACCGTCAGAAATATTGATGACAACGATGAGTGGGAGCCAGATGGTAGGTTGCCTAGAACCCAATAAACACCACAAAGCTTATGTTTGTTTCGAGAGGTCCCCAACGGATTGCAAGTCTCAAAATCGTCAACATAAAGACGCAGTGATAATCTTAATTCATCAGAATTCAGAAAAGCATTACTCTTAAAATACACACTGTCTTCAGGGGACCTTAACTCAAAGAAAGGCTCAAGCTCAGTATCCTGCTGTCCTCTATGGTTGTCAATGACCTTATCAAGAATGACTCTGCAATTCAGTGTGTTCTGCAAAGACTTCAAAAGTGGGACATACTGGAAAGTGTGTTTTTTCTTGTGATCTAGTGTGTAGGTAACTGGTTCAACAACGCCAAATTCTTCCTTATAGTATTTTTTACGTTGGTATGTAGTACTGAGTGTGCCACCCTTTTCAATTGCTTGATGAACTGGGTTAGATATCGCTGCTGTGACTATTTCAGTTATCACTGAGTCATCAACCTGGAGGTTGTGACATTCAAAGATTGTGCTTAACGATCCCCGAAAGAGTGAGGCTGATGCAGTGTTTAGTAAGAAGTGAAGTTCCTGTAAAAAATCATCAATAGCTGTACCTGGTACATGCACCAAATGCTCCAACTTCAATAAAGCTGCAGCAAGCTGCTTCTGAATTGCACTTGGCACTTCACTGTGCGTGACAGTGTGATCTACAGGTGGAAGACCCTCTTCCACACTCTCCTCCACCTGACAATCAAACAAATCAGATGATGAATGTGAAGGTACAATAGTATTCTTCACAATTTCAGGTCTAAAATCAGCTAAGGTGTGTGGATTATGTTGACGACTCTTGTGAGACTTAAAGGTGCCATAAACACTTGTTTGAAAATTACAGTCAGTGAACATGCAAGCTCATTTTTCCTCAGATGTGTGTTGATGTGAATAAAGTACTCCCTTTCATTGGGCAAATTGCAACAGTTACATATGTGACAAGAGAAAGTGGCCAAATCATCTAGAGTCTGACCAACTTGTGTGGAATGCAATCTACTTTGATGAACAATCAAAGCATTCCATGTTTTAAATGTACACGGGCAATCTGAATATGTGCAGGGGTAGTTAATGGTACGGCCAAAGTGGGGATGATGGAGTTTGTAATGGGCAAGCAGGTCAGACCTGCTTTCAACAGCTGCTGGACACGCCTTGCACTGCCACATTTACTGTGAGAAAGAGAGAAAGAGAAGGGTATTACAACAAATGAACACAGACACACTCATAATATAATACTAGTAACATAACAAACACTTAAAAATGTATAAACTCAATCAGCACTTAATTTACTATGCCTTGTTCCATCTAATAATGCAGGCACTGTTGAGTTACTGATAGGCAATAAATAACTTTCACCCAGTGTTTATTGAAGATACAAGAGCTAAAAATGTCAATTTAATACAACTGCCTCATTTTCACAGCAATCTGTGCATTCGCGGTGCAAAGTTTTTGTCAGTTTTCGTTTAACATGCAAGTAATGCATGCAAATGTAACAGATTAGATGATGTACATAGCACACGTATTCAGCGCAGCTTCCATGTGACAAAGCTGTCCAACGGAGTTCTTGTTTTCCATGCCTGCTGTTGCGCGTGTTCACTTGAGAGCAAGAGCTGCAGGTTTGGTTCACACTGGAGAAAATTTACACTGACCTATTTTTTTTTTACAAAACCGAAATGTGTAGAGCACAAACCTGAGCAAGTTAAACTTTTACACTCACTTATTTCACAAAATAAAAGCATATTTCAGAGATTTTAATGAGTTTTCAATGTGGACTTTCCCCTCTTGGTAGCCAGTAGACATGCCTTGGCGCCTTCATCAACTGGTTAGCTAGCTTAGCAACGTTTGCACTTGCTAGGTTTTAAATTAGCCTAACTGTTTCGCAAGAAACAAATACATTCGCCATAAAACACACGACATGATAAAATGCACACGAAATGCACACAGTCGGCAGTTACACCACGACAACGACCGCCGAGCAGAGTTATCCCTTAAATTCCAATGTTATATCCTATTATCCTAAAGTATGTGAAAAAGTGACGTTAGCTATAATGTTACTTGAGATAGGGCAAGTAACTAGCAGGCTAACGTTAACGCTAACTGTTATCTGCTTGCAAAGAACACATTGACTTGGTCGGTGAGCTAACCTTACTTAACTGAATCCAAGATTAAGAATCAAGTGCTTTTACCTTGTACTGTAGGAACAACTCTTCAAATCACACCGCCGAAGTACCACATTTGAAAAGAGACGAGAGAAAATGGCGGATAACGTTCCTTCGTCGTTGTCGTTGTCTCAGCTCTGACATCTGCTCTTCTCGCGCACGTCCACAGGGCGGAGCTACCAGACTAAACAAAACATAACTTTTTTCTTCTCTCCCAACATGACAAAAACTTATGAATTTGATATGCTCTAAGAATCACTTGGGTACACACGATTTATTTATGTTCACAGGGAAACAGGAATAAATCATGTGATGTACATTCATTGAATTTATGCAAGTTCCAAAACCCCCATTTTGCCTTTTTTTCAGTGCACGTGTGTTTTACTCTGAATTGAGTCGTGTACATTGATGGTTTTTTCCTGCTGTCAGTGAGCAAGCACGTGGTTAGCAAGCATGCGTGTTTTGTTTCACCTGCTATTTGGTTAAGAAGCATGCATGTTTTGTTTCACCTGCTATTTGGTTAGCAAGCATGTTTTATTTTGAATTGAGTCGTGTACATTGACCGTCTTCAGTCAGTCAGAAAACTTTAATTTTCCATGCTATTGCACACGCGTTTTACTTTAGAGTCCTTTGTATACTATTTTTATCTGCAGCTGGGTTAGCAAGTACATGGCTCTGACGGTCGTTCTAGTCCCAGTGTGATAAATTGGCATTATACAAGCTCTGCATTGCACTAACGTTATGGATATGGCATGTACTTAATTTGTTGCTGCTATGTAGAGTTTGCCATTATTTTTGTTAATATGGCTTTACACAATCAGAGCAGCATAGTCAACATCACGAGATTGTAAAATACACATTGAATAAGTCAAGGTGGACAATGGATTATATGTTAAGGCTTTGTGAATAATTGTAGAAATGATATTAAAAATAACCTTCTTGTGTCATGAAGGATGCAGGCTGTGCGTGTAAAGTCAGGGAAAGACAGAAGTACCTCTGTTTTGAGGGCAAAGTGACCTACACATCGTTTTGGAATGTGGTGAGTGGAAAACTTAACGAGTTTCATGCAATCTATTAAACATATGAAAATAGTCAATTTTGGGGGATGGTGCAGATATCAATAAATGATTACTAAAGATGAGATATACCTGTAAGAGGCCAATTATTATCCAGCTGCTATACTAACCATTTAGGTTTATACATCTCAATTTATTAAATTTCACTGTTTCCCTTGTTCTGGTGTTTATTTTAAATAGTGCGATTTTATTGTGTTCACAGCTGCCAAGAAGTTCAGCATCCCAACTTCGGACTTAAAAGTCTTTGACGACTCAAAGACTGAGGTTGATGAGTAGGAGGTTTGCCTTTTATTGACAGGATAGTGTAGAGTGGATAGTAAAGGGGAGAGAGACTGGGGGAATGACACACTGTACAGATCAGCACAGTCAGGAATCAATCCGGCCATCACTGCATTGGGCATTGCCAACATGGGACAGGTGCTTAACCACTCAGCCACTGAGCATCCCAGTGTCATTCATTCTTTGAGTCTTGGCTAGCCTAACATGTTCTGTGTAAGACAAGCAGATAAATCTGCTAAATTGTTAGTTTGCTATATTTCAAATAATCTTTTTGTATGGTATTTTTTGGTAGTTACTATAATACTCTATACTATACAATTATAGTAATTGTATGGTGTTAGTGTTAATCACACCAACTAAATGTTCCCCACAATCCCCACTGGAGCATTCCAGTGGGGATTGTGGTTGCAGAGGACTCTGATAACACAATAATATTGCAGCACAGTCCTGCCACAAGACGGAGAGCTGACAACACCTCTCTTGCCCAAGTAAGCTATGCTGATTGCTATACATCCTTTCAGAAAATTTACACAAATTTTAATGTATTATCGATTGAAGCACAAGGTTGTGCTGTCTTACCTTAGACACAGCTCTGCATATTGTTGACAGTATCTCCAACATACAAGTGTAGTGTGCTTGCAGACAAGTGTTAACATTGATTTTATATTATTGTATTTTTTACTGTCACTTAGATGATTGAAAATGTTCTAAAGAACAAACCTGGAGGAGAGAGGATCATCAATGAGTATGCTCGGACAAAAAGCCTAACAGATAGCAGACGGCGTGACATGGTCAAGATATTGGTTGCACATATGACAAGTGAACATGGGTATGTTGAAATATTTATTTCATTCACAACTAAAATGTTTTTTTATGCACCATCCACGCCTAGTTTGCTGAAGGTGTCATTTACACTCCAATTAGAGCTGGGCGATATGGGAAAAAGTCATATCACAATATTTTTTTTTATATCAGACGATATCGATATATATCACGATATAAAACAATTCACTATTTTGTGAATTTTAAATGTTCCCTGCTACTCTTAATTGAGATATGAAGATATCAGAAGGTTAATTTTTAATTAAATATTTATTTTCTGTCAAAGGTGAACATGACATGTAACACACATCTTTAATCTTTCAAGTTTAAAGGAGAACATAAACAAAACAGACATTATTTTGTCAATGTCAAATGAATAAAATAGTATCAAAATATAATTAAATTTTCAGAAACTCTCCTTTGTATACATTGTTTTAAATATTGTTTTTTTAAGAACAAACAATAAAATAGAACAATAAATAGCCAAAAAAATGTCTTATACTCTCAGTGCAATTTCAAGCAGCTTTCAAAGACAACATAAATAAAATAGACATTGGCTCAACTGTTATCAGATGCTCAGAAAAAAGGCACAAGAAATCCCAATGAGTGCAGTACTGTCTCTCAGTGCTGTCAATGTTTTGGGTCAGACAGACATAAGCCTACACTAGATTGCGGGTGAGGAAGACAAGTCTATCCACTGCTTCCGGTTTTAAAGCTGCCCTGTTGCAGGTCACAATATTACCCCCTGTGCTAAATACCCTCTCAGAGGGGGTGCTGGTCGCCGGGATGCACAAGTAGCGCTTTGCCAGGCAGCTCACTCTTGGGAAGTTTTTTTCATGGATTTTCCACCACTGCAGTGGGTCCATTTCACTGTCCGCATCTGGTGCCAGCAAGTACTTGTCAAGCTCACTTTCCACTGTCTCTTGTCAGTAAGTCCTGTGCTGGTGGTGGGACATGATTTCTTAAAGAAACTGCCCAATGATTTTCGCTGTTTCTTCTGGGTGGGTAGCACTGCAGCAGCTTCTGCCCCTTCTTCTCCTGGTCCCTCTGTTCTGGCTGAAGTGGACGGGTCCTGGTTTCCCTCCAACATCTCAGACACTGCTCTCATTTTGATGGCATCAATCTTTTCTGGCTTGGTGTATTGTACCTTAAAACGTGGATCCACCAAGGTTGCAACATCAAGCAGGTCATCTGTTTTCTGGTCAGCATACTTTTCGTCCAGGTATGCCATGACTGTCATCTTCATGTCCTTTGTGAGTTGTGATTCATCGTCAGAAGTTTTCAGAATCTGAAGAGATGCAGCATTGGCTTCAGGTATGACACACTCACATAACATTCACCAGAGAGTGAATCAGTGAACTCCAGTAGAGGATTCAGGGCCTCATGCATAGCCTCCAGCACTTATAGGTCTTGCCAGGAGGGAACCAAGTGCCTGGTCTTCTTATCTGCACCCAGTACCTGAGAGATGGCTTTCTGTTGTTCCAACACCCTCTCAATCATTTTCTGACGTGAGCCCCACCTGGTGGGTGACTCTGTCACCAGCTTGTGTTGGGGTAGGTGAAACTCTTCCTGAGCAGCAGCCAAGTCTCTCTTCTTCTTCCACGAGAAAGAGAAGGAAGCCACCACTTTCTTACAAACACCCACAGCTCGCTCCACCCTCTTGTCTTTTCCTGCTCTCTCTGAGGAAAAAAGATAAACAGCATAAATTAAACTGTTGTTATTTTACAGTATATATTGTTCCTGTTTTTGTGTCTCTTGTTTAAATTGATATTTTACATATCCTTGTTTTTTTATACTTCTTGTTTACTATTTGTTATTTCCTTATTCTCTCTATTTTTGCTATCACTTTGTTGCTGTATGCTAATGTGGGATTTCAAGCTCATTCCTCCTTATTTATTTGAGCTGGACATTTCTAAACATTTCCTTATCAGTTCCTAGTTTCTAAAGTAATTAGGAACTTAAATAAAACAATTTAGGAATTGAAATTTACATAAATATTCAATTAATCAAAAAAAAAGATTACTTACAGTAATGTGAAAACATCCAACAGTACAATAAGTTAAATGCTAAGTTAACATGCCAGAATTTAATTACCCTGTCCAGATTTTGTTATTGTTTGCATATTGCAACACTGTACATACATTTATTTTTTATATATGATATTGATGAAATTACAAATTATTTCAGCAGAGGCAGGGATATATACAGCAGAGGGGGGCTTACCAACAGCTGAGCGAAGTCGATGCCCAAAGCATTGCAGCCGAGTCCAGTTGTTGAGGGATGTGGCCTTGACTATATTCGTCCCACTGTCTGTTGTGATGCAGACTTGTTTGTCTTCACTCAAGCCCCAGGATGCAAGTGCTTCTGACAGTCCTGCAGCAATTATTTCACCTGTATGGTCTTCCGGAAAGTACACCGTTTGAAGGCATTTGCTTATCAGATTCCAGTCTTTGTCTATGAAGTGGGCAGTGAGGCTCATGTATGGCTCAGATGTGCGACTGGACCACATATCTGACGTGGTAGCAAAGTGTGCTACATTTTGCAGTTCTTTCTCGACTCTCTCTCTACACTCATTATACATCTGTGGGAGTGTGGTGTGGGAGAAATGTTTACGCCCAGGTAGTTTGTAACGAGGGTCCACAACTTTTAGCATCCACTTGAACCCCTTATTTTCCACTGTGCTTATTGGTAGCATGTCTTTTGCAATACAATAAGCTACTGCATTTGTTATATCACGGTGTCTCTTTGACAGGGCCGGTTCTAGAAAATGATGACTAGGGGTGCATCTCAGATCAGAGGGGGTGCACATGCCTGGCATGTTATACAACACTAAATTATGCATTGTCCCATCATTTCAAGCGGAATGATACTAGCAAAACAAGGATGTTTAAAGTGTCTTTCAAATGCTTTATTGCAGCAATATTGTAGCAGAACAACGAAAATGCTACATTTAGTCTTGGCTACCTCACCCATCAGATGATCTAGCAACAGATATTTCTTATCTTGGAAATAAAACATAGAAATTCTAACTAATTTTATCCATACAGTTCAAAACCACCACTAAATATAACAGTTTTTTTAAGTGGAATGATACCAGTCAAACATTTAAAGTGCATTTTTGCAGCAATATTCCTGCAGAACAAAGAAAATGCTTTAGTCTGGGCTACCTCGCCCATCAGACAATATTTCTTAGCCTGAAAATGAAACATAGAAAAATAAATAACAAAAATAAATATAACCTGTGATGTCCATTTAATCTGGCAGAAACCGCCATACCACAGCATAAGGTGCAGGTTTTATGGGAGTGGAGACAGTCTTCTGTGTAGGCACTTCCAGAATAGTTGCACACTGACACCACCAGGGGGCACATGACCTTTATTGGACAAAGAGAGATGACAAAGGTTAAACTAAGCTCATAAAAATAACATAGGACACAGTAAAACAGAATTCTATTTAAAATATAGGCCCACCTAGAGGAACAGCATACCTTTACTTAGTAGAGCTGCAGCCTCCTTGAAGATGTGTTGAATCTTCTCAGCAGTTTCTCTCTCCATTCTCCAGTGAACTTTTGGGTAAGGTCCTTCTCAACAGCAATCTGAATCAGATGAGCTTTTCTTTTGTGCAACATGCTCCTTCTGTGTTCACTGAACACATTCTTCAACATTGAGAATGAATTTTCACATGTTGCAGTTGATGCGCCAAAGGTTAAGCTGAGCTTCAGTGTTTCTATGACAGTTGGCATAGCTGCCAGAGACATGCTGTATGTTTTCAAAATGTCCTGCGCTGTCCAGCTTTTGTGTTTGTCAGATTTGGCCATTTCATCTTTCAGAAAGCGTTTTGCCACAGTAAACTCAGCTTCTTTAGCATCTATCCCTGTCAAGTCCAACAGAGGCTTAACTTTGTTGACATCCATGAAATGTTCACTCTCTGGGTGTACGGCACACAGCGCCTGTACTAGTTGGCTATTTCTTTCATTAAATCTAGCAGTCATTTCTCCCACTACTGCATCCAGAGTACTGAAATACAATCTTTTGCACTCTGTCTTCTCTCCCACTTCTTTGTGACGGTGACCAACTGGTGTTTCCACCACAAAGTCTTTCAAGTGACTGGTCATCTTTTCTCTTCGTCGTTTGGATTGTGAGGGCGTGGCAGTGGAAGGTTCTGTCATCTCTCTCTCTTTTGTGCATTTCTCCCAAAGTGCATCAAACTGACTGTCACTCCTAAGTTCTTCCACACATTCAAGTGCACTTTGGACAAGACAGACACCAGTGTAGAGGTCAGTGGATTTTGCTTGGAGTGCAGTATTGGGGGGATCCAGCAAAGCCAATATCTGATGTGTCATACAGGCAATGAATGGAAAACTGGGTTCGGTAATGGCCTTCAAAAGCCCCGTGGCTTCAATTCGCACATCTGCTCCAATGGTCAGGATGCCTTCAATTTCCTGTAGAAGGTGGACAATGTCGTCACAGCTGTTCATGATCACTTTCACTGTGGCCAGATGGCCAGTCCACCGTTGCTCAAGCAGCCGCTTCAACTTCTCTCCTGTGTAGACTGCAGCTACTGTAGGTTTCCTTAAGAACTTGTAGAGAGAGTTACATACACCAAAGAAGTTCTCCAATGCATTATCAGATGACATGGCATTCACTACCACTAGGTGAAGCTGGTGATTAAAACAGTGCACATAAGGCACCTCCCTCTGTAGTTCTTCTTGTATGAGTTTCTGCATTCCTCCATGTACACCTGACATGACGCTTGCCCCATCATAGCACTGGCTTAGCATCTTCCCTGTATTTAATCCAATATCTTCCAACTGTGACAAAACGAGTTGAGTTAGAGACTTAGCATCACAGTGTTTACTGGTTGGCATTGAAATAAGTCTCTCTTTCACACTGTTGTCAGTTTTATCCACAAAGCGAAGCACTATTGAGATATTTTCACATCCCGTGGGGTCTTTGGTGCCGTCCACTTTTAATGTGTACCACACATCTCCAATGTCATTCACAATTTCCTCAGTTATGATTTTGCTCATTAGTTCAATTATTTCATTTTGTATATGATTTGATGTGTATGTAGCATTGGCAGGGATGGTATCAAAAATCTTCTTAAAGTCCTTGTCCTTTTTAAGTGTGTAATCCATCATGGCTAAAAAAAGACCACTACTTGTCTCACCTTTTGTATCCAAAGCCTCAACAGAGCCACGGAAAGGGAGCTGGTTTATAGCCAGGAATTGAATGATGTCCACAATCGATGTCACATAAATGCGGTTTCTCTCAAGCTGGTCTTCATTCACAAGCGTAGACACCTCAGTTTTAGTCCCTTCTCTTCTGATCCTCTCCTGCCACAACGCCACTGATGTCATGTGTTCTCTGCTTGCTTCATGCCTTGCCAGTCCCTTATCGCGCACAAGAGCATGGCGCCAGTTGTTGTAGCCACTAGTGGTAAAGGCATCTCTTTTACTATGGCCAAATCCAAACTTCCTACACGCGTAGCAAAATACCGCATCATTTTTGCAGGAATATTCTAGCCATTCTCTGTTATCAAACCATGAGCTGCAAAAGGAGCGCTTTACCCCTCCAAAAAATGATGACGGATATTTCTGTAAACGCACTTAAAGTGGTTCCTCCATACCTAGGTCGTCGGGTGGGCCGGGCACCTGCTCATGGGGTGAAGGGAGGGGGGACGGCGGCGGCAGCGGCTCGGGCAGGAGTGAGCAGCCCGACGAAGCTGCAGCAGCAGCTTCATGAATTTCAAGTTGAGATCGAGTCTCTGTTCTCATCATGACCACCGTTGTCCGACCTGCTGGCGTGGTTCTGCTTGAACCACTTCCGAATATCCATTGTTTACGTTATGTTAACGGTGCTGCAGAGAGCAGCGTTTTGCTGGTGCAGGTAACTGCGCGCTGGACGCAGATGAGTGATGTGCATTGACGCGCGCGCACTTTTTTTCCCCTCTTTTCAACGGAGCATGCAAACACATAAACTGAGGGTGCAATGCATGCTTATGCACCCTCGTAGAACCGGGCCTGCTCTTTGATTTTTTGTCATAAGGTATGACACTGGATAAAGGAGACTCTATGGTCTTCTGTTGCTGCTGCACAGGCGTTGTTTTGGGGGGAAGACTAGTACTTGTTCCGGGCTGTGTTTGTAAAAGTTCTCCGTGCTCAAGCGGGTGGCGCTGCTTCAGGTGATGGAAAAGATTAGTGGTATTCCCCGTCTTTGTCGGAACATGTGCTTGACATAATTTGCAGTGCACACTGCTCTGTTTCGTGTCGGACTTTAAAAAACCAAAATGCCTCCACACCACCGAACTTTTCGGGCCCTTCTTGTCAACGATGTCATCCCTTACGTCTTGGGCTTCCGTCATTTCCTTCGTCGGAGCACTCATTTTCTTTTTTTTAAACTGCTGCAGCAGCACAAACAAACACGCCGCGACTAGCTGCTGGCATGGCTCTATTCCAGCCACGTGATTGGTTCAGTGCGGTGCAACTCTCGTTGTCATTGGCTATTCGTATTGTCTGTCAAAATATGGACAAATGTAATCTATCGAAAATTATATCGACCATGTTTCATATCTCTATCGAGGAAAAGTTTTCATTGATAATTATCATTATCGTTTTATCGCCCAGCCCTAACTCCAATACTTCCAACGGTGCTCATAGTGTCTATCTGTGTAGGACAAGTCCTTCAAGGCGTGTCAAAGAGGATTACGCAAAGGGGATCATCAGCTTGTTTCCATACCTGGCTGATCCAAGGAGCAAGTTGGGTTATGTAAGTACAGAAAACAATAAATTCAGCATTTACTCTTCACTTCTAAACTCAAGACATTTTTCAGGCATGATGTATATCTAGATTTTTTTGCTTGGCTATGGTTTGAGTAAAACTAAAGATACTAACATTTATGCATGTCCACCATCTCTGCCATCTTTCCCTAACTCTTACTTTAAAACCCTTTCCTGACTTTGAGTTTAAAACCCTTTTTTAGTTTAGTACTCCAGTCCTGAGCAAGTTCAGCTCAGCTGCTGAAGTTTTAAGATTAAAAGTGTGAAGATATTTTCTCCTGCTGATTTAAACATATTCAAAATATTTCATTTTGAATAACACCTTTTAGGAGCATTATTACAATGCAGAAGATGGGAGTATCTGGCTTGGAGACTGAAGTTTGTCCAAAAGGAAGCTTCTGGTGGACAAAAGAAGGCCATGAGACTGTCAAAAACACAAACAGGTATGTGTTATTGTTACCTGGAACCAAACTGTACACATGAAAAACCTGGCAGAGTTCCCAAGCCTTATTTATTAAATCCTAGGACACTGTCATGTCCATATCCACTGTTACAGGGTGCCCAACAGCTGATCGAGACTTGAGAGAGGACAGTCACCTAATGACAGACATCTTGTGCTCTGAGGCCTTTGCACTGATGAAGCATACAGCTGATGAAGGAATTGTTATGACTAAGATGAGGCAGACCTTCAACTATCGCCGAAATATCATTCATGATCCAGTGAAGTCCTTTGACATCTTTCTGGCCTTCCCGAGATTCCTGGACATAGAAGTATTAGTACGTTGATCTTAAACTACCTTCATTGTAACTTGTAAAAATTGACTTGCATGTTGGAAAAAAGTGACTATTAAAATTGTATGAGTTAAGGAGATTTAACAACTTGACCTCATCTATTCTACAGATTGAGCAAGATTTTACTTTGCTGTTTGATGATGCCATCTCTGCAAAGTTCCTGGAGAAGTGGCCCACTACATACAAGAAAAAAGTCCTCGAGCAAAGCTGTGGTCTCACACAGTCAGATGACCTTCAGTACCTCATTCAGAATGCGGAATCCACAGCAGAAGTGGAAAGTGGTGAGGCAAAAATAAATGCATTATATTGTTGTTGTTCTGGTTTGGTTGTGATAAGATTTAATGTTTTAGGAAAGAGCACTTGATGTAGTTAATTTCATTGTATTTTGTATAAATGGGAGCATAAGAAGTGCAACACTGCCACCTGCTTACCATTTTCGGTACAGCAAGTAGTGATTTGTTTTTTGTATTAAACTTTATTATGGAAGTGTTTTTTTGTTTTTTTCTTTATTACTTGTTCTTTCAGGATGGGACCTGATCCTTGTACACCTGCTGCCACCGTCACCTCATGGCCGCAAGAGACCGGGAAAGCTCTCCGCCAGACAAGCATGTGAGAATCTTGTGAAGTTCATCAAGGTAAGGCTGCAATACAGGAAACATCACTAGCTATATCACGCTACATGTTGTATTTTTGTAGTTATTTACTGGATGAACAATCATAATTTGCATATATCAACATTTCTCTCTCTTCCTATAGCCAACACTTATTTTTTCTTCAGTTCTAAACTTTGAACTTTTCTCACTTAAGTTGACACAACACTAATGCCACCTTGTGGTCTGAATGTGCAACATTACAAATGAAAACTTGTGTAATACATTAACTTTATTTTTAAACACTTCCATATGAATTGTGAATCATGAACTATTATAGTGAATAAAAGATACAAAAGTCATTCCAAACGTTCATTTTATTGCAACTAGAAATGCAACTAGCTAGTAGTTTTGTCCCTAATCCTAACAAGTCTAATCATGTCATGTTATCTGTATGTTTTTTTTTTTTTTAGATGTTTTTTCCAACTATTTTCAGATGGTTCATTTTAACAGCAGACTAATGAAACTCTTTGTGTCACAGACGGGGACCAGCATCCAGGGGCATCTCGATGGCATCACAGAAAGCCTTCAACCATACCTGCTTGCAGTGGGAACTCAGAGGAGTGTGATTCACAAGTACTTTATTGTCATTGACAAACATGCAATACCTTGTAAATCATCCGGCTCTCTTGCCTGTTTTGATGAGCTTTTCAAAGCTCACTTTGTCTTTGGTACTTCATACAACCACGATCTGGTCAATGTGTACAACTTCCTGCAGACAACCATTTATGAAATCGATATTGATACAACCAAGGTGAATCCTAGAGTTGCAGAGTTGAGGGCTCGGATGCTGCGTTGAGTAGATTGTCTTTTTTTTCTGTGAGGGCTTCACTACAGAATTAAGGTGATCTGAAATGTTCTGTTTTATTTGTAAGAGCTCTCAGGCAAATGCTAATTCCCTGACAAAGCACTTGAAAGTGATCCACGGTCTTTGCTCTGGTTTCTGATCTATTTATTTTACCTTTAAAAACCTTGCAGTGTATAATGACTGAGTGTAAGAAGTTATATAGTGAGTGAAATTCAGTTATATTTATAATAAAGTTAAATTCTATTTAGAGTCAAATTCAATTCATCATAAATTTTATTTGGAGTAAAATTCAGTTCTATTTATAGTAAAATTTAACTCTATTTTGAATAAAATTCTATTTATAATAAAACGTATTTCTATTTTGAATAAAATTCTATTTATGATAAAATTTAATTCTATTTTTTTTGTGACAAACTTTTTTTTGAACATTATATTACAAACATAGTGCCATCGCCCTGTCATTAAAGATTCTTTAAAGGAAAAGAAAAAGAAAAAAAATATATACATATATATTGTACACATAAGTAAACAGAAAGAGGGGAAGTAAGGGACAGGAGATAAGTCGACCTACAAAGATAAAGTAAGCAATAAAAAATAAAAAATAAAAATTTCCTGACCCACCAGTGGGAGAAATTTAATTCTATTTTGAATAAAATTCAGTTCTATTTATAATAAAATTTAATTCTATTTTGAGTAAAATTCACTTCTGTAAAGAGTAAAATTCAGTTCTATACTAGGGTAGAGGAGTTTTTATTTTATACTAAATGGAGTGAATTATTATGTAAAGTATTTGCACTAAATAGAGTAAATTTAACTCTGAAAGTTTAACTCTGCCATGAGAGTAAATTTTACTCCATTCAGACTGGGACCAAATGTTGTCTTTTTTAGAGTGAAATTTTATTCAATTTGAGTAAAATTTACTCAACCAATTTTACTGTGTACCAAATTATGTAATTAACTTCATAAATGTGTATACTGTAGTTTTGTCTAACCTGTGGCAAGGTGAAAGGTTCTGCTCTCTGCTCTTCTCTTTGGCTGGCATCTTCATTACTTTCTTGAGAATAACACAAGTCCATTATTCATCAAAAACATAAGATAAAGAGGGGGAGAGATGGGGTAGGGACAGAGACAGAGAGATAGTAGTTGTTACAATAATATTGTAAAGTTAGTGAGAGAAAGGGAGAGAACATTTAGTTTAACAAGTTCAACTCAAATATACATACATGCATAGGATACTGTATACAATACATATCAATCTTAATGTTGTATTAATGTTCATATTACTGTTATTGTGTACTGTCCAAATATTTGGACAACTTGTATTTTGATGCTTTGGCAACATTGTTGTTGAAACGTTCATGCCAGTAAAGCCTTTTGAATTGA
The DNA here is from genome assembly GCF_040436345.1 of Pagrus major. NCBI lineage: Eukaryota > Metazoa > Chordata > Actinopteri > Spariformes > Sparidae > Pagrus > Pagrus major. The sequence continues at coordinate 1,002,496 of NC_133233.1, forward strand.
ACTGAATTCACTTCACAAGGTGAATAGTTAGCTAATTAACAGTAGTTGCTGTAAATGCTGTAATGTTACCGATCGTTTCAACATGATGTTACATCAGCCTTAAGGTCTTTAAACACCAGGTACGTTATGAATAAACAACACGAAAAACACCCGTGCCAGCTGTGCACATTTTGGTGAAGCTATCCTTTCAGATTCATAACTGTTGCAGTATGTCCACAAATGTCAGGACTTGAATGATATTGGGTATGGCAGTCTATAAGTAATATAGTATCTTATACATAACTGTTAAACAGTATACCTTAAGCTCGTAAGACAGAGGACAAGAACCGGGCTTATGGCGTTATATTTGAGTCAAAAGTCGCGCGAGCGATAACACATCTGCACACGCGCAGATTTCAACTGCCGCGCGCACTTGTTTGATCTTTGCGCGCATATTCAGCAACAGAGTGAAGCAGAGGCAGGTGCGAGCAAGTAAAAAACGACAGCGACATGCACAACAACACTGTGCAGCTGCTTTGCGTGCGCTGGCTCGCTCTCTCTCTCCCCTGTGCTCTGCTGTGGAGCTCTGCTCACTGGAAGCAAGGACTTTTGACACTTTGGGGGTTGAGACCAAGGCTGACCCCGGCCCTCTTATAATTGGTCATTTTCCAGCCCCCCACGTGGGTGCCTTTTCAGTTTTCTGCTGATGACAGCTTCCGTCACAGACAGGAAGCTCAGTGGTAGCAGAGGCAAATTGGAAGAAGAAGAAGGAGAAGAAGAAGAAGAAGAGCAGTAATGGCGACACCTGAAGATTTACCGGTAAGTAACAACCTTGCTTATTAGTGATGTTGAGTCAGAAGGGTTCCATTCGTTCTCTCTTGGTATTTCTCTATCCACCTTTCTCCCAACTTCACACAATGGAAGCCGTTTTTTATCATCAGGTGGAACTGTATGTTTACGTTTCGATGGTTTCAGTAGCTGTCATAGTGGTGGCAAACCCATGGATCTAACGCTGGCTTTTAACTATGTATCAATCCCCAGTCAATTCATGTTTTTTTGCTTTACAAGTATTGATGAGGCGCCGTTAGTTTTCAGCTCTTTTAATATATCGTTCCATCGTCCTTGCCAACATCAACACCGTAAGAGCTGTTACGTGAACACAAAATATATACAAATCAATAAATGTAGCTATATACAAATTCATAACAATACAATAACAATAACAATACAATAACATTACAGTCACTATCACTAAAACATCAGAAGACACAACAAACGATACCTTGTTGCCATTTTGGCGGGGAGCTCACAAGATATTGAAATATATGTAGCAAAGCACACTCCTTGCTTCCTTTTCGTGTACTCTCTATGACAGTTAACTTTCTCCCATTATATCTGTAGTTATGACAACAAAGTTATATGATAAAGATTCGAAACAACAAAATAGAATAATGATACTACTACTACTAATAATAATAATAATATGGATTAGAATATATAATTAATTGTAAATAAAAACATGCACTGTTTTATATGTCTTTTACAATGAACATCATACAAATGATCATACAGTAGTTAAAAGTCAGCGTTAGATCCATGGGTTTGCCGCGACACGGAGCAGAGACCTGCAGTCCGGTGGTGCAGTCTGTCTCTCTGAAGCAGAGGATGGTGGTCGTCTTCATTTCCGTCATTTATTGAGGAAATACGGTAACTAACCATCACAATTAATGATGTAACATTAAATAAAACCAACATAGCGGTCGGAAATACTAATATTATTTATTGTTATTTACTAGTAAGCCATGTTCTAAGCGAGATAATATATAGTGAATTGGCCGAAAAACAACTCCCTGAAACCCCATTACATATGTGTGTTTACAGGGCATGTGTTGTCTGATATGAACTTCTGTCTTTTTTATATGTATGAAATGTTTTATGTGAATAAGGATCATAATTTTTAATGCGATCTTTAAAGTTCTGCTTTCCATGTCAACAGGGCATCCTAAGACATGAGATGATTTCGAGGCTCAAAAAAAAGTTAGTCAGCTCTCTCAAGAGCACCTCTTGACTTGGACTTCCTGCTGTTCACATGTCGACAAGAGCTCTATCTATTTGAAGCACTGTCAAGGCATGTAAATATCTCCCCAGAACTTGTACTGCCCTTACAGGAATTGCTCAGGCATTGCAGAATTACTGGGTGTTTCAGCCAGTATGGTCAAGACTTTACAGACCAGGAGCTGGATGAGACAGTCCAACAAATAAAAGCTGAAATGCCAGCAGCAGGCTACCACATGGTGAAAGGGAGGCTGAAGTCACTTGGAATACATGTGCAGTGGAGGAGAGTTGCTGCATCAATGCACCGAGGAGACTCACTTGGGATTCTTTCCAGTTCCTATAATATCTGCAACACATTGTTGCTCATGTCAGAAAATATTTAAATAAGTCAGTTTGTAATACAACTTCAGCATTAAATACTGGTACCAAGCATGAATAATTAAAATTAAATTCATTTCAATCAAATGCAAGGGTGTTTTCCATGTTGCTCATACTGAAGACATGAAGAACATGTTCACATACGATGATAGCAAAGTAGAGAGTGAATGAGGGGAGATATCAGATGAGTCAACATGATTTCATTCATTTTGTTGCCCCAGTCCACACTGCCTTTGATTCCTGTTTCCAGATAAACCAGGATGTTTGTTGTGGGCTATTACTAGACAGAATTTCAACATGGAATCTGGGATTGTAGTGTTAAAGGTTTAGTAATGTAATTTCTTATACTCTGTCACTTCTTGGGCTGTAATTTTGTAGACCAGGTGCAAGCTTATCCAGGCGCACTTTGCAAGTTTTGTGCGCTAGAGTTCTGTGCATTATTCCTTACTGACAGATTGCTACACATTTTTTTATCTTTGTGCTTGCACCTCAGGTTAAGAAGTGATCAAGGCGTGGAGAATGTGGAAATTGCACGACACATGTTCACCATCCGTGGAACTGGCCGAAGAAGTTTCCTGTCTGGAAAAAGTGTCCACAATGAAAGGTATTTTCAAATTCTGCACGCCTGTCCTGGTGTTGGGATTGGTCTGAGATTCTCAGGCTGTTACCTGTCCAAACTCGAGTTGGTGCTGACCGAATTGACCTGATGATCAACACTCATCTGACCTGACTGAGCCCCGGTATAAGCAGAAGTGCAAGATACAGCAAAATAAGATAATACTGCCATGCTTGCACTAAAGCCAAAAACAAGTCGTTTCTGACATGAAATATGCCATAATTTATTACACATGGCACCAATAAAAATGGAAATCCCAGCTCTGAGTAAATAAAAGGTGTGAAAAAACAAAAACACACTGCTAAATCTGAACAGCGCACCCATCACTGTAATATTTAAGCTTCAATTAAGAGGTTGAAATAATGTTAATTTCTGTCTTTGAAGGATTGAACGCTTGTGCCGTGATGTCAGGACATGTGTCACATCAAAATATTACCGTGATCTCCATAACCTTGAAACTGATCATCTTCTTAATGTGTCCTCCAAAGGTAAGGGTCATTTGGAGTAAAAAACAGATGATGCTAATCCTTGTAAAATTGGTAAGTTTCAACAGGATTAGATTGGTTGACAAATGTCAGGGCTACTGTAATGAACATTAATGGAATCACGGTTCATTGCAGATCTCTAACTTTTGAATTATCAAAATGTTACAAAAACACTAGAAAAACCATCATGGATTAATTAATAATTTCAAAAGGCAACCCTGTACTTAATGTTAAATTGTATAGGCTGTGTTTGATGTGCACCTATAAACGTAGTGATTTACTACTACCCTGTCCTCAACAGAAGATCTTCCTGCTGTGCACATGACCTTCTTTCCAAAACTGAAGGCAGACCTGGAGGCTTTTGTCGAGGCCTGGAACAACCACCCTCTCAGAAGTGAAGGGAACAAAACTCCTGAACAGCTCTGGCATGCAGGAAGGATGCTCAGACCAGTTGACCAGCCGGAGAATCCTGAGGTTACCTTTTCCTTTTTAAATGACTGCAATTCTCCAGTGTACCATTCAAATTATTTTAAATTACTTAACCGTTATTTTCAGGTGAAAAGTTACAGAAATTTGCTTTAAGTACTTCACTTGGGTACAGCATTTTCATTTGCTTTATTTATATGGCACCAAATCACAACATATATCATCTCAAGGCACTTTTCATCGTTATAATGGAGTATTTCAATTTTCTGCCTCATGACTTCAAGTCCACTACAACTTTGGGGATAAAATATGCAGTTTCATTTAAAAAAAATTGTTTGCATATTACAAGCTGTATCTATTAAAGCCCATTTCTGAGAGTTAAAGTAATGAGTATTGAGTTATAAGATAAAAAGACAAAAGTGTGAGATACGTATATGTAGTTTTTGCTTCCAATTTGTAACCTTTTCTCATAATTTGGGGTTACTGTACATGTTCAAATAAAGTTATAACATGGACTTAATCATCTTATAAGTATGACTTTGACCTATTTTTTTTTACATTTAAATCATAATAATGATTGTGAATCTATGTTTTTCTATTAATTCTCATAATTTTAAGTCTCATCAACCTTCTATATCAATTAGCCAGCCTAGCACATCTTTAAAATAATTTCATTCATCAGCCATCAGATTAGTAACAAAAGTGTTTTGTATCATTTAACTTTACCTTAAACTATAACGTTTATTCCCAGAAAATTAGTTTTGCACTAGGTACTTTTAATAGCCAACATTACAAAACTTTTACTCAAGTAATTTTTGCTTATGTGACTGTCAGAAACTTGATATCTCAATTTGTTCAAGTATGCTTTTTTGTTACTTTATACAAAACTGCCACTAAAGCCAAAACATTTAGGATAACTCATTGCATGTGTTGCTGTAGATATGGAATGAGACATGGTGTGTTACTCTGTCTTCTACAATTTCCAGGATATTCAGGAACCAGACTACGGACGACAGACCATTGACTGGGATGTAGCCACAGACTTCGGAGAGGATGTAGATGGTGCGGTAGTGGTCCCTGAAATTGACTGTCCACTGAATGATCGGCAGCTAGAGGAGATGCAGATGCTGCTCCATGAAAATGGAGACACTGACAGCCGAAATCTTTACCGCCTGTGTCAGGAGTATGTGGTTGCTGCTTTGTCTGCAAACTGACCGCTGACTGCCATAGCTTAACGTTACGATGCTGCTCCCTTACTGCTGTAGCAGTGTTTTCCATACCCCCTCCACCTTGGAAATCTGTTGAAAATGTTTGTAATTTGGATATTAATGAGATACAATGAAACTGAATTAAATGCCTTTTTGGTCTTAATCAGAATGTTTTGAGTGTTTAACTGTCAAGTGCCGTCTCCTGTCCTCAGCGCTGTTGCAGCCAACAAACCAAACATTAGCAAATTTTGGGGTTTTAGGAAAAACAGTTGTGAAACATTGAAAGCAGATCTGGATTAAAAATTCAATGAAGAAGAAATCCAAAAAATGAGCCATGATGGAAAACTCGTGAGAACTCGTGTCCTCCTCTGAGGTAAAACACACCTCAAGTAAAAGAGGCTGATAGGCTATTTTAGTGCCTACTGAAGTCAAATCCAAAATGGATGGCTGTTGTGAGGTTTTTCTCAAAATCCTCAAAGGTTTCAATGTGCTGTGTGGGAAATGTAAGCCCTGTTGCACAAACGTTTTCTGTGGTGAAGCAAAGGCTGTGTTCCCCGTAGTGGGTTTGACAGTCATGGGTAAAGCTGATTGAAATTTTGAACGTCTCACTTTTGGTTTCTATCAGTGGCAGATGTTCTTGTCCCGTCACCCACTGTAAGAAACTCCTCACAGTTAAAAGCTCCCCCCTGCCTGTTGTTCCAGGCACAGCTGACAGGTGGCTTTCCTGGCAGGAGATCCCCTCTTCTTCATCGTTTTCTTTGCTCTCCTCCTCTTCTCATATATATAAATACAAAGATATAAATTAAAACATTGCCATTGGCACAGTGCCCTTCATCATAAAGAAGGAAGGTTTACCAAACTGAGAAATTCTCAAGTATGCAAACTGCTTAAGAAGTCTGACTGAATTATACTATTATTATTAAGTGTATAATCCTAGAACTAGTGGGAAAACAATAAAAATACTTATTGACAGACAAATATCATCAAAGAAAATGTTTCTATCCAGCTTGTTACCTCTGTCTTCCAGCTTTTGAAAGAAATCCTGCAGGAAGTTTATTATTTTCATCTCCCGATGCCTTCTTGTCGTGCCTTCCTCACTGAATGAGGGAGACATAGCATTCATGATGAAGTCTGAATTCACCTAAATTAAGGAAACAGATTAAATACAGAAACGTGATAAATCCGAAAAGATAAGAATCACACATGCTCCACTCACAAGTGCAGTAAGGTTTGTAGATCACATGTTTGAACATGTATGTGTATGGGATAATATATTGATAACTAATGTTAATGATACTAATGTAAACTGATTGTTCCCCAGTCTTGGGCTGTGGTTGCTATGCTATAGCTTCCCTAGCAATGGAGCAGCAGTGATTAATATTTGCATCGGTCATCTGTCCAGAAATAACCACCGCAGAATTTTGGTGATTGAACAATCAGAATCGAGTGTCATGCTCTAATTCATTGTATGTTGCTGCCCGTGTTGTTCTTTGAACACCAATGGAAGGTGGAAGTAAAAGATGTGAAATGGGCACAATGTTAAAGGGATAGTTTGGATTTTTGGACAGTAAGTTGTATGAAATACAGACAGTGGATGCAAAGGTGTCACATTGTTTAACTAATCTCCTGCTCCGAGTTATCGCCCGTTTCTTACCAGAAAAATAGCACAGGAGACATGAGGGGGACATGAAACCAAGGGTCTGACATATGCGATGATGTTTGTTGATAAAATAGTGTAACATAACACACGCATGTTACTTTGTAGAGCAAAACTTGTTGGTATGGTGACCCCATCATGAGGGGAGCATGAAATTGTTGGTTTTGTGACCCCCTCATATCTCCTGTACTATTTTTTTGGTAAGAAAACGTGAACACGTAACACCTTTGCATCCACTATACTACTGGCATGCATTTCATACAACTTAATGTGTAAAAATCCATCTGTCCCATATTATGAAAAACTCACTTTTTCTGGGATTTGGGGTGTTATTTTGGGTCTATGGTGCTGCCACATGCATAAAAACTTTGAAAAAAAAACATCTGTGCTTTTTTGAGTGAGATACAGATTTCTGACGGTGTCTTGCCTGCAGTTTCCAGATGAGCGAGTCAAATTCGGCATCGGTCACCGACGTCATTGACTGATCATTTGAATATTCCCACCCACAGTGTCCACCCACCAGGTACAGCATTACCGTCTCGGAGATCTGCCATTACGCTATGGAAAGCACCATATCGAAGCGCAACGAGAAGTGTTCTGTTGTTGGTTGTGAAAATCAACATAATTGCTTATATTCTGTCCCAGCTACAAAAGAACATGTAATGTATTGCTGAAAGAACCACACAGGAGCATAGAGCTGAACTGTGTTGTACTTCCGTGCTGCGAGCATACATGAGTCATGACGTCACACGGCTACTGCAGGCACAGTTATCAACACTGGTGCTTATGAACACAATATGTTACATCTCCCCTCCTTAGAAAAAATAGACACATTAAACAAACTTTACTGCATTTCACTCAACTTCAAACCAACTCAGTACTGCTCATTTGTTACCTGAAATTCTGTAACTCGGACATTAAACATGCATTGTTCAATATATGCAGTAATATCAGCTTTTAAGAAAAATAACAAGGAAGAAATAAACAGAACAGAAATACAATTACTTCTTGTATCTTTTTTTTTTTTCACATAACCAGGAGGAAAGTTCACTTGCTCTTACTTTCTCAATATGAACATAACTTGTCAAGCTTTAGTCAGCTACAGGGTCAGTCTATCCAGGGGCTTCACAACTCTACCCAGCCTAGTGGTGCGCTGTGGCTGAGCTTGAGTGGGGCCCACAGGCACTTTGGGGGGTGAGTGGGGCAGTTCAGGGGGGCAGGAAGGATGTGTCTCCTTCTCAGGCAGACTTGGGGGGTCAGTCATTGTTCATCGCACACGTAGTGGTGGGAACTGTTAGCTGCCGCTGTGCTTCTGCGCAGATGTTGGCTGTTGTGGCAGTACTGCTTGCCTCCACACTCCACCACGTAGGACTGAGGAGCACTGTATGGCAGCTGGTAGCTTATTGCGAGGTCTCTTGCCCATTAACAGCTGTGCAGGTGACAGACCTACTGACTCATGTGGAGTAGTTCTGTAGTCCATCAGTGCAAGGTGTTTGTCTGTTGCTTTACTCCAAAGTTTCTTCACTGTTTGCACTGCGCGCTCTGCTTCACCATCTGAGTGCGGCGTGTGTGGTGAAGATGTTTTGTGTGCTATTCCATAGCTTTCACAGAAGTCTTTGAGCTCCTCTAAGGAGTACTGACGGCCATTATCTGATCGGAGCAAGGATGGGATACCATGTCTAGAAAACTGAGCTTTAAGAGTCTCTATGACGGTGTGGCTTCTCATGTCCTTTAGCTCATCCACTTCAATGAACTTTGAGTAGTAATCCAAAAGCAGAATGTACTGTTTTCCATCAAACTCAAACAGATCTGATGCCACCTCTTCAAATGGCAGCTCTGTCGGTTTCAGGGGATGTCTGGGCAGTTTGTTTTGAAAGTCAGCACACTTGCTGCAATTTCTGACCGCCTCCTTAATTTCTGCACTCATGCCTGGCCAGTAAAGCACTTCACGTGCTCACTGTTTGCTTTTCACCATCCCAGATGAGACTGGTGAATGAGTTTCAGCATACGCTCCCGCATGGTGGGGGGAACCACAATGCGTAATCCTTTGTAAATGAGTCCATCAGACGAAGCCAGTTGACTTCTTGAGTCCCAGTACGGCTGTACAGGCACGGGTGCATCTCATCTGCATTCAGGCCAGCCACTTTGAATTGTCTGTAGGAGAAGGCTTAGCTCCTCTTATGTGCACTCCTTCAGTTCTGTGTATTTTTGGTCGCTGACTGAGACAAAGCTGAGCATGGAGACACATTCTACTCCATCGATCTCTGGCGTGCACTCTGAAAGCTGTGCTCTGGACAGCATGTCGGGCAACTCCATGTCTTTTCCTCTCCTGTACTTAACTGTCAGGTCGTACCACTGCAGACGAAGACGCATCCTCTGGATGCGCATTGGAGTGGACAGAAGTGATTTTTTTGTAGATGTCTTCGAGAGGTTTGTGGTCGTTGAAAACTGTGATATGCGTGCTGAATATGTAGTTGTGAAACTTTGCACAGGCATGGACAATAGAGAGCATCTCTTTTTCAATTTGCGCATAGCGCGTTTCTGCATCAGTCAGTGACCTGGACGAGAAGGCTATGGGCTGCCCATTCTGCAGGAGAACAGCTCCTAATCCATTACTGCTGGCATCACAGAATATTTCCACGGGTTTTGCGGGGTCGAAAAACTGTAGCACTGGTGGATCCATGCACAACTCCTTGAGTCTGGCGAAGGCTTTCTGCTGCGGTGGTTGCCACGCGAACTCCACATCACTCTTTAGAAGTTGACGTAGTGGAGCGTCCACTTCACTGAGGTTCGGTATGAACTTTGAGAGGTAGGTGACGAAGCCCAGAAAACGGCGAGCACCTTGTTTGTCAGTTGGTTGCGACATGTGCTGCACTGCTTTGATTTTAGCTGGGTCTGGCTTGAGCCCATCAGCAGTTATCAGATGACCCACATATGGCACCGTTGGTTGGCTCTCAACTACTTTGCGCAATATTGTGTCATGCTCCTCCACTGAGGGGGCTGCCACTAGGATGTCATCCATGACACTTATGACTCATCTATGATGCGTTGAAAGATTTCAGGGGCGCATTTAAGTCCAAATGGGAGCCTCAGCCATCGGTACCTCCCGATTGGTGTGTTGAAGGTCATGAGGTGGGATGAAGCCTCATCCAGTTTTATCTGGAGAAATCCTGATTTGGCATCCAGAACTGAAAACACTTTAGCACCAGGCATTGTTGACACAACCTCTTCTATGGTGCGCATTGGGTGGTGCTCTCTCTTTATGACCTTTTTTAAGTCACTTGGATCAATGCAGATTCTTATCTTGCCATTACGTACTACAGCTACCATTGAACTCACCCACTCAGTAGGTTGACCAACTTTTGTAATGTAGCCGTCTTCCACCATCTCACGCAGCCTCTCTATAATCTTTGCTTTAAGTGTGGCGGGTTGGCGGCGGACAGGATGGACCGCACCCCTGGCGTCCAGATCGATCTTGATGGCGTATGTACCTGGCAAGGTTCCGGTGGTGCGTGTCAGCTCTGGAAACTCATTCAGACCTGTAGATACACTCTGTGTTGGAGTAAAGGCATTAACGCTGTACATTTTGTCTCTTTCAACAGTCTTTTGCACTGAGTGAAGACGAGCAATCAGGCCCAGAGCCTCCACTGTAGCACAACTGAGCACATTGTCCTGAGCAATGTCCATGATTTCAAACTCTGCACTCACTTCACACTTTTTGTACTTTAGCAGAAGATCAACTGCAGCAACAGGCTTTAGCTTGTGATTTGAGTATGAGCGTAGGACAGTATTGGAATGTTTCAGCTCACCTTCATGCATGAGCAACTGGTACCTGTCCAGAGTTAGGGTGTTGCACTTGGCGCCCGTGTCAATCCTAAACAATACTTCCTGTGACAGGATATCCAAGTTTACTGTCCATTTATCATCCCCAGATCTCTCATCTTGTGTAAGGTTGATGTTCAGTATCTGCTCCTCTGAAGAATCCTGGTCTGGTTCAATATTCACTGTGCTGACAGCACGCTTGCGACATACAGCTACCCAGTGATTTGGTTTGTGGCAGTATGAACACACTGATCCCTTTGCTGGGCATTTTCCTTTGCTCCATTTATGCTCTGGATCTTTCCCACAGCTTGTGCAGCTCCTCTGCCTGTTATCTGGTGTTTGTTTCTGGTGCGTGGGTTTTGTCTGTCCTTTGTGCATATACTTATTAGGTGTTGCATGTTTGGGTCTCACAGTCACTACAGACACCTTTGCTTCTTTGACAATTTTCATTTGTGACATTTCAAACTGCTGGGAAATTTCAATAGCTTTCGGCAGTGTCAGCTCCTCACCTCTATCCAGCAGCCTTTCTTGCACTCTTTTTTCTCTCACACCTGCAATGATTGCATCAATTAATATATCATCCGGATCAGGATATTCACAGTCCATTTTTTTTCCTTTTTGACACCCTCCCCTCTGGCAGGAGGCTGCGGTCCATCAGGACCAAAACCTCCCGCCATATGAACAGTTTCTTCCCCTTTGCAGTTGGGATCCTCAACAAGTCCCGGGACCCCCACCCCCACTGACACTGACACTGACTCTTGCACTCTGGCACTCAAACCCATCACCGCCCTTGAAATCCAAAGATTTTTAAAAAATTATGAAAAATAAAAGATGTACAAATTCTGCATTAATGTAACATTACATTAATGCAGAATTTGTACATCTTTTATTTTTCATAATTTTTAAAAAATATTTTTTCTTTTTTATATTTATTATAGTCACTGTTTGTTTATTGTTTATTGTCTTCAATGTATGCACCTTATTCACCTAGACAAATTCCTTGTTGGTGTAAAATTCTTCTTGGCAATAAATCTGTTTCTGATTCTGATTTCTGATTCTGATTCTGATTCTGATGAGTCTCAAATCCTTCAAAAAGTTGTCAAAACTTTCAGTCTGACCTTTTTTCCTCTGCTTGAAGTGATGTCTTGCAATCCTTTTATTCTTTCTTGGTCTGATGTAGCTTGCAAACTTATCCAGCACTTTAGAGGGATCCTCTTTTTCACCCACAGCCCAGGTGAATGTCTTGTACACTTCCCTGCCCTGCTCCCCAAGCCACGTACCTAGCCAGCCGGCTTGTTGTTTAGCTGCTAGCTCCGAGAGCGGACCATCAAAGACGAACGTGACATGACTTCGGAATCTTTCAAACTCGGTAAACTTGGTATAAGTCGGCAGCATCCCAGTCGATCCTCGGGTGCTCAAACTGTGAGGACGCCATCACAAATGTTTATTTTCTGCACTTCAGACTTCTGACACCATGTAATGTATTGCTGAAAGAACCGCACACGAACATAGAGCTGAACTGTGTTGTTTTACTTCTGTGCTGCGAGCATACATGAGTCATGACGTCACACAGCTACTGCAGGCGCAGTTATCATCACTGGTGCTTACGAACACAATATGTTACAGAACAGAAGAGACAGTGGTTGCGTTTCATTTTTAAAGACAACGTGCCAGCTACGGTTCCTGTAAGTTTGTCAGTGTGTGCTAACCACTTCACATCGGACTGCTTCAGTAACGAGGGTCAGTACAAAGCTGGCTTTGCCTCGACACTGACCCTGGTAAAAGTATCAGTCCCAACCATACGGGACCCAGCAACTGCACCTGAGCCACAGGTAAGTGTCGCCACGTTTTGATAGTATTTACAGTTGCTTAAGAGTAATGTGAAGTCAGTTTGAAATTGGCTAACTAGTTAGCTCCGCTTCGGTCCGCTATGCAACAGCGTTTGGAGCGAGTTTAATGTTAATAATATTACGAAGGAGCTTGGTTATCACAGTGAAAAGTCTGGAAACATGTGCAGACTGGAGACAGACTATGCGAACAGTGTCCAAGAGTTTGGAGACTGTGTTGGAGACAAACACAGCTTTCGCTAGCTGTCAGTGTGTTTTTCAGTGTCAGTCAAAGTTCTGTTGATTTTCCTAAGGAAACAGTCGAAAGTAACTAGGAAAGAATCACTGTAATTATAACCTGCATTAAGAAACAGATGTAGCACAAACCTTTTTTTCCATCTTGTCAAAGTACATCTTGGAACATTTTCTCTCAACCAATCTTTTTCTTTCGTGTTGGGAGTAACGTTGTGTTTTCTTTTCGACATAGCTATTACCGTTACTGTCTTGTGGGGTAGCTAATGTAAGTCAACTCGACTGGGGAAGCAACGCTATCTAACGTGAATCAATGAATGAATTTCAATGAAGACGAATGGCGGCCACCAGATTTTGCTATCATACAGTTGGGTGAATTTAGAGGTAAGTGAATTAACATATGTATTTCAATGTTTTAGCTTAAATTTGACATACATTTATTCATGTAACAATTGATTTTCTGTCTGGCTAAAGTTAATTCATTTTCAGCGTTCACTTAGCTAGCTAGCTTAACAGTCATTTTTAGCTAACGTTACCCAAAGTGGCGCATTTTTAGAAGGTAACGTAACATTAACATAAATTAGCTTTAATACGATTTCTATGATTGGCCAATAACACAAGTGGAACCCGCAACCCTCATATTATGTTTGCAGGGACAGATACGTTAACTCATGTAGCCTAGTAATTAACGTTAGACTACAGGGATTAAAGAATTCCGTCATTGAAGAGCGAAAATGATAATTTCTTAGATCAATGCAGATCTGATGAGAAACAAAATAGAGCGGCTGGTAGGGGGTCTCTTGTCTAGCTACAGCTGAGTCATATAGCCTGCATGCAAGTTAAGTTTTGTCACTAGAGCATTGTGAGATGTATAAAGCATAGCCACATGTGTTTGTTTATAAACATGGGTAAGGTAGCAGGTGATCAGGACTGCACAGCTGTTAATTAGATCCATTTTTCCCATGGAATTATCTATTTACAAGACAGAAACATGGGGAATGAATAGATTACAATGGGTAGGCTTAACATTTTGAGCATATAATACATAATATTATTCTATTTGCTGCAATATTACAGAATATTTGTTTTTGATTCTAAACTTTAAATGTATCCCTTTAAATCAGTAAATAGAATAATTATTTATAATGTACTATATTTGGTTGCACAGCCTTTGGCCAAAATAACCATGATCAAAAACATCTTGTAGCCAGTGATGTGCTTCCTGCATCTCTCTACTGTCTGTTTATAGCAAACACCAGACCCACCTGACCCTCTCTGGTTGGTTGTAAGTAAAAATCACAATAATCATCAGGACTTTTTCTCAATAGCGATATACTGTACATCACAATATGTGCTCATCTATTTGTAATCAAGACTTGCGTGGTAATGTAAAGTGTGATATAAAACCAAAAATGCAATTTTCAATTATATTCCTTCAAATATTTCGGATCAAATTTAGGAAGAAATTTGGGTTAATATGTGCTTGGTGTTATCAATTTAGACAACAGAATTGTATATCACGATATATGTGACATTTGTCTTAAATTTCATTCTGAGCGGCATCAAAAAAATCCTAAATCTAACTGGCCTAAACCTGCAGATACCTGAAGTGGTTTTTGTCCAAAAAAGGATGTTTAGCTTAGTCATATTTTCTGTCTACTCTATTTATTGATTGCTAAGCTTAGCAAAGATTTGATTTATTTGATCTCTTCAGGACACATGAAGAGGAAGTTTGCCGTGGTGCAGTGGAGTGAAGGGGAGGATTTTGGGAAGCTCAGCGAGATAAAAACTACTCAGCTGTTATTGAATGGCGCCATGGGAAGAAACAACGAGGAGGGTGGCCTCACTACAGAGGCACTGTCATCTTTGTTAGTAGTAAGATAGAGTTACTATGGCTTTAATTGCAGATTGTCCTCTTTAATTTACAGCATTTCAAAATAATTTGTTAGTTGTTCAACTATGAATAGGGTGAGATTCAGCCTGTTTTAGCTTATGTGTTAACTTTCATTGCCAACTGACAAAAGATTTTCTCGCATTTGTTGTGTTGTATAAATGATAAAATAGTTTGGAATGTTCTTGGTGGAATGTGTTCACAGCAATAAAACTGTTAAAGTAGAAACTTTAAACATTTAAACAAGTCAACTCTAGTTTTAAAATGTAACTTGTTTAAACAGAGCTCATACTTTTGTTTTAACAGTTTTGTCACCATTTCATCATGTATACCGCACTACAAATGCTAGAAAGTTGTTAGTTGGCAGTGAAACCTTGTTTCAGAAACATGCACCCATCTACACAAGTTAACTTGACTAAAAGTTAATGCATAAGCACAACTTATACATGCTTAATCCCTTAGTTACAACCAGTGTACTGCTGAAAGTGTCCTAACATATCAGTATATCAACTGACAACCATGTCACTTGACATAGCCTCTGTCAATTTGACATTGAAAGTGACATAACACTTTGACAGTTGACACCAGGTGGAACAAACCTTTTTGAATGGTTACGTAAGCAGAGAATGCTATATTGAAGGAGATGGTTCTTCAAGGTATCATTATATCAATCATTGAACCATTAGACAACTATTACACTTTTTTGTCTAAATGACTGTAGGCTGAATTGACTGTGTTGTAGGCTACTTTGGCCTAAAGAAGAGTGTTATGACTGTGGTCATAGTTTGTGTCGTTTGCTGTGTGTTTTGCTGTGTGTGTGTGTTTTGATTTTATATGCAAATAGGAGTGTGCCATCCCCAAGAGGTGATTGGTGGAGAGAGATCCGATCCTAACCCGTGATTGGCTGCAGCTGATGACACCCAATATATAAGGAGCCAAGATGGCAACTGTCAAGAAGAGACAGCACTTCCTCATCCTCCTCCTCTTCCAACCAGCCACATGTCCGTTTGTAAAAGCCTTGGGTGGAGATCAACAAGCTTTTCTTTTGTTTGTTTAAATAGTAAGGGTGGACTGCCCTTTCATTTGAACGTGTTTTCTCCTGTTTTTTCGTTAGTGAGGGAGGTAAGTTTATTGTGATTTTGGTTTTTGAGCTAAGAGATTTATTTTCCCAGATAGAGGTGTTTTGGTTATTGTTTTGGCCTTGGTCCACCCCGAAGTTGCTTCCTTAGTTATATTTATAGTTGTTGATCCATTAAGTTATTGTAAATAAACTATTCTGTTGTATATAAAAACTTGTGAGTGGCTGTTTGGGACTCGGGGAAGATTGGGGACCCGTTTTCATATTGCGCTCTAGGCACCCCTAGACTGGGGCGTAACAAGAGTGATGATAACTAATTGTTTGTTTTTGATATACTATGTCTAGATGTGCCAGGACTCCTACAGAGCATGAGGAATTTAATTGATTCGGCTGCATCTCCTAAGAGATCCAGGTTGGAGCGTACCACACCACCGCTGGCCCTCCCAGGTTGTCCGCAGTCCAGGTCCAGTTCTCCATCTGCCGCTTCACTGCTGTCCATGCCAAGATCTACGCTGACCAGTTCCACGTCTGCATCTGTCACTCCATCACTGACTGTCTCCCAGTCTTCTAAAGTAATGTTTTTGTAAAGAATAAATAAATACAGCACATAAAATAGACCTTTTAATGAGTATGGCAGATCTAATGTGCTTTAATGTCTAAAATCTGTTGGGCTGAACAAATCATATATATTCTAACTTTAAATGTTCACCTTGAGTCCTTGTCTAAACAGGTTGAGATCCATCCTGGGACTGGAGTCATGGTTGAGAAACTGCATGGGCCTATGCCCTCAATTCAAATTTGGCCACAGTATTTGTAAGACAGATGCTCGTCTACCACTGGACAAAAATAAATTGGATGCCATTTACAGTACGTTTTCAGCTTTTCAAGGTCATTTATTTGTCATTTTACAACACAGGGTTGCAAAACAAAATGAGTTGTAGCCCCTTCATACATAGTACAAATATACAGATAATTGAATTTGGAATGAAAATAAATTAAAACAATATATACAGTTAATTATATAGCCTATATCTACATATACACGTATACACCTCGGATTCAATAGGTGTTTCCCCAATAGTCTCCGCTTTTGTGTATTTCCTGATTTCAGCCTACTGTACTAAGGTTTTGCATTCTTGTTTTTTGTTTTTCTGTTTTGTTTTTTGTTTATTTTTGTTCATATGTAGGTGCAACTCTTGAGAGGTGGCCAGGGACCCAGCTCTCCAGCATTGGAAGCACGATCAACGCCAAGATTACTGAGCTCTGGTCAAAAAGTAAAAACGTTACTGTGTCCACAGCCCTCCATTAAACTGTTTTGTTTGCTCTAAGTTTTACACAAGTGTATCACACAGTCCTTGGCCCTGAGCAAATACTTGTACTGACTACTGTCTGCTGGAAGTATGTACAGCATTTTAACCATACTATGCACTGCTTAGTGCCTGTTTATTGTGAGATATGCGGTGTGCAGGAAAAAAAAAATCACCATACTCGTAATGCGTACTGTAGATGTGCTGGTAGATTACATCAGTGAAGCATGCTACACAGTAGGCAGTACTAGCATTTGCTCAGAGATCTTTGCCGATTTTCAACCTTACCTCTATCTATCTGAGTTAGGGGTATAGTGTGAAAAATGCCTGCAGTTGTTGCAAATGTTCTTTGTCTCTGGGGCCAGCGCCGTCATTTGACGTCACTGGAGGCGGAAGAACAACAGATTTTGCAGCTGCGCACCAGAGACACGGAGAACATCGTCAACAACTGCAGATGTTTTTCACATTATATCCCTAACTCGGATAGATAGAGGGAAAGTTTGAAAATCAACAAAATTTCCCTTTAAGCCTTTAATTTCCTTTCTTTGGATTTTCAAGATCTATACAGACTGCATTTATATCACTGTATGGTGAAATTAGTTGTTCTGGGCGATGACCAGGCAAACCATGTCTTGACAGTTTTAAACTTGTTTGATCCAAGACAGTATCAGTATAGGAACAAATGAAGTCATGTCATTTTAATATGTGATTCATATGTTTTTGACTATAGAAACTTGTGTTAAACGTTATAAATTAATACATAAAAAGCATATATTTTTTAAACTGTAATGGTAATTTGCATTGGCTGACATATAAGAATCTTATTTAAAAAAAACAAAAAAAGCATAGTTTACATAACATTAACATACAAAAAGCTATATATAATTGTATATATTCATATATAAAAAGTATATGCTTTTTATACTGATATGGTCATTTTAATTGGCTGACATATAACATTCTTATAAAAAACATGAAGAAATTATAGTTTCCCTTTAAATTAAATACACTTTACACACAAAAATATATGTATATAAAAAAGCATATGTCTTTATAACTGAGACGTGTGACAGGTCGTCTCCCTCCCTGCCACTATATGGCACTGTGCCAACTTATTGGGCATCCTGATCGAGGGGCGGCACAATGCGCCCTTACATATAGAGGTGCAGACACACCTGTCTCATCCTTTTCCTCCGCTTCTCTCTGGTGGCTGTGGCTTGTCTATCGCGGTGGTTCGGCGTGGCCGTTGCGGGTGTACAATCCTCTTCATTCAGGTAATGCTCTCTGCTAGTCTTCCATTGTTCATGTGTGCGTAACACGGGCACTTTGGTGACGCGATCTCCGCTATTTGTAGCGCAATCGGCTGTGGGGGGACGCATCGCTCCGCCAGAAGCCCTTCCTGGATGCGCTTGCCTGTCCCTTTCAGTAAGTCCACAATTGTCTGCCGTCCCGCGGCTCTGTCACTCAGTTCCCAGCTGATTATTTCTTTGTGTGTCTGAGTGAGCTGGGTGATTAAATCGCGGCGCAGGCCGTTGTTCCGCCGCCTCTCTTGGCCTTCACCGTAGCTTTGCGGAGTGGTATGTATGAGTTCATTTTCCAAAAATGTTGGTTTTAATATTTATTTGTGCACTAAATTATAGTTTGTGTGCCTTTCTTGTAGAGGCCGTGGTAAATGGTCGGCCGGTATTTAGCCACCTTTCCCGGGATCCACGCTGCTGTTTTGGCTCTACTTAAATGTTGGATGTCTTTGGCTCACCGTGACGACGTTCAGTGTGATTATACTTAGCCGTTGTGGCTCCCCCATGAACGTGTCCTGTCTGGAGCTTATTGTTAATTGAGCAGCTTTTTGGCTTGAGCTGCCTGGCTACACAGCGCGTGGTTATTACTCATAAGGCTGCCCACTTCTGAGCCGGTTAAAGGGCATTACACTGCTTTCAGTTTTAAGGAATAATTAGTTCATATTTTGTTATTTAGTGTTTTGTATTTCTGTATTTTGTTTTCATTGTGTTTTGCCACACCAGCTCTGTGTAGCACCCTATTGCATGTTTTAACTTGTTCTTTTGTGTTTTGGTTAGGTGCTGTGGGCCCGAGGCAGCAGTTTAATCCATGGTGGTGGTCCCCTTCACGAGTGTCCAGTGTGAGTGCAGTGTCACAGGTGTTTTAATTTACAGACCTTTCTACTTCTAACCCTAACCCTCTGCTCCTGTAGGGTGCTAATTTTTATGTGATAATATTATTAGGTGCGTGTGTGTACTTCTGATTATTTTTGCTGATTTACTTGTGTGTTAAAGTGTGCTCTTTAATTTGAAAACCGTCTCTTGCCCTGTGGTATCATTGAACCTGTGTGACCTTATTCATTAAAAGTTAGCTTAGAATTTCCTGGGGGTGAAATTACCCCAAGTGGCGTTGTCGCAACTCTGTAGCTCCCATTTCAACCACGCCACACATGTAATTAAAAAGTACAAACATTATATTGAACATATATGGAATACATAATTTGCCATGCACATTCCTTATAAACAATAAATGTAATGTTTACTTGATTCATATGTAATTCTTATAATCATGTATGAGAAAAATGCAAAAGTGGCCACTTTCATGAGTAAATCATAGTATGAGACATAAGTCTTATAAGACATATAAAACATAAACATTTACTATTGGAGGCAATGGGAGTTTTTTCTATTTCTTTTCCATATGGGAAGTCCTGGCTAAGAGAACACATCTCACATAACCACTGATCGTTGATACCGATTCAGGACCACTGTACTACACTATGGAGTAAGATGGCTAGCAAAAAGATGTGTGCATGATTCTAACCATTCGTAATGTTAAACATTTGTATGTCAATAAAATTGTTGTGCACAAAATTCTGCTGTCATATATGCGAGTCTGAGAAATTGTTTGGGTTAGGATTGTTTTTATGCGAGTATGAATCTAAAAGCTGTGAGTGCAAAGTCTTGTGAATACAACTCTAAAGTCTTCACTGTGAACACGAATTCAAGTTTATGGGTACGAGTAGAAAAGTGTTGAAATGACGTCACAGGGGAAAATAATCGAACCCCGATTTCTCCAAACGCACATGCGTCAAAGCCAAAGATGGCTGACAGCAGTGGACCGGGTGGAGCTGCCAGCTCAGGTGAAGCATCACAGGTAAAGTCAATAACATGTATATCCAATATTTATTTAATAAAATTCTACAATTTAAAATAATATACAGTTCATGGACTTACAGACTTGCTGCTTTGGCTTTCAAGCTAACGACATGCCGGTGACGCTAAGTTAGTGCTAGTATTACTAGTGTTAGAAGTTGGCTTGTGCTAGTTAATTAGCACTCAGTCCAAGTCCAGTTAATTTTCCTCTTTGCTAACCCTCTCGGTCATGTGTATTTGTTTACAACGAAGCCGGCAGGAAATCAATCAGTGGATCAGTGGATTATCATATACACATTTTGACGTGTATATTTGTGTAGTCTTATGTCATAAACAAGAGATTACGGGTTACGGGGCGCGTTTCTGTTGCAGTGCTGCAGAGACGAGAGCTGGGACACCGGGTTGGAGGCTCCATTCTCCATGTAACAAGTTACAAGTCATTTATTTAACCAGCACTATTACTCTGAAGCTGTTTACTTAAGGTAAAAAATGAACCATAAGGAAAATATCCCGCATAGTTCCTTTTTAGCCTCTTTCCATCTGTGCTCCTCTGATCAGAGCGGCGTCCCTAGCAACGGTCTGTTATACAGAAATAACAGACCGTAAAATGCAGCGATTGATAACATTCAATAGAGCCCTATAATCATAATTATTTGCCTGCAGTCAGTTGCTTGAGATCAGGCGCACAAGTGTGGTTTGCAGACTGGCTTGCTGTTTGGTGTGGATGCTGACCAAAGCTCAGACTTTAAGAAAACGTTAGTTTGCAGGCATTCTGTACAATTAGGGATGTAACGGTATGAAAATTTCACACCACGGTAATAGTGACCAAAATTATCACGGTTATCGGTATATCGCGGTATTTTTAAAATGTCTTCAAAATGTTGAAAAAACACTGATAAATTGAAATAATTTCACCAAGATTTATATTTAAATAGATTTATTATATATTAAAAGGGTTAGGGTATAAGCAGCCTGTTTTTGAAACGTGTCCTGTAATGTCTGCATTACAGAGGTAGAATGAGATGTACTGGCAGTAACACTCGATTGGCCAGCAGACCCTCTCTGTGAAAAAAATGAATAGAAAATGTCATTATTAATTATTACTGTCATTGTTACTTAATACTAAGGGTGCAACCAACAGATCACAAAACTCACAATCTAGATCATATCACTTTTGTGAGAAACAGGTTGGATAATCTTTTAGATCAAAACAAAAAGGATTATTGTTAAATTAATTATGAATACTCTATTTTGGCTCTTATCTCTATCTAGACACTTGTTATATTCACCATTTTATATTATTCTTTATATATAGTCTATTCTACAAATAATCCACAAGTATTATATATTTCTGATATTACTTATATATATTGGCTGTCTGTCTCTGTCTGCTTGCTCGTCTGTTGTCAATGGACTCGGTCAATCTGATTGGTCAAATGGCTGCTGAGCCACAGGTAGACGCTGCTCCGGTGAACGGAGCTGAGATGAAAGTCAGTCATCTCAGTCAGTTTGCATTCACTAACTCAGTCCACCCAGTACGTGTTTGTCTCAAATCCTCCTCACAGCAGCTCTGCATCAATGTTTGGGGAATTATTAGGTCGACTTTAAAAAGTGAAATCTACAATTAATAAGCGGTTCAGATAACGTGCCAAATCACGGATCAACTTCGTTCAGTTACACCACTATCTGGTCAGTTTACATTAGTGACAACAGCAAATTAGACAGAGAAAACTCGACATACACACATCATTCACCTGAGCTTAAGGTTAATTTACCTTGCATTCTCTGAACAGTTGAGGGCGATGGTCGCGCAAATGAGTAAGTAAATTGGATGTGTTGCCGCCCCTCGCAACAACTTTCTTCTTGCAGCTCCTGCAGATAGGGCTGCCATCTTCGACCAGCTGTCCCTGAGCATTCTTATAACAACCAAAATACGCCCAGACTTCAGATTTGGTTCTCTTTGAAGGCGGAAAAATGCCTTGAGGGCCGCTACTATCACGTCCTCCCTCCGCCATGTCTTCTTCACTACATAACAAGCGCACGTTGCACGCTGCGCCTGCGTAGGGAGACTTGGATAAAGTATCTCGCGAGTTTTCCACACCGTGGTTATCGACCGCGTCAGTTACCATGGTAATTAAAACTTAAACGGTAACCTTCACCGTCGGGAATTTTACCGTGGTTTACCGTGACACCGGTAACCGTTACATCCCTATGTACAATCGTGAAAAATATTCATGTCTGTAACATTTGCTATTCAATTTTGTCTTTTTTCTCACTCAGGTCCATTTAAGAGACATCATCAACACAGCACAAAATCTGGTGTTGATGTTAAGTGACAGTGTACCAGCGAATGTCAGGCCAGTCAGACAAGAAAATACAGGAGAAGTTGCTGTCGGACAGGGAGCACAGTCAGTTCCAACAGTGAGGCCTCAGCAGGCAGTGCAACAACTTATAAGATCTCAGAACAATGGCCCTGGACTGTCAGTGAAACAAGAAATGGCGTGGTAGGGTACATTGGTCATTTATTGCACTCCCATTTCAGGCACATTTGGACAAACTAGGTCCCTGATTCTGATTCAAGCAGAAGGCAGAGAAACAGCTGCAGATGTTTTAAATTCTATTATTTACCATCACCATGTAATCTATTGCATAAAACAAATTAAACAAATTTACATAAGCTAACATCATTAAATAATAATCATTTAGAATGTAGATGTCTTCTGAGTTAGGTTGTTTTTTGTTGATGGAATATAAAAGATAAGAATAATAGTATGCCATCTTTTTAGGTCTTTTCCAGGATTTTTTTCAAAAGGAGGCAAGAGGCAAAAGGCGTTTTGCACCATTTAGGACAAAAGAATCTGGAAAGAGGTTTTTGGTGAGGTTTTTTCTTCTTGAAAAACAATATGAAAAAACACAAAAATGGAGAAGAGGAACTGCCACTCATGCTGGCTGGCAACATTCACTAACCATATCTGAAAATATGACACATTCAGAGGTAGGCTACCAGGGCCGGCTCTAGCCCATTTGGTGGCCTAGGCAAGATTACTCCCCCCCATTAAAAAAAAAAGAACACCATCATACAATTGAATGACAACATCTGAACCATCTGAACACTCACAACAGTTTTATTTGAACAACAACAATGAACTTTCAAGTCACTCTTTCCAGCATGTGTTTCAACTAATTTACAAATAACAGCACATCAGGCAATAAACACATCTGAAGCATAAATTATGAACCATAGTATTGTTCAGTAATGTGACTGCAGCTGTAACATGCAATTACATAACTCACCTGCTTCAAGCTGACTTTCAGAGGTGGGTGGTGTGTTGATGTGGTAGCGCTGCTGCTGCATGACGCCTGACTTGTAGCTCTATTCAAACATAGAGTACATCCATACTGTTAAGTTTTTTGTGTCATTCTACTTCATTTAATAAATTAATTAAGGTTTGATATAAAGTAGGTACTGTACAAATAAACTTCATTTTATTTGCCTAAAACCTAAATTTACTGTAATTGCTAACAAACTCGTACCATTCAGTCACAACAACAACAACAACAATAATGATAATAATAACAACAACAACAACATAGCAGTGCATAAGAGACAACAAACAATTGGCTAAACTTACATGCTTCAGAGAGTGGTGTGGATGTTGCATCAGAAGGCCCCTCTCCGGCAGCTGTTAGGGGCGTCTGGAAATATTTTTTGAGCGCAGCTAGACAGATATAGATTCACTTATTACTGTACAAACAAAAAAAAAAACCACAGCAGACAGAATAGGACAAACAACTGTTGCAGCTTGCAGCAGTTATTTGCATAAGTGGTTTGTTCAACATAACATTCTCAACATTTGTTCAGCACTACTATTTCACAATAAACAACACAGAGTACAACCTGCACTGGTGGCGCATCCGGACGGGTTGGCCTCTACTTTGATTCATGATTCATTTATCCTTCTTAGTAGCTATCAGTGTCATTGTCTAGCGTACAGTCCTGCTCACCATTATTGGCACCCCTTCATTTTTTGCATAACCTCTACAGTATCGTCAGAAATAAATGGAAATGTACCAAATTTATATCATCAGGATCTTTTAATTGGAGGTCCAAAGTAATTTAACAAAGAAAATTGTTTTTTCAACTTACATATTGTAATTTCAAAGAAGAAACAGAAAAAACAGCATGTGCAGCAATAATGGCACCCCTCTTTAATATCTGGTTGCACACCCTTTGGCAGTGATGACAGCCTCCAAACGTTTCTTATACGCTTCTATAAGCTTCTTGCACTTCTCAGCTGGTATTTTCTCCCACTCTGTCTTTGCAAATTGTTCAAGCTCTTGAACGTTTGCAGGTTTCTTTTCCCCAATGGCAGATTTCAGCTCATACCAAAGATTTTCAATCGGATTGAGATCAGGACTCATGGCTGGCCATTTTAAAACAGTCCATTTTTTCCTTTTCAACCATTCCTGCGTGCTTTTGGATGTGTGCTTTGGGTCTTTGTCTTGCTGGAGGACCCATGATCTTCGACTCAAACCAAGTTTTCTTACACTGGGTAGGACATTTCGCTCTAAAATCTCTTGATAATTCTCTGATTTCATGATTCCTGTGATACGGTCAAGGCCTCCAGTACCAGATGCAGCAAAGCAGCCCCACAGCATTATGGATCCTCCACCATGCTTAACTGTTGGTAGGGTGTTCTTTTCCTTGTAGGCTTCATTGCGTCGTCTATAAAAAAACTGTTGGTGTGCATTGCCAAAAAGCTCTATTTTTGTTTCATCTGTCCACAGAACATTTTCCCAGAAGGATTGTGGTTTGTCCAGGTACTCTTTGGCAAAGATTAGTTGTTCCTTTTTATGTCTTTTCCTCAGCAGTGATGTCTTCCTTGGCCTTCGCCCATGAAGCCCTGTTTGGTTTAGTGTGCGGCGTATGGTACTTGTTGAAACCATGACTCCAGACTGTTCCAGGTTGGCCTTCAGGTCTTTGGATGTTTGACGTGGTGTTTTTTCCACCATTCGCACCAACTTTCGAAGACTTCTCTCATCAATTTTTCTCTTCCCCCCACGCCCAGGGAGGTTCTTGACAGTTCCATGCTTGGCAAACTTCTTAATAACATTACGCACTGTTGAACCAGGGATACCAAGGTCTTTGGAGATGGCCTTATACCCTTTGGAGGTCTTGTGTTTGCCAATTATCGCACTTCTGATGTCCTCAGACAGCTCCTTTGTCTTCACCATTCTGACAAAGGAACAGGGGATAACAGATGGCTTTTTAAAACACAGAAGTCATCATTCATTGGCCAATTCATGTCACATGGGCACAGACAATTTATCACAGATGATTCTCATTTGTGATTTACCACAGGTGAGTCACAATGTGTTTCCATACTGATTTACAGCAAAGGGTGCCAATACCAGTGACACAGCAAGCTTTAAGTTTTTCTATTTTTTCCTCCCATTGTTAATTGTTTTATATTGTTGTTTATCATTTGCTCTTTTGTATCAAACACGAGTTCTCTATAGAAAAAAAATGTTTCACTTGATTCATTTTTTTCAGAAAATATTCCACATTATGTACTTAAACTTCATGGGTGCCAATAATGGTGAGCAGGACTGTACTAAGCCAGCGTTGCTTTATTTCAACCTAGCTAGCAAGCTAATACAATTCTCTTTCGGTATCGCGCACCCGAGGGCTTTGACGGCTGTTTCATCTCGCAAAATAAAAAAACATAACCTGTCTGTCACTTGACGTGACACCTATCTGACCCTCTGAGGTGCGCAGCCAATGACTACACGTCACGTGACTCAGCACCACAAGTGAGAAACATGTAATTGTTTATCTGTTTCTTTAGGGAGGGGGAGGGGAGGGCACCAATGGGCATCGAAAATTGTTATTGTTTTTTTTTTCTCCGTCGAGGGTGACTGGTGGCGCCCCTCCTGCAGATGGCGCTCTAGGCGACTGCCTATATCGCCTATGCCTAGAGCCGGCCCTGGCTCCCATAAACTGACTTGGCAACCATTCAAGAATGCCTTAGATGCAGCCAAGCTGCGTCCTCTGAAGCTGGACAAGAGTACACCATCAGTACATTCGATCTAGGTGTTTGCATGAAAGCATACCCTCTAGTATGGAATGAACCTGAAAAATACCAAAAACATATAATCCTCATTGGTACATTCCATTGCTGTGGAGCATATTTGAAAGGCATAGGCAGAAGATACTGTCAAGGGAGTGGGTGGGTAGAAGTGGCTTTGGAAGCAAAACTGATCACCACTGGCTCGGTGACTGGGGTCACTGATGGAAAGAATTGGGACAGAGTGATGAACACACACAAATCCATGCTGGAAGCTATAGAGAGACTCCTCTATGACAAGTATCTGGAAGCTCATGAACCACTCTCTCCAGAAGGGACTGCATTCCTGGAAAAGCTCACTCTGAACAAATCTTCTCTCACTGAAGTTCTCTCATCAGATGACAGAACACGGCAGAATATCATGCATTCAGAGAAGCAGTGAGAAATGGGGTGCTGGGAGAAACTGGACAGTTTTGGATGGAATACATGGACTGCACCTGGCTCGTCCCGCAATGAATAAGGCAATCAAAATGAATGACTATGAAGGATACAAGGCCACCTTAAACAACATGCCAGACCTCTTCTTCTGCTCAGACCAGCAGAACTATACAATATTCCTCACATACTTGGGATACTTTCTTGAAACACATTGAGGAAATGCATCCAGGATCTGAGAAACTTTTGCGCACTGGAGCAATCAGTGTATCCAGATCACATATCCCAGGCAACCGCTGCCACACCAACAAAACGATAGAAGAGACAGCTATGAAATGGCTCAAGTCAAACTCAGGGTCTGTAACATATTCTGCAGGGATCTGTGGAATCACCAGTAACTATGAAGCCAGCCAACATCATATCCTGACTGCCCATGCCAAAGGAGAGTATGTAGAAGAGACGTGGAAGATGACAAGCGACCGAGGTGAACATACAGAGAAGCAGCAAAGAGATCTAAGACCACGTGAAATCACTTGGTCTGAGAAGCAAGTCCAGCAAACAGTAGAAGCATTTCAGAGTTTTATTGAACCTATCAAGAGGAACAGATTCAAGACAATGTCATCTACCACACCTAAAAGGAAGCTTGTGGCATCAAACCAGAAAGTGATCCAGTACAAGGCCACAAGTGGGTTCATCTTTCAGATCTTCATCAAATCACAACAACTCAAGTCACAAATAAGCATCTCTGACCTAATGACCTATCCCTTGACTCTGACACCATACTCCATTTCAACAATCGGTGGCTTTTTCACAAAAACCAACAAAGCAAACGGAATGAACTACATGATCAAAGATGCTGAGAATACGCAACTTTCTTCTCCAAGCCAATGTGCTCTCATTCAAGATGGAAACTCCTCATTCTACATGCACGATGTGCCACGAACAATGAAGACTATATCAGAGTGCATCTTCAAAAGTCTACCGGCTGCAGCTGAAACAGTATTCAGCACAGGCACTTACCTTGACCGTCTTCATTCACCAAAATCAGCTGAGAGGGACCGCAGAGGTTGTGGTGAACGTTTTATGGTGAATGGGCTGAATATACATCGACCCACTGATTAGAATGGTTTTCTCACAAATGATGAAAAGAAGAAGGCACTCATTCATTTACTTCTGGATCACCGGAGCTCTCAAGATATGATGGAAGACATCCTCCGAAGGCCTGTTATTTTCGTAGAGGCTGGTCAAGCCTTCAAGATAGAATGCAATGCTGGAGTGATGTCTAAAGAGCTTCTACCTGGGATCTGTTCAAAACATGAAGAAACTGATGTGAGGGTGATCATTTACATGCAGTATATCCAAACCAAAATGCCTCACATCACTACAGTCAGAGTCAGAGCAAAAGACTGACATTTTTTTCATCCTCCTGTATTATGCCAAATCATCAACTGTCAACATCATCTTTGACATGGGAGATAGACTTATCAACATCAACCAAAATCAAATGTGTGGCTCAAGCCTTGAGCTTCGACAGGGTATCTCCGTTGACCTCTCCACCTTCCCACCCTGCAAGAGGGTCCTCTTACAGCACATGAGAAGAGTCAACTTCCAGGTATGCATCTGGAAGAGGGCTCATGAGCACTACCCGGAGATCCCATCCCCTCTCGACCATGGATTTCATATAAACACAGAGACTGGCAAGCTAGAACCACTATGGTTTGAGGGTGACATCATCCCCAAAGCCCTTGTCGATGTTTTGGCAGAAGAGGAAAAAGATGAAGATGACTTAGCAGATGAACTCCATACAAATATGGATGATGATGATGATGAGGAAGAAGAGAAAGAAACTGATGATTAAAATCCAGTTCTATCATTGTACTTTTATTGTCAGCTAATGGATCTCAGCACATAGACATCACACATTTCTTCTGTGCAGAGCAGCCAAACTATACTAGAATCCTCACACCTACTAGGTTAATTTCATGAACACACTGAGGACACATCCTGGATCAGAGAAATGGTATCAGTGTTGCCAGACCACATATCCCAGACAACTGCTGCCACACTGAGAAAGCATTAAAAGAGACTTCATAAATAAATCTTCATGAATAAGTCTTCTGGGACATATTCTACACTAATACAAGATGGTAAGAAGCTACAGCATAGATAAGCAGCAAAAAGGTCTAAGACCCAAAGAAATGTGTTTTATTTTATGTTTGAGCTGTATTTTAGTGTCTCCATTTGGCTGTATAATGTGTATCTATAGTTAGTAATATTGTCTCTATTGATGGTTGGCTTCTTGATAACAGACTGCACACTTGAGTCATTGTTATTCATTGTGTTGCCTGGACTTTGTTCTTCAATAAATCTCTTATTTGGGTACCAGAAGGATATTGCACAAAACCAAGATAAGGGATTAAGCCGGGATATGTTGGTTATCCTGGCTGAATTTAGCCTCAAGTCGGTTGCATGAATGCAGGTCAAACTTAACCAAGTTACTATGGTGATTTATTCTCTGCAGCTAGCCTGCTCCAGACCAGGCTAACAGCCAGGCTAAAATTAATCCTAGTGATTCACCTGTATTTCCACCGTCAATCCTGTGAGGAAATAATGTGTTTTTTACAGCATGTCCATGGTCTTTCTAAGTAATTTTAATTTATTTTTTAAAATTTATTTTTAATTTATTATACTATTTTAATCCCACGAGGGGAAATTCTTTTTATCACTCACATTACACACGCATGCACACACACACACACACACACACACACAGTGTATAGAGGAGAATGAGTGAAAGGGCTGCCACCTGCAACGGCGCCCAATGAGCAGTGTTAGGGGTCGGTGCCTTGCTCAAGGGCACCTCGGCAATGCCCAGGATGTGAACTAGTATTCTCCATTACTAGTCCACATCATACGTTGCATATGTTGCATCCTTTTAATTATCCTGCATTAAAATATTACATAAATATTGTCATTTCTCATTTCATTTAAATCTGTTGGCTGTTTGTAATTGCAACAGTCTTTTTATATTGATTCAAGTGGTAGTATTATACTCAGGCTAAGTGTTATATTGCTATGCTAATGAAGACTGCTTGTCAAATTGCCGTCAGAGGTTTCATAAATATGTGTTTTATTGCAGTAATTGAGATTACAAAACACAGCTGATGAAGTTGCAAAGGTGTTGTCAATGAAATCTGTCACAGGGGCAATATAGTATATATAGGTCCAACTCCCATTCACCTGTTCCCTCTTCATAATGGCTTGCCCTTTTTTGGAGGATGTACTGGATGAGGAAGCCCTAATCCTCAGACGAGCATTTAGGCATGAAAGAGTCTTCCGGGACAGGTCAGACCCATTGGCCTTTGGAGATGACTATCTCATTGAGAGATACAGATTCTCAGGTGATGGACTAAGATATTTATGTAGGCTGCTGGGTCCAAAAATACAGCACCAGACGGCACGAAGCCATGCTCTCACTGTACCACAGATGGTCTGTGTTACATTGAGATTTTTTGCAAGTGGGAGCTTTCTTATTCTGTTGGGGATGCAGAGAAGGAACCATTTGCCGCACAACAAGACGTGTTTGTCTGGCGCTGAAGTCATTCATCAACATATTCATCACCTTCCCTGGCCACAGAAGACCCCTCTACATCAAGGAGGAGTTTTACAAGATTGCAGGTAACCTCAATTTCAACGTGCAACCATTAGTTTCTAATTAATTTTTAATTAATTTTAACATCATTGGTGCAGTGGATTGCACACACATCAGGATCAAACGCCCCTCAGGAGAACATGAGGGAGATTACATTAACAGGAAATCCTTCCACAGCATCAATGTTCAGGTAAGAGTGATTTGTGGTTACTATGACCTACATACATTAATTCTGTGCATTAAATAACCTTAATAGGTTACAACTTAGCATTTCAGATGATCTGTGATGCTGACTGCCTTGTCAGCAATTTAGAGGCAAAGTGGCCTGGCTCAGTGCATGACTCCAGAGTCTTTCGGGCTATTCCAATTTACGAGAGACTTTCACAAGGTAAGCCACACATTTTATTTGTACTGTAAGCACCTTGGACATCATGAGTGTTTAACTCTAGTTTTCTAAATGATATCTTGTATCATCAGGTGAATTCTCTGGTGTGCTGCTGGAAGACAAAGGCTACGCCTGCGAGTCATTCCTCTTGACTCCCATTGCGGACCCCCAAACCCCACCATAGCAAGACAAGGGCTCGAATCAAGATGACCTTCGGCCTTCTGAAATCTCGGTTTCAGTGCCTGCACCACCTCTACATCATACTCTACATTTCCTGAGTAACATGCACCTCTACTTGCCACATTTAAAGCAAAGTGTACAACATTTGATTAGTGGACTTGAAAAGTAACTCCTTTAGTCGTTTAATTGTAGCCTAATTATGACAGTTCCAGTGGAGCACTGTTTATTAATTGTACAGTTTTGGACTACTTACGCATTAAGCCGGTCCGCTATTATCTGCCAGGCTTTCTCTCTTTCTTTAATTATGGCATTGGTATTGCCTTTCTTATGATATCTTTCACCTCTTCATAGAACTCCATCAGGAGCTGATGTTCAGCGGCCATGAAATATGAAGCACGACTCTTATCCATGTTCCCATCGGTGATTCTGTGAGAAATCGCAATGTCAATTTAAGTATGCCATGAACGTGCACTTATCCCAACTATCTACACCTGGCTTGACATAGCCGTGCTTTTTCATCCTGGCTCGGCAAACGTGCAACCAACGTGCCGCGCTTGCTCAATTATCCTGGATTTCTTTATTCTACTTTTGTGCAATACCCCTCAGGTTTTGTGTGACTGAACCCTCCTTTGCTTAATCTGTAGTTTTATGTTGCATCCTGATACCCTGGTCCACCTGGGGGTGTAACATTATTCACTTTTCATGTAATTAACTTCAGAAGTATAGCAGTACATAACTCAAGTTTCAACTCTTGTTTAAGATATTGTTTATATGCAAGAAAAAATGCTTATTCCCATTTGGGAAGGTGTAACGTGTAATCTTCTATATAGAAAGGTCATCTTGGACTTAAATTGAAGCCTACAAATGTGGGAAGTTTTTCATATTCATGTAAGGCAGTGATATGTATAATAAAATGCTCGAAAATGATCACCTTTGATGACAATGTGTTAGGCAGACACACATTTTTTGTCTTTTGGGATAAACTGAGGGTGATATTTGAAAATAGAAAGGCAGTTAGCCCCAGAATATTATTCTGATAGTTTCCCCTATGTGTCAGGATACACCATGCAAAATTTAAATTGCAATTACATCATTTCGCCGGAAGCTTTTCACAAAAAGGGGTTTTTTTGGCCCCTGAGGCCAAACGGCCCCGAGTTGGGGGTGGAGGTTATCAACCTGTGATGGCCCAATGTATGGAATAACAGGAAATAATAGTGAAAAAAAAGGTAGCAAAAAACATCCTGAGGGGTGGACCTGGCTCCTGGCTCACCTGTCTAACCCACGCTGGCTCAAGGATCCACTGAGCACCCGAGGGGGTTGCGACCTCTGGACTGTGGAGATCCCCAATGAACTTTTACCATGACAACCACATACACATCAGTGTTGGTTTGGTCCAGACTGTAAAGATTGCCGACAGGTGCTGCCACATCGCTCAGGTCACATGATTCAGAGTGAGACAGTCAGTAGTAATCAGGGCGGAGCTGTGGTATCAAGGTCCCGCCCACACACCCAGCTGAGCACGATCAGCTGCCAATCATGACGTGAAACCCAAAAGTCATATAAAAATACATGTATGGAGGGGGCAGGGCTTATGACCGATGCGTCCCTTACAGACTCCACAATACCGCCTTAAGGAGTGTCAACTGTTCGTGTCAGAGTTTTAAGGTGGTTTTGTTTGTTTGACATGAAGGAGCTCCACATTCACACTGTTGTAAACACCTTAAATCTTCTTTTGTTAATGAAGTTTTTAAACAAAGCTCATTTTGTTTCCTCTGTGTCGTCATGTGACCCAGTGTCCTGGTCCCGATTGGGGTTTTACAGGATCCTGGTCCCAGTGCAAATAAACAGTGAGTCATTGTTTGCTGCTGAAACAAACTTTATTCACAGAAACACAAACAAAAAAACATCCCTCGATAACAGGGACCGACCACGCCCAGCCTAAAGCCCCGCCCGTCCCTCTGATTGGCTGGCTGAGGTTTACTTTGGCTCGTTAAACAAAAGACTCAACAGATTTAATGTTTCAAACAGGAAGTCACTGACACAGATGTGAACCTTGATGGTTGTCAATAAAGATTTCTGGCACTTATTGAAAAAAAAATACAGGCGATTTAGCCGTGAGCTAACAGTTAGCATGTACAAAAGTCTGTCTACCGGTTCAGAGTGAAGCTAACATGCTAACAACCTTAAACAGGAAAAGTCTTTAACATTTTTTGAATCTTTTTTTTAATATTTTCATTTTATTTTGAAATTCTCTGAAAAGGTCAAGGATGACCTGTTGTGTGGTTTTAGTTGGACGTGTGGAAGTCCGGCGAGATGGCGGATTGGACAAGCTGCTGTTTGTAAGCTCTTGCACCAAAGCCCCGAAATTTACAAGGAAACTTGATATTTTTCAGTCAGACTTGAACAGACGTTTAAGTGAATAATTGTGTAAACATTTGCTCCACCTCAAAGTACAGGTTGAGATCAAGAATGTACTTTTGAGCTGACATGCCGTCCGGAATACCGCAAGCGCAAGTTAAGCTAGCTGCAGCTTCGGTCAAAGCTAACCCGAGTGACCATGCTTATTCACAAATGGAGGTAACAACCACCGGTGCATGGAAGAGAAAGGACCCTCCTGGCACTCCAACAAAAATGATACGCCACCTACGAAGGTAAAAACTCCTCAAGAGCCGCCTGCAGTCTTAAACGAGGCCCTTGTTAAGGCTATAGAGAAGCTAACTAATAAGATGGATACCTTCGGTGTTCAGCTTAGAGAAAACTCCGTCATGGTGGCTAACATCTCCAAAATTGTGGAGATAAATGAAGCAGAGATTAAAGAGTGCAAAGAAAAGATTCAAGCTGTGAAAAAAGAAATGCCTCATCTCATCAAAGAAAATGAGGAGCTGAAAGAAAAAGTGATGGAGCTGGAAAGGTATAAGAGACGCTGGAACCTCAAAATGCATGGCCTAAAAGAAAAAAATGATGATTGCATCGGAGACATCATCATGGAGATCCTGTCAAAGATTGCGCCACAGTGGGCTTCGTTGATGGAAACCGTGGTTGACACCGTTCACCGCCTTGGGAGAAGAGAGGAGGGGAAACACCGCCAAGTCATCATGCAGTTCACCATGAGACACCACCGCCTTCTGGAAGCTGTCCAACATGTGGGGTACATTGATGGTAACAAGGTTGTACCAGATTAGATAGTTTACAAAGTGCAACAGGTCATGCACCTTTCTCCCCCAGGTATGTGAACCTTCCTTTGGTGAATGTGTTTAAATAATTCTAGAGCACATACCTTTTATGCTCAAATTGGAGGCTCTGTGTTTACAGTATTATCTCAGGTTTGTTTGTTTAAAAGGGAAAAAAACAAAAAAAACAACAACTGCTGGAGTTAAGGTTATTTCAGCTTTTCTCTTTTTTCTTCTCTTGATACGAATGCTTCTACATTATATGCAGCAGTTAAATGAGGATTTGGTGCACTTTTCTAGAACCTAAGATTGAAGATTATGCATCAAGTAAATATGAACCTTAATTTATATCTACCTC
This sequence comes from Pagrus major, assembly GCF_040436345.1. Lineage (NCBI taxonomy): Eukaryota > Metazoa > Chordata > Actinopteri > Spariformes > Sparidae > Pagrus > Pagrus major. Next base: position 1,036,876 of record NC_133233.1, read on the forward strand.
CCTTCTCATTGTTGTATGAGTTCACATGTTCACCCTAAAATATAGGAGGACAAGAAGAATTGTTACACATTTTATTATATTTAATATTGTTAGATAGGGGCAATACTACAGTGCTTAGTCTCAAACAAACGTCCACATTTCTCAGTTGAATTTATACCTCTTTCTTTCATGCTTTTTTTCAATTCTAAATTATCCTTTATCTCTCTTAATGCTAGGGGTCTAAGAGATTCTATTAAAAGAAAATCAACCTTCCTATTTTGCAAAAATGAAAAAGCATAATGTGTTCTCCTGCAAGAAACACATTCGAATGACATGGATGAAAAATTCTGGTCGAATCACCGGGGCAACAAAATTGTGTTTAGTCACGGTACAAACAGATTGGCAGGTGTGGCCATACTCCTTAACAACTTCCCTGGGAAAATTTTGACCACAAACAGGGACCCTTTAGGTCACTGGATAATTTGTGTTTTTGAAGCAAATGATGATTTTCTAATTCTAGGAAACATTTATGGGTACAACAATCTTAACCAGAACAAAAAAATGATTTCTGAAATCACACAGACAGTCAGTGATCTTTATCAAAGGTATCCTATTAAAAACCTTATTTTTGGTGGTGATTATAATATGGTTATGGACAGACGCGGATTAATGCACAGGCAGACGCGGATTAATGCACAGGCTTCCCTAGGCTGCAGCCTAGGGGCCCCACGTGTGGAGGGGCCGTGGTGTCACAGCTGTGGGGGACTTTTAAAACAAGGTGATTTCATCCCCCCGACTTTCTCCTAAGGTATTAAACCGTCTGCCCGCCCTCGCGGTGTACCAGCGTACTAAAATGGAGCGCACCTCAGTCCCCCATACATGAAACCCATTGGCCAAGTTAGATTGATTGACAGCCATCAAGCCAATCACAGCCATTTGACCAAACCAACTAGTCCCGCCCCCCGGGAAAGTAAACACGTACATGCTGACACGGAGCTGCCGCCACTTGCTGCCGCAGACAGCGAACAGAGCAGAGGTATGAAACGGTTATTTAACTAGTTAATAATGTAGGATTTTGTCTGTAAATAACTAAACTATGTATTGCTTTGTGGCATGTCCGCTAATATTAAGCAAGCCAGGTGGCAAACAAAGTTAATGCAAGCCAGGTAAAGTTAATGGTAACTGACAGATAGTGTCACACCGTGGTGAGGTTGTCTTCTCTTGGGTTTTGTCTCGTAACTTCCTGTTTTATTTTGAAACCTAACTCTCCTCTCGTTTCAGGTTACTTGCCCTTCCTCATGTGTCACCGGTCTGATTGTCTCATCTGAGCCCTGATTGTTTGCACCTGCCCCCATTCCCTCATGTGCTTATAGTCTGCGTTCTTCCCTTGTCTTGTGCCAGAGTGTTTGTGTTCGTCCCGCACCCCAGCCCTCGTCCACAGCCTTGATCCAAGCCACGAAATTTGCGAGTTTGTATTCCTTTACTTTTCCTCTTAAATGAGTGACTTTTCGTTTGATAATCGTTTTTTCAGAGAGTTCATAGATAATTTCATAGCCTCTTATTTGCCTCCAGTGGAGTGCCTCTTTTGTTTAATTCGTTTTCAAAGTTAGTGATAGCGTAGATTTTGTTTATAGCCTTTTTCCTTTTTCCTCCGATTGGAGTGATTTTTTGTTATAAGTTTTTGTAGCCATATGTGCCAGTGTAGTTTAGTTCTTTGTACTTTTTCTGTGCCTCGTCAAGAGTGATTTTGGTTTTGTTAGTCTTTTTCTTTGAGGCCGTTTTGCCTCCAGTTTATTGTAGTTTTGTTTCATGTTTTATAGCGCTCAGGTAAGATTGTTCATAGCCTGTTTATTTGTCACCTGGTTTAAGAGCTCAAGTGAAGAGATCAAATCTCAAATAAAAGTCTACTGGTACTGCTCTAATTGTGCTCCTGAGTCCTCCTTCCTTGTCCAGGCCTGACAGTACACTCTAGCCAGAATGGACTCAGCAGAAAAGGAGCAGTTGTCAGAGCTACTACGGACCCAAGAGGCTCGCCTCGCCCGTCAGGAGGATTTCCAGACGGCGATGGCGTCACACCTGAGTCAACTCACGTCACAGCTCCAAGACATAATGAGCCAGCTGGCCCGACCGGCCGCTACAGCGCAGCCTCAAGCGGCAGCAGCGGAAGCAGCAGCAGTACCAACCCCAGTGACACCCATTGTCGGATCTGGCAGTAAGTTGGCCCCACCAGCACAATTCACCGGAGAGCAGGGATTGTGTCGGGCATTTATTATTGACTGCTCTATTCATTTTGAACTCACTCCTCATGCCTTTCCTACCGATCGATCTAAGATCGCGTTCATGATCTCCCACCTCTCCGGTAGAGCTAAAGCTTGGGCTTCAGCTGAATGGGCTCGTAATTCACCACTCTGCAGGTCCCTCGCTGACTTCCAGGCAGCGCTAAAAAGGATCTTCGATCCGGTGACGACCGACCGAGAGAAGGCTCAAGAGCTGAGTGGACTAAGACAAGGCAGTGACTCGGTCTGTGACTACGCCATTCGCTTCCGCACTCTGGCGGCGGAGAGCGGATGGAACGACACTGCGCTTTATGATGTGTTCCTAAAGGGGCTGGCAGCCCCCATCCAAGACCTCCTCGTTCCCCTGGAGCTACCCGCGGACCTGGATTCCCTCATCGCTCTCGCCATGAGAACGGACAACAGGATCGGGCAGCTTCAACGGCAACAAGGAGGGGGATTCCCCGTAACGAGGAAGCCTCCGCCCCCACACCCACCAAGCTGGCCGTCTCCCCACCGATCACCGCCGGAGCCTGCTGGTCACGTTTCCACAGAGGGAGAAGGAGAGCGCATGCAGCTGGGTCGAGCCCGGTTGACGCAGGAGGAACGACGGAGGCGACAGGTGGAAGGCAGGTGCTTTTACTGTGGTGAAACTGGTCATCTCGTCAGTTCCTGCCCAGCCAAAAGATCCATGCCGGTGAGTCAAGCCACAGATTCATGTCCCGCAGCACGCATCCTCACAAAAGTTAAAATATTGCATCACACCCTCACAGAGCATGAAGCATTCATAGACTCAGGGGCTGATGAGAATCTAATGGACTGGGACTTAGCAGAGAAGCTGGGACTCAAATCTGAAACTGTAGACAGATCCATAAGAGCCACATCACTTAATGGAAAAAACCTGTTTACCATCACTCACATCACCGAACCGGTCCCAATGCACATTAATGATCATAAAGAACACATTCAATTCTTTTTATTCAAGTCATCTGCACACGCTCTGATTTTGGGGCAGCCCTGGCTGTTTCGCCACGAACCCCAGGTAAACTGGAGGACTGGAGAAATTAGAGGCAGGGGAAAAGACTGTTTCATCAACTGCCTTAGCAACTCGAACCAAGGAGAAAAAGTGTCTGGAATTCACCTGTTCTCTGCTCACTCCACCACAGACTCTGAATACCCGGATCTGAGCTCAGTGCCTCCATGCTACCATCACCTTCGAGAGGTGTTTAACAAATCCAAAGCCATGTCCCTTCCTCCACATCGACCATATGACTGCGCTATTGACCTGATTCCTGGCTCCACCATTCCCAAGGGCCGCTTGTACTCTGTTTCCGACCCAGAGAGAGAGGCTATGAAAGAATATATTGAGACATCACTGAAAGCAGGTTTGATCCGTCCCTCATCGTCACCAGCAGGTGCTGGCTTCTTCTTCGTGGGCAAGAAGGACGGGTCCCTAAGACCCTGTATAGATTACAGCCCTCTCAATGACATTACCATAAAGAATCGTTACCCTCTCCCCCTCATGTCCTCGGTATTTGACCAGCTCCAACAAGCCAAGGTGTTCACCAAACTAGACCTGCGTAACGCCTATCACTTGGTCCGCATTAGAGAAGGTGATGAGTGGAAAACCGGGTTCAACACTCCTAGCGGCCACTATGAATACCTAGTCATGCCTTTTGGACTCACCAACGCCCCTGCCGTATTCCAAGCTATGATAAATGACGTTTTAAGAGATTTTCTTGACCTCTTCGTTTATGTGTATTTGGATGACATTCTCATTTATTCTCCTAACATTGACTCTCACCGGGACCACGTATCACGTGTACTCAGAAGGTTATTGGACAACGACCTCTACGTTAAAGCTGAAAAAAGTGCATTTCATGCCGACACTGTCTCCTTCCTGGGCTTCATTGTAGCCCCTGGGAGAGTTCAGATGGATCCGGCTAAAGTTAGCGCTGTGGCTGAGTGGCCCACTCCTGATAGCCACAAGAAGGTTCAGCAGTTCTTAGGATTTGCTAACTTCTACAGGCGGTTTATCAGAAACTTCAGCGCAATAGCTTGTCCTCTCCATGCTCTTACCTCCTCCCATGTGCAATTCCACTGGTCTCCAGAGGCGGAGAAGGCGTTTCAGCATCTCAAGAGTTGGTTCACATCAGCTCCCATACTCACGATGCCAGACCCACAGCGTCAGTTTGTGGTCGAAGTGGACGCATCCAACGATGGCGTCGGAGCAGTCCTCTCTCAGCGCTCGGAACAGGATAACAAGATGCATCCCTGTGCCTTTTTGTCACGGCGACTGTCCAAGGCCGAGCGGAACTACGACGTCTGTAACAGAGAACTGTTGGCTGTCAAAATAGCATTGGAGGAGTGGAGACACTGGCTAGAGGGGGCCAACCAACCGTTCATTGGGTCTCATTCATGAAACGTTAGTAAATTTGTGCGTAGATTTGCACATAAAAGCCTACGCTACTAAAAACCTACTCCGGATTCATGAACACTGCGGGAAACTCAGATCTGATCGTAAACACGTGTGTATGATCGTGAATGCCAATCCATCGTAAAGTGACAGCGCGCTCCCGGTAATCAGCTATTAGCATAAATCCCCGCCCATGAATTGCCAATGACCACCATATAAGGAGGTGTAGATGCATCCAGTCGACCTGTCAGTCATGGCGCAAACGAAGAAAGGGAGAGAAAGAAAAAATAACTTTGCGGAAGCGGAGATAGAAATACTTTTGGGTGAAGTGGAATTAAGAAAAAAAATGTATTTTCATCTGTTAGCAGTGGTGTGACAGGGACAGGCAAAGCGAAGGCCTGGAGGGAGGTGACAGATGCCGTCAATATTGTCTCTGTAGTCCAAAGAACCATGTCCGAGATGAAGCGTAAATGGTTTGACATGAAACTGGAGGCAAAGAAACGCATAACCTCACACAAAAGAAATATATCAGCCACAGGAGGAGGAGGCTCACAGTCGCAGCTATCAACTGCAGACGAGCGCATCGCGGGGATAATTGGGGAGACCTCTCTGTCAGGAATTATACCTGGCGGAGACAGCGACATGCCTCCACTGGAGCCTATATTTTTATTATCATCATTCAACATGTAGAAAGAACGTGTAATCTATTGAGTCGATTTACATAGATAATTCACAATCATGAACCTAATCTGGATCTTAAACCTGCCAATTGCCAACTACTTTAACTAAATGTGTTATATTTTTATCATATGTTTAGGCTATATCACGTGTTTCAAAGGCATCTACGTATTGTGTACATAACAGAGCGCAATATGAATTTAAATTGTAATTTCCAATAGTGACAAGCATTATTTATGTGCATTCTTAAATTTACACAAGCACTACGCGTGGTCAGCAGCATGTGTAGATTTTGTTAGTAGCTACGGAAAGATCGGAGCTACTAAAATATTGATGAATGCGAGATGCTCGTAAATTTCCATCTGCGAACAGTTTACACACAAATTCGTTCTGCTCACGTTTCATGAATGAGACCCATTGTCTGGACAGACCACAAGAACCTAGAATATATGCGTAAAGCCAAAAGATTAAATTCTCGCCAGGCCAGGTGGGCGCTTTTCTTTAACCGATTCTCTTTTTCTCTCTCTTACAGGCCGGGGTCCCGGAACGTCAAGCCTGACGCCTTATCTCGACTATTCGACCCCGAGCCTGTTGCCAAAGAACCAGAACCCATCCTTCCACTGAACTGTGTGGTTGGAGCTATGGTTTGGCAGATAGAAGATGAGGTAAAGCAGGCAAACGGTGGAGCCCCATCACCTAGTGGGTGCCCGGAAAACCGGTTGTTCGTTCCTGTCGAACTGCGCCCACAGGTGATCCACTGGGCTCACACCTCGCTGCTTTCATGTCATCCGGGAGTTTGGAGAACAATGTTTGCCATCTCTCGGCGGTTCTGGTGGCCATCCATGGAGCCGGAGGTCCGGGAGTACGTGGAGGCATGTTCGGTCTGTGCACGTAATAAGACACCTTCCGGGTCCCGCATGGGTTTGCTGCAGCCGCTCCCCATCCCCTCCAGACCGTGGTCTGACATATCTTTAGACTTCGTCACGGGGCTCCCGGTCTCTCAAGGAAACACGACTGTCCTCACAGTAGTGGACAGGTTCTCAAAGATGGTCAGGTTCATTGCTCTGCCAAAGTTACCCTCCGCCAAGGAAACGGCGGAGGCCATGATGACCCATGTGTTCAGGGTTCATGGGTTTCCTAGAGACATCGTCTCTGACCGGGGGCCCCAGTTCGTGTCTCGGTTCTGGAGGGAGTTTTGCCGCCTCATAGGAGCAAAGGCCAGCCTGACCTCGGGGTATCACCCGGAAGCCAACGGCCAGACCGAACGCCTGAATCAGCAATTGGAAACCGGCCTCCGGTGTCTCGTCTCCCAGAATCCCTCTACATGGAGCAAACATCTGGTCTGGGTCGAGTATGCACACAATTCCTTACCCACATCTGCCACGGGTTTCACCCCTTTCAAATGTGCTTATGGTTATGAGCCTCCCGTCTTTGCAGACAATGAGCCAGAAGTGTCGGTCCCCTCTGCCCACGCCATGATCAGAAGATGCCGCCGTATCATGACAGCGGCTTGACAGGTACTAATTAGACAAGGGGATCGAGTCAAGAAAGCGGCGGACCGCAAGAGACGACCTGTGCCCGCCTACCAGCCAGGTCAGAGAGTCTGGCTCTCTGCTAAAGACCTCCGCCTCAAGGTTCCCTCCAAAAAGCTGGCACCAAGGTTTGTGGGCCCCTTCCCTATTGACAGGATCATAGGCCCTGCAGCAGTACGGCTTCGTCTGCCCCGGTCCCTCCGCGTACACCCAACCTTTCACGTAAGTCAGGTAAAACCGGCCAAGGAGAGCCCCATGGTTCCAGCTGCCGCATCTCCCCCGCCACCTGAGGTGATCGACGGCGGTCCAGTGTACAAGGTCAAACAACTACTGGCAGTACGCAACCGGGGCCGGGGCCGACAATATCTTGTTGACTGGGAGGGTTATGGACCTGAGGAAAGACAATGGGTGCCATCACGGCACATTGTGGACCCTAGCCTCATCACGGACTTCCACAGAGACCACCCTGACCAGCCTGGGCCGTCAGGAGTCGGCCCTAGAGGGGGGGGTACTGTCACACCGCGGTGAGGTTGTCTTGTCTTGGGTTTTGTCTCGTAACTTCCTGTTTTATTTTGAAACCTAACTCTCCTCTCGTTTCAGGTCACTTGCCCTTCCTCATGTGTCACTGGTCTGATTGTCTCACCTGAGCCCTGATTGTTTGCACCTGCCCCCCATTCCCTCATGTGCTTATAGTCTGCGTTCTTCCCTTGTCTTGTGCCAGAGTGTTTGTGTTCGTCCCGCACCCCAGCCCTCGTCCACAGCCTTGATCCAAGCCACGAAATTTGCGAGTTTGTATTCCTTTACTTTTCCTCTTAAATGAGTGACTTTTCGTTTGATAATCGTTTTTTCAGAGAGTTCATAGATAATTTCATAGCCTCTTGTTTGCCTCCAGTGGAGTGCCTCTTTTGTTTAATTCGTTTTCAAAGTTAGTGATAGCGTAGATTTTGTTTATAGCCTTTTTCCTTTTTCCTCCGATTGGAGTGATTTTTTGTTATAAGTTTTTGTAGCCATATGTGCCAGTGTAGTTTAGTTCTTTGTACTTTTTCTGTGCCTCGTCAAGAGTGATTTTGGTTTCGTTAGTCTTTTTCTTTGAGGCCGTTTTGCCTCCAGTTTATTGTAGTTTTGTTTCATGTTTTATAGCGCTCAGGTAAGATTGTTCATAGCCTGTTTATTTGTCACCTGGTTTAAGAGCTCAAGTGAAGAGATCAAATCTCAAATAAAAGTCTACTGGTACTGCTCTAATTCTGCTCCTGAGTCCTCCTTCCTTGTCCAGGCCTGACAGATAGTTTTCTAGAGACATCCACTGATTTTGATATTATTCAACATTATCATTATTCTTTTTGTTAGGAATGCCAAACAGGAAGAGGCAGCAGAAGATTGACTTCTTTTTCAAGTCAAGTTGTCATTTAATTGGAGTTATGTGACAGGAGGGAAACAGAAAGCTAGCTTTCAATCCATAAATGCACTAATTCAATTTTATGGTAGTACATTCATATTCTTGCATTAATGCCATGTAGGTGTTCATTTACGTAACTTAAAGCTATTTTGTTGGAGTTTAAAACCTTCTTTTCAATGAAGGAAATCTCCTACATCAACTCATCCCTGTTACTGCTCTCAGAAACTAGAAAAGAATAGAAATGAAGACAATGACATGCAATAAAACTATTAAAATCTTAAATAATAAGAGGAAATAAATAATATAGAGTACAATAAAGGCTAGGATGAAAGATTAGTTAAAACAGATTAGAACAACAAAATATATGTAAAATAATTAATAAAAAGCAGATAAAAGAACAACAAAAGAATTGAATGTTTCCTAATCAAAATCAAGGCTGTTTGTTTTAAGTTTACATAAAATATTTCAACACTTCCATGTTCAGGAATATTAACATTGAGCTCTTTATGTAGGATGTTTCTGAGGAAGGGAAGTTCAGGAGTCAGGACAAAGGAGAGCATGGAGAAGATGAGGGAGAGAACAGGAGAGAAGTTGGAGAGAAGACAAGAGGGGGCGAACACAGGAGAAGAGAGGGAGAACACAAAAGAAGGAGAAGGGGAGAACATGAGAGGAGGGGAGGGAGATAACACAAGAGAAGAGGGAGGAACACAGTGTTTTGCCGATTTCACTCACTCACACTTGTTCTTTAATAAGACATATACATTAATTTTCTTAATACCATGGTATGTGATTGCTTGTGAATATATAATATCTTAGGTTAAAGAGCGTTGTGCTATAATGTACATTTTGAATGCAATATTATTGGCATATCCTAGTGAAGAAAATCTAGAAATGCATCGCATTAGTTTTGGAGACTGAAACAGGGGCCAAAGGTGGTTGCGGTGATCATGTGCTACCCCAGAACGCCCCCCCCCCCACATTTAAAATTGCTGCTCCACCCCTGTGGGGGGGTCCTTGAATTGGTCAGATTATTTTTTAGAAATTTAAATACACTTGTATAATTATGGTACCTGTACAATAATGAAATAAATACCAAAAATACCAAAGACATGTTTATAATCCCGTTTTGCTTGACTTCTGTAGTGTGTTTAATCTGAAAGACACGTTGCACATTGATAATCCGGATACCCAAATTTATACGTGGTACCTGATGGCACAATTAAATCCAGAATTGATCTTTAGTTGGTGTCAGGTATTAGGCCTGGGTTTGAATCAACTGCTACAATTTCAGCGGCACCTCTAACAGATCAATTAAGCTTAATTTTATATCCTCAAACACACGTTTTAAAAAAGGTTATTGGAAGTTTAATTCAAATCTACTAAAAAATGAACCCTTCTGCCAAGAAATTATTGATGCGATAAATGATGTAATAGCTGGGTTTCAGTCACGTGATTATGTTGACGCGCGAAGGCGGCGCAATTTCAGATGGTGGGCAGTAAGTAAACATGGAGAATACGTCTATGGAGGAAATTGTTGCAGAGAGTCCGTATTGTACGGATTTAGATCCAGTTTCAAGACAAAGATACAAGCAATTAATTAACAAATATGTTGGACGTGACCCGTATCTCGTGAAGATGAGTGAGTTTGCTGACAATCGAGGCTGTTGATATCACAAACTATCTGGTCCTTCAGACATCTTACTACACCAAACAGCAGATGAAAGCCTATCAAAGTCTGAAGGCATATAACTTTTTTGTCAGCGGGTGGGTCCACAACTTCGGTACCAAACGGCTCCACGACGATTATCGTTTGGTCTTCGCCAGTGTCATGTTCTATGTGAGCTTTGCCTGTATTTGTATTGCTTTTCTCCGCCCATTGGCATTTAAGAGTAGCTCATTACCTTGTGTTTAACTCAAGCTTTTATTTTGAAAGGTAGATTTAGTCACATGACAGTGTGCAGAGTCTGATCAGGAAAAGCATAGCTTCTACATGCCATGTGGTCTGCTTGCAGCTCCAGCTATCATCTCTTTTCCTCCCGAAGACCTCAGTAAAGGCCATTCAACTTTATTCCCGCCTCTGAGTTTCTCTTGGAGCTTGTTCGCTATCTGTCAATTTGTGTAAAGACACACACTGAGGACAGAATAGTAAAAAAGCGTCATCACAGCAGGCACTACAGCTTCAAGGAAAGCCAGGTACTGTGCAAGCTCAACGCCTCACTCTCAAAGGTCTCCATATCCACCTCTTCTCATACATCCTTGGAGAAGCTCAATCCATGATGTCACATGCTAGTGAAGCTAGACAGGATCAATCACCCAACAAAGATCATGATGTTACAGAAAAGGACGCTGCAGCCAAAGCAAAATCAGAGTGTTCTGTCTCCTCCACCTCATCTTATTCTTCCTCAGCTAGCAGGGCAGCAGCCAGAGCCCATGCTTAAGCCGAAGCTGCACGTGCAAGAGCTCCTTTCGTTCAGCTAGAAGCTGAATTAAAATTAGCAGAGGTCCGTCTAGCTGCTGAGTCGAAGGTGGAAGAGGCCCGTCTAGCTGCAGATGTGAAAGTCAAAGAGGCATGCATAATCGCTGAACTGTCAACTTTAAAACATGAGAAAGAGGTAGCTGTAGCCTTGGCAGAGGCTGAAGTCCTCAAAGCAGCAGCAGAGACAGGAGAAAGAGAGGGCAGCGCGAGTCGCCGCGATTCAGTTCACGTCGCCATGCAAGCGCACCCGCGACTATGTCGAACAGCACTCCAAGCTACATCTTAGTGATGCAGAGCCTCCAGAACTTAAACCATATACACCATTCCTGTTGTCACCTGTCAAACCTTACGTTCAAACAGATAAAAAAAGAGCGCACTCCTGGAGAGGACAGCTGCGCTTCTCACGCCTTACCAAGGAGTGATGTTCCTGCAGCAAGCAGCCTGAAAGGGCAACGCCGGTGGTTCGCCAATGCACCACGACGGACAACGACAACCACAAGGCACAGCAACCCAAAAGGCAGACGCCAGCAGTTCATCACTAGCCCCCTGCTAACCCTCTCTTTGCAGAGCCAGACACTTTCTCTCTCAACAGGGTTTCATTACAGCCGCATACGGATGATAGGACTGGTATGAGTGATATCACAAGGTATTTAGTGCGTCACGAGCTTGTGAACTCCGGTCTCATCAAGTTCAGTGATCGTCCAGAAAGTTACTGGGTGTGGAAGTCCTCGTTTCACAATGCCATAGAAGGACTTAACTTAAGCGCAAGTGAAGAACTTGATCTCTTAACAAAGTGGTTAGGAAACCTGTCTTCAGAGCATGTCAGAAGGATCCGTTCTGTGCACGTGGCTAACCCTGCTATGGGCTTAAGGATGGCCTGGGATCGCTTAGAGGAGTGTTATGGCTCCCCCGACGTAATCGAGAGAGCTCTTTTTGAGAGGATAGAGAACTTCCCTAGAATCGGTCCCAGGGACACTTTAAAGCTCAGGGAACTCCACAGATCCACCAAAGCCTGAATGGGTGGAAAGGAGGTCAGGATACATCAAAAGTCATGTGTCCGCTCACAAAACTTAAGTGGCATTGCAACACTCAGCGTCTCAGTCAGACAGTTTGAGCAGTAAGCCGAGTGACATCAATAGGCAATGCCCCATCCATAAAAAAACCCATTCTTTAAGAAAGTGTAGAGGTTTTCGAAGCAGACCGCTCGAAGAGCGCAAGGCTTTTCTTAAAGAGAGCAGCATCTGCTTTAGGTGTTGCTCTTCTACTGCTCACTTCGCAAAGAACTGTGAAGTGGCCTTGAAGTGCAAAGAATGTGAGAGCTACGGCCGCATCGCTGCACTACACCCTGGACCTGCTCCATGGGACATTAGAGACCCCTCCTTAGAGCATGGCGGGGAGGGCGAAGGAGAGACAGCTGAGTCAGCGGTCACATCCAGGTGCACAGAAGTTTGTGACAGAGGTAAGGAACCTAGATCTTGTTCTAAGATCTGCCTAGTGAGAGTCTACCCCAATGCACACCAAGCCCTTAAGGTTTATGCTATTTTGGATGATCAAAGTAACAAGTCATTGGCTAGGTCCAAATTCTTCAACCTCTTCCAAATCAAAGGGTTAGAGTCGCCATATACACTGCGTACATGTGCAGTGTAGGAGATACACTAATAATACATGTAATTTATTAATCACTGGCGATTAATAAAACACTCGTTAATGGGGCACCACCTCCGTTGTTTTGTCTATTTGAATAATCCGGAGGTAATTAATCAAATTCGACTGGACAAGTTTAACTTGTATCAATTCTTTTTTTTTTTTTTTTTTTTATGTTTTTTTTTATACATCTTTTTATTAGGTTTTTCGTTCGCATACAACAATATTTCACACATACAGTGTATACAAGAAATCTTACAAAAGGTTAAGCCGCTGGTTGTCTTACACAATGTATGTGAGAACAGCAACAAACTTATACTGAGCCGAAACAGCTCCTATGAACCATTGTTAACCCTTATCCCTTCCCACCCACTGTTACATAAGGAAAAGAAAGAAAAACATACACAAAAAAGAAAAACAAAGACATAGTTAACTGAAATCACATATTATAAAATAAATAAATAAATAAATAAATAAATGAAATTAAATAGGGGGAAAATTAAAAGAGGTTAAGGGGGGGGGGGGGCGGGCATCTAGTCACTGTCTGGGTGAATAGCAGTTCTATCTAAGTACTCCAAGAAAGGCTGCCAGGTTTTGTTAAAAGTATCGTCTGATCCTGCCAGTGAAAATCTAACCTTCTCAAGCTTGATATGAGTTAGGACCTCTCTAAGCCAGCTATTGTGTGAAGGTGGAAGAACTTGTTTCCATTTAAACAAAATAAGACGTCTGGCCAATAGAGTTGTAAAGGCCAGTACCCGGCGCTTGGACGCAGGAAGTTGAGGTGTAATAAGTGGAGGGGAGCCGAACAGGGCTGTGCAAGGCTCAGGGTTAAGGTCCGTATCAAGCACTGTTGTGAGTGTATCAAAAATCTGGCGCCAGAAACCAGTGAGTTTCGGGCAGGACCAAAACATGTGTGTGTGATTAGCAGGTGACTGCTTACATCTATTACAACTGTCACTGGTGCCAGGATAAATCTTCGCCAGTCGGGCGTTTGTGTAATGCACTCTGAAAAGAACTTTACATTGTAATAAACTGTGCCTGGCACATATAGAGGATGTGTGTACTAATTTTAGGATTTGGTCCCACTGATTATCTGAAATTGGAACTCTTAGCTCCTCCTCCCAGGTCTGTTTCAGGCGAGTCGTTGGGTCAGGATTAAGAGAGTCAATAGCATTGTAGATCACAGAGATGGAACGCTTTTGTGCAGGATCGAGGGTGAGCAAGGAGTCAATCAAAGACCCGGGTGGATGGTTAGGGAAGTGAGGGTAGTTGGTTTTAACAAAGTTCCTGGCCTGAAGAAACCGGAAAAAGTGAGAGTGAGGTAATTCAAACCTGGCTGCAAGCTCGGTAAAATCAGTAAATATGTTATCATTGTAAAGGTGCTTAACATGTAGCAAACCTTTATTACGCCAGATAGTGAAAGTGGGGTCTGACAGGGAGGGTGGGAATAAATGGTTTTTAACAACCGGTGCTAAAGTCGAAGGTTCACTCAAGCCATAGTGTTTGCGAAATTGGACCCAAATTTTTAGTGAGTTGGTAACTACAGGGTTCTGTGAGATATTATGAATCTTGAGGGGGAGTCGCGCAGTAAGGAGGGACTGTAAAGAAAACTTTGAGGACCGTAGCTCCATCAGAACCCAAGAGGGGCGTGTGTCAGCTCCTCTGTCAAGCCAATTAATGAGTTTGTTAATGTTGCATGCCCAATAGTATTGGATAGGATTGGGTAGTGCGAGACCGCCCAGCTTTTTGGGGAGTTGTAATATAGCTTTTCTAATACGGGGGGGCTTATTCAACCACAGAAATGATGATATTGTCTGATCTAGCTGCTGAAAGAAGGATCGCCTGATAAAAATTGGAATATGTTGAAACAGGTAGAGAAATTTAGGTAGGATCACCATCTTTACCAGGTTGACTCTGCCAGATAGGGAGAGAGGGAGGGATGACCAGCGAGCCAGATCAAGCTTGCACTTATCAATGAGAGGGCGGAAATTTTTGTTGAAAAGGTCATTAAAAGAAGGAGTGATGAATATGCCTAGATATCGAAACCCCTCTGTAACGACTCTAAATGGGAAAGAGGACGCCGGCATCTTCTTAGACAGGGGATTGATTGGAAGAAGTTCGCTTTTATTAAAATTTAATTTGTAACCAGAGTATCTGCCGAATTGGGTTAGAATGTCTGTAATAACCGGGATGGACGACGCAGGATTTGACACATATAATAACAAATTGTCTGCGTACAGGGACAGCTTATGGGTGACATCATTCCTGGTGATGCCCTCGACTCTGCCCTCCCCCCGAAGCCAGATGGCCAGTGGTTCGATGGCTAAAGCAAACAGGAGGGGGGAGAGGGGGCATCCCTGTCTAGTACCCCGACAAAGGGCGAAAGGGGGCGACCTCACTCCATTTGTAAGGATATGGGCAATTGGAGAGCTATAAAGCAGTCTAATCCATGTAATAAAGTCAGAGCTAAAACCAAATTTAGACAGGACGTAGTACAAATACTCCCACTCAACCCTGTCGAACGCTTTCTCAGCGTCTAAAGAAATTACCACCTCAGGAGTGACAGGGTTGGGGGAGCCCGTGATGTTGAGAAGTCTTCTAGTGTTAGATGAAGAGTTCCTACCAGCCATGAACCCAGTCTGGTCTGTGGAAATTAGGGCAGGTAGGGCTTGTTGCAGACGAGAGGCCAGGACCTTGGCAAGAATCTTTTGGTCCACATTTAAGAGTGAGATGGGCCTGTAGTTGCCACATTCAAGGGGATCTTTGTCTTTTTTTAATAAAAGAGATATGTTCGCTTCTGATAGGGTTGGGGGCAGGCTACCGCTATTAAAGGATTCATTGTAGACGTTAACCAAATGTGGGGCTATTAGGATTGAGTACGCTTTGTAGAATTCTACGACAAACCCATCTGGGCCCGGGGATTTTCCATTTTGCAGCTGCCCAATCACCTCCTGCACTTCAGCCACTGTGATTGGTGCGCCTAATTTGTCAGCCAGACTGCTGTTGACTTTAGGATATGAGAACATCTCCAAAGAATTATGGCTCTTCCAAATTTCAGGTGAGTACTCGGACGTGTACAAATCGGAATAAAAACTCAAAAACGCTTCATTTACCAATTTGGGGTCAGTGACCACTGTTCCCGATGGCAGTTTTATCCTGGGGATTAGTCTCGAGAGAGCTGCAGTTCTAGCCTGATGGGCAAGGAGTTTGCCCACCTTATCTCCCATTTCAAAATACCGTTGTTTTGTTTTTAACAATTTTGTTTCAACCTTGGATGTCGACAAAAGATCAAACTCAGCTTGGAATTTGAGACGTTGGTCATAAAGAGAGGGATTAGGTGCGGCTGCATATTGTGTGTCGATACTAACTAGTTGATCTGAGAGCCAGACCATCCTTTCCGTGTCTACTTTTTTCTGCCGGGAAGCAAATGAAATCGCCTGACCCCTCAGATATGCTTTACACGCCTCCCATAAAGTGCCTCTTTTGATGTCTGGGGTGTCATTTGCCTGAAAAAAATTGGCTATTTCCTCCTGAAAGAATTTTTTAAAATGTGGATTGTTCAGTAAAAAGTGGGAAAGTTTCCACTGTGAGTGTGGGGGGCTATGGTTTGGAAAATCCATGACAACTGATGTAGGAGCATGATCCGAGATCACTATACTGTGATACTCACTAGAGTTAACCCAGTGCAGCAGCCTATTATCAACAAAAAAAAAGTCAATTCTAGAATATGTACGGTGGACATGGGAGAAAAATGAAAAGGCTTTGGTGGATGGATTGAGAGATCTCCAAGGGTCACATAGGCTAAGCTGATTTACAAACGATCTCAGTGTGGTGGCAGAGTTTGAGAGTGTAAAGGGTTTAGACGAGGACCTATCTAGAATAGGATCCTGAATAAGGTTGAAATCGCCACCTATAATCGGGTAATGACTGTCTATATCTGGGAGGGAAGAGAAAAGATGAGTAATGAATTTGTCATCATCCCATACAGGGGCATAGACACTCACCAAAATAACTGGGATGTCAAACAACTTGCCTGAAACGGCCACAAAGCGCCCATTGGGATCTTCAATAGATTTGGTTGGCTCAAAAGTTATGTTTTTGCTTACAATGATGGCCACCCCTCTCGCCCTAGCAGAAAATTTGGAATGAAATACATGACTCATCCAGGGTCTTTTGATACGTGAAATCGCAGAGGTTTTAAGGTGAGTTTCTTGAAGAAAATAAATATCCCCTTTAAGTTGTCTCAAATGTGAAATCACTTTGCCCCTCTTGATTACTCCATTGACTCCCCTAACGTTCCATGACACAAACCTGCAGCCCTGGCTTTGAGGTGTAACTGTGGGCATTAATCACCCTTTGTTAAGTGAAGATGTACAGTGACGATGCCTTGGGGAGGGGGGGGGGGGGGGGGGGACAAAAACAAAAACAAAAAAAAAACACAGAGAAACAACAAACCTAAAACTGAATTCCCCATTAACACATTCAAAACCCCTGTATAGCTTCCAGTTTCTTTATACTCACTGATCTCCATGACTTTAGCACTCCCGCAGGATTAGATGTAACCCATACAGTACAGAAATAGTCAAGCATTAGCTAACAAAAGGAAGTTTAAGCATCTCCCGTATTATATGTCATAGAACCAATTAAACATTACAGCAGAACAGTCACTTTGATTAAATGATAGAAAGAAAAGAAAGAAAAAATGTGAGTTTCCCTCTTAATCCACCTCTTTAGAACAGTAGGATGCGATATGACCCAAGAATAAAAACAAAAACAAAACAAAGAGTGTAGAGGTTGCATCTTCATGTGGCAGGGAAGGAAAAAAGAAAAAGAAAACAAACTCACACACGTTTATCGTGATGTTGACGTGATGTAGCAAACATGCAAACGTTTAAAAGATATTACCCCTAATAAAATATAAAAGGCATGGTCAATAAGGTTAAATGGGCTGCGTGGCGGAGCTAACCAAAACAAACAGGGGTAGACGCCATAGTCAGCATCGGATCAACAAGCCCAGGTGAGATTTACAAATATTAACAGAGTCACAGTGTCCGAGAAGCACCATACGGCACTAACAAGAGTTCACAGTCAATGTATATTTAACATTATCCTGTCGAGACACTCTTACCGGCTGGGCGAGTCATCCCGAGGCCCGTGCCAGTAGTGGTGTTAGCATTAGCCGCTAATAGGTTAGTCCGTACATCAGCCGATGAGACGGGTCAGAGAAGGCCGTGAAGCGGCCTCATGGGGTGGGCATGGAGCTCGCGAAGGCAGTGGCTTCTTCGACTGAAGAAAAGCGTTTCTTGGTGCCATCTTTCTTAGTGATTTGGAGTTTAGCTGGGTAAAGCAGAGCTGGTCGGAGGCCCAAGTTGTACAACCCAGCCATGACATCGCGGTAGGCCGCCCGTTGCTCTAGGACGTCGGGGCAGTAGTCCTCGTAGATGCGGACCGGTGAGTCGCGGTACTTCAGGTCGTTCCTCCGTTTGCGGGCCTCTCGGACTATTAGCTCCTTGGTCTGGTGCCGGTGAAAGCAGACGATCACGGGTCTGGGCCTGCCTCCTTGTTGCGGCTTAGCAGCTAAAGAGCGGTGGGCCCGGTCTAGTTCTGGTGGGTTTTGTAGCACCTGGTCCCCAAATATTTCCTTCAGGACATCCGCGAAAAAGGTCGTGGGTCGTGGACCTTCAATGGACTCGGGCAGGCCGACAATCCTGATGTTGTTGCGCCGGCTTCTTCCCTCCAAGTCAATGTTTTTGGTTCTCAGCTTAGCACAAGTCTCTGATAGGGTGGAGCATGATGCTTCAAGAGCTTGGATGCGTTCTTCAGTTGAATTGGCGTTGGACTCCAGACTCGCAATTCGTTCACCAAAGTCAGTCACAGTGGCCTGCACCGTGTCTAGTTTAGCTTCGAGAGAGACGAACGCCGACCTGAGCTCGGTGGACAGCGCCGCCGATATGGAGTGACGGTGTTCCTCTAGCAAGCTAGTCAGAGCTGGCATGCTAACTTGGTTAGCCATGGCGGTCGAGTCGTCTCTCACGGTTTCTCTTTCTTTAGCGAGCCTGGTTCCAGAGGCCATGAGACATGTACAAAATATTACTTCTTCTTACTGAGAAGTCGAGACGGGTTTGGGTTGTAAAAAGGTATGTTTTTTCAGGTCAGTGCGGGAGAGCGCGGTGCGTGCGTCTACTCCATTCCCCTCTCCACCGGAAGTCCAACTTGTATCAATTCTAATCAATTTCAGATCAATTTATTCAATCTCATAAATGAAGTAATGAATTCTACACATATCCATCGGTTCTCCACATTAAAACAAACCTGCACAGACAACGACATACGGTTAAATATGTTTATTTACTAAATAAATCAGGGTGAATAAATGAAAGGGTGATTTAAGCAAACAACAATGATAACAGAAAATGTGGAGACTAAATGATCAAGGTAATGGGACTATATGGACGTGGGCAGATGGTAAAGTCGCGAGTCTGGGAAGCATTCAAAGATTACGGGAGTAATTTTTGACACTAACGAGACCCTAACCGGATTTCTTATTAATAAAGATTACTATGAATGAAAAGTAAAGAGACACCAACTCAGTAAACATGAGTGTGAATCCAGCAGTGTGCAAGGTGCTTAGCCTACTTTGCCTGGAGAGTTGGGACGTCCACCACTTTGAGCTTTTCGCCGGAGTTGATGGCTTGACTGCGGGCTTGCAGTGCCGGTCCAAGAGCTGGAGGGAAGTCGCGGCTCGTCAGATCTCACAGTGGGTGGCTCTCTCGTCCGGGTGTCGGAGGGAGAGCGCGGCCCATCCAGTACTCAGCAGGAAGGTCCTGAGGCCTCATGTACTAAGACTTGCGTGGATTTCCTACTGAAACATGGCGTACGCTAGAATCCAGAAACTGTCGTACGCACAAAAAAAATCAGATGTATCAAAGTGTGCGTACGCATGGATCCAAGCACTTTTCCTTTGTACATCCCAATCAACGTGGAATTGAGCGCGGTTTAGAAGTGCTAAACCCCTCCCTGTCCACGCCCCCTTTTAAATATGCAAATTAATTTAAATAGGGCCTGCACCGGGGATTCCCCTCTCTGCACCATCAGATTTACACCATGAGTAAAGGGAAGAAGCGCAACTTCACCGAGTCTGAGCTCGAAACGCTATTAAATGAAGTCGAGACACGAAGATCTGTATCATTTCGTAGCCTCTCGTCAGGGATAAACACCAAAAAAAGAAATGTGAGTGGGAGCTTGTGTGTGAGGCAGTGAACGCTGTGTTGTCGGAGGAGCGCACACTCACTGGAAAAAAATAAATAATATAATAATAATAATAATAATAATAATAATAATAATAATATATGCTACCGTTAGTGGGAAACAAACAGAAGGACAAAACAACTTCATTACAAGGATTGACAAGACTGATCGCACTTATATTAATGACTGCAGAAGTGCGCCGTGGCTACTGCAGTGTGACATTTCCAACTTTACGCATGCGTTTATTGACACAAATACTGAACACAAGGAGACAATAAAGGGCTTGTTAGACAGCTCTGCCGCTCTATTTTCACCAGGGAAAAACAAATGCATATATTTGAATGCACGTGCCCAAATGGGCATTGTGCTGGATTACATTCGGGGCGCAATTAAACGGATACATTATTTAATCACCGGGAAGCCACCCATCGCGCACCGTGCCAGCCTCCAGCCTGTTACCAACCATGCTATCGGTAAGAATGAACGAGTCATGCGTTGAACCAGGCCACCTTGCCACGATGTTGGTGAGCTGCATTTGCGCATCACATATTATTTGAACATTAATTGAATGAAAATGTTTCCTGTTGACAAAAACAAATTCATCCTGTGATGGCGCTTTTATAGCAACATGTGTGCAGTCAATAGCTCCGATTACATTACGGACACCGGCTCTTGCTGCAAATTGCACTTTTATGTTGGCCTGTTCAACAGCATTGTATGGGAATTTGATGTACCTGGATGACATTCTTACGATCCCAATTCAGCTCCAGTAACACTGGCCTCGGCAACCTAAAACGACTCATGAGCCAGCTGTCGTCATTTGCCAACAGATCTTCCCGTTCTCTAAACACCCTCTCACATCTGACATTACCATTTGCGATGTCTTCTAACAAGGCCAAGGCTGCCATTGTTAATGCCATTTTTTCATCACTTTGCGCATGCTTTTATATCCATCCATATGATTGCAAACACGTGTGTGTTAATTGTCCATTAATGTGTCTCTGATGTGCACATTACTCTGAGGACTAATTGTTTTCGCATAATTAACAGTTTCCCAGCATCACCTCAACGTGTCGCCAAAGGAACAATAGCTGTAGAAACGTGCGTACGCCAGCCATGAAGCTGGCGTGGGGCACCGCACATTTCCACGGTCATTTCACTTTTGATACATCTGACCGTTGGCGTGGAAAATGACGTACGCCACGTTTTTGTGCGTACGCAACATTGATACATGAGGCCCCTGGTCCGCTGCCCAGCGGGATGGCACCGCTTGTGAGCGTTGGAGGCAGGCTGGTCTCGGCTTGGCACAAAGTCTATCTTTCGTTGCGAACCGCTCACACGGTTTGTTGATGCAGGCAATTACTGCACGTCTTTATTAACGGTGTTGGTCGTAATAAAGGTCTTCTTCTTGCATGGAGTGGTGGCTCTGAACTTTTGATTGAACTAATTCAACTTTCTTGACGAAAATAACTAGAGAATAACGCTGGCCGGGCGAGTCCTCAGTTATTACTCAATATAAGACGAATTAAGTTAATTTAACTTCTACTGAGTAAAATAGTGATACTTAACAAAAACGAAAGCACTTAAGGTCAGTGCGTCCTCCTCGAAATTATAAAATTGAGGTAAAATCGCACGTGGTCAATTGTGCAGAGATTTCTGCCTAAGAGCGTGTCGCAAAAATAGAGAAGGTAAAGGTTGAAAAATTTAAAAAGAAGAGCTTAAAAAGAAGTGTTTAAAAGAAGAGTTTAAAAAGAAGAGAGCGAGAGAGAGCGATCTCTTGGTTTTGTAGTCCAAAGCGGCAGGCGGGCCTAAAGGGGCGGGCTGGCGATGTTCACTGTGGACCATATCATAAGCCTACACTCACGAAACTTTAATTAAATTTAAACCAATTTAATGTTTCGAGATTGTGCTTCGCCTTTCTCAGGACCTTACCATGGCAAAATAAATGGACTTTGTCTAACAATGAAATAATATGACCTGATTAAATTCGCTGAACATTTAAAAGAAATTAACACTGGATCAAAACATGAAAACACTTAAAAAAAACAGTAGAACTGATAGAATTGATCACTTATACGCATTTCTTCTAGTTCTAGCTTAATACTTGTAAACAAAAACATATTAGAGACTTTTACTGGTAATCAAGGAAAACGTATTAGACAAAAGATCTCCCGACAGTCTAATCCATTCGTACCAGGACTCGCCACTGGAGGGTACTGTGGTTCCACCAAACACAAGACACATTTAAACATTAAACTTGATTTCAGTCAAATTTCATCACAGAGAAACGGGAGAAAGATCAGTTTTATGAACTTCTTTTACTGACTCTTAATTTGTTGGAATTAAGAGGGTGAGATCCTGACTTAATGGTTAATTAGAAATGGCCTGAAATCTGGAGGAACACAGAGACCATTTGGGTGGAATGTCCCACAGATAGTGAGACCAGATGTGTCGTAAATAACAAAAGACAGAGTAAGAGCATAGAACAACAAGTCAGAAGGTGTCTGATGTCCACTCTGGAGAGTGTGTTTGTGAATCAGAAGTCAGAGAGACAGAGAGGGTGAGAGAGAGAGAGGGACATCAGACGTGTTACTTAATTTGCAAATGTAAAGACATTAGTATTAACACAGTCTCTGATGACCAGATAGCTCCGGTCCCTTCTGATGTGGAGAGAGTAGGTGTCTCCATGCTCACTCAGACTGACCTGTGAGGGAAGAATTTATCTGTTTGGAGGGGAAAGAAAGCACAGCACCATGCTCACCTGAAGTCCATAGCCTATAAGATTCCACATCTAGATTCAGAGGCTCAGATACTACTACTCTTCTGGGACGCGACATCCTCCAGGTACATTAGGTCAGAGAGCATCTCAATGGTCCTCCCAACACCCCCTACGCTCAGAGACTAGACCTTGGCTGGGTTGTCGTTGGCAATGTCTGCTTGGGCTCAGCCCACAAGCCAGAGGCCGTCACTTCCTTTCGGACCAACGTACTTGAAAATGGGCGTCCTTCCCTCCTTTCTCCATGCCCTAAGCACCTGAAAGTGAAGGAAAAGTTCAGCACCACAGTTCTTGAGGACTGCAGCCTCGGCAGCTCAATCTTTGAAAGAACCAAGGATGATGATAAAGTGGGTCTCTCCATCGAAGACAAGCTTTTCCTGGAGCTCATGGATAGAGAGATGTCATGGACAACACCAATAGTTGGGTGGCACCTCTTCCATTTCGATCCCCTCGGCAACGGCTCCCAAACAACCGAGAGCAGGCTCTCAGTTGCCTTACTTCTTTTCGACGCACCCTAGAAAGAAAGCCTGAGATAAAAACTCACTTTCTGAGCTTCATGCAAAAGATCTTTGATCACGACCAGGCAGAGTTAGCTCCACCGTTGTCAGAGGGAGTCGAGCAATGGTATCTACCCATCTTTGGTGTATACCACCCTCATAAGCCAACTCAAATCAGAGTTGTCTTTGATTCCAGTGCCCAGTACAGTGGCATCTCGTTGAATGACGTGCTACTTACTGGCCCGGATTTGAACAATAGCTTACTCGGAGTCTTGCTGCATTTCCGAAGAGAGCCAGTGGCTGTGATAGCAGACATCGAGCAAATGTTTCACAACTTTATCGTCAGAGAAGACCATTGAGACTTTCTTCAGTTCTTTTGGTTCAAGGACAACAACCCCAGCAATGAAATTGTCAAGTACAGGATGAAAGTCCATGTATTCGGCAATAGCCCGTCACCGGCAGTAGTCATCTATGGTTTTCGTCATGCGGCACAACATGGAGCAAGTGAATACGGCACGGACGCCAAACACTTCGTAGAGCGAGACTTTTATGTCGATGACGGCCTCAAGTCCCTTTCATCAGCGGCCAAGGCCATCGACCTGCTCAAAAGAACACAAGAGATGCTTTCTGCCTCGAACTTGCGGCTCCATAAGATAGCGTCAAACGACCCTGAAGTCTTGGAGGCCTTCCTTCCAGAAGACCATGCGAAGGGTCTTCAGAATCTGGATTTCGATGACAGCTCAGACCTTATCCAACGTAGCTTAGGGCTTAGCTGGGATCTCAAACATGACCTCTGTACTTTCAGAGTGGCTGCTACAGAGAAACCTTTCACCCATAGAGGTGTTCTAGCCACTGTGAACAGTCTTTTTGACCCTCTTGGACTCGTTGCACCGGTCGTCATTCAGGGGAAGTTCATACTGCGTGAACTTACCAGCGGCAAGATCCTTCACTGGGACAGTCCTCTTCCAGACAAAAAGGAAGTTGAATGGAGAATGTGGAAAAACTCCTTGCAAAGTCTGAGTGACTTCAGGATTCCGAGAGCTTACACTCCTACTACCCTTACCACAGCCCGCAGGAAGGAACTCCACATCTTCTCTGACGCCTTGGTGAAAGCTATCGCTGCTGTGGCTTACCTGAAGGTGGTCGACAGTGATGGAAAGTGTCAAATAGACTTTGTCCTAGGGAAAGCGAAACTAGCTCCCGCAGCTGCCCACACTGTCCCGAGGCTGGAGCTGGGTGCAGCTGTATTAGCGGTAGAAATGGCGGAGTTAGTGGAGAGTGAGTTAGACATCAGTGTAGATTCCTTGCAATTCTACACAGACAGCAAGGTTGTCTTAGGATACATATATAACCAGACTAGACGTTTTTATGTGTATGTTTCCAACAGAGTACAGCAAATCAGGAAGTCCACCAAACCTGAGCAGTGGCACTATGTCTGCACCACACAGAATCCAGCAGATCACGCCACTCGATCTGTATCTGCAGCTGAGCTTCCTAACACGACTTGGCTCACTGGGCCCCCTTTCTTGTCCCTACCGGAAAGAGTGTCCTTTCAGAAGAGGAGTCATACGACCTTGTCACTCCAGATCTTGACACTGAGGTGCGTTCTCATGCTACCATGCTCTCTGTTCCACCAGCTAACCTGGGATGTCAGCGTTTTGAGCGGTTCTCATCTTGGACATCATTGGTGCAAGCCATAGCATTTCTGACACACATCACTCAGTCTCAAGGGTGTGCCGCTATAGTCAAGCATGAGGACTGTAATGGCTGGCATCGATGCAAAAGGTCTCGCACAGCAGAAGAGCTGCTCAAAGCAGAAACTTTCATCATAAAGTGTGTACAAAGAGAGACCTACAGTTAAGAGTTCTCTTGTCTGGCTGCTGGGAAGAACATCTCGAAAGACAGCCCTCTGAGAAAGCTGAATCTCTACGTGGACGAAGATGGCCTTCTAAGAATAGGAGGTAGGCTCAACCAGTCAGCGCTCGACACAGGAGAAAAGCTGCCTCTTGTCATCCCAGGCCGCAGCCATATTGCAACGCTGCTCGTGAGGCATTACCATGAAAAGGTCAGACACCAAGGTCGTGTTTTTACTGAAGGATCTGTCCACTCTGCAGGGTTCTGGATTGTTGGGGCCAGGAAATGTATCAACGGTATCCTTCACAAATGCATCATATGTAACAAGCTTCGTGGGAGAGCTGCTGAGCAGAAGATGGCAGATCTGCCCCCCGATCGCCTGAGTACAGAGCCACCTTTCACCTACGTGGGACTTGACGTGTTTGGCCCTTGGATTATTACTACAAGACGCACTCGAGGAGGTCAAGCTAACAGCAAAAGGTGGCCTGTACTTTTCACGTGCATGGGCACGCGCGCCGTGCACATAGAGTTGATAGAGGCAATGGACACCTCAAGTTTCTTTGCTCTGCGGGGACCCGCTAAGCAAATCCGTTCCGACTGCGGAACCAACTTTACAGGTGCCTGCAAGGAATTGCACGTACTCCTCACGGATCCTGAAGAGCCCAATGTTAGGAAGTACTTGAGTGAAGAATGCTGCACCTGGGTTTTCAATCCTCCCCATTCCTCCCACATGGGGGGAGTTTGGGAGCGGATGATTGGCATCTCCAGACGGATATTGAACTCCAAGCTCATGCAAACCAGCCCCTCATGCCTCACTCATGAGGTGTTGTTAACTTTAATGGCAGAGGTCACGGCGATCATTAATGCCAGGCCACTTGTGCCTATCTCTTCAGACCCAGACTCGCCTTTTCTTTTGACCCCTGCTTCACTCCTGACACAGAAGGTGTGTACTTACCCTCCTCCTCCGGGAACCTTTGACAGCAAAGATCTCCACCGCCAGCAGTGGAGGCAGGTCCAACATCTGGCCAATACTTTTTGGAACAGTTGGAGACGCGAATACTTACCAACACTTCAAAGCCGTAGTAAGTGGCAGGACGTGCGTCCTAATCTGAAGAGAGGTGACTTGGTTCTTCTTAAGGATAGCCAGGTGAAGAGGAATGAGTGGCCGATGGCTCTGGTCATGAAAACATTCCCAGACCAAGATGAAAAGGTCAGGAAGATTGAACTCAAGGTCACGAGATCTGGGTCAGCTAAGACTTTCTTGAGACCCATCTCTGAGACGATTCTTCTCAAGATTGCAGAAGACACGGAGTGACTTTAGTTTCTCTGTTAAGACATGTTTGAGTTATTCTGATAGTGGTATTTGTATAATACCAGGCGGGGAGTGTCATGTTCTATGTGAGCTTTGCCTGTATTTGTATTGCTTTTCTCCGCCCATTGGCATTTAAGAGTAGCTCACTACCTTGTGTTTAATTCAAGCTTTTATTTTGAAAGGTAGATTTAGTCACATGACAGTGTGCAGAGTCTGATCAGGAAAAGCATAGCTTCTAAATGCCATGCAGTCTGCTTGCAGCTCCAGCTATCATCTCTTTTCCTGCCGCTATTCATGCCTAGGAAATTATCGCTTTTTTACAAAAAAAAATTGTTTCATGAGAACGAAGACCTCAGTAAAGGCCATTCAACTTTATTCCCGCCTCTGAGTTTCTCTTGGAGCTTGTTCGCTATCTGTCAATTTGTGTAAAGACACACACTGAGGACAGAATAGCCAGGGTGAGTGTTTGTTCTTGTTTTATGTGTTAAGATGCTAGCAGCTAGCAGAAGCTGCTATAATGTCAACAAACATGCAACACATCTTAACGACGATGTTAGCCTGACAGTCGTTTATGTTTCAAGGTAGACCACTCTCACAGATCAAGCGAAACACCTCTGAAGACCTGGATTATTGCGAAGAAGGATGGAGAAGTCATTGCAGCTCATTGCAATTGCATGGCAGGGTAAATAATTTATGTAGGCGAGGATGTTTACCACGAGATCCCACACACACACGTACTGCTAGCATACTGCCAGTGTACTTCAGAACCAGCGGGGAGAGACCTTTAAGGAATAAACATGTTAATTAATGTAAAGTGCTACTCCATATTAGTAAAGGTAGGCTATATTGCACATCATCAAAATGTGCTGATATAGATTGCATGTTGCTCCTGGTGTAAATTGCATTTGAGGTTTAAAAAAATGTCATATTGTATTCTATTCACAGACTTTCAGAATCATGTTCTCATGTAGGGGCTGTTCTTTTTTCCATTGAAGCTGGGGTAAAGATGCGAGATACAGCTTCCTGCACAACAGAGCAGTGCAAGTGTCTGATGCCATCACATGTAAAAAAGGTAGGGTGACACGTTCACAGCAATCCAAATGTGGGACAGAGAATGTTATTTTTGGGACACTGTGTAACAGTAGGCTAAATTATGATGTTAATAAAGTAATGTTTATATTGTGCCCCTTTGGTTATGTCTTTGCTCTGGTTAATTCATCAGGACACAATATGCAGAAGACAAGTAGATTGCTTGTCTTCGTCTACATTTCATCTTCTTTGAGGGGATTTTAATATATATTCCACCATACCTAATGTCCCCTCTGGGATTATTAACGTATTTCTATTCTATTCTATTCTATTCTATTCTATTCTATTCTATTCTATATTCTGCCTAAATCTGTGTAGCTTGTGACATTGTGGTAAGTCACAATTTCCCTGTTGGGCAAAGAGGAGTTTGGCATCTCAATCCTGTGATGATAGCCTTACCTGTTTTCCTCACAGCCATCGGATAAACGCCAGATTTATACTGCATATAAATATGTTATGGACCACAGGGATGTGGACTTAATTATCTTCTTTGTGTTAACTTATTTTCAGATTCCTGCTGCTCCAGTAGCTCTGATTGACTTCTTGGGGGCCAATCCAAAAAACAAAAGCTTGACCGTTCCATTGATGGCAGGAAAACTGAAAACAAGGTTGGGAAATCACTTCCATGCCCAAGAGTGAAGAGAGGGTCAGAAACATATGCTAGGTTTTTTGAGACATTAAGCAAAAACTGCCCAAGGAGTGCAGCACTGATGGCTAGGGAGCCTTACCACAAAGAATTCATCCCCAAATCTAGTATGCTTCCTAAAACTGTTCTCGAATACGGAACACCAGAGAGTCTGCAGCTACCCCCCAAAGAGCTTGGAGAGCTATGCCAGGATTTCCAGCTAGAAGAGCTCACCCTGTCCCAGGTCCAGGCTGTAGAGAGGGCAACTCGAAGTCAGAGTGCAAGCAGGATTTGGTTTAGGCAAAGAGCTGGACGCATAACTGCCTCTAAGCTGAAACAAGTTCTTAAGACCAACCCCCAGCAACCATCCAAGAGCTTGATCAAGGCCATATGCTACCCAGAAGCATATAGGTTCACCACAGCCGCTACAAGGTAGTTAGGGTTTGAATTAGGGTAAGGCAGAGGTAAGATTTAGGGTAAGAGGCTGTCCACATTAAGAACTGTAACTAAAAAAGTGTTCTATGAAGTGGGAGGGGAGTCCATACCACAACTATGAAGCTGTGATCCATACTCTGCCATCTACTGTAGGCCTTCTTCAGTTAGAACAAATTTTTACTGTTTTCATAGTTAATTCATGGTATGGACAGCCCTGAAGGGTCAACATTAGTTATAGGGTTATAAGCAGTGTTGGGCATGTTACTTTTAAAAAGTAATTAGTTATAGTTACTAGTTACTCCACTATAAAAGTAACTAGTTACCGGGGAAAGTAACTATTGCGTTACTTTTTTAAAAAAGTTTAAATATGTCTAAGAATTTGGATTCTTTTCTAAGCGGGTTTCACAAGCCAGTTTCATAGAGTAGAACTGCATAGACACCTACACAGAACCTTTAATAGTTATTGCACCTCAACAGACCACAACTGGTAGACATACTGTACTTCAAGTATTTTCTTCATCACAAAAATACACAGTGTAACAATATGAAGTGCTTTTAACTCTCTGTACATACTGTACTGTTCAAATATTTTCGTAAAAATAAAAGTAAACTGTTTAAATATGAAGTGCTTTAATTCTCTGTAGTGTAAATTAAATAAATCAAACCTTCACACAAGTTACTGTACTGACATACTGTACTTCAAGTATTTTCTTAAAAATGAAAGAAACAGTTTAACAATATATTAGTACTTTTAAAAAAGGACAAATCCAACTTCAGCTGCTTGGACGGCGTGGCTCCATGTCCTTCTTTGTTAGCGGAGCTCACGTTAGCCACACCTGGCCTGCAGTCATCATCAACAGTGTCGACAACTGTGTTTTTGTAGAAGCGTGTGCCGTTGAGAGATGCTTCATTAGATTAGAGTTGCTTACAACGGACGTGGACAAACACTTTGCTCTGGGACATAATGTACACTTCACATGTACGTTCTTGCCTTTTACCTCAAGGAGATTTAAGTAGTGTCTGTAGTTCCACTTTGAAAACGCCAACTTTCCCTTGCCATTGCTGCAGCTTACCTCTGCTAGTTTGTGTGTGTGTGAGGCTGCTGTGTGCGTGTGTGGTTTGTGTGTAAACTGAGCACTGCCCCTGATTGGCTTACAAACCGTTACTCTACCTTAGCCAATCATCATCACTTATGCGGTTGTCTTGCCCCTCCCTACTCAGCTTTGCAGCTCCTGTGGCTGAGAGCCAAGTCGGATGACAACAGCTTCAACGAGTAGCTTCAATTTATAACGTGCCACATTTAATTGTCGGTAACGGTAACAGCGTTGTAACGATGGAAATAGTAATTAGTTAGATTACCCATTACTGAAAAAAATAACGCCGTTAGTAACGCCGTTTATTTTAACATGAGGCACAAGCCAGAGAAGCGTATGAGAAGCTGATGGGTTGGGAGTATGCAGGCTTCTCATGTATGGACAGTGGTCTCTGGCTGAACCCCAAGTGGCCATACATGGGGTCCTACCCTGACGGGATTGTCACTTGTGACTTTCACAGAACTGGCATCTGCGAGATTAAGGTAATATTACAGTCTCTGTTGTAGTCAAGTCCCTAAATCTCGAGTCCAAGTCGAGTCTCAAGTAGGGCTGGGCGATATGGCAAAAAACTTTATCACAATATATTTTTCCATATTGCTGGATTCTCGATATTTCGATTTGATATGTATTTTTTGCTGATGCTGCCAGTTCAAGGAGCATCCTGACTGAGTACTGAAGAAACCAGAGGACGTGTTCAGTTTTGGAGGGCGACATGAGTTCACTTTCATGTTCATTAAGGGTGGAACAGTTCAACAATCCACAGTTTGTTTTGTTTTACATTGTTTTGTTTTTTTGTTGTTGTCTTTTTTCTTCTATACATCAGCTCTAAAATGTGTCTCTCACATGCACATAACATTCACATGAGGCTGTAGTCTTCCTATTTATTTGAACAGGTTGTCGATAAATATTTATCATTTTACTCTGACAGTTTTATTGACCTGACTCCTTAACTAGGAGCAGAGTTCACGTCAACTCAGGTGATCTGCAGGTTATTGTTTCACTTCACCACTCCTACGCGACGCTCTGTGTTTGCGCGGCACTTACACACACACAGACACACACACACACACACACTGTAACCCTGCATCTACAGGGGCCTAGCACATGTTCTTCATGCCGTAGATGAGCGAACATATGAGACGTGTTACCGCAGAATGAACGACACAAGCAGCTCGGTGTTTTCACAGTCTGAGTTTTCTCCTCCACTTTCTTACCGTCTTAAAATCAGGTCGCTCTGACTCCACACTGCCAGGCTTCTTTTCATGATGACCCGAGACAGACGAACTAACACTATTAGTGTTACCTATGACCTGACCTCTTTCCATAAGAATCAATTAACTGAGCAAAAAGGCAGAAATATCTTTGCTAATCTATTGTTCACATGTCCTTCTCACTGTGATTTTAGTGCCCACACTCTCACCAAGATGAGGCCAATCTGCGCTTGTGTGCTGGTGGAAAGGGCCTCTGCCTCATCAATGATGGGGATAATGTCATGCTGGACCAGAGTCATGACTACTACTTCCAAGTTCAGGCACAGCTTCACATTGTAGATGCTGAGTACTGTGACTTTGTTGTGTTGAACCGCAATGACATTTTTGTTGAAAGGATTTTGCCTGATCTTGAGTTTTGGGATGATGTGTTTCCTAAAGTAATGCTGTGGATAAAAGAGTTCAAATCAAGACCCGTTGCTTCTAAAAACATCAGAATACATCTTAAAACCAGCAGCAGGAACCAGGAAGAAAGCACTTTCCTTAATCATGAAGAGATCAGGCCCATCATTAATCAGCGACACGTCTGCACTCCGGCTCCAGTAGTTGAACAGGTTCCGAAGACCGACCAGCCAGCATGATCCAAATGCTCCAGAATCGGCGGAAAAGTATGCCACGCTTCCAATAAATTCCCGTACAAGCGAGATGGATGAATTTACTTCTTCAGACTTGGATTTTAAGAATGCTGTGACTTTTCAGGATGCACTGCTAGGACTAGCACAGTCCGTGTTAACCAGGTCAAACTTTGCCTGTCAATCAGTCCCAACTTAAACTAGACCGATTTGCATCAATAACAACCTAAACAGTACAACAAATAGTACAATTGGATTAGTAGTATATTTGTAAAAAAGCTCACACAGGGATCTGTGGTATTATCCCAAAAACAAACAGATATCAATCATTTAGTCACGCACAAACAAACAGACAGAGAGACGTGCCGCCATCTTGAGATGACTTTGGTTAAAGGATGTGAGGAGGGAGGTCCTAAAGCCATTGATATAGACTGTATCAACGGCACTATTAAAATTAAGTGGTTGAGATCATTTTTGAAGAATGAAAACAGCTTGTGGTTTTACATCCCAAATTACATTTTTAATGATCTAGGAGGTGTTAACTTCCTTCTGAGATGTGACTTCGACCTAAATAAGCTCCCTATCAAATTGTCTGCCTTCCATCAACAGATTTGACATTACTGGAAAATGATCTACAAGCACAATTTTAGTCCCCACAACACCCCATTATGGAATCGCAGATACATTTTATCGAGAAATAAATCTTTTTTTTTTAATCAAAATTGGCTAGAGAAAGGAATTTGGTCAGTGATGCACCTCTTGGATAATACCGGAAACATTGTACCCTTTGAGATTCTCTGCTCTAAATATAACCTGAATGACAGAAGGCAGTATAATAATCTTGTCAAAGCAATCCCTCAGTCTATTGTTGTGATGTCTTATAATTTGTGTAAAAGTAATGTGAACCAAACACTTCCTTCGCTTTTGGTAAATGGTCACAATATCACTGATCTTAAACTACCTAATATCACAATCCGACATACCTTGGTTAAAGAACTGTATCCATTCTCATCAAACAGAATATCAATTCTACATTTTTTCTCTAAAAAAGAAGTTGAAAGTTTGAGATCCAAATTCTTTAAGTTTCCCATTGTTCCAAAAGCGAAGGAAGTTCACTTTAAAATTCTTAATAGAGTATACCCCTCTTCTGATTTTCTAAGGAATTGTTTTAATTTAGACCACAACAACTGCTCATTTTGTGATGAAGACAGTGAAATAACTGAACTATTTTACTATTTTATGACTGTAAATTTGTTAATACCCTCTGGGAAGATTTGTACGACTGGTTATTCCCTAAATTGCCCAATTTCTCTATTCTAACAAAAGAAAATGTTTTGTATGGTATATCTGTGAAAGAGGCGTCCCATGATCTGGCTATCTGGCTAACACTTTCATCATTCTCGGTACATTTTTTATTCGTAAAAATAGATGCATGAAATCAAGACCTAATTTCTATGTTTTTCACAAAGAACTATGTCATTATTTTTCATCTTTGAAATGTATGGAGAAGAAAAATGCAGTGAAACTTTGTAGGTTAGTAGAGGAGCTTAACCTTACTGAAAACCCCTAACTCTCCCCCCCTTTATCTATTTATCTATTTATTTTACTTTTATTTTTCTTTTCCCAAGTATTACTATTATTTTTTTTTCTGTGATTTCTTTCTTTCATCTTATACAGTTGGTGATATTCTGAGGCTTGTCTATGTGCCTTGTGTATTCTGTATTGCAATGTACCATGCCAATATGTTGTGTACAATTATCGTTCAATAAAAAAAAGGTAAAAAAAAAAATAGTTGGACATGTGGGTGTGTCACATGCTGGGGGGGTGTAGTGTGTGGCTGTGAGGTGGGGGGGCGGGGCTGTGATGTAACCAACCATGGGGGAGGAGCAGAGGGCATGTAGGTGGCAGGGGGCGGAGCCTCATATGGTGTAGCAATGGGGGAGGGGGGAGTGGCAACTGATCCTGTTACAGGAGTGCAGAGGAGTGGGCGGTACTAGGGGGGCGGGGCTCATGGAGGACGAGGAGCCTTTGGCTGTGTCTCAATTCAGGGGCTGCATCCTTCAAAGGACGCGGCCTTTGCGGCCTCCGAAGGCGAGTCCTTCGGAAGTACCTTCAAAAGCCGCATCCACCATTGTTAAATGGGACGGTCTAGCCTTCGGAGCATTTCCTGGTTGCGTCACCAGATGTTCCCGCCCCTTACCCTTACGTCACGATTTCTGCTGCCCAGGTCCGCAAAAGTGACGATCTACACCACTTGATGTCGCCATTTTCCTTCTTTCTTTCTTCTGTTTCGGGCGCGCAAAGGATCTTGGGATATGGGAGGCTGCGAAGGATAGCAGTGGTGTGTCCTCCAAAAAGAGGCAAAAGAAGGCTGTATTTGTGGGGTGCATTTAAAGGAGCCCTCGAATTGGGACCGCCTTAGCACAGCTTCACTGTGCAGTTAATGGACTTAAAAGAGGTAAGAAACTGATTATAACTTTACTTAACTTTAACTTTACTTACATTAGTGCATGCTTGTTTGTCAAGAAAATGAAAGGTAAGAAAATAAAGAGTCATTAAGGACAGTTGTTTGCAATAGGCTACCTGTTTAACAACACATACAACTTTGTTGTTTTTCTTAAAGTGGTAATCATTTTGAGAGCAATTACAGCAGTTTTGATCATCTAATGTGAAGATATTTGGAATGCAAAGTCTGCAGCTCAATTGTTTGCATCAGAAAAACATTCTAATTATATATGGGTGAAGTGAGGTGACAAAATGCCAGTATACAAAGGCCCAATGTACCAACATCTCCTTACAGGTGCCATGTAGAAACCTCTGCTGACCTCAGCAGGTATGCAGTGTTAAGGCGCCCCCACATGGCGCAGTTCCACGCCCCCAGATTGCCAATGATAATGAGGATAATTTAGAAATCAATTCAAAGTATTCTGATTCTGAAAGTGAATTTAAAGATTGCCTTCACTCAGAATATGCACCACAAGGAGCACCACGGGCGGCCACTGGAAGAGCCACAAAGCCAGCCACTGGAAGAGCCACGCAGACATATTTGTCTAAGAATGGACAGATTTTATGGTCTTCATCCCCGGTGAGAGAGCCCAACATGATATATCTATATATATATCTATATATATATATATATATATAGAGATATATATATCTATATATATATATATATATATATATATATATGTGTGTGTATATATATATGTGTGTATATATATATATATATCTGGTATTTTATTTTTATTGTAAATGTATTACCATTTACAATTTCAAAACATGAATCGATGAGTCTGAAATGTCCCAACTTTATTTGAATATTTGGAACAGAACTGTAAACTAAAACAATGTTTTTTTTTCTTCTACAGTTTGACATCAAGAAGACTTGGACTTCAGCAGTGTAGCAGCTGGATGTCATTGTCCTCCTTTGTGACTCCATCTTTAATGTTTCTTTTGCAGTAACACAAAAGTGAAACACTCATGTAGGGCATGTGACCATTCTCATATATGACAGAAAATACTCGCAAGTAAATCACTTAGTCCTCAAACTCTCTGAAAGTAGAGAGCATCTGTGAACCATAGTCCAGTGAAATCTACCAAGATCCACAAATCTTTTGTATGATTTTAGTTATTTAGTTCTCATTATCTAATTTGATGTGAATTAAAACATAAATGATAAATACACTTGGCATTACAGCTATACAACTACCTACCTTTGGCTGATCCCTGGGTTTCACACCATGTTCCATGGATCCAGACTTTTCTTTCTGTGAGGAACACGCCTCCTAAACATAAATGATGAGATTTATTTTTTTAATTGAAGGGAAACAGACACAAACTGGGTTTTGCTCTCACTAAAAATACCAAAAGAGCTGAAGCTTTCAAAATCCAAAGGCTTCAGGCTACCACACTATGAACTGTATACTAAATCACTGTTCTCTGGTCCTCGACACCAACAGCACTGAAGACTTTCCACTTCACTATATTCTGACACTTGATTCATTTCATTTTTTAATTTTCATTATCAGTTTTCTTTAGTCAATCAACATCCAGCAAACAAGTCCTGGCTAAGAGAACACATCTCACATAACCACTGATCGTTGATACTGATTCAGGACCACTATACTACACTGACCACAATGATGGTACTCTCACCTCATCTGTTTTATGACCCTTCCCATCTGGGTTGCAGACGTTAAACTCTGACACATCCTTCTCCATGGACATCTGCTTAAAAAGACACATGTACAATTTTGTATTGAAGGTGCTCATACAAAGAAAATGTATGTTTCTTGTTCAAATGTCAAAAGGGGTCAAACTTTCACAGACATATTGCAAGTTTTCAGAAAAATTAGATATACATTGCCTAGTAATCCAGACCGTGATCAGACAATACATGAAGCATGCCCTCTGCATGATTTTGACTTAGGTGTACTTAGACTTGTGTGCAAGTTAATACATAACTGCAATTCATGTATACAACATTAAAACTACTTTTCAACCACTGACCTTTTTTCTTTACCAGCTCTTGTACCACATCTCATGGATCCAGTCGACTTCTGTACTAATGGGGAGAGCACTTCCTGAAGATAAATCATGAGATGAGAACTAGAGGGACACATGGAGAGGACAGGAATTGGGTTCAAGTAT
The DNA here is from genome assembly GCF_040436345.1 of Pagrus major. Taxonomy (NCBI): domain Eukaryota; kingdom Metazoa; phylum Chordata; class Actinopteri; order Spariformes; family Sparidae; genus Pagrus; species Pagrus major. The sequence continues at coordinate 1,072,690 of NC_133233.1, forward strand.
AACTGTAATTCATGTAAAAGGCACTGAAGCCTGCTTACTAATACTCACCTCTACGTCATCATGGGGCTTCATATCACTTCCAATGTGTAGCTGCCATCACGCAGTTATCCACTTTAAGTTAAGTTAATTATTTGATTTAATCCAAGAATAGTTTCTGTTTGTAATAAAGGGAATATTTTGTGTTGTGTAGCAAGAATATAGACATGAGATTTGTAATACATTCAAAGCGGAACCAATGTTCAGGGTGTGTTGCAGCCAGTTCTTTATAGGTAGAGCACCTGGCAGGTTGACGGAGGATGAGAGAGACGATTTCGAGACTCAAGGTTTTGTTGTTGTGTGCTGATGCGCAAACCCATTTGAGTTAACAAGTGGCAAAGCCTTGTCAACTGCTTTAAAGGAACTCTACAAGTGCCTAAAGTGTGAAGTGTTCTAGTGTTGTGTACATGTGTCTAAGGTCAAGTTATCATTGATTTCACAAAGTTATTTACTGCTAAGCTATTTTGAAGTGTAAATGACATTTAAAGGACACTATAAGTGCTAAAAGGGCAAAGAGTTTTGATGTTATATACGTGTTTCCAAGTTCAAGTCATCAAAGTTTAAACAATATTTAAGGGCTGAACACAGTGTGGTGTGCAGAAAAGTGTACTTTTAGTAGTTTTCTAATTTTGCATGTGGAATAAGTTCATTTGTACTGTGAAAAGGTGATTATGACCCATTAAGTCATTAAACCATAATTGACTAGAACTATAAGTGAAGTTTACTGCAATTAGTATTATTATTGCAATCTAGCTAAGCCACTTAATTTAACTACCTTTAAGTTTAAAGCAACTGAATACTGATAATGTCTGAATATGAGTTTAAGGCTAACAAACAGGGCTTAAACATTAACGGGGAAGCTGTAGAGTTGCAACAGCAGTCTGAAACCATTGATAAATTACTGTTCTGAAGACATCAGCAAGATATGACTGCCCGTGTCAGGCGTAGGTCATGTAAACAAGATGTTTTATTTATCATATATGCAGAATATTATTATTGCACTTGAATATTTAAACAATGTTGAATGACAGTAGCCACAGTTATAATTGTGATTACTGTAATAATAAAAAACACAATCCAAACTATATGTTTTTAAGGCCAGTTTTTATTTTTTAAATTCTCTTTCCACTGTCCTCATTCCCGCCCCTCCTTTTCCCCCTCATCCATGCCATCAGCATCCATTAGTTTTAAAGACAAAGATAATAATTGTGTGACCATGTGAGCTGACAATGTCCTGTTTGGCTTCAGCACCCTCATCCATAGCAGAAGGCCAGCAATGGTTCTGGCCAAGGGCTTGCTATTCTGTGTTTAAAAACAAAGGATAAGTTTGTTTGAATTTTGTTGTAAGCAGATGCACATCTCTACATGACATACATGACCATGTGTAGCAGTTGTGAAATGGTTGCTTATGGGCTGAAGGATGACAACACCATGGATTGGAGTTTGTTCATTTATTCTGCAAAGGCAGCACAGGGCAGAGTCAGGAAACACACAGTTGCAGGTAGGAACAGTCTGCCTCCACAACAAGAGCAGCCATATTTTTGCCAGGAGTTTGGTCCAACGTCACCCACGTACCCCTTTGTGTGTTACCCAATAAGGCTCCCCCTTGCTACAGGTGAACCCGGAACTTAGAAATAGAACTGATATAAAACAATGCAGGAAATTCAAATTTTTTTTTTTAGATAATATTAGCATTGACCAGGTTTTGAGAATGTTCACCATAATTAATTAGGAAAATAAATATGACAATAATGAATGATCAGATGAATAAAACAAAGTAAACATTGACCCAGCTACACATGTAATCATCCATCCATAATAGGGTGACTTGATGCGGGGTCAGAGGTGCACTGACTCCAATGGTCATCGCTATGCCCATCAAGATTTCATGGGGGCGTGGGCGTGTCAACATGGCCACTGTGTAGACACGTCTTTGCCAGCTCCTGTATATTTAATCATTAATAGCACACCAAACATCATTTTACTCGACTACTTCGGTTGTTTTTTATTTTATGACAATTTATGAAACATTCAGGTATGGCTGGGAAAGCTAACTCTCGCCTAGACCGCTCAAATCGAGCTCAACCTCGGCACGTTAGCGAGAAGGCTAACCACCCGCCATCACCCAAGTATGGCGACGAGGAGCAGGAGGGGGACCCGTCCCTGTCTGCAGTTATCAAACTTATTGAAACTTTCCGCAGTGAAACCCGCTTTTCGATGAGCACTCTGCAGTCTGTTATAGAGTCATTCGGGGTACATATGACGGCGGTGGAAACCTCGCTACAGGATTGTGATGACAGGATTACTACACTGGAGGCGAAGTGTGAGACTTTGGAGAAGTGCAACAAGCCGCTAATGATGAAAACCGAGGACCTCAAGTCAAGGAGCCGCCGCCAGAATTTACGCGTGGTCGGTATCCCGGAGGACATAGAGGGGCCTAGAGTCACGACATTCATGACTGACTTCTTCGCTGAGAAGCTGGGCATGGATATTCCCGAGGGACCGGAGATGCTGGACCGGGCGCACCGCCTCGCTTCGCGGCCCGGTGCGGGCTCCAACACTCCTCCCAGACCGATGATCGTGAAGGTGCACCACTTCGGAGTAAAGCAGCAAATCCTCCAGCTGGCCAGGGAGAAAGGCCCGCTCACATTTCGTGGAAAATCGGTGCATATCTTCCCGGACTTTGCCACTGAAGTCACTAAATGGAGGGCATCTTTTAACAATGTCAAGCAGAAGCCCACATCCGATATGGTCTGCTGTTCCCGGCTCGGCTGCAGGTGACCTTCAGCGGCGGGAGATACAGCTTCGCTGCTCCGGACGAGGCAGAGAGATTTTACGCGGAGACCATCGCCCCGACGCTCCCGCCGGGTCGAGCTGACGGCACCGCCGACAACGGGTGACTCTTCACGGGCTCACGGTTTGTTTTTCCCCCATGACAGCCCCACAGACTATCCAATATGGGTGGCTTAAATCTGTATCACAACTGTTTAAAACTGCGTTTTCCCATTTAAAGCCGCCATTTCAATTCAATTCAATTTAATATATTATATTATATTATTTGATTAAGTGTGATGAGTGCTGAAAGTATTTCATTTTGAATCTGTATACAGATAATGTCCATGACAAGTTTTCTTTTCTTTTTCTCTAGAGGTTTGGTGCTATATATTGTTAGGTTTGGAGCACTGGTTTAGTGCAGTTAGGATGCACCTTGTGAGGTGTAGTAGATAGCAAAAACCTTTTGGCATCATTTTGGCTCAAATCTGGCTGGTCATTTTGGCAAGATTATGGCCAGGCTTCCGGGCCCTAAATGGCCCAAAATAGGCAAGCCAAAATCAAACCAAAAGGATGCCAAAACTCACCCAAAACTAATTGTGGCCTTCCAAAATACAGCCATAATTGTCCCAGAAGAGCTCCAAATCCCCACAACCCAGCCAAAGCTAAATAAACCCACCACCCCGCCACCCCGCCACCCCCACCCCTCCCCTCCCCATGTCATAATTATTTACTGCTGTATTTGAAAAACAAATACGAAGATTTAAATCATTTGTTCTTTTTTATTATTAGTTGTATGGCCAGGTACACAAAGAGAATGCAGGCCAAAAACAGACAATAACAATAATATTAAATATAACAACTGTATAAACACGGCAAGGCAAGTCAAAAACTTAATTTAATCACATCAAAGAACGTATTTGAGATAACTCCGATATATAGAACATATAGCAACAACTGTTCCATAAAAACAGAATACAAGTCACAGTGTGAAGGTTCTAACCCAGCTGTGTGTGTGTGTGTGTGAGTGCATGTCAATGTGCTCCTGGCTGGGTGCTAGCTGCGTTCTGGCTGGGTCCTGGCTTGCGCTTCTTCCTCCCGCCGTCTCTGTCTCCAGCCCAGTAAAACCATTTCTTGATTGATTTGGCAATTTCATCGTCGGTGGCTGAAGAGCAGGCGGGGTTTCTTCTCACAGCGGCTAAAAGTGATAGTATATACAAAGACAACATAAACAGACTTACTAAATCAACTATAACCTTGGAATGCTTCATTAAAACTTTAATACAGTTATTAAACTTACCCACTACCACAGCTTTTAGCTGAAGCCTGTCAAAGGCCAGCTTGCGATTAGCACCACTCCAGGTACTTTTCAGAGCCAGATCATTCATCATGGCTCGTCTGAGGATGCCCCAAACTGTGTCTTTCACAGTTGCACCTCCAGCAAGTCCTAGAGAGGTGATCTGAAAATAGTGAAAGAGAATTACCTGCATTGATTTGCATTGAACTACCATTACATTACCCTACACCAAGGGTTTCAAACTCAAATACACCGTGGGCCAAAATGTAAAATTTGAGTTTGACATATGTGCCCTACACAAAAGGCAGTTTACCAATTCTTTTGTCAGTCCAGGAAGGGACTGCAGGTCTCCCTCCAGGGCCATCAGCTGCTCGACGTTGCGAAGGGGGAAATAGGAATAGTGACGCTCTATGTTGGTTTCCCCTTCCGTCATGCTATGCATGGCAGCATGGAGGTCTTGGACCATTCTTATAATGTTTTGCTGCTGCTCGATGATTATTTCTTGCTTCACCAGCAAGTCATGAAGCAAAGCTGAATATGAGAGAAACGGGATAGAGATAGCCTAAGTTAGTTGTAATATCAAACATATGTCTGTCTGTATGTCTCTGTTTATTTGTGTGCGTGTGTGTGTATGTCTGTCTGTCTGTCTGTCTGTCTCTGTGTGTCTGGTAATTCTTACATCCACACATCTGAGTGCAGACAGATGAATTTTGGAGGCGTTGCCTTGATGACAGGTCTTGCACCTCCCAGAATGGAGCTGCCTGGGTTTTAGGGCACACCCTCCCAGATTGTTCTTGTTGACTTGGGGTGTCAGCTGGCTGAGGCTCCATATAATTAGCCACCTCAATGGCCTGGCGAAGTGAGGTCTCGAGGGGGGTGTTATCCTAGGCATGGGGTATGAAAGATATTGTCATGATTTTAATCCTTAAATATGACTAATTTAGACATCTGAATTACTTCTCATTTCATATCTAAAAATTATTGTAACACCAACAACTAAAATTGAGTGAAACTGTGAGATTTACACTTCTACCTGATATTCTGAAGTCGTGGTAGATCTTCCATCCGATGAGCCCTGGGTGAGTGCAATGCACTCCGTTGTACCATTGGATGGGCGTATCATGTACCTTTGGAATGACTTGGGGGCTTTTGGAAGTGCCCTCTTTTTTGGGACAAAGTCATCCTCCTCACTTTCATAGCTACCCATGTACCTAGTTGGCCTTTGGAGACAAACATGCAATAAATACAACAGAGGATGAGAAGAAGTAAGTTTACAGTAGACAGCTTACATTACATGAACATTAAAGTATGTAGCATACCCATTGCTTTGGAAAAGTAATAATTGACTGTATATCCAGTATTTCCTATTACTGTAACTAGGCTTCCCATAAAATATCAACAACCAACAATTTAACATGTATAAATTATGCAAGGATATGTGCAATAAATGGGAGAAAAGTGCAGTGCAGAGAAGTTGCAGTAACACTAAAACACTTACAACATTTAGCCTAGATTCACAAAATTCTTACTTGATCTTTCTTTTTGGTGGCCTTCCAGAGTCAGCCTCAGCATCTGACTGCAGATCTGTTTGCTGCTCTGCAAGCGGCAGCTTTCTTCGTGCCTCATGATAATCAACTGTTTATAACATAGCTCAATTTAATATTATGTCATTACTTTTTCACAAATCAGTTTATTACAGAAGTATATTTACACATACTTGCTGTGTATAATACTCTCGCATTATACGAGGCCCAGGTGTGATCAGGTTCTTGCTGGCTCTTTATGGCCCTCTGTACACCCTTTGTTTTATAGGGGGGCCACTGACAGACACCATCGTCAGGGCCCTCTTGCGAATGTTACACACATCACTGTATGCCATTTTGCACTGAAAACAAAAAAGGACAATAAAGGGAAAATGTAATTAGTTTTATTGAATGAAAAACAAACACATTTTTAAAAAAATGAATCCATGAACAATGTCAAAAATAGTATAGAAGATGTATAATCTGCTCAGTGTATTTTTTTAGAGAAACATACTAAAACTACCACAACCTCATAGTGAAAGAAAATAAAATAGTGGAGGTTTGCTCCTAAATATTTGAGAGAATTAAAAGCAATTTGGTAGCAAAATGAAATGTTTAACCTTTAAATAATTATGAAGGTCAAACCTGACACATTTTTACATTTGAGAAGCAAAAAACATTCCTAACCATTAACAAATAGCCTAATCAACATTGAAAATCAGAGGAATGATGGAGGCTACAGTATGCAATAATTAAAAGGACTACAAGAAGTTTTGGAAAGCGAGTATACCAGAATATTTAATTATTTATGTATAATTTATTTTATAAGTAATCCTAAAAAGAGTTATCATAGTATTACCATACTATAACTACAAATTGCATATTGAAATGATATGAAAGATGTGTTTTGAGTTGTAGCAACATTAAACAATAAACTTACTAGAGGACTTTGAGCAGCAAGGGTGCCTGGGCCGGGATGCGAACCGGCGAACCCATGGTGTAAAACTAAATATTTATCAAAACTCTTAACCTCTGGACTATCATCACTACCACAGCTTTGTGCAGTATTTACAGTGAGGAAAATAAGTATTTGAACACCCTGCTATTTTGCTATTTCTCCCACTTAGAAATCATGGAGGGGTCTGAAATTTTCATCGTAGGTGCATGTCCACTGTGAGAGAGATAAACTAAAAAGAAAAATCCAGAAATCACAATGCATGATTTTTTAACAATTTATTTGTGAGATATAGCTGCAAATAAGTATTTGAACACCTGTGTATCATCTAGAATTCTGACCCTGAAAGACCTGTTAGTCCGCCCATTAGAAGTCCACCTGCACTCCATGTATCATCCTGAATCAGATGCACCTGTTTGAGGTCATTAGCTGCATAAAGACACCTGTCCACCCCATACAATCAGTAAGACTTTAACTTGTAACATGGCGAAGACCAAAGAGCTGTCCAAAGACACCAGAGACAAAATTGTACACCTCCACAAGGCTGGAAAGGGCTACGGAGCAATTGCCAAGCAGCTTGGTGAAAAAAGGTCCACTGTTGGAGCAATCATTAGAAAATGGAAGAAGCTAAACATGACGGTCAATCTCAATCGGAGTGGAGCCCCATGCAAGATATCACCTCGTGGGGTCTCAATGATTCTAAGAAAGGTGAGGAATCAGCCCGGAACTACACGACAGGCGTTGGTCAATGACCTGAAAAGAGCTGGGACCACCGTTTCCAAGGTTACTGTAGGTAATACACTAAGACGTCATGATTTGAAATCATGCATGGCACGAAAGGTTCCCCTGCTTAAACCAGCACATGTCAAGGCCCGTCTTAAGTTTGCATATGACCATTTGGATGATACAGAGGAGTCATGGGAGAAAGTTTTGTGGTCAGATGAGACCAAAATAGAACTTTTTGGTCATAATTCCACTAAGCGTGTTTGGAGGAAGAAGAATGAAGAGTACAATCCGAAGAACACCATCCCTACTGTGAAGCATGGGGGTGGTAGCATCATGCTTTGGGGGTGTTTTTCTGCACATGGGACAGGACGAGTGCACTGCATTAAAGAGAGGATGACTGGGGCCGTGTATTGTGAGATTTTGGGGAACAACCTCCTTCCCTCAGTCAGAGCATTGAAGATGGGTCGTGGCTGGGTCTTCCAACACGACAACGACCCGAAGCACACAGCCAGGAAAACCAAGGAGTGGCTCCGTAAGAAGCATATCAAGGTTCTAGCATGGCCCAGCCAGTCTCCAGACCTGAACCCAATCGAAAATCTTTGGAGGGAGCTCAAACTCCGTGTTTCTCAGCGACAGCCCAGAAACCTGACTGATCTAGAGAAGATCTGTGTGGAGGAGTGGGCCAAGATCCCTCCTGCAGTGTGTGCAAACCTGGTGAAAAACTACAGGAAACGTTTGACCTCTGTAATAGCAAACAAAGGCTACTGTACCAAATATTAACATTCATTTTCTCAGGTGTTCAAATACTTATTTGCAGCTATATCTCACAAATAAATTGTTAAAAAATCATGCATTGTGATTTCTGGATTTTTCTTTTTAGTTTATCTCTCTCACAGTGGACATGCACCTACGATGAAAATTTCAGACCCCTCCATGATTTCTAAGTGGGAGAAACAGCAAAATAGCAGGGTGTTCAAATACTTATTTTCCTCACTGTATATTATATAAAATATAGCTCACTAATATTGGATTAAAAAAAGAAAAATCATCTAGACTATGATTACTCTTTTTAGGATTACTTTTAAAACAAATTATACATGTGATGGCGTCTTAAATAGGTGACGATTCAAATAGCTGGCTAATATGGCTCAACTTCCGCCCCCACAGTGCAGGTGGCCTCACAGTGCATGTTTGCCACTGCCAGACCCCTCTCAGACGATCGGATACTTTCCGACCATAAACGGCAATTCTGCGGCGTTATTCCCATGACCCGCCGGGCATAATGTTGAACAGTAATTCGACTTCAGAAAGGCAAAGTCGCCCGTTGTTTACATCAATCTGACTTTATACAGGTTACACGGTTGTTATCAGGTTAGCTTGTAGTTCACCACCGGTCTCCAGCTGCTCTGGGCTCCAGAGACGGAGCGAAGATGCATGCAGTGGAAAAGAGTTTGGAGTCAGAGCTAAACAGCAGCGGAGCGGAGAAATGAATGAGCAATGCTAGATATGCTAGCTATCTGCATAAAGGTTAGGAAGCTATCAATTATAGGCTATTTTACTATTCCTTCCTATTAAGTTCTCTCTGTGTTATAACATTGATATTGTAATTTAATCGAATGGGCTGGGTCTGCCTGTTTTACAAGAATCTAGTTTGCTACCAGTTAGCTCGTTTATTAGCCAAGACACAATTAGCCTACAGTTACAGTTACAGTTACTTTAACAAACTTAAAGGAAAACGTCAACCTTATTGGGTATTTTGATGAGGCAATGACAGAAAATCAGATCAGTGTTTACAATTAACCTTAACTAAGTAAACATTTATAATATTTTAATATGTACATACCTTTGTTGATCCAGCTTTTAAAATGAAGTGGGGTTCTCTTCTGGGTAGAAATTCCCGCTGTTTGTGCAGTGTTTTGGCTTTACAGAAATATGCCAAAACACATCCATATATGGAATCAGATGTTGCCGCTCTTTACTCAATCTTCTGGCTTGCCATAAACATGCCATACCATCCTTAATTTGATCCCGCTCTTTACACAATCTTCTGGTTTGCCATAAACATGCCATATTATGCCTAATACTTGATCCCGCTCTTTGCTCAGTCTTTTGGTTTACCAGCCATATGCCATAACTCAGCCATATATTGTTGGTGCCTCCTTATCTATTATGGACAACCTTAATCATACCACAGTTAACCCAAAAGGCTTTCTAAATGCCAAAAGGAAGCCAAAAATGCCAAATGAATGCCATAATACAGCCAAAACATTTGCTATCAGGGGACGCTTCGTTTGGGGAGGCGTTTGGGGTGTAGAGGGTGGGTGGGCTGGGGTTTTGTTCTTCTCCACACTGTTTTCACTGTTTTTATGTCTTATTTTTTGTTTGGTCAGAAGGTTTTCTCCACAGAGTCTTGACATAATATCGGGGGTTTCGGCCAGATTTATTGTATCTGCCGATTGGGATTATGGTTGACAACACGACAATTAGACTTTGCTCCTGGAATGTCCATGGGATTCATGGTCCTATTAAACGCAAGAAAATACTTAACTATTTAAAGAGAGAAAATGTTCAAATAGCTCTGATCCAAGAGACTCATTTGGATGACAGCGAACATTCAAAACTAAAGAGAGAATGGGTGGGCCAGATTTATTCCTCCTCTTTTACCACTAGGAGCAGGGGTGTGGCCATCCTGGTTCATAAGTCCTTGCCCCTGACAGGGGTGGAGGTTAGAGCTGATAGTGCGGGCAGGTATGTTATGATTAAAGGGACATTATATGGGGATACAGTCTCCTATTTAAATGTATACGCCCCCCCTGTCCGTTCTTCAGACTTTTCTACAGGAGTGTTTTCCTTGTTCTCAGATTGGATTGTTGAAATCTGCACTGTAGAATGTGCGCTCCTGTTCGATAGGTAATATTATTATTAGTGATCACTCACCAGTATTTTTAGTCATGTCCAGTAAAGTACAACGCTCCAAGGCACAGTGGCGGTCCCCAAATCATCTTCTGAAAAACCCCAATTTTAAATCGCATCTTACTGAACAGTTCAAATATTTTATCACTGAAAATGACACCCCTGGTGTTTCTCCTAGTCTGCTTTGGGAAACCGCTAAGGCAGTTATCCGTGGTCTTACTATATCATTCTCAGCAAGCCTAAAGAAAAAACAGAGGGCAGAACAGCAGAAGCTTGAACAACAATTATGTAATCTGCAGGGAGAGTTAAACCTCAACCTGTCAGAGGATTTGAAACTTCAAATTGATGTTACTACTGCAGCTCTGGACACTCTCCTCTCTAAAGAGGCTCAAAGATCCATTTTGTTTGCGAAGCAAAGGATGCATGAATTTGGGAACAAATCAAGTAAATACTTAGCAAATTTAGTTAAGGCAAGGGCTGATTCTCAGGCCATCCCAGTTATAAAAGACAGATCAGGCAAAAAAAGTCTATGATAACAAGAATATTAACAACTCATTTTCAGAATTCTATGAAGGTTTATATAATTCTGAATCTGGTAGTAATTCAGAGACCCTGATGAATACATTTTTGTCATCCATCAATCTTCCTCGAGCTTCTGATACACAAAGAGAGCTGCTGAACAAGCCGATTACAAAAGAGGAAGTCATGCAGGCTATCAAGAATTTACAAAATAACAAGGCCCCAGGGCCGGACGGTTTGACTCCTGAATTCTATAAAGCTTTCCAGAACCTGCTGAGTGATCCCTTGCTCAAGATGCTGTCTTACTCCTTTGAATCTGGAGCTCTTCCCAATACTATGATGGATGCAAATATTTCATTAATCCTTAAAAAAAACAAGTCTGCGGATGAATGTGCTTCCTACGGGCCAATTGCTCTGCTGGATGTGGACTGAAAATTACTTGCTAAAATACTGGCCAGAAGGCTTGAAAGTATCCTCCCAGATATTATTTCATTAGACCAGACTGGTTTTATTCTAGGTTGTAACTCTTATAATAATGTAAGAAGACTCCTAAATCTTATACAACATGGCACACAGTCAAAAGTCAAATCTCTTGTGATTTCCCTTGACGCAGAGAAGGCCTTCGACAGGATTGAATGGCCTTACCTGTTATATGTTCTCTCTAAATTTGACTTTGGTGATAATTTTATTAAATGGATATCGCTTCTATATGCTGCCCCTCGTGCCTCGGTTATTACAAATGGCATGAGATCCCCTGCATTCACAGTGAGGCAGGGCACTAGACAGGGCTGTCCAATCTCCCCTCTTTTGTTTGCTCTTGCCATGGAGCCATTGGCAGAGGCCATTAGAATTGATCCATTAGTGACTGGCATACAGGTGGGTCCTCTCCAGCACAAAATTTCGCTTTACGTGGATGACGTCCTTCTCTATCTGAGTAACCCTGAGGCTTCTATTGTAAGAGCAGTGGAGATAATTAGATCTTTCGAAAAAAGTTTCAGGCTACAAGGTTAATTACTCTAAATCCGAGGCAATGCCAATGACCCCTAATGTGTCATGGTCTTCAAATTGCTCTGCCCCTTTTCGTTGGTCCCCATCAGGTTTTGTCTACTTGGGCATACATATTACTCCCTCCCTCTCTGGCCTTTACAAAGCCAACTTCGTGCCCCTAATTCGTAGGATTAAAGAAGACTTAGCCCGCTGGACGGCTCTTCCACTGTCTCTTCTGGGGAGAGTAAACCTCTTCAAAATGAACATACTTCCTCGGTTGTAATACCCCTTTCAAATGATCCCGGTTCTTTTAACAAGGAAATCACTTTCAGTTTTAAATAGCTCTCTATCTTCCTTTCTCTGGAGAAATAAACGTGCTAGGCTGAAACTCACCACCCTACATCGCCCTTTCGATTGGTTCAGAGGTGACCCTGATTCTACATGGCTCACTCTAGAAGCTACCCCAGTGGCCCCTATTCCTCTCCGTAACATTTTATATGTGTCTAAGAAATGGACACAGCCTAATGTAAAAGGCAACTTTTTGTTACAGAATACTATAAGGGTCTGAAGACTGGCAAGAAAACTTGAAGGCCAGGAGGGCTTCATTTCTCACCTCGTACCTATCCGCTTAAATCCAGACTTCCGCCCTGGCTTGAAGCCCTGGAACCTATTTCCTGCATCCTGGGAGTACAACCAGCAGCTTTGAACCTCAGTCCCCCTTCACTGAAGCTGCTTAAGGTGCTGCTGTTTAATGCAAGGAGATGTATTCTTCTACAGTGGATTTCAGACTCTGCCCCCACAGTCTCACACTGGATCCGGAGTATTATGGAATTTCTCCCCCTAGAAGCTATAAGCTTCTGGCTTAATGATAAATCATTTAATTTTTTTCAAAACTGGGACCGATTTCTAGAACATATTGGAGAAGATGGGACCCGGGCTCTCCGGAGTGGTCTCTGTGGTCTGGCATGGACTGAGGTTTCAGGATGCATTCCTAGATCTTGATGTGCTGTCGGCGTATTGCTGTGTTTGATCCCCCTAGGTACTTTGACTGTGTAAACCTTCTGTTTTTTGTGTTCTTTTTCGTCTGTTTTTGTTTTTTGTTTTTTTTTGCGTGTATGTGTGGAGAGTAAGTTATAAAAAACAAAAAGAATAAGAGCTATATTTGTCAGGAATGTAAGTATTTGTAGGCATCTGTGTTCATGTGTTTCATGCCGTACTGACAAAGCGAGAAATAAAGAGCTAAATCCTCAAAAAAAAAAAAAAAAAGGATGTCATGGGGGCTAAGTCCCGTTGTGGAGTTTGACGTGCTGCGAATAGCATACAGCACTAGCGGAAGGGCATCAGGCCATTTTAGCCCTGTTGTCATCATAGTCTTTGTTAATGGTGGAGTTCATTCTCTCCACTTGACCTGAGCTCTGTGGGTGATAGGGAACATGCAATCTCCACTGGATCCCCAGTATTGATGCAAGACTGAGTAATTTTTGCAACAAAAGCAGGGCCCCTATCACTATTTATTCCCATAGTTACCCATAAATGCGGGATAAGCTCTTTTATCAAACATTCTACAACTGTTCGTGCATCTTCTTTTCTTGATGGATATGCTTCCTCCCATTTGGAAAACATATCAGTGATTACAAGCAAGTATTTCTATCCTTGGCAACTAGGCATATGTACAAAATCAATCTGCATATTTACAAAAGGACCTGATGGCAGCGGCAAATGGTTATGGCTGATGGTATTACCTGCTCGTCTTGTCTGTTGACATATCATGCAATTATTCACCAGTGTTTGTGCAACATTTGTAATGCCTGGTGCAAACCGCTGCGATCAGATTATGTCATTTATCCCCCCTTTACCTACATCTGTAGGCCCGTACGCAATGCAGGGTAAAACATGAAGGAGAGAGCGGGAGCAGACCGGCCAGCCATCAGGGTGGAGCCACAAGCCAGACTCCTGTTGAGAACAACCTTTCCTGATCCATGTCTTTTTCTCCTCACCGTCAGCACGGTTTTGTGACACAGTGACATCATCAAAAGAGGGGAGAACAGGAAGTTCAGGAGGTTGAACTGAAGTACATTGATGTGCCACAGAGGATGAGGAAACGGCTGCCTGTTTGGCTGCAGCATCTGAAAAACAAATACAAATAAGAAAATATCAAAAATATATTCTAGTTCATGTAGCTCTAGCTGTGATGTTCACATTTGTTAAACTGGAGTGCCCTTACAACAGAAGGGACTTTCACAGCAATCTTGTCCTTCTGTTGGTCAAAAAACTGTTTAAGCATTCTATAGATCTCTTGCTTCAACAGAATAACAATTTTTAATTACTATTTTATGGCATGCACATAAACCACTTTTACAGTATCACTTACACACTATCTTAAACCACCTGGGAGGTAAAACTGTTTATTTGGTTTTTAACTATTGGGTCACTAAGAAAAACTAACAGGACAGTTTAATACTGACTGAAACTCTCCACCTGTTCTGAAATTAATTGGTTAGTCTCTTGTAAACAAAGACTGTAAAATAACTTTTTCAAATATGAATATGTAATATATATAATATATAATAATATGTTCAAGTTTCTATTTCAATAATAAAATCCCCTTTGGGTTAATTTTCTGTGAACTGTTTAATCTCTGTGTGATGTAAAATAATGAGCAGATCAGAGGAAACTGTCAGTTTATTGTTTTGTTTATTATTTTATAACAGATCAGTAACACATGTTTGTGAATCAGTTTAAACTTGAGTTTAGGAAAGATCCAGACGGTTCAGTTCTTCATGTTTTTATTGTTCAAATTTACACAAAACAGAAAAATGTCAGTGACTAATAACGATACTAAAGAAGTACAAACAATGAGTTAGTGTTGGTTAATGAGTTAAAGTACTGATTAATGACAACAGTATTCAGCTAACTGATCTAAGATTGCAGGAAATAGTATAAATGATCTCTGGTTACGCCATTGGTTTAGTATAGGTGATGTCAGGGACAGTTATCAGGGCTGGTGTGGCCAGGGCTGTTTGGCATACTGGATGGTGTCGAGTGCAGCTCCGATGTCAGAGTTTTTGGCCAGAAGGTGTCGTGTCACCGGAGCTCGGGTGAGTCCACTCCTCATCAGAGTCTCTACTCACCTGAAGATCACACAGTCCCAGTCGGGTTACCTACTGGTTTATACTGGCTCATACTAAGTAACAGATGGTTATTCTAGTCTCACATAGACCTAAGTCAGCATCAGACCAGTCTAATGTGAGTCTGATTTAACATCTGTGATTACACGATAACGTACGATAACGTACGTATAACGACACTTTTTTTCTATATGATATTTTAACTCACTATACTTTGATGTTTCTATCGTTCGATTTAGATTTAGACTCGAAGATTTTTATGTTTTTTAACCGAGTATACTAAACTATGACATTTTTATGACTTCTTATGCCATTTACCATACAACTGACCTTTGACCCCTCTATGGCACCACCCTCACTGTTGCCTCTGTCCATCTCCACATTATCCTCCTCCAGTGCAAAAAGGGGTGTGACACACTGCCTGTCCACCTCAAAAGATCCTGCATGAAGGACAACACTCAAGAGGAACGGGAAGCTGAAGTCAAAAGGGCAAAAGAGTCGCAGAGAGAGTGGACCAGGGTTGGCAGATGCTGGGAATACGAGACTTTGTCCTCCTTGGTTCCAGATAAGGCTTGCCAATCACTGGTCGAACACATGAAAATACATTTTGTCCAGGTGAAAGAAGCTGAACTGCTGCTGGTGAGTAAAGAGAAATTGTAGACTTGGGCTGTGTCCAAATTCAGGGGCTGCAGCCCTCAAAGGGCGCATTTGAAGGCCAATTACGTCACAACGCTGCGCGAAGGCTGTCCAAATTCGAAGGCTCCTTCAAGTGCGGCCCACAAATGCAGCCTGCCCTTCCCTCTTTTTGGAGGACGCACCGCTACTATCCTTCGCGGCCTGCTTTATCCCAAGATCCTTTGCGCACCGCTGCTCAGTCCCGAAACAGAAGAGGAAGCAAGAGAAAATGGCGACATCAAGTGGCGCAGACATGACATTCAAATTTAAGTAATGGGTTTATACTCGGCTTTTAGTCATTTGAACATCCAACGCCAGATATGTTAAACTTCAAGGGACTATAAAACCTCCAAATTTCAACTTTCAGTTAAAATACGTGACACTGGTAATGCTAAGGTAAATATAGTTGTTATTCACCAATGGGTTAATGTTTATTTTGTAATGTTGATAATTCAATTTAGATTTGACACATTGTACACACACAAATAAATGTACACGTTTGATAGATTTGAACCAAAACAGACTTTAATGCATGAACACCTGGTGACGCAACCAGGAAATACTCCGAAGGCTAGACCGTCCCATTTAACAATGGTGGACGCGGCCTTCAAGGTCTCTCCGAAGGACCCGCCCTTCGTGGGCCGCAAAGGCTGCGTCCTTGAAGGATGCAGCCCCTGAATTTGGACACAGCCTTGGTGTTTAGGCATTCTGTGAAGAAAGTTAGTTGAAATATTTAATCTTGTCTAGATACTTTTTGTGTTAGTTGTTGTGAGACCATTGAAGTGAAGTAGCTATCAAGTGAGTTTCTGCCAAGTCAGGTGTGTTGAATAGGCTTGATTGCAATGAATGAGGAGCAAAGGACTCTTTGTGCTCAGTGAAGAAGAGGAGACACCGCAGGGTGCAGAGGGGAGGTGGTTATGCTTATGATTTATTTGACATTTAAGCTGACTCTTTTTTGATGTGTTAAATCTACATTTCCTATATGAACCTGTGATGCATGTCAGCTCTCAGAGGAAGGAGGAGTCCTGGTCTGAGCACCAGGGTCTGCTGGAGGAGGCCAAAGAATGGATCGAGGAAGCTTGCCGTAAGCTGCAAAGTAGCGAGCAGTTATCGGAGAAGCACATGACGATTTACCGGTACTTTTGCATGGCGACCCTGATGATTACGCACCGGAAATCGGAACACACAGTTGTGGATTTCAAGGTAAGCGTGCGCTTATTCTAATGTTGGCTCAGTTTCCCTGCACCTTTGACTCCCGTACATTGAAAGTTGTTTGTGTCCTTGCCTACAAAAATAATCCCCCATCACAGGTGACTGACTGGAACGACAGGCAGGTGGGCGTCGGTGCCGGGGTGTTGCTCCAGTTCAAGGAAAGACACAGTGGTAATCAGTGCAGAAGAGGATAGGGTGAGTTGAGCGTTTTTATTTTAACATTAGAGTCAAAAAAACATTTCCACAAGATGGCAGACTTGAAAAACCAGCTTGGCATTTCCTTTCCCACCAACAGTGGTTTGATGCCTACTTCACGGGCATCAGGCCACTCTGCCTGAAGAGGCAAGCTCAAGCGCAGGGTGACAAGGGCTGCTTTTTCATTGGTAAGAAGGGAGGTCCCGTGGCCAATGCCAGGTCCAACTTGGACCACCTCTGGAATCAGTGAGTGTACATTTCTTAAACCGGGTTGAGGCAATTTCACTCATTAAGTGACCGGAACTAGCAGGTTGCTTATGTAACCTGTAACTGGTAATTATTAGTCCTAGTATTGTTAGTTAACTTGTTCTTACACGTCAGACAAGGCATATTGCAACCATTGAACATCAACAACTCTGACTTAAAACTTCCTTTTCTCTCCCTCTCTCTCTGTTTTCCTTTTCCCCCTCTCTTCTACGACACAGCTGTAAGAAAATCAGGGAGTAAGCGGGCCGAAATCTGCCGTCTGGTACATGCCAGGCCGCGGGGACGTCCTCCAGAGACCAAAGGTAAACATTGCCAGTTTCGGTGCTGTAGCAACTCATAATGTAATAACGGCTCATAATGTAATAATTTAAATGTAATAAAAGTTCATAATGTAATAATCGGCTCATAATGTAATGAAACCCTAACCCTAACCCGTATAATGTAATAAGGGCTTTGCGCATAATGTAATAATGTAATAACTTATTACATTAAGAGCCTTATTGATACCGCTCATAATGTAATAACAGCTCATAATGTAATAATAGCTCATATAGTGAGAAAAGTGTTGCATTATCATCATTTTACCTCTCAAATAAAGCTGCAAGTAAAGCAAAAGGCATGGGCTTCAGTGCATTAGTAAACTAAATTAGTGAAACCAAGTATTTAATAGTAATTGCATTCTGACATTTTATTGATGTATAAAGTTGAGCCACTAGGTGGCACCCATGAGAGTTATTTTGGGCCTTTGAGAATGCCGTGCTCACTTCTACTGTGACTATTGCAGGTAAGCAGCACTATTTGTGACCTTTAAAGTTCAATTAATATCTTTGTTAAACCAAGCCATCCACCTTATCTGTTTAAATATTCTGTGTATTAAGATGTTTGTTGGGATAATGTTGTATGTTTTAGCTAGCGGCTAAGCTCCATCACCTATATTATTTATATTTTTCGTGTGTCAACACAAAATGTTTTCAGCCATTTTTGTAGTATAAAGAGCCAAAAGTCTGGGATAGGCGGATTGGTCGGGGCCAATGGTGGGCATACACCTTATCATGAAGCAAGTTTTCTCTGCTCTACCTTTTCAGTTTGCCATCTGCCATCAACCAGCAACACTTAGAGGTACATCAAGGACCTTTGAAGCAGAGGGTGCTTCTTTATAATACTGGCTCTGATGCTATCCCTGACTCTGACCACCATTCAAACCCTGACTCTGACCATCACTCTGACCCCAACAATGACCCTCATGGTGATTCCAGTGATGTCTTTCATGGTGACTCATGTGATGTCCCTTATGGTGACCCCAGTGATGTCCCACATGGTGACCCCAACACCGTCCGTCACACTGACCCTGATATTGTTCCTTCTGCATGTCCTAAAGTGCCAAAACATATCTTTCATGCTGACCCTGACACTCCCTTCATTGCTAGCCCTAATTTGCCTTTGCGCGTCCTGTCACCCATTATCCAGTATTGCCCGTTGATGGATATGACAATGCTGGGCACCTTCAACAGAGTTTCCAACTTGTTCAGAGAGCTAACACTGCCATTCCTATCAAGAATTTATATACGTGATTCTTTGGTGGAATGTTTAAATATTGTGATGGATGAAGACTGCTGCAGTAGGGTTATATAAATCAGCTGGAATAGTAATAGTGGCCTTGCATGCAACATCAGGCAGCTCTTCAGCCAAAATGCCATGTTTGTGATTCGACACATATCCTTTGGATGGTTCCATATTAAAGACATTCATTGGTGCCAGTCCGACATCACAACTACCTGATGGCGACACGTGCTTTTCTTTTCTTGCAGTTCTCCATCTGTGAAAGTCCCACCTAAGGACCAATGGGAAGCTTTCATCAAATACTTCCCCTTAACAACCGGAGCCCTTCCCATTTTATTTCAAGTGGAGGTGTATGCAACTTGAACAGCGTGTGCTACATGTCTCAGGTAGGCACCGGCATTGTCTTTGGTACAGGTACTGTATGCTGTCTGTAAAAAATGCTTAGTGTCTTACTTTGATTGCACTCACTCATTGTTTGCAGAGAGGATGCTGCCCTAGCACAAATTATTCACATGTTTGAAAGTGGGATCGACACTGAGACAATGGATATGAGAACTGAGAGGCCGGAGGTAGCCCTACTCTTACGAGAGCGATCAAAACTACCCTTGATGGATGGCGTGTTGTGCCGCAGGGTTCTCAACAAAAGAGGTGAAGCTTTTCATCAACTTGTCATACCTAGCAGTCACAAGGTGTTCATGATGAAGTGGGGCATATGGGCATTGAAAGAACTTTGGAACTAGCCAGAGCTAGATTCTATTGGCCGATAATGGCTAGGTACATTGAGACAAAATGTAAAAGCTGTGAAAGATGTGTTAGACGGAAAGCTAGAGTGCAAAAGGCATCAAAACTGGTTAACATCAAAGTCAGTGGTCCCCTCGAGTTGATTTGTATAGATTTTCTGTCAATAGAACCTGACTCAAGAGACACTAGAAATGTACTGGTCATAAATGATCACTATACAAAATATGCACAGGCATATCCAACAAGAGACCAGGCATCCAAAACTGTTGCCACAGTGTTATGGGAGAACTTCATCAGTCACTATGGTTTTCCCTGCAGACTACATAGTGATCAAGGAGCCTGTTTTGAGTCAGAAGTTGTAGCAAAACTTTGTAGGCATGCTGGAATCTCCAAGTCTCGCACAACACCCTACCACCCGAGAGGGAATCCGGTAGAACGATTCAACAGAACGATTGATCTCTTTGGAACTCTGGATGGGAAAAAGAAGGGGGAATGGAGGAAATATGTTAGGCCCCTAGTACACGCGTATAATTGTACAAGAAATGATGTGACTGGGGAAGCTCCTTTTCTTCTCATGTTCGGCAGAGAGCCGCGTCTTCCCATTGACCTACTGTATGTTTGGGCATCACCCAAAACGCACTCACAATATGTGCGTGACCTGAAGAAAAGACTGAGACATGCATATGAGCTAGCTTCAAGAAATGCTGAGAAAAGGCAGCTGTTGAACAAATGGCACTGGGATGCTAAAGTGACCGCTCTGCCTTTGGAAGTGGGGGACAGGGTCCTTGTAAGGACCCTGAGTCTCAGAAAGAAGCACAAAATCTCAGACAAGTGGGAGTCCACTGTTCATGTTGTTGTCAAACAGCCAGATGAGAGTATCCCTGTCTATGTGGTCAAGCCTGAGGATGGAGAGGGCAGAGAACGGGTCCTGCATCGTGACATGCTCCTTCCCTGTGGGTTCTTACCTACAATCTTGGAAGCGGATCGTGAAAATACTGATGATTCCTTTCATTTTGAGTTGAAGACCGTCCGGTGTTGAATTGTTCAGAAATGTAAACAATCATTTGTTTCCACAAAGAAAGAAAGAGGGAACTATATTTTGTGTTTTTATTTTTATTTCAATCTAGTGATAAAGAGTTAAGGTCATGCAGTTGTGGTTGTGTGTTGATGAAGTGTTGTGAAGATGAAGTTGATGCATTTCAGTTCAGAAATTAATAGTTGTGAATAAACTGGATAGGTAGTATACTGCTACCATAACCCTGGTAAATCCACTTATTGGTTACATAAACAGTGCGGAATGCAATATGTTGGTGAAACAGGTAATACAATGCTTACCAGGTTCATCCAACACAGATATAATATTTCTAAAAAGAAAAACGCACACACTCTTTTGGTAAAACACTTTGTAGAACACAACTGGTCTTCACTTACCGCCACAGTAGTGTAATCCAAGATGGTCCACAGCCCAGAGAAGGAAAATAGATACAACATAAATATTTATTTTAAGAGCATAAATATGGTTATTTTGTTAAGAAGCATAAATGTGTTTTTGGATTAAAATGCATACATTTCATTAAGAGCCACTTAACACAGATTTGGCAATAATTTAATGGAAATGATTTTAAAAATGCCTTTAAGAAATGTGATGATGCTTCCCCTTTAAGGCACTCGTTGCCCTGTGTTTACGCATGCTCCTGGCAGAGCTGAGCAGCAGAGCCATAGACATATATACATAGACGCCTCATTGAGCGCTGGACCGTACGTCGACGTCGCCGCCATATTGGAGGAGGCAGATCTGCCCCGTGAACTAATACAAGTGAATGGAGTGAACTTTAGAAAGCTCCTTCTACAATGTGCTATAAGTTAATGTCTCTCATTTACACATTCACACACGTACGAATATATTCAGGAAACAGATAGGAACCAAAAACAACGTCTGTAACGTTCTCTGATGATTATAAACGTTAACTACTCCTTACATGTTCAGTATACAGGTAGGCACCAAACCACCGGATGTACTTTTATAATGTTTTTATTAGTGTTTACAGCTGCCAACGTATGTAACGCTGCTACTGTGATGATACATGACGGTTAAATATTGAATCTGTGTCTATAATAACCAGATCCTGACACGTAAATGTGATTGAAACGTCGCCCTTGCCAGATGCAGCCCTGACGGCCAGCCCCCTAGACCGATCCTTGCTCGTTTCCTGAGATTCCAGGACAGGGAACGGATCGCTGAAGCTGCGCGGAAGATGGGAAAGGTGCACTGGGACAAGCATCACATCATGGTCTTTCCTGACTACTCCAAACTTGTCACCGAGAAACAGGCTGCTTTTAATCAATGCAAATGCCTGCTTCACGAGCGTCGGATCAAGTTCTCCGTGATGTATCCAGCTGTGCTCTCCCCGAGGACGGTGGACGGTGGACGGTAGACGTGAGTTCACAGACCCCAAAAAAGCACTGGAATTCATTCGCTCTCTGCCCCCGTGAAAGCATATTCATATTCTGCCCTTAAGTTACCTAGAACCATCCAGTTGAACTGTACACGTCTCTCATTTACACTGTTAAACACATCTGAATATGAAAGAGATATTTCATTTACTATTTTGGATGGAGGCATTATGGCTTTTATTATACCTATCATTTTTGGTTGTGCTCTGATTCAGATTGTTATTTGTCTATACTGTTGGCATTAGAGTTGCTATAGTAGGGGGAGCATATCTGTAATGTATGTCACTCCCTGAACTTACTGGTGTACCTTTATTTTATTACTCACCCACTTATTATTTCACCTGTTTTTGGGGTGGAGAAATACATTTGTTTTGTTTTGTCTTCTTCCGTTCCTTCCCACCATTTCCATTAGCACTATAGACCAACCCAGAGCTGATAAGGGCTTAATGGGGAGACATATGCCTCAGATAGACATTACTAGATGAGTGGAGAGATACTTAAAACTAACTTGTTCAAGTATTTTGGTTATATTTGACTGTTTATTGCTTATGACCCTTACACAGCTCTTGTACTGATGTAGCCCTTACTAATTTTTAGCTACATAATTATAGCTGCATGACTGCCCTCTTCGCGAGCTGTTAGACTGTTCAAAGTCACGGACCAAGTTTTTTGTGTGTTAGGTTTGGTGCTTTTTGAGCACCTGCAGGTGACGGCAGTTCACGGGCACCATGTATCAGTATGTATACACATCTTTTTTTCCTGTCAAATTGTTTTCTTTTTTCTTTTTCCCCAATTCTTTTCCTGCCCATGTACATGATGCTTGTTGCTCAGCGATGGTGGTTCCTAATGATAGGTTACATCCCCTACATGCATCGGTTACTAGACCTTCTCCAATCTAATGATGCTGACTGATAAAGGAAGGACCTTGAAACTAATGACATGGAACGTGCAAGGTCTTAACCACCCTATCAAAAGGAAAAAAGTCATAACATTTATTAAGTCGAAAAGATGTGATATAGCATTTCTGCAGGAGACTCACTTATTAACTCAGGAATCTAGAAAGCTTTGCAGAGATTGGGTTGGTCATGTCTCCGCCTCATGCTGGAATGGTCATAGCAGGGGGGTAGCAATTCTAGTCCACAAACAAATGCAATTCAAATGTATTAGGGAAAGTATTGATGATGCTGGACGGGTTTTGTTACTTCTCGCTGAGATTCAGGGCCATAAAGTAATATTAGCTAATGTTTACGCCCCTAATATTGATGATCTCACATTCTTTGGGCAACTAAAGTGTAAACTCAACGATATGGGAGACTACCCGATTTTGATGGGGGGTGACTTTAATCAGGTTATGGATAACATATTGGATCGTAGCACCCCATCACAGCGTCAATGCAAATCAGCCTCCATTATGCACAAAATGGACAAAGCTTCTGGTCTAGTTGATGTCTGGCGGTTATTAACCACAAGAGATTATACTTTCTATTCCCCGCGTCACAATACATTTTCTAGGACCGATTATTTTTTTGTTTCTGGATTTGGTATCTCCTCCATAGTATCTAGCTCTATCGGTAGCATTCTCCTCTCGGATCATGCTCCTGTGTTTCTTTGTGTAACCCCTTTTTGCAATACCCCTAAATCCCCCAGGTGGAGGCTCAATTCCAGCCTTTTGCTTGACCTAAGTTTCAAAGAATCTTTAAGGACTCAAATTAATCTTTTTATAGAAACTAATTTGGCGTCAGCACCATCTGCTGGTGTGGAATGGGAAGCGTTCAAGGCCTTTATTAGAGGTCATATAACACAACATGCTTCTTTCAAAAAGACATCTAACATAATAAAACAATTTGGAGAAGAAGTTTTATGCCGCTGAAGCTGTATTTAAGCAAAATATGACCCCCTCAAATCTCACTAATCTGACCAGACTAAAATATGAACTTAACTCCATTCTGACTCAGAAGGCAGAGTTCTCTCTTTTCAGAGCTAGGCAAGAATACTTAGAAGAGGGCGACAAAGCAGGAAGATTGCTGGCTAGATACATTAAACAGAGAGAGGCTCAGAGCACAATAGCAGCAATTAGGACAGAAGGTGGTGCTGTTACGCGGGATCCCAAAGAGATAAATGAGATATTCAGAGAGTTTTATGCAACGCTTTACTCATCAGAAACGCAAGTTGACCAGCAAGAGATGCATGCATTTCTGACCTCCCTCACTCTCCCCACCTTATCAGTGGACCAGGTAGATTTGCTTGACGCGCCAATCACTAGGGAGGAGATTGTGGATGTTATTAGAGGCCTTCCATCTAGCAAGGCGCCAGGCCCGGATGGCTTCACAGCAGAATTTTTTAAGGTGTATGCTGAGGAACTCTCCCCTCTACTTCTGCAAATGTATAGTGAGGCACTGGATAAGGGCAGCCTACCCCCCACACTGTCTGAGGCACTAATTTCTCTCATTTTAAAGAAGGATAAGGATCCGCTAGACTGTAGAAGCTATAGACCAATCAGTTTGATTGGCTGTGACAGTAAAATTCTTGCTAAGATTCTAGCTGTAAGGTTAGATAAGGTGATAACCAACCTGATTCACCCTGACCAGGCTTTATTCGCACTCGGAGCTCAGCTGATAATATTAGACGTTTGATTGACATCATGTGGACCTCTCAAAATGCGCCCTCCCCTGCTGCTGCCCTCTCTTTGGATGCTGAAAAGGCATTTGACAGGGTGGAGTGGCAATATTTGTTCTCCACCCTGGAAGCTTTTGGTTTTGGCAGGATATTTATTAGCTGGGTCAAATCTTCTATACACCAAGCCTAAGGCCTCAGTGACAACGAATAGCATAATCTCACAGTCCTTTGAGCTCCATAGAGGCCCTAGGCAGGGCTGCCCTTTGAGCACTTTACTTTTTGCACTGGCGTTGGAGCCTCTAGCAGCGGCTATTCGCAAAGACCCTGACTTTCCAGGTATCCAAGTAGGCAGTAGTAGTCATAAACTGATGCTTTACGCGGATGATGCCTTGGTCCTGATAACAGAGCCAGAACGCTCTCTCCCTGCTCTGTTCAAAACCATTAAATTGTTTTCTAAATTATCTGGATATAAAGTGAACTGGGCCAAATCAGAGGCTCTTCCTCTGACTCCCTACTGCCCCAAGACCTTATTCCAACCTGGTGATTTCACTTAGCCCCAATCAGGTATTGAATATTTAGGCATCCTTTTCCCCCCGTCGTTGAATGATTTGGTCCAGGTTAATTTTGAGCCCCTTCTGAACAAATTTAAGATTGATATAGAACGGTGGTCTCGACTATTACTTTTACCTCTGGGGCAAGGTCAATGTAATAAAAATGAACTGCACCCCCAAATTTAATTACCTATTACAGGCACTACCAATGAAGATCCCCCAAAATATTTTAAGTAGTTTAATAGGCTGTGCAACAAATTCCTATGGAACAATAAGCGACCCAGATTAAACTTGAAAAAATTACCGAGGCCAGTGGATCAAGGTGGACTGGGGGTCCCGAATTTGCTTTTCTATCATTATGCATTCAGCCTGAGACACTTGGTGCACTGGGCGCTACCTCCTGAGAGAGCACCCCCGTGGTTTGGTCTAGAAAGCCCTTTGTGTAATCCACTCCCTCCTTTGCATTATATCACCACTAAGCTTTCATTAGAGGCACAGAGTCATCCTATTATTTCACACTTACAGTGGGTATGGAAAAGAATGGCGTTCATATTCGATTTTGATGCAAACCTCCACACTGCAGCCTCCATATGGACCAACCCTAAACTCTGCATAGGGAAATCACCTTTTCTCTGGAAGTCATGGGTCGACAGGGGAATCCTGGCCCTTGGAGACCTTGGAGACCTATATACACTCAAGTCCTATTCTGATATCAAGACACAATTCCACCTACCCCAGAATCAGTTTTCGAGTACTTACAACTCAGACACCTGCTGTTGCACACATTCGGGTCTCTTTCAACACCTCCCCCCACTGTAAGCTTCCTCACACAAATAATGAAAATTTTTGGTAGAGGTCATGAAGCTTCAGTGTATTACTTAATGGTTTTGAAATGCTGAAATGCTGCACTTAGCCAGACTGGCTGCACTGGAGGGCCTATCATACAGGCTAATAAACAGAGTGGAAGGCTTCAATTTGAAATGGGAATGATACTTGTCCAATATGAAAGAACCTGTGTAGGAGATATGGTAGCCAATCTGAACATGACACCTAGCATCGCTGAGCATGTTACACGTTATGATCTGTTATTATTCTTAGTCCCCCCCCCCCTTTTTAAAAAAATAATTAATTAATTAATTAATTTTATTGTATTGCTGTTGTGCTGTCCTGTTTTATCCTTTGTTAGATTGCTCGTCTCGCTTTTTTTGGTTGT
Source organism: Pagrus major (assembly GCF_040436345.1). Lineage (NCBI taxonomy): Eukaryota > Metazoa > Chordata > Actinopteri > Spariformes > Sparidae > Pagrus > Pagrus major. The sequence continues at coordinate 1,099,030 of NC_133233.1, forward strand.
TTTTCTCCTTTTCCTGGAGTGCAAGCATTGTATAACATAGTTATTTGTTTACTTTCTGTATACAAGTCTCAACATTGTTTCGTAACCAACATTTTCCACATGTGTACTTGTAATGTGTGATATTCAAAAATCCCAATAAAATATTAATCATAAAAGTCTTCAAAATCTAAAAATAACAGCACCTACTGATAACATAGATGTCAAATGTACTATTATAATCATCTTTGTTTAAAAATATACTTTTTGTTAAAAAATGTTGGCCCTTTAAAGTTGTGTCCCAGATCTTTGTCAACTCTGTCAGATTTCTACAAAAGCATAATTTAATCAGGCATAAAAACGGTCAGCTATATCCTAAGGACCCCTGTTTCACTTCCTGGTTTCAAAAAAAGGCGGGAATGCTGTTTAGGCACTATTTTCTGATAAATTCATGAAATAATATTGCTATCAGGTGTGTCTCAACCATAACAGGTCAACTCAGTTGCCCTTCTAAATCAAAACAGAATATGAATTGTGGTTTAAAAAGGTGTATTTTGATTAGCATTAAGAGAACTCTTAGCATCTTTCAAAAATAAAATGGCTACTCACTACAACTATGCTGTGAAGTGAAAAAAAGTGACATTTCGTCAACTCCGTAAGACGTCAACTCCGTCAGATATTGCATCTTATGGAGTTGACATCTGTGCTGACGGAGGTGACATAACTCTCAGTTCTCTTTAATAATTGAATAATGTGTTTGAAATCAGTACTTTATTTTCAATTAAATTACGAGCGAAGCATGCATCCGAATGTGTCATAAACTCTCCACAAACCATGACTGAGAAGATGATTAGCGGAAGTGACTTGAGAAATCCCTCAATTAAGAGTACCCTTTTTTTCCACCATGCTTTGGTAAATGAGCTCTCCGCAAGCAAACACAAAACTCCACCCAGGAAACAAGCATTAACCTTATCAGGAAAAATTCTGACAAAATATCGCATTTTCCACAAGATCCAACAGTTTGGAATATCTTGTAAATCTCTGAACAAAAAACAAACCAAGGCAAAACAAGCAAGATACCTCCAGATCATCACCAAAGACGTTCAAGACTTCTTCCACAACTCTGCCCGGATTACAACAGACGAACAAGACACCATAACAAGGAACAAAGTAAAGCATCAGAGGATGATCTTGATGGACAGCATGATAAACCTACACAAGGAATTCACCACAAGCAACCCTACAGTAAAACTCAGCTGCTCATCCTTTTGTGCCTTAAGGCCCTTTCATACATGCCTATGTAAACTTCATGAGAATGCAGCTTTAATGTTGGAGGTGCTGAAATAGTCGGGGGTTGTGGATTCAGCAAAACTGGAGGATAGTTTTAAATTGGTGTGTTGCACACCAGCGACTGAGTCCTGCCTCCTTTGAAAATGTACACGCTGTGTAAACAAGCAGACATTGCTGCTCCCAGAACATGAAGCAACTAATGTTCACTGGAGATAATGGGAAAGAGTGCGACAGTCAACAGCAGATGAAACATACACCTCAACAATAATGATAACTCATGAAGGCAAGCTCTCAGAGCTCATACAATTATATGAGGAAAAACTCAAAAGTGAAACCACAACACGTGTGTCTTGTCCGGAACCAGTCACAAGAATACCGCAACCTGATTCAAATGTGCAAAGAGAACGAGGTCATCGTACACACTGATTTTTCAGAGGCATGGAAATGCGAGTACCATGCTGAAGTCCAGGCATGCCATTTCGGACAGAACTTACCTCTGTTAAATTTACATACTGGTATGTATTACACAAAGGAAGCAAAGTCAGGATTCAGCACAATCTCTGACTCTAAACGCCAAGATGCTGCATTCATTTGGGCCTACATGGATCCTGTACTGAGAGAGATACAGAGGGCACATCCATCAGTTGATACAGTACATTTCTGGTCAGATGGTCCAAGCAAGCAATACAAGAATAAGAAAAATTTCATCCTCCTCAGTGACATTCCTCTGAAATTGAGGTTTAAAAGGGCAACGTGGAACTTTTTTCCAACTTCACACGGAAAGGGCGCTCCAGATGGAATTAGAGGGGCAGTGAAGAGGGCAGCTGACAGTCTGGTTTTAAGAGGACATGACATTGTCAATGCCAAGCAGTTCCATGACAAGTTTTCCAACAGCCTTAACAATGTACTACTCTACCTCACTGATGGACAAGAAATGGAGAGGTTCGACAAAGTCCTTCCTCCTAACCTGAAACCTTTGCCTGCAACAAGAAAGATTCACCAGGTCATCCCAAATCAAAAGAGTCTCTGGTACAGAGAATTGACATGTTTCTGCAGTAAACCAAGAATGTGTCACTGTTTCAGTCCAGTTTGTTTTGCTTTAGGCACTGAGAGAGGCAGCATGAATAACCAGAGATATTCTGCAGCCCCCAAAGAAAATGTCAGTCCTTCCAGAAAAATGCGGAGTTTTTTTGTGATTGTTGCGGGCAAAAATCTTTGATTATGCGGCATGTTTGCGATGGAATATGCGGGATATTTATGCAATTTTATGCGATGAAATTGCGGGAATTTGCAAAAATTGCGGGAACTTGCAAAAACTGCGGTTTGATGAATAAGAAGAAAAAAAGTGATTCCCCCAACACTCTGTTACTAGGCTCACTAGGCTACTACCTTAATGTAAAGAGTCATTTCTAATGACTTCCTATGATAAGCAAGCATACTACATCACAGAAAGTGCTGGGAGTAATTAAGTTCTCAGCTTTCTGATGACTTCACTTCATAACGTTCCCAAGGCAACAGGAGGAAAATGGCTGCTCTTGTGTGAAGTAAACGCAACATTTTTCAACTTTCTGCGAAGATATATGTGACTTTTTTGCAACGAAAATGCGGGGATTATGAAATCATGCAAGCCCTGCATATTTTGCGCATTTTGCGCGGAAATCGGAGATTTATGCGGCCAAAGTGTGGCGTCTTTGAAAAAAATGCGGCCCCTGCATAAATGTGCGGACTTTGGCTGATTATGCGTTGAATTATGCAATCGCATAATCATGTTTTTCTGGAGGAAGAAGAGCCACCATCAGGCCCTGAGGGCACATCCACAGGAATAACTGCTGAGAGTATTAAACCTGGGGACTGGATGGCAGTAGTTTATGAAGAGCACTGGTGGTTGGCCAGAGCTGTTTCTGTGGATGGTGAAAACCAGGATGTGAGAGTGGAATTCCTGCATCCCCATGGCCCCAATGAGAAATTCACACCTCAACATGGCAGGGGAGATGAATGCCTTTGCCCAGTTAAAGATGTTCTTGTTAACCTGGTGGGAAATGCAGCTCCTATGCGTCTCAGTCGAACAAGGGAAATGTATAGCATTTCTCCAGATGTAATGGACTTCATAGAATGTGAACACATTAGCCATCTGCTTCCTGGTGACTAAACAGCAACAGTTTTGTTACACAGGCCAATGTCCAATGTCAATGTCAGATATGTTTCTTTATTTCTGAGCCACAAATCTTTCAAGCAATGGCATTGTCTTGCTACAATGTACACAATTTCAAAATGTCATTACAAAGTATAAATCATATAATTTGCATGGAGGGCTTCTTAAATTATGATAGTCAAATGTCCCATTTATGGTTACTGGCGCAGAAAATCACAGATACTATCCCCATCCAATTTTCTGACCTATATATGTCCTTACATTTTTGTATTGCAATATTGAATTTAGATATGTCGTCCCATCCCTAGTTGTAATAAATGGTGGCTGTTTAATTCAGGGGAAAATAGGTCTTTCACAGTTATTGTTATTTAGTTTGAAAGTTGATCAGTTTGGTTACAAAGTTTCTCAATCATGTTCTCAATCATGTTTGGAATGGCTTTCTGTGTGCTTCCAGTTTTTAAGGTTTGTGTACTATTATGTTTCATATGCGTCAACTCCGTCAGTTGGCTGTCACCTCTGTCAGACGGACTTTTTCTGTGATATTCATGAAATATATGTTCATAATGGTTTATAAAATGAGTTCATGTCAATAAAAAGTGTCTTTGGTACACCTAATGTGTGTCCTTTGTGTTAAAAAATTATATGTTGTTTATCGCGAAGACAAATGACATTATCAACAAAAATTGTAAGTTGGCAACATTATAATGGTATTTATTTCTTGAATAAGAAAATATTAAACATTTTTATTATACAGCTAATTAAATCATCTTGTATTTAATACAACAAAAATCATTAAACATTTCCTTAATGTTTTATATTATAATACTATGACTTTTTGTGTGCCTGACGGAGTTGACAAAGTTCAAGTCCTCAGCTGCAAAAAATGCTATTTAAGAAAAAATTAAATCACTGGGTGGTTGGCCCATTAAAAGGTTTAATAGCCAAGACTTTGATCTTTTAAATATATCTTCCAAGCATGATTGAAGGTTAAAAATAAAAAAAAACAAAATAAGGTTTTGTCACAATTCTCAAGAATGGGTGATTTATTATTTATATGGCTTATTATACTCAACATGGAACAGAGTGCTACAAAAAATATTTTTTTAAGTACATAGCCTTTTGCACAAACTGTCTTATAGAGCTCTGGGTTGTGGTGGTGTAGTGTAGACACTGTGTAACCACTAAGTGGAATTTAACCAGGGTTATGGTAGCAGTTTACTACCTATCCAGTTTTATTCACAATTTTCAATTTCTGAACTGAAATGCTACAAATGCTAGAAGTGGAAACCATAGAAATATACATTACCATCAACATACAACCACAACTGTATGACCTTAACTCTTTATCAATACATTAAAATAAAAATAAAACACAAATATATTTCCCTCTTTCTTTGTTTTCTGAAAACAAATGATTGTTTACATTCTCTATAAACAATGTAATTATTATTTTTACTCTTTACAAAGGCACCGGACAAGATGCTCCTTGTCTGTTTGAATTGGGAGTCCCTTTCTCAACCCACGAGAATAATTCAATACCGGACGGTCTTCAATTCAAAATGAAAGGAAGCCTTTGTTTTTCCTTTTAATTGTCGTTAGCAAAAAAAAAAAAATGTTTAGTACTGGCCAGCAAAAAAATAAAAGTTATATAGAGCTCTATATGTGAAGTGCAGTGTGATGTTTTGCCTGAAAATATCAGACGGGGTCCAAGAGGTGGCAGGCGGCAGCTGTTCTCCCAGTAGCCACAGGAAAAGCACAGTCTCTGCTCCAATGACGACCCACTAGCAAGGAAACATCGTATTTATAAATGAAATGAAGGCAGGCTAATACAGAGCACTGACGAGCAGGACACACGGCAATACACAGCAATAATGACCTTCTGAGCCCGCGATCCCTACCAGAAGCACCATACTATTGGCTGTCGTAACACTGTCGTAATATGACACCGTCTAAAGGGCACTACACAAAACGATACTAACTGAAAACATCAGCTGACTGAAACTACAGCTGGGTTACAACTGCAGCAGCAGCAATAGATGCAGCAGACAAACTGGCACTTTCATTAGTAGCAGGTTCACTTCCAACTGATCTGATGAATGTACAGTTCTAATGTGCCTGTGCAGGTTAATGTAGAGCCTGCTCGATATGAGATTTTAACCTTGCATACTCTGTTCATACTTACCATAAAAGTTAAAAACAACAACTCATACTTACCTTAAAAAGTTAAAACAACAATTCATTAGTGGTGGGACTCAATTAGAAAAAAATAATCTAATTAATTAGAGGCTTTGTAATTAATTAATCTCAATTAATCGCATATCAATATGTAATACTCTGATAAATATCAGTGGTATTTATTTCATTATTTCCATGGGAATAAGTTAAGTATAAAATGCCAGTTCATGGTGAAGTTAAAATCTACATAAATAACTATTTCTATAAACGAGGTATTAAAATGTATAAATAATTAATGTTTAAAATGAGTAACTTTAAAAACATCAGTTCATGAGATGTGTGTGCCTTTAAAAGAAGTTAAAAGTGATTCTATTACGTTACATTATGCGCGTGAGTTCATGCGTGAGGTCATGACCTGAATGTTTACACTTCCGGGGAGAGACTCGAGCGAGGAAGAAGAAGGGAGCAACATGTTAATGGCGTAGAGCGGAGACTTCGGGACTGTGTGTGTCGCCAGTGTGGAGTTTTATGAGTGAGTGACTGTGAACTTTAGTTGAGCGACGTGTTCGGAGTGTGTTTAGTCCGACTCTCCACCACTGCTTGTGTTTTGTGAACACAAAGACGAGTTCGGTTCTGTTAGCTAGCGGGAGCTAGGCTAACACCACGGGCCTCGCTGAGGGGAAACGCCGCCTGCACGGACGGGAGGAGCTTCGGTGAGTCGTCTCGGGAGAGAGTCGTCGACGGAGGTCGCTTCGCTGCTGCCGAGGGACACAGAGGACGTTTCGCTGCTGCCGTGGGAGACGGAGGTTCGCCGCTGCGAGCTGCTGCGAGCGGAGACGGTCGTTACCGCAACGAGCGAGCGATTCATCAGCTGCGGCCTGGTCTGGCTGACTTCACAGACACACGGGAGTACAGGTATCAAAAGGTTTCCATCATGAGCTCCAACTAAGCGCGCCAACGAAAGTAGAAAAGAGTGCACTCAAAATAAAATTAGACAGTTTGAGAAAAGATAAAAACTCTAAAACCCCGGGGTTCTATTTTTTTATTTTCTATATCTCTCTTCCAAAGAGAAATGTTTGGATGTGTGTTTTCCCTGCATCATTAATACATTTCCTGAAACTGAGATTATTGTGTTTGGTTTTATTAAATTGTGTTTCATTATTGAAGTATTAAGATACATACAGGTCAAGTGTATTCCCTACAGTCTCCAACGTTATTTAAGAGTGAGAATCATACATTACCCTAGACTGTATACTATTTGAGATGTGACTTTTACCATAATACATTTGATAAGCGTTAAAGCTTCATATACACGAGCCGGTGGTAAAAGGGTTACAAATATTTGACACTAGAAGCAAAATTTTTCAATTTAAATGGATTTTGGTATATGACTGAATCAATGAATAGACACATAAATGAGCTTAAACAACAAAATCGTGTTTATTTTCATCACTGAGTGTTAATATAAAGTGCAATATGAACAAAGAATATTATGATTGCATTATTCACAAGGCACAAACTTAAATTCAAGTAAGCTATATTCAAGCTTTTTCAGGACTTTTTGTAAACGTTCTATGTCTTAAACACATTTGTTTTTGTTTATTAAAATAAAAAACAGCACTTAGGTTTCCACTTTTCTGGAATGTACTGTACTAACATTGCAAAATAGTTAGAATAATATCCTTGGCATAAAATAAACAGTCCAACAGTTAAACATAAAGTGCCCTTTCTACCATAAATGGTTTTGAAAAACAACACAGAAACAAAAATGATCCATCAACTGATGACAGTCCCTACCTGTCTACCACCGAGAGTGGCTGACAGTCCACTGCAATCCACTTCGCCAGTGCGTTTGTCATGAAGTTGATCAGGTCTCAACGTGCTGCGATGGAGTCATCCAACACCCCAGCTGGTTAGGCTGCAAGTTGAGCTCTCATCAGCTTCACCCCGTTAAGTTCAGGTACCAAAAACTGATGTTTACATTTATTCCAGTTTTAACTGACTGTTTGATTGTTCTAGTTTTTACTGATGTAATTTCCCAAAATATGTGGACTGAACATGTGAAGGGGGCAAAAACCTATGACCTTTGTTGTTTTTTCCTTTTCTTTTTTAATATTTAGGTTATTGTATGTATGTTTAGCACTTAAATCGATGGACTTTGCATTATGTTTATGATGCAGCAATGTTAAAAATGTATTCCACTGTTTTAATGTGAACTTGAAATGTCCCAATAAAATAATGGACATTATGTACTTGTTTCGTTGAATAATTTCATAATTTCATGTTCATGTTCATGTAACAATTTCATTTTATAATACTAAGGTTAATGTTCAGTAATTAATGCTAATGTTGCTCTCAAACCAACATTTTGATTTTAACCCACTTCTTTGGTAACATTAACCCAACAACATGGTTCTATTTTAGCCCATTTATTGGATAACATTAACCTAACAGCAGAGTCGTTTTTAACCCATTTTTGGGTATACAGTCTCAACCCAACATGCTGGGTCAAGCCCATAACCCAACCCTGCTGGTCTAGAACAACCGAAGTTGGCCAGGTCCAGCGTTGGGTCACCCAAATAACCCAAATTGGGTTATTTTCAACCCAGCAGTTTTAAGAGTGCATACTTAGCTTAACCCTCGTGTTGTCCTGGGGTTCTGACCCCAAGTTAAATCTTTTCCCGTCAAAATTAGTTTTTTATTCATCAAATGGTCTGAAAATAATGGGGGTTGTCCGATACTATGCTCTTAATGATTGAAATAAAATTTGAAATAATTAGATTGAATTATTGTCCTTAATAATTGTCCTCTGGGGTCAAAAAGACCCTGCAGCACAAAGTGGTGCGATGGAGCAAATTGTCACACCATACTGCTTTCCAAAACATCTTTGATCTTGGATGTTTGATGTTGTGTGTGTTAAGTCTGAGAGAGACAGGCAGCACAATGAGGAGGCAGAGGCGCTATACTGCACAGGAGGCTTGTGAGCTCATTTTTAATCATATTGTGGAAAAGAATGACCAGGAGGTCAATGCTGAACATAATGAGGCGGAAGAATCAACTGATGAGGAGGATTCAGGGTCAGAAGAGGAGGGAGGAGGGAAACCTTGGGACGATTATAGGCTCAAAACTCACATCTGAAACTAACTGGGAAGCTGTGTGTAAAAAAAGGGCATCGGCGCCTGTTCTGTTTGAGGAAATTGAGTCGCTTCCACATTGACAAATCTATCATAACTCTCTTTTACCATGCTTTTATTGAATCAGTTTTATTATTTGCACTAGCAGCCTGGTTTGGGAACCTCTCTTTGAAAAATAAAAGCTCGCTCAACCAAATAGTAAAGGGGTCTAGCAGGCTGATTGGTGAGCCTCAGCTCAACGTGGAGACCTTGTATACAAAACAGCTACAGCGCATATGTGGTTCAATTTTAAATGACAGTTCCCATCCATTGTACACTGAGTTTCAGCTTCTCCCCTCTGAGCGCAGGTTTACAATCCCTAGGTGTAGAACAAAAAGACACAAAAACAGTTTTGTCCCTGCAGCCATTACACTGAGGAATAAGTCATAGCCATGGATTAAAGTTCTCCGTCGCTACGATGGATTTCCGTCATTCAAACTTCACAGAGGCGAGATTATGAGATCAATGTAGATTGGAGGAGAACAAGTGTTGGCTGATTTTTATTGGCAGATTGTCACACCAATGGTATCGTTAACAGTGTGTGCACGCCTGACCAATTATCAATTAGTTTTTGAGTTTAGTCAACACGTGAGAACTCGTCTGACATGGAGAGTCTCCTGTTGTGTGCTACATGTGTGAAATAACAACTATAGTCTGGACTTTGTCTGCAGTGTATCTGTGTAAACGGCTTCATTCAGCGTCTCTCCCTCCCCTCTGGCACCGTGAGTTACCATGGTTACAGGAACGCCCTGAAACTTTATAATGATGATCAATTAGAAGTTTTTGGTTAGTTTGACTGTACAGAATCATGAATGTTGCCTGATTGTAGCTCAATGCTGAAATCTTGTATTATAACATATAACAAAGCCTCAGAGCTTCTTTGATTACTAACAGTATGTTAGTGATGACAGAAAGGTGATAACTCACCATCAGACTGACAAGGCTGCAAAAGTTGCTGCTTGTATGATGTATTTTTCTGTTAAACAATAAGAGGCTCACTTTAAACAATATTATTATTAGTAGTAGTAGTAATAATAATTATAATTAATGATGATGATGAGAAGAAGAAGTAGAAAAATAGCGTACTGAAAAGCTCTGTAGATGGTTGATTATTCGGAAGAGTAAAGACAGTTTGATTTCATAGATTGAAAATTACATTGAAAAGACAAAAAACATTTTAAGTGTGAATAGAACAGCTGTTCAGATCATCCTCCTGTAACACACTGTTGGTCAAATATTTAAACTTTATGTCTGCATTAGAGAACATGGTGTGGGGTGAGGCTGTAAATCTTATCTTATTTTTTTAGCACGTGTCAAGTTACGTGCCCTGTAACATGTTTCACAAATTACAAATTGGGAATATGACTTGGCTACAGCTCGAAAATACATTTCAGTCAAAAGATTTTTTTTTGCTTTAATCCATGCATAGCTGTATTTTGCACAGATGATTATTGCTTTTATTTACTCCTTGCTGTATTTATTTTATTTACTTACTTATTTTCTTTTTACTATTAGTATTGTAGTTCACTTCAATATCTTAGTATGATCTGGACGTGTAAGAACTTTTTAATTTGCTGTTTTTTAATTTCCACTGTCCTAAGTTGGATGATGTGTGATATGTGTCTGTTTTTTCCATATGTGTGTATGAGGACTCTACTGCAAACAGGGTACTAATAAAGTAACTTGAACTTGAACTTGAAATAATGATGAGGTGATAGATCCAACATACAGAACACATGCTACTTCTTCCTCTGAAGAAGCCCCCACATCGCCTGCTGCAGAAATGGAAGAAGGGTATGAAGTGAAGGAAATGATGAACATGATGATGAGGTAGAATCTGAAGCTGAAATGGAAGAAGTGTCAGAAGTGGAGGACTGCACTTATGATGATGAAGAGGAAAAATCAACTGATGAGAAAGAATCTGAGGGGGAGGACCCAGCTGAGATAGAAAAATATTTCCAGTCAAAGGATGAAACATTGATCTGGTCTTCCATCCCTCCCAGTGAGGGAGGACGCATGTTGACAGGAGAGAGAGAGAGAGAGAGAGAGAGAGAGAGAGAGAGAGAGAGAGAGAGAGAGAGAGAGAGAGAGAGAGAGAGAGAGAGAGAGAGAGAGAGAGAGAGAGTACCATGGTCCAACCGCATATGCAAGGTCTCCTATTGAAGACATAAAGCCCACTTTTGACCTGTTTCTGCCCAAGCCTATTGAAGAGGTGGTGCTGAACATGACAAACAAACAAGGAGGGGCAACAAGTGGAGAAAGATGGATCGAATGATCCTGCAGGCATGTGGGTATGTTGATTCTCGCTGGCAGAGTTGTGGACTCGAGTCACGTGACTTGGAATCGAGTCAGACTCGAGTCATGAATTTGATGACTTTAGACTCGACTCGAAAAAATCTAAAAAGACTTGCAACTCGACTTGGACTTTAACATCAGTGACTCGTGATTTCACTTGGACTTGACCCTCTTGACTTGAAAAGACTTGCTACTTTCCCCGAAAAAAAAAGATTAAAAAGTATGTTGACATGGACCGCTCTCTCTCTCTTTGCACCTGTGTTCGTGATGTGTGTGCGGCACGACATCCAATCAAATTAGATCCACGTTGTTTCGAGCTGACAGCATCGAACCAATCAGAGTACTGGAAAACCAATGAAGGGGAACATACTACAACGCGCCAGTAGGCAAAAATGATACCAAATGTAGTTTCATTTGGCTTTAAAAACTATGAAGTGGTCTACAAAAACGAATTGCAGTCTGTAAAACATGCGGGTCGAAGATTACAGACGGAGACGCGACAACCTCCAACTTCGTTCGACATTTGAAGTTGCACAAAGAACAGTAAGTTTTGAATGAAAGCCAACACTAGCTTATTGGCTAAGTAAAATCATTGCTTGCTAGCTAGCTCAACGAGACTGTAACGTCACCTTGGCTTACAAACACGGCAAACTGTATCTCCAGTGGGTTCATTAATGGATAAGTTCATTATTTTGCACTTTGAGCTCCCTTTCTGTGTAGCTGCTAGTCTTGGATGAAATAGAGTGACACGGAAATGTTGACAATTGGTCTAGTCTCAAGCGTTTGGCTAGAATCACCCCCTACTTCAGAATTTTTCGCTACAGGCACGACAGAAACTGTATTTCGTTAAAAAGACACTCGTTTTGGAACATTAACGAATACCATTAGCAGTTAACCACTCTGTGAGTTGCACGTCTTTTGAAAACGAACGTTTAGGGTTGATTTAAGGACCGCTGAATGCCCATATCTGAAGCATGGGGGTGATTCTAAATTAACTAAATGCTCGAGACTGGACCAATCGTCAAAATATCTGTCAAACATACTATTTCATCCCATACAAACCAGAAATTGGGCTCAAAGTGCAAAATGGTGAACTTCTCCTTACTTATATGGTAAAAGGATAGTTTAAGATTTTTTTGAAGTGAGATTGTATGTGCTTAGCAGCTAGTCAGTGGATCATACACAGTAAACTGCTGCCAGCAGCAAAACTTAAGCAAGCCTAATCAAATCAAGGTCAGGTTAGCTGCTAATGTACTTTATATTAAGAATATGTGTACCATTTTAGCTTGCTGCCAGACAATAGGAAAACTAAGTATATCTCATTCTCTCCATTTCATTCCATTGACAAAAATGGCCATTTTACTTTGCAGCACACAGGAGTTGCTAGCTGCTAGTCTACTGCTGCCTCATTAGGTCATGTTATTTAGGTAAATCACAACTAAGCTGAACTATCATGAAGACATAGAATAGCCAGCAGTAAACCAGCCATTTCTGTGTGATGCAGGTAAAATTGCTGTTTTTGCCAATGGAATCTGGTGTGCTGTAGAGAGTGAATTAACTAGCATACTTAAGTTTCCTGTCGGAAAGGGCTGTTTCATGGCAAGGTAAAGCAGTAAAATATTATTATTATAGTAAGTGTACACTGATAATGAAATTTATTTTATCAATGTAATGTTAAAACAATGTTATAATTGATATATGAGGAGATAGTTTCAATGCAATTTATGTGTGGCTAAAAGGGATTTTCTGACATCTGTTTGATATGCTTACCTGTTACAGATTTGAAGAATACCAGATGAATAAAAGCATCATAGATGAACCACAACAGCCTTCAATCTCACAATTCTTGGACATTCGTGTAGGGCACTACAGCATGAGTCATCCACAACAGAAGGCTATTACCAATGCAATACTGTCCGACTTAATCATTGATTGCAACTTTCCCCTGTCTATTGTGGAAAACAAGAGCTTTTGGCACTTTCTGACAGTAGTTGACAGTAAGTACAGCCCAGTGTGTCGCAGAACATTGACATCAAAAACCGAGAGCCTCACTGAGAAGAGACGTTCAAGATTGAAAACTCAATTGAGCAACGCTGAGCATGTTTCAGTCACTGTGGACATCTGGTCTGATCGTAAGATGAGGGGATTCCTTGGTGTCACTGTCCACTGGATAGAGAGAGAGACAACGAGGATACAGCTAAAAACGAATCTCTTGGCCTGCAATCACTTCAAAGGCTCAGACACAGCCGAAAGAATCTGTGACCAACCTGCCCCCTTTTCAGACCAAGTCTACCTCAAAGCAGCCATCTTTGATCCAGCCTTTTCTCTGCTGTGGGTGGAGCCCCATGTTCTGGTCAATCGTGACATCAAGGCAGAGGTGGTACAAAGAGTTAAAGGTAAATATTATTGACTTCAATGCAACTCTTTTCCTCATAGTCTAATCTAATTAACAGCATCAGTAATTGCATTTTTCAGTCTAACACTGTATCACCAACACCAATGGTATTAAGGGTTCTTTTGTTTCTGCTGTTGTTGTTAAATGTTTTTGCAGAATTGATCCTGCAAGATGCAGCAGAGACTGAGCAACCCGTGTCTCTGGTTGACGAAGAAGAGCAAGAAGACCTTGGAGAAGGAGAAGGGCTGTTTGCTGCATACCATAAGAGGCAGAAGAAGGATGTTGGGACCACTCCAGCACTACAGCTAAGTCACTACCTAGACATAGCCGAAGGACAGAACGCACTTTTGTTCTGGGCACTGAACATGAAGAATCTTCCTTCACTCTTCCGAGTGGCCATCAGAGTCTTGGCAGTGCCTGCCTCTAGTGCTCCAGTGGAGCGAGTTTTCAGCCACGGTGGCATCATACTACGTCCCCATCGTGCACAAATGACTGACAACCTTTTGGCCAATTTGATCTTCTGCAAATGCAATGCAGCATAGGGCCCTGACATAGAAAAGCACAACTCTGTTCATTGCCATGTTCATGACACTTCCAATCCAGTCCCCTTCCAATCTCACTCACTCACACTCACACTCTCACAAATACACTCACTCTCACAGAGGACTTCCGGTTTGGGTGAGCATGTGAAGGCAGCATTGTCTCAGTCTCCAGCAGCGACAACTTTGAAAACTTACTTTTTCCTCAAAAAACTCCACCCAACTAAAACTAACAGTGCTTTTAACTGAGTCCCAAACACATTAGACGAATGCCAAGAAAGAAGAAAGAACCTATAATGGAAGAAATGGAAGAAACAGAAACAGACGCGGCCGCCTCTTCGACAGACGATAGCAATGTGCTAACTAGGATAGCCACCATGCTAGAAGAGCGCATAGCTAACATGCTAGAAGAGCACAGAGCTAGCATTGCAACCGATTTCAAAGCTACATTCGCGACCCTGGAATCAAGGCTCGACAAAATACAGACAAAGATTACAGACCACGGTCAGCGAATGGACTCACTGGAATCCCACGCTGAAGTGCAAGATCAACGAATTCAAGCCTTGGAGGAGAGGTGTGTAGCACTAGCAAATAGCAACACCAAGCTAACAGCTAAAACTATCGACCTCGAAAGCCGTAGCTGCAGAAACAACATCAGGATCATTGGCCTCCCAGAGTCAATAGAAGGACCCAGGCCCACAAGCTTTTTTGCAGATCTTCTGGCCGAAATACTCGGCGACCAGATCCTTCAGTCCCCCCCCGAGCTGGACCGAGCCCATAGAGCGCTCACCGCTAAACCACTGCCAGCCTCTCGGCCCAGACCGGTAATAATTCGCCTCCATCGCTACCAGACCAAGGAGGTGATCATTCGAGAGGCTCGTAAGAGGCGAGGGAAGCTCCAGTACCGAGGGTCACCAATCCAGATCTTTGAGGACTACACGCCTGAAGTCGCCGAAGAACGAGCTAAGTACCGGACGGTGATGGCCGAACTTTACAACCTGGCTCTCCGGCCAACGCTTCTCTTCCCGGCCCGCCTACAGATTACTCTGGAGACCGGCGCAAAGAAGAGATTCTCATCACCCGAGGAAGCTACCTCCTTCGCGGCTAAATACCAACAAGCCCCGAGGCCTGATTAGCTTAGCTTATCAGCTGTTTCTCCCGTGGCTAATGTGAGTAATGCTAATCCAGTTTCCTCACAAGAGGAGCTGATTTTGTTTTGGCAAGTCTTTAAATGAAGACGGTAGCCTGGAGAGCCCTAGCACTTATTGTTTTTTTTGTTTTTTTTAGGACGACATATTACGTTTATTATTCTGTTGAGTTTAATGGGACTTGAGGACTAATCAGACGTGCTAGGGCCCAGGCCTGTTGTTTACTATTTAGCCTAAATGCAATGCAAACGCTATATCAGCTGGTTCAGAAGCTGGTTACACTTGATTTCAATTTGTGACTAGTTAAATAATAAATAACCTGTTTTATCTTATCTCATATCATTATATTTCATATTTTTGATATAAAAAGTTTGGAAAGACATTACATAATTAAAAACTGCTATTATAAGGAATAGGTGATTAACCTCACTTTATCACTTAAAGTATAATTCTAAGAGACCAATGCCCTGTATTTTATTTCAACTTTAAACCGACCTCTTTTTAATTTTTTTTTTTAATTTTTAAATTTTATCATTTCATTAAGATACTTTTGATTTACTATGGGCATTCAAATCAAACTGCACAAGGGTCGTGAAAGTGTGTTTGGGGTCCACATTTTTTCTTTTTTACTATTGGGGTGCTAACTGATCTCTTTAAGCTGCAAAGCTGAGACAAGTGAAGAAGAGAAGAGAAGACGCAGAAAGGGAAGTATGACAGTTCGGGTTTAGTTTTGATGGTTGGGAAAGAGGGATGGGTGGAAATGTTCTCACTCGACTTTGTCTATTTTGAGTTCTGTGCTATGTGTGCATTCATTTTCCATTTTGCTATTTCTGTACAGAGGATTCCACTCACTTGTTGCTGCTTGCTCCTCGAGACTGACCTGACAATTTTACTGCTGGACACCGAACCATGGCTAGTGTAACCAAGGGGGGCGCCGCTGGCGGACAGGCTGTGAGGATAATTTCACTAAACACTGGGGGGCTCAACGCTGCAATCAAACGTACAAAAGTTATGACACACATTAAAAACTTGAACGCCGACATAATGTTTCTTCAGGAAACACATTTATGCATCTCTGACCAGAGGAAATTAAATAGGCCTTGGATTGACCAAACTTTTCATTCTAAGTTCAATGTAAAAACAAGGGGCACAGCTATACTAATTCGGAAAAACGTTCACTTCACCTCAGATAAAGTAATTACAGATCCAAACGGTCGATACGTTATTGCCACAGGTACACTATACGAAAAACAGGTTATTCTGGTATCAGTCTATGCTCCCAATTGGGATGACCATAAATTTGTGAGCTCACTGTTTACTACCATTCCAAATTTAGATTCCCACCTTTTAATTATGGGAGGAGATATGAACTGTGTGATTGATCCAGCATTGGATAAGTCTAGCTCGCGATCATCCACGCTTATGAAAATGTCTCAGGCTTTTTCCACATTTATGAATCAGTATGGACTGGTCGACCCTTGGCGATTTTCACATCCCTCCGCGAAACAATACTCTTTTTTCTCTCATGCACATCGCTCGTTCTCGCGTATAGACTACTTTCTGGTAGATAAAAAGCTCATCCCAGAGATTGTCTCCACCCAGTATTTACCTATAACAGTATCAGACCATGCCACAGTAATTTTAGATCTTCACTTTAACATGAAGCCAAAGGGATTTAGATATTGGAGGCTAAATCCTCTCTTGTTGGCGGAGGCTAATTTTTGTAAGCATATTTCTGAATCGATTACCTTTTTCTGCGAAACTAATAAAAATAATGAAACCTCCCCGTCCATTTTATGGGACACCCTAAAAGCCTACATAAGGGGCAAAATTATTTCTTTCACGTCTCATGCTAATAAAATACGCAGATCCCGGCAAAAAGAGTTGGAAGAGGCTATCACGGATGTGGATAATTCCCTCTCATCCACAAATACACCTGATCTATATAAAGAGAGAATAAGACTCCAAACAGAACTTGATCTTCTTCTTACTTCCGAGGCTGAACAACTTCTCCTTCGCTCCCGGGGGTTAGTATACGAGCATGGGGACAAAGCTGGTCGTCTCCTTGCACAGCAATTGAAGGCAAAAACAGCATCAAACCAAATTACTCAGATTACTGATGATTCAGGTTCAGTAACTTCGGACCCAGACAAAATAAACAACGCCTTTTAGATCTTTTTTTTCCCATCTTTATACCTCAGAATCCCTCACAGACGAAAGCCAACTAATCAACTTTTTTGAAAAATTGGATTTACCTAAAGTTTCACCCGAAAATAACTTGAAATTAGACGCCACCCTTACACTTTCAGAAATTAAAGAAGCAATACAGTCAATGAACAGTGGTAAATCACCAGGTCCAGACGGTTACCCGGTCAATTTTTATAAAAAAATTTCAGATCAACTAGCCCCACTACTGCTTGAAATGTTTAACCACTCATTCGAACAAGGTACCTTACCACCCACACTCATGCAAGCTTCTATCTCCCTAATTTTTAAAAAGGGCAAAGACCCACTTAGCTGCGCATCCTATCGACCAATATCGCTCCTCCCGGTAGATGTTAAGATACTCGCAAAAATCCTAGCTCGGCGATTGGAATCTGTTATGCCCTTGATTATTTCAGAAGACCAGACGGGATTTATAAGGGGAAGACACTCATATTCTAACATAAGAAGGCTTCTCGGCGTCATCCTCTCTCCATCTCCCTCTAACGTCCCAGAGGCCATAATATCCCTCGACGCCGAGAAAGCCTTCGACAGGGTGGAGTGGGCCTATCTTCTCTTTTCCCTGAGACAGTTTGGTTTTGATAACAATTTCATTTCATGGGTCAGAATACTCTACTCCTCTTCCTGTGCCTCGGTCTGCACAAACAATCAACGCTCCGCTCCGTTCCCACTTTTTCGGGGAACAAGACAGGGGTGCCCGCTATCCCCACTATTATTTGCGCTCGCGATTGAACCACTTTCAGTGGCTTTGAAATTGGTGGGGGGATTCGGAGGGATTAATAGATGGGGCATAGAACATCAAGTGTCGTTATACGCAGACGATCTGCTTCTCTATGTTAGTGATCCCTTATCAAATATCCCACGCATTCTGACAATATTAAATTCCTTCGGTCGTTTATCTGGATATAAACTTAACATTTCTAAAAGCGAATACTTCCCAAAAAACCAATTGGCCGCCGACATACCCCCATCGACTATACCTTTTAAAAAAGCCAGCACAGGATTTAAATATCTTGGCATTGCAATTGCACGTTCCTTACGAACAATACGAGAGCAAAATCTTACTCTATTAACAACGAAAGTCAAGTCTGATCTACATAGATGGAACTACTTACCGCTGTCCCTAGCCGGTAGGATCCAAATTATAAAAATGAATGTATTACCAAGATATCTTTATGTTTTCCAATGTTTGCCCATTTTTCTTCCCAAATCATTTTTTACAGTTATAAACGACATTATTTCATCTTTCATTTGGGCTGGCAAACGACCAAGAGCTAGTCGCTCACTTCTCTATAGAGATAGATCAGCTGGGGGACTGGGTCTACCTAATCTAATTGGTTATTACTGGGCATCCAACATGCATAAAATACTATCTTGGTACACGTCCCCCCAAACTAGTTGGTGCCAGAGTGAAGCGGCCTCCTGCTCCTCGTCGCTACGCGCCGTAGCATGTAGTACCTTGCAGTCTTCCCCGTCTAGTCTTTCTTCTAACCCAGTTGTTATCGGAACATTAAAAATTTGGTCGCAAATAAGACGCCACTTTGGATGGCTCACCCTCCCTTTGGCATCCCCGATTTGCAACAATCATTTGTTTATCCCAGCAAAGACTGATCCAAGATTCTCTGTCTTAGAAAACAAGGGACTTCGTAGTCTGGGCGACTTATACATCAATGGTATTTTTGCAAGTTTTAATCAATTAATTTCTAGCTTTAATCTTAATAAATCAGATTTTTTCCGGTACTTTCAAATGCGTCACTTTGCGAAGACGCACACGACTTCATTTCCACAGATACCGACTCCCAACGGAATGGACTTGGCTCTTAAAGCCAAGGCCCTGCTAAAGGGCCACATCTCCTACTTTTATAACTTACTATCCCCATCCAGTGAATCCCTTTTACATAAGACTAAGATGAACTGGGAGTCAGAACTCCAGCTGAGCTTCTCTGAGACTTTCTGGGAGGGAGCTATAGGGGCCGTTAATTCGTCATCCAGCTGTGCCAGACTTTCATTAATACAATTTAAAGTATTTCACAGACTACACTACAGTAAAGAAAAATTGTCAAAACTTTACCCGGACAAATTTGATGACAAATGTAACAGATGCTCTCAGACTCCATGCAACCTTACCCATATGTTCTGGGCATGCCCCAGGTTGTCTGAATTTTGGCTACGATTTTTCAAAACAATTTCAGAAATACTAGACATAAATCTAACTCCGACTCCACATATTGCTATATTTGGCAAACCTCCAGACAACCTTCGTACCACAGGTATCCAAAACAACGTTATTGCTTTTGCCTCTCTTATCGCCCGCAAAAGAATTCTGTTGCTATGGAAATCACCTCAGCCACCATCAATCAAAGTCTGGTTACATGACATTTTAGGTCTCCTGAAGTTGGAGAAGATTAAATTCTCCCTCCGAGGCTCTTCCGATAGGTTCTTTACTCATTGGAGACCGTTACTTAAATATCTAGACAAATTACCAGCTCGGGAAGTTTCTTTGTAGAAGCCTATTTGCGACCATTTACAAACTTATCCATTAGCGCCAGCGGCGGCTGCCCCCCCCTAAAAAAGCTTTTCTCTAAGACATCCCAGCATGACAAATCTACTTTGAGGTTTAAGGAGCAAGCAACCATTGATACTACCTCATATTGACGAGCACTAGCACTTTATTTTTGTACTTTTAATTTAATATTTTCTGTGTTGTTATTTGTGATTTTTCTCTTTATATGTGATCATACCTTCTTTCTTTCCTTGTTGTTTCCTATACATTTTTATTGTGTCGGATCTCTTTTCAATTAGATACTCTTATTTATTCTTTTATTTATTTAGATATCATTTCTGTTTTATTTTTTATTTATTTTATTAATTAATTAATTTATTTATTTTTTCTCTCTCCTTGAATTAATTTATCAATTTATATTTTATTTTTGAGAGAATGTGTGGGTCACCCTACCTAAATATGACATACTTATCTTCAAATTACCAGGGTGGACGGGGTGGGGTGGGTGGGTGGGTGGGTGGGGGGATTGTTCATTTATGTTCATTTATGTTCTTGAATGTAAAAAAAGAAAAAGAAATAATACTATTTGTATGTACCTATGTATTTCATGCCTGACAATTGATAAATAAAAGTTATAAAAACAAACAAACAAATACACTCACTCTCACACACATATACACACACACACATACACTCACTAGATTATTAAGATCATTTTTTTTGAGTGAGGATATCTTTTATAAAGTGGTGACATGTTTGAAAAGGTTAAGGTTACACTTAGCTTTTGAAATGAGTCAAAAATATGTTTTAGAAAGTGGTGACATATTTGGAAAAGTAACATTTAACTGTTTTTGTGATGCTCACTTCATCCAAATACCTGTTTGAGGGTGAAGACATGGTTTTTAGTTTAAGGCTAAATTTAAGTTTTAAGTTGAAGAGTGTTTTACAAAAATGAGGGTCTTTTGAGACAGAAACAAACACTTTTGGAAAGTCAGGACACTTGAATCTTGAGGAAATCTTTTTTTTTTTTTTTTTTTAAGTGATGCCATGTTTGGAAAAGGTTAAGGCTATATTTAAAGCACCTGTCTAGTTGAAGGTGAAAACTGTTATGCAAAATTATATGCGTTCAATACAATACAGGGCAGAAACTGCTGTGCAGCTAATTATAGTGCAATAAGCTATGGAAATACAATGTCAGTGCTTTCTGTGGAAATTGCATTTGCATTTGTTTATTTCAAATGTGTTTGAACAATGTTCCTGCAAAAAAAGGTTTGATAAATATATACAGATTTTAAAAGCATACATGATCTGTGTAAATCTCTGTTGTTTCTCTGTTGTTAAAAGGACTCGAAAAGACTCGAAACTCAAACGGTAGGACTTGGGACTTGACTTGAGACTTATTGGTCTTGACTTTGGACTTGACTCGGGACTTGCCTGTCTTGACTCGGGACTTGACTCGGCACTTGAAGGCAAAGACTTTAGACTAACTTGTGACTTGCAAAACAATGACTTGGTCCCACCTCTGCTCGCTGGTGTGTACCGATCCAGTTAAGAAGCTACAGCTAGTTTATGGCAAGCTGAGTCTGGCATGGAAATTTTCCGTGCTACCATGACACTCAAGATGTTTCATAAAATCTCAAGAGTGATTCGATTTGATGATAAAGACACAAGAGAAGATCGCCGTGCACGAGACAAACTTGCTCCCATTCGAGACGTATGGGACAAGTGGGTGTCTCTCTTGCCGTTGATGTACGATCCATACACTGATGTGACTGTGGATGAGCGCCTGGTCGCCCTTCAGAGGTCGTTGTCCATTCAAACAGTACATCCCGAGTAAACCAGGGAAATATGGGATAAAAATATGGGCAGCATGCCATGCCAGGTACAGCTATGCATGGAAAATGCAGGTATTTGCTGGCAAACCTGCTGGTGCGCAATCAGAAATCAGGGCATGCGAATTGTCCTTAACATGACAGAAGGGCTCCAGGGGAAAACAATCACCTGTGACAACTTCTTTACTTCACATGTCCTTGGCCTGCAGCTGCTGAAAAGAAAGCTGTACATGTTGGGAACAGTACTGAGGAATAAGCCCAAGCTACCCCCTGCACTGGTGTCAAAAACGGACAGGGCTCGGTTCTCATCGAAGTTTGCCTTCACCGAGACCCATGCTCTGGTGTCCTATCGCCCCAAAAAACAGAAAAATGTTCTTCTGATGAGCACTCTGCTTCGGGATGCTGCTGTGAGCAACAGGGATGACAAAAGGCCAAAAATCATCGAAGATTACAATCACAACAAAGGGAGTGTCGATAACCTTGACAAGGTAATGCACATTTATTATTCATAATATTTATATTATATATAGAAAGGAATAATGCATTGAATTTGTGTGTAGGGAAATAAACTTCCTTTCCTGAATATTTTTTGGTTTGTTTCAGGTTACCAGTATGTATACGTGCACA
The DNA here is from genome assembly GCF_040436345.1 of Pagrus major. Classification (NCBI taxonomy): domain Eukaryota; kingdom Metazoa; phylum Chordata; class Actinopteri; order Spariformes; family Sparidae; genus Pagrus; species Pagrus major. The sequence goes on from NC_133233.1 coordinate 1,121,358, forward strand.
AGATTGACAGCCCGTTGGCCCCTCGTTGTCTTCTACAACATTCTTGACGTGTCTGCATACAACAGGAGGAGACTGCTCTTGGAGGAGCTCGGGCGACAGCTGGTGATACCTCACATCAAGCAACGCAAGGTGAGCATTAAGCTACATTTCTGTTGCTCTTCCTTCTCCCTATTCTGAAAAGTTAATTTTGAAAAGTTAAATGTTTTGGAAATTAATGTTTATGTTTTATATGTCAGGTAATGAGTTGGAATAAAGTTGACTAAAAAGTTGAAACACAGAGGTGGGTGATAATTTATACTTTGTTTTATAAACAGTCAAACCAGACGGGGTCATTTTTGACCCGGGATGACAACAGGTGTGATTATTTGCTGCCATTAAAAAAAATGGTGGTTTAAAAACAGCGTCCTAACTCAACTTTGACATATACCAGTCTGTGATGATCTATCAACACACGTGACTCTGATTGTTAACTATAGTCAGAATAAGTGATGATTTTTATTTTTACTCAAAAACAAGGTAAAAGTTCATTTAAATGAGGTATTATAGGTGTTAAATTTCAAATGGGATAAAGAAATGATGTTAATGTGTTTGAATGAAGTTGTTATTAAAGGTGTAACACAGTATTGGTTAAAGTATCCACTTTATATTCTTTAAATAACAGTCAAACCAGACGGGGTCAATTTTGACCCCAGAGGACAGCAGGTGTGATTATGTGCTGCCATTAAAAAAAATTCAAATGATTCAAAAATGGAATCCTCACTAAACTTTGACATATACCACTCTGTGATAAGTCAAATAGTCAAAATGATATAAAGTCAAAATAATTAATTGTTTCATTTTATTTTCACTCAAAAACATGGTATACTTTTATGTAAACAAGGTATATTGGCCCTAAATACCTTAAAAAGTTAGTCTTTAATTAGGTAATTTCATAAATACATACTTTCTTCAAAAACCTACATTCAGATTATTTCATGTACAAAAAAGTTTAAATCTGTAGGGGAACTATAGTATTGCTTCCTAACGTAGAAAGGGGGCGGGACCATTGAAACACAAGAGTAGAGGGATATAAAATGATACGCTCAGGAGAAGGAGCTCACCTTTGCTCAGACCACTGGAAAGGGAACCATCTCTCCACAAGTCAGTCAGACAGTTAGCATTTGTTTGCAGGCCTGAAGAAAACCCAGACAGGGTCGAAACAATGCCCCAGGCACTCGTATTTTTTGTTTAAAACATTTAAAAACAATTTCATTTCTTTAGTTTATATCAAAATTTGAGTTTAAAAATATTAATTCAGATAAAACAGTTCATTTCATAAATGAATAACAAACATCTACGTTATTACATATATACCAAAAGGCTACACCAGAATTAAAAAACAATTGAAAAATATTTACCCACAAGGATGGGAAATTTTGATGGAGGGTGGACTGTGGTCCGATACAGCAAGAGACGCCGATGCACCAACCAACCCTATTGGAACTATTGGGACTGGGGGGTCGAGTACGACCGGGGGAACGACTGTGCACCACCTGTCCCCTTCAGGGGGCAGGCTCAGTTCCCTCAGCCTAACCCTATCTAATTTATTTTGAAAGTATGGTTTCACATAGACAGGACATGGAGCTCGGTGGGATGGTTATTTGGCCGGATTTCCCCCTCACGGTCCTTGGACCTGGCATGCTTTGACTTATTACACCATTTTATCGCACTGGTTTTGTGTGCCTACCTGTTTTATTCGATAATTATTTGCATTCTTATTCATTAACCCTTTCTCATCTCAGGGGGCTGCAACCCACGCCATCCCCCACCCTACCGATGCTCCATTCCTCTTTTTACAGATATTTTATATGAATTCTTATTTAACAAATGAATAGAAAACCCCCCCACTCCTATTACCCCTTTCCCCCTCTCTTTTTCTGTTTCCTCCACTTTAATCCGGCAATCATTTTACATGCCCCCACAGATTTAATGGCATCATCCCTCGATGGTGCAAGACATAACTTTCCACCTATCACACAGGGGGACCCGGGTTCACGTCCATCACTCAACCATGTATATAATCCTTACTGTATTTATATATTGCTCCTCCTGACCAGCACAAGGAGGAACACTCTTCCCAGAACGACACCCGGGTTCGAGTCCCACATCAACCTTCTGAGCACTCCTCCTTATGCTCACATTGACACACACCCACGCATTATAGCTGAGTGGACGGGGCTTCGCTCTTCCTTGCTGCCCGTGCAAACAAACCTCCCCAGGTAACTTAACAACACTATTTCCTCTACCTAACCCTAACCCCGCTTCCATGGAAAGACTATTGCCCTAATTATTAACTCTGCCAAGGAGGTTATGTTTTTGCCAGCATTTGTTTGTTTGTCTGTCTGACTGTTAGCAAGATTACTCAAAAAGTTATGGATGGATTTTGGTGAAATTTTCAGGACTGGTAGGTTATGTCCCAAGAAACAATCCATTACATTTTGGTGAAGAAGAGCATGGTTCACCAGTGAGTACACATTCACACAAACACCAAATTTCTGAGTAAAGCAGTCATACAACACAGTATAAGATGATAAACCTTCAACTTAAATCCATTCATACCGTTCAGATTGAAGCTGGGTCAACATTTACTGCATGTGAGGAGGAGTCAGAGTGTGAGGGTGCTGAGGTAAAATGCCACACAAGCAATTTTAGTGACTTTAGTATTTAACATGCACAAATTAAAATTGATGTGACATATACAGTAGTCCTTAAATATACAACAGAATGTGATTATATACTAAATCAAATGTCTGTCAGGCCTGGGCTAGGAAGGAGGACTCAGGAGCAGAATTAGGACAATTAGAGCAGGCTTTTATTGAGAAATTTGGTTTCTTCACTTGAACTCTTGAGCAAGGTGACAAACAAATACGCTATAAAGCACAATATCTAATCTGCTGGCTAAAAAAAACAAGCAACAGCACTACAACAAAATGAGGCAAAACAACCTCAAAGAAAAAGGAATAAGGGAACCGAAAATCACTCCTGAGGAGGCAAATAAAAGGACTAAGAACTAAACTACTCTGGCTCACTGGCTATGAAAACTTATAACAAAAAATCACTCCAATCGGAGGAAGAAGAAAAGGCTATAAACATAAACTACTCTCTCGACTGACTATGAAAAAGAATGAAACAAATGAGGCACTCCACCGGAGGCAAACAAATGGCTATAAACTAGACCTGGAATTCACTGAGAAAAATTACAAACAAAAAGTCACTCACTTAAGAAGATCAAGAACAGAAATACAAACTTTGACTCTTGGCGTGATCAAGGCTGTGAATGAGGGCTGGGGTGCGTGACGAATACAACACTCTGGTACAGAACAAAGGGAGACGCAGACTATAAGACACATCAGGTGAGGGAACACAGGTGGAAACAATTAGGGATTAGAGGAGACATCAGACTGGTGGCACATGAGGAAGGGCAAGTGACCTGAAACGAGAGGAGAGTTACTTTTCAAAATAGAACAGGAAGTTCACGAGACACAAAACCCAGGACAGGACATTCCTCACCATGGTGTGACAATGTCCAAATTCTTAACAACTATATTCTGATTTACTGTGACATGGTAGAGTCAGCCAGATTGCTGCAATTGTAGTTCATTGAAGGAGGAGGAGGCTCGCATTTCTAGCAGTTCCAGCAGTTCAGAGGACTTGCCAACATTGGCACCACTGCCTGTGAGTGAAACACACAAATTTATACAATGTCTTTAGCACCGCGATCATGGCTAGAAGTACTAGTTTTGTTGTTGTATGCTTTAACAACACTGTTTTGCTGCTTTGAAAATGTGTCCCTTCCATTTTATTTACTTTCCACTGTAAAAAAGAAAACTGCCCTCTGAGCTTCGAGGCCTTGGCAGGATTACCTTCAAAACAATGCACATGACAGTGTTTATTTTCCCCCTTTTGTTTGTCCACCTTTTGGATCAAAGAAGATCTAAAGGAGTTTGCGGAGCTGGTTACAGCGGCAAAGGAGCTAAATCTGACATTGGACAACATCCGTGGAAGGCTGAGGAAACTGTTTGTATTTGCCAGACTTCTACCAGAAGGACAGCTGGAATTGAGGTACGTTGGGGAAAAAATGGCATAGCGTAATGCAATAAGCTCACATTACCAATTTTACTTTAAATTGCAAGGTGTAACCCTAACCCTAATCAGTCCCAATGTAGCATTCCTACTCATTGAAAATATTGCACAGAAATCACTACTGTAATTACAAGGATAACTCATATTCCAAAAGTGAAATCTTAGATGCTAACTCTAATTAAAAATGGGTGAATTTTGCTAATTAGCGATCAGCATTCCCAACAAGCGATCCTCCATGCCAAACTACTTCAAAAAAGAGACTTGAGTGACTATTGACAACACTCCCAGAATGCTTCTCGGTACACTATTGGGGAATGTAAACTCTTTCAGACATCAAAGGGTCACAGCCTTCAAAGGAGAATATAATAATCTCTCATTGAGGCATTGGCAGCCATTCAAATAAAAGATGATGATAAAAGCTTTCAAAAACTGTAATCACAGGCCTGATAGGTTGCCCATTAAGTAATCAGAAAGTGGCTGGTTTAGGATATAAATTCAGGAAGGGAGGCCAAGATGGCGGCGCTCTAGTAAGACGTGTTTTTCAAGCTCTCTCAGGTAATTTAGGAGGTTTGTGGTTAAACAACCAATGTGAAGTTTAAGATGCGCATTGGCCAACGCACAAGTAACTACTTTACACATTAAACTGAAATTAAGTCGAATGGGGAAAAAGGAAAGGCAGGAAAATATCGTTCACAACCACAGAGATGGAGGAAGCTAACGGCGACATACTTGGTACATCAAACGAGGCCGAGGCTAGCAACAAGCTAGTCTCCATCAAGGATTTGAAGGTTCCTAGTGGACATGAGTTAATGGAGGACAGTAACTGGTTTGAGGCTAACCAAGACCCTCAACATATCTGCCTCGCTGTCCCACTTCCAGACACTCCGATTAAACCTCCACCAAAGAAGATAAAGACAGGTGGCGGAGAGAACGCGGAAATACTGGAAGCAATTCGCGTGCTCTCTGGAAAGCATGATGAGACTTTACGTACTGTCTCCGCCATAAAGACAACAACGGAGTTAACTTTGAAGCACCTGGAGAAATTATCCGCAACCGTCCAGCAACTCACTCTCGACGTTAACCAACAAAAACAAACAGTGGACGGCTTGAAAAACGTGGTTAAAAAACTGCAAACTGAGAACAAAGACAGATGGAGTAGATCGACCATCATCCTATTTGCATTGAGATGTCTTCGGGACGCGATATGGAGAAAGGGGGGAAGGCTCCAAGTTTCTGCTCGACAAAAAACTGAGAATCTCCGAAGCACTGTCTCCAGAAGACAAGGCAGCGAGAAAGAAACTGTGGCCCCTGGTTAAGAACGCAAGAGAGGAGGGGAAGAAAGCCTCCTTCTGCGGCCCGTTTGTTTTCATAAACGGGAGGAAGATTGATCCTTCAGAGATAACCTGAATGCAGTTAGACTGAGTAAATTTCAAGTATAGTGTGTTATAAGCACCTACACTGCACCTTATTAACATGGTAAAATAAGAAACTTTGTTATAAGATCATTATTATTAATGGACCTTTTATCATCCTCATTTCTCCAAACGGTGCTTAATGTGTTTCTTTTTCTGGTTATGCTATAAGAGTTTACTGATAAATAATTTGCCATTTATTTATTTTACTGAATGGTTAAAAGAAAGCTAGAGGAGCTTCATTTATAGATATAAGTTGTTTACACAGATGACAGCTACAATGTTTGCATCTAACCCATCGATTCATTGGTGGTTATGGTTTTTGGGAGATATCGCAAGTTCTTTATAGAGGTATCTTTCCTTTGGCATATTTCGGATTTATGGAAATAATTTCCACTGTTACATTTAACATATTTCATTATGTTAAGAATCCTATAAGCTCATAGATTCTACCTATGCTGAAACTTGATTTACTCTAATCTCAAATTCATGATAGTTAATGCTACAGAATTACTTTATTTCTTGGCGTTGGCCTGTTTATACGGTTTTTAATCACCACCTCACTTCTGGTGGATTTTCTTCAGCACATTCCAAGGTTTTTTCAGTGTTTAACTGTTTAAAAGGTATACTTTTTTATTTATTTATTTATTTTTCCTTCTCTCCTATTTTTCTGTCTTATGGATTTTAAGTTTAACTCTCTTAATGTCATGTCGTTAAATGTCAGGGGTATTAGGGACATTACTAAGAGGAAAGCGATTTTTTTGCTTTGCAGGAGAAATGAGGCTGACTTAATTTTACTTCAAGAAACACATTCTTGTGAGTCAGATACAAAGTTTTGGAAAATACAATGGGGTAACTTAGTTCACTTTAGTCATGGCACTAATCACTCAGCTGGGGTGCTAATTTTTCTACACAAGTTTAAAGGGGATGTTCTTGAAACAGTGCCTTCTGATAATGGTAGATGGATTGCACTAATAATTAAACAAGACAATGCTCTCTTCATCGTTTGCAATATATATGGGTTTAATTCTCATGCTTCCAACAAGATTTTATTTAATGAAATAATAGCAAAACTGACAGAATTCCACAAGAAATACAATGGATCACATATAATTTTGTGTGGTGACTTTAATGAATGTCCAGATGATATGACAGATACCCTCCTAGATTAAATCAAACTTCTCAGAATAATAACCTCATTTCATTACTTTGTTCCAACCTCTCCTTGACTGATGCGTGGCGTTTTTTTTAATCCCTCTACAAAAGATTTCACCTGGTGTAATAGAGGACTATCCTTAAAATCTAGAATTGACTTATTTCTAATTTCATCTTCTTCCCTTCAATATGTAAAAGATGTTAGCCATCTATATGCCCCCTTATCGGATCATAAGCAAATCATTCTGAAGCTAGCCTCTAATCAGGAAACCTTTGGTATGCGAGGTTATTGGAAATTCAATAATTCTCTTCTAAAAGATGTCTTTCAATAATGCCGTTAAAAACCTTACAAGATACTCTTAGTGATGGCCTTAATGATAATTATAGGAAAAAATGGGAGTTCTTCAAATATAAAGTTAGGTATATTGCTATCAAAAGAAGTAAAGAATTAAAGAATGAAAAACACAAGCTAGAAACAGATCTGACGTACAATCTTAGCCTTTTACTCAATAAAGAACACATTTCTTTGGAAGAAGAGCTCGAAGTAAAGAACATCCAGTTACAACTGGATCAATTTTATCTAGATTTGGCAAAAGGTGCATTTGTTAGATCGAGGGCCAAATGGCTAGAGGAAGGAGAAAGGAATAATTACTTTTTTGCTCTAGAAAAAAGAAATGTGAAAAGAAAATCATTAACTGCCCTTAATATTAACCCTCGAAAGATCCGAATTTGATAAGTGAGTTTGTTTCTGATTTTTACAGAAAACTGTATAATTCTAACTTTAATGCAAAGGATTGTGCATGTTTTCTAGGAAAAATTCAGACTAATATTCCCTTAATTACTGAAGATTTCAAATCTATATGTGACTCTGACCTGTCAACTATTGAACTCAAAAATGCATTATTCTCAATGAAGAAAGGAAAGTCACCAGGTATTGACGGCTTATCTGTCGAATTCTATACTCACTTTTGGGAATCTATTCAAAACTCATTATTTATGTACAAGGAATGCATCAGTCAAGGAGAGATGATGGCTACAATGAAGCAGGGTATTATATCTCTTATTCCCAAGCCGGATAAAGACCCCATAATAATAGAGAATTGGCATCCTATTACTCTCCTAACAATTGATTATAAAATATTGGCTTAGTGTATGCCAACAGGTTAAAAGTAGGGCTAGACATGATTATTGCAGAAACTCAAACAGGTTTTATGAAAAATCGACATATTAGCAGCAACATTAGACTCATTTTAAATTTATTAGACTATGCTAATGAAGTTAACACCGAGGCTCTTATTTTGTTCTTAGACTTTTATAAGGCCTTTGATACGATTGAGCACAACTTTCTTTTTCAGTCCCTCAAAGTTTCGGTTTTGGGAATAACTTTGTTGATATTGTCAATGAGAAACAATGAGAAATTTGAGGGTATCTCAATTTTTGGCAGAGAATTAAAAATCTCCCAACTGGCAGATGACACTACACTTTTTTTGAAAGACAAGAATCAACTCTCTAATGCTATTACTCTAATTAACCAATTTTCTAACGCCTCAGGTCTAAAACTTAATATGTCCAAATGTGAAATTTTGTCTTTGCATAATTCCAGTGATTCTACAATTGAAAATATCCCAGTAAAGACTTCTGTTAAATATTTAGGAATATTCATAACTAAAGATCTTACAGCTAGGCAACATTTAAATTTCTCAAACAGACTAAAAAAAAAAAATCTATTTTTAACATTTGGCTTCAAAGGGACTTGTCTGTTCTAGGTAGAGTTCTTCTCTCTTAAGCAGAAGGCTTGTCTCACTTCGTATATCCAGCATTGTCCCTATTTGTAAGTGAACCAACAACCACACAAGTCAATAACATTTTCTTAGACTTCATCTGGAAAAATAAATCGCATAAACTTAAGAAATGTGTACTCTCCAACAGTAAGGCAGAAGGAGGTCTTGAAGTCCTAGATTTTAGCGACACTGTCAACACCTTTAAGGTCAACTGGTTGAGAAAGTGTCTCAGAAACCTTGACTCTATCTGGTTTTTCATCCCAAACAACATCTTTAATAAAATTGGAGGTCTTTCCTTTCTTTTGAAATGTAATTTTTTACCTAATAGATTACCATTCAAACTATCAAAATGTCATCAACAATCCCTCCGAGCATGGAAGCTGGCTTTTGTCCACAATTTCTCACCTCACAAAGCTTTCCGCTAGAATAATAGCGATATTCTTATAAGAAACAAATCCTTATTCTTGCCAAAATGGTTTGAAAGAGGTATCATCCATATCCTCGATCTTTTTGATAATGCTGGTAATATGTTGTCTTATGAACGTTTCATGTCTGTACAGTTTTCCTGTTCCCTCCAGAGAATTTATATCTGTAACTCGTGCTATCCCAATAGAGTTAATTCAACTTATAAAAAGCCACTTGAGTTACAGTGAATATAAAACAAGTCAACCTGTACTGATGCTGAGTGGCATTGAACTAACAGATAGAAAGTGTAATAATAAACATATTCGTCAGTGTTTTCAAAGAATGAATAGAGTTGTACCTAGAGGCAAGTTTAACTGGAGGTCCCAAATAGAGGACATAAACTGGAAAAGAGCTTGGCTTCTACCCCACAAATATTGCATATCTAACAAGGCTAAAGAAGTACATTTTAAAATACTGCATAAGATATACCCAGTTAGTAGTATTATTGCTAAGTTTATAGATGATGATTCCTGTACTTTTTGTAATCATAATACAGAAACAATTTCACATCTGTTTTTTTATTGTGACATGTCTAAAAGGTTTTGGAGTGATCTTGAATCTCATTTTTTTGATGCTGCTAACTGTCTACTCTCTTACCCTCAAGGATGTTATTTGCTACTATGTTAACCCAGAAGATAATGCTTTTGAACACTTGATGAACTGTTATCCTATATGCAAAATGTTTTATTCACAAACAAAAATTTGCAAAATCCTTACCTAAATTTGCTCCTTTTCTCCTGGAACTGAGCTCTTTGCTCAAATCTCTAATTTTGATAAATAACAAAAAAAGTAATACCTTACTGAGTCATTATGAAAAGTTTTTCCCTGAAGCCCCTGCTTGAACCATGTATTTATTTATTTTTGTATTTATTTTTATATTTGTACTCTGTTTTATTTATTGTTTATGTCCTCAATGTGCTGTTTGTTATTGTGTACCTTGCTGTTTTGTACATTCAAATTGTTCAATAAAATTGTTTAAATTAAAAATAAATAAATAAATTCAGGAAGTGTCTTGTTCACTGTAGACAGGCCACCAGGATTCACGTCAGAAAACAGTAAGATGAAATGATACAGATAAAATCCCAATTAGTGCTGCTTTCAATTTTTGGATTTAAATCGAAAACACAAATTACCGGGGTAAAATGAAAAGCAGTGATTGTTCCAATATTGGCATTATAGCCGCCAATGAAAGGACCCATATATTCCAAATATTGAATACAAAACTCTAATGACATATTAATTATTATTGTTATAAAATATGGTATTTTCTCTATTTCAAGGACCGTGTTGGAATGTCTTTCTCACGACCCAATTCGCTACTTAGGGATGCAAGTACGGACTGTGAAGTGAATTTTGTGTTAAATGGTTTGCAACATGTAGCGTGTTGTCGGCTTTGCTGCATATGTACACGGTAGCACTGTTGGTAAAATTCACAAATGTATTTCCAGCAATCTTCAGATGAAGATGTAGATTCAGGACATTAAGGAGGGAGAGGAGGAGCTAGGCTCACAGTTGACTACACATGATATAATGCGCATGCACACACGCAACCTTAATTTTTTTTTTTAAAGTACTTTATTAAAAGTCTGAATAAAGCAGGAGTAAACAGAAGATGTGTAACTATTGACTGTTTAAATATGTGAATTTTCTTTTTGTATTGCAAGGAGCCTGGTGAGGACAAAGAGCCTGTAAAGGGCGAGTGGACCGTCCAAGTACCTGGTATGTAACATTCCCCAAATGCCGTTTTGCTTCCTAGTGATTCCAGAGATGGAGACATATTACAAAAGCCTATCCAGCTCCCTAACCCACTCCAAAATGGAGATAGTAGTGTCTAATTTATTTGATTATTTTGTTACATGTAGTCTCTGCTTATATTCAGATGCCACAAACAACGATGCAAAGAACCTGGGCAGCAAGAGTCCTTGGCAGGGTGGCTGCCCCGCAAATCCCAGACACCCTTCATTGCCTTGTAAGACCAACATGTTCTTCATTTTCTTGTTAAAGTGTGCTGCATTTTAGACTCATGACATCAGTTGAAACTTAAACACTCTACATTCTCTTCCAGCCCACTGGTGATGTGCCTCCACCTCAAGCACACGTTGTGGTTGTAAGGACTGGGGTGAGGGTAATACACAACAGCGTTCATGACTGTAGAGTCATACCGCTAGCTCTACGTAAGTATGTAGGGAGCAACCTTCTATTCGAATATTAGAAAGAGTATGGCCTTGACCTGCTTTATATGGAAAATGCCCCAAGATGAATGAAGAACTTACGTTATGGTTTGGCACTATAAACATCAAATAGACTTTACAGACACCCTTGAGAGAGACAAGAGAAGGGAGGCACTCAAGCGTGTGTATGGTTTACTGAGTGGGTATATTGCATGTATCAATGGCCACAGGAAGGTGGTCATCACCAACCTTGCGGTGGAGGAGTTTGCCCAGGCAGAGGAGGATGAGTTGGAACGGAGGATAACTCGAGTAAGAGGATGCACCAAATTACAGCACATAGTGTAGAGTACTTCCCTTTCCACATATTGAATGTCAACTGTCAATGAATTCCAATATATCCTCTAAATTCCTTTATATTCCATGTATGGGTCACAATTTGCTATGCTTCCAAATACAGCATGAAAGTGCTCTACTTTCCACATAATGAAAACTGCTAATTAATCCAAACTTAGCCTCTAACTTCCTTTACATTCCGGATATGGGCAATGATTTGCTATTATTCCACATTTCCACTACATGTCGGGGCTTGCTTGCTTGCTTGTTTCCTTCACAGGTTAAAGACCACAAAACCAAAGAGCTTTGGTCATGCCCTGATTCCACTTACGAAGAGATAGTACATGTGGTTTTACCGACTAATGTACAACCTACACAACTACCTAACCGGCAACTCTGAACTGGTATTTTCCAACAACAACGGTGGCCCATATCATGAAATACTCACTGCTTTTCAGAACTGCTGGGAGTCATTTGGCCTTCCAGGGAGGCCAACGCTCTCCCTGCTTTGCAGCGGCATCAGCATCAGCACGTGCAAGACATTTTTGTCAGATATTAATGACAAGTGTGCACAATTGTAATTGTTAGGGATGCTCCGATCAGGGTTTTTTGCCCCCGATACGAGTCCGAGTCCTTTGATTTTTGAGTATCTGCCGATACCGAGTCCCGATCCGATACTCTTATAATACATTTAAAAAATTAAAAAGATCGAAGAAAACTATCCAAGGTGTCCCTTATTTTTTATTATATTTTAGCAGACATGGTGCGCCACAACTCGCCACTCCGTTTCAAAACAAACTGGCGTGCTGGTCTTCTGCGCATGCGCATGTCGTAAACGGTGGTAGTAAATACTCATTTTATTTTTTTTATTTTGAATCACCAATAGCCCATATATCAACAATCTAATACAAATAATGACTAAATAAATATACATAAAACCGATCTCTGATCGGGTCGTAACGTCCGAGTCCCGATCGAGTCTTCAGTGGCGTGATCGGCCCCGATTTCCGAGTCACGTGATCGGATCGGTACAACCCTAGTAATTGTGCACAACTATTAATGTATTTGTAATTGTTTCATTTTCTGTAGGTTGGGCGAAGTTTGGAGGAGAGCAAGAAGGGAAACATCCACAGGCTGATGTGCCACTCAACAGCCACAGCAGAGAAATCCTATGAGGCTGACCTGGGCTTTGGCGAAGCTTTCCAGATGCGTGAAGACACAGCCAATCGCGCTTGCAAAGACAAACAAAAACAGGTGCAAGATCTACACCAACATGCAGGGTGAGAGCACAAAAAGAGTTGACAAGGACAACAGTTTTTCCATGACTTAAGAGGGAGCAGACAAGGGCAAGAAATGTGTTGCGAAGGAGACAGGACACAAGGAGGGCACAATGCAGTGTGACAGTGACGCAGGAACAAGCAAGAGCATAACACAGGGCAAAGGAAAGAAGATGACGAAGAGACATATACGAGACAGTGGCAGCAGCAAAAGCTCAGAAGGAGGCAGCAGCCAAAAGTAAAAAAAATGATGACAAAGAGGCTTAGAAAAGACAGACACAATGACCCCAAGAGACCAGCTGACAATGTGGTAGAGGTTGGCTCATCTTCAGAGGAAGAGGAGGATGTAACAAAGACAACAGGGGCACCGGTTTGGGAAGATGCTGTAAGAAAGACAGTGAAACCGCACAAGGCCAAGAAACGTCCCAAGCTGTCTTGCACCCCAGTGAAGTCTACTGGGAAACATAACGAGGCCAAAAAAATTACCAGGCTTTCCTGCTCCCCAGTGAAGTCTCCTAGGGCGAGAAACAAAAGCCCAAGAGCAAAGTACATTTACCTCCAAAAGAAGGTAAATGACTCTCCTCTCAAGAAACTCATCAGCTCTAGACGGCTTTGCCCACAAATGTGCCAGGTAGTGGCTCCAAGGCTTTGGAGGACCTGAAGAGGCAGAGAGCAGTAAGAGCTAGAAAAGGTCTTTATCTCCAGGAACTTCAGGGGGCACCTTCTGGATCTCCTCCTTGGTCTGCTGCCTGTGCTGCAACACCTTCTGGACCTCTTTAAGGAACTTTAAAAATGAAAGGACAAAAAAAATGTCAACAGTTCAATTGTTGCAGTGATTGTACAAAAAAACTGAAAATCACAACAGTTTTTGTTAAAGATTGTATTTGAGTTTTATTTTAATACATTTTTAAAAAAGATTAATAATTATTTTAGTTAAAAATGTAAAGACGTTATTTTACTTTAAATTAATTCAAAACCTTTTTTCCAATAATAATGTTCATATGTTCAAATAAAGACTTCTGGAAAGTCAGTGTTTGACAGAAGTATTTCTTCTACAGGGATTAGCTGAAAGCATTGATAACCATTCCAAAATGTGTATTTTTATTTTCTAAACTGCAGTATCACCACAAAACATACTCTCAACTGGACCTTTTTTTTATGCTGAAGCATCATCTTTCCTCTGTGGTTTCCTGTGATATAGGATCCATCCTTATATCGGACCACTCACCAGTCTATCTTCAGCTATCTATCCCCCAACAAACAAGAACTGGAAGTTTAACTCTTCACTTCTCACAAATGTTGAAGCTTGTAACAAAATAAGACTATGGCTTGACCAATACAGGCAAGATAATGCAGCTTCCCCTGTCACTTCTGTGGTAATATGGGATGCAGCCAAAGCCGTGATTAGAGGGCAGTTGATGTCATACACATCTGCAAGAAAGAAAAATATTACCAAACAAACTGAACTACTTACAAAGGAGCTTGTCAACTTGGAGACACTTCAGTCACCCACAGATGAAAACTTGAAGCTTAATGACGTCAGAAACCGTCTCAACCTTACTCAAACCGAACATATAAAAAAACTCCTGTTCTTTACTAAACAGCAATATAATGAGTATGAAAATAAACCTAGCAGGCTCTTAGCGTACCAGCTTAAAAAAGAAAGCGCCAACCGCATACGCAATGCAAAGGGACAGCTAAAATATGACTTGCAGTCAATAGTCTTCTTTTATAGATTTTTTTTTCTAAGCAATTATACTCATCTGAAAACCCCTCTGATTGACATTAACATGTTTTTAGAAAATGTATCTCTCCTCTCCATCTCTGAAGAAGATAAACAATACCTGAACTCTCCCTTCACCTCAAAAGAAGTTCTACAGGCAATTATGTCTCTGTCTTCTGGGAAAACTCCAGGATTAGATGGATACTGTGCAGAGTTCTATAAGACCTTTTGGCCACAGATTGAACCTCTCCTTATGCCTATGGTTACAGATTTCTTTGAAAATGGGACCCTTCCCAAATCAATGAAGACAGCTGTCATATCATTGATACATAAAAAAGATAAAGACATTGCAGAATGTACATCATTTGGTCCAATTTCGTTACTACCAGTTGATTTTAAGATTATTGCTAGATTAATTGCACATAGACTAGAAGACATTCTTCCTCAGCTAATTAACCCCGACCAGGCAGGTTTTGTAAAGGCACGATATGCGACATAATATTTGAAGGCTGTTAGACATAGTGTACCACTCGACCCTTTGCAACCAACCAGCTATGATAATATCCCTTGATGCAGAAAAAGTGTTTGATAGGGTCGAGTGGTCATACTTACTTTGGGTTTTGGAGAAGTTTAATTTTGGCGATAGATGTATCAGTTGGGTCAAAGCAATGTACAGTAATCCACAAGCTCAAATATGTGTTAATGGTGCTGTCTCAGAAAAATTTAACTTAAGCAGAGGCTGTCGACAGGGATGTCCCCTCTGCCGTTTTTATTTAATTTAGCGATCGAACCCCTTGCTGAAGTCATAAGGACAAGTGAAGAAATTTCCGGTATTCAGTTTGGGACAACAGATAATAGAATATCATATGCCGATGATATCGTTCTGTACCTTGCCGATCCAGAGAGATCAGTCCCAGAAGTTAGATCTTATTGACAAGTTCGGAATATAGTTCACGCGAGTCTCCCTCACAGCGTTTGCACTACGGAAGCCGCGCCAGACAAGATCAACGAGACTCGCGATAGATACACGCCGGTATTTACATCCTGCTGTGAGTTTCAAAGTTTCAAATCACTAGTGCAGGCAGATCCCTCTTGTGTTTGTGTCAAGTTTCTTTAAGTTTTGCCATGCAATTTTCCCACTTGAAAAGGGATGGAGTCATCTACTCAGAGGTTTAACTGGAATTCACTTAATGACCAGGCAGCTTTTCCTTTTCTTCCTTTTTATTTTCCTTTTTTTTTTCCAAGTGCCATTAGCCATCAGGCATTAGGTGAAAAACCTTTCAAACATAGAACACACAAAAAGAAAACATGTTTAAATTCTGTACATAATGCCAATGATATTTCAAATGACTAATAGGAAAGTATACAAAAGGCCAGAAAAATACCTAAATAAATAAATATTGTGAAACCCAAAACTGTTTATATTACATTGCAAATTAAGTGCAAATAAAGTTACCCACAGCTGTCAATTGTTTTAGCATGTTGTCAGGTAAGTATGAATTTCACTTCTTTTTAATATTTATTGTTAGTCTTTTTATTTTTTAATGCATTTTAACAAATTGTCTCAATTTCAATTGTATTTTAACATGAATTACTTTTCAACCTTAATCACATTTTATGGTCAGATTTTAATAAATAAAGTGAAATTAGTCTTTACACAAGTATGAAATGCTCAAATCATGCTATACTTAAATTGCTTTTGTGATTAACACAACCCAATCAATTTTCATTTAATAATTTACCAAGTTTCAAGATCAAAGTGAAACCCTCAGATGTGCTCAATACATAAGTACCAGTTAATCTTTACATTCTATATATGGTACATTCTCAACACATTTCATTAGACTCAGGACGTTAACAAACAATCAGCACACGTGGGCATTAAGTGTTTAATAAGCCACGCGTTACTGGGCAACCAACCCCGTGGCTAAGCTAGCGCTAACACAAACAATCAGCAATTGAACCTCCGTAGCAAGAGTCTCTGTTCACTCGTCTTACCGGCTGCCTCTCTGGTTTTTGTAGAAGCTCTCTTCTGCATGGGCTCACTGCAGGGTTCAGGCGACGAGAGAACTGTCTCCTTCCCTGCCACTGTTTGCGTGTGATTGATTGATGATGATCTGCACCTGCGATGATGTGCGCCGTTTTTTATGGTCCGGCCAGCAACTGTGCAATGGTTCCTCCTTCCGTTTTTTTGTAGTTCTTTTGCACTTTTTTTGTAGTTCTTTTTAATTATCACTCATCATTATCACAAGTTGATCCCCCGCCCCCCTCCCCCTTACCTCTTCTGACACACACAACCTGTGTGACTCTCAGCAGCAAGTTGACGTGACAATGAGGTCGCCCCAGCGCCCACTCCACTAACTTGACATGGAAATGAGGTAGTCTAGAAAACTGGCAAGTTTTGTTTTGTCTTTTTTTTTTTTTTTTTTTTTTTTTGACATACATGACTCACATAGATTGCGCCCTTGGCGGTCGCCCACATTGCCCATAGCAAAAACCGGCCCTGGTCTCGGACGCCATCAACACTCTTCACATAGATTATTGCTGTTGGAGGGTACCCCCGCGGGTCTCCAGCTGCACTTTGAGGAATAAGAAACTACACCGGACTTCTCATCAGCATGAGGGTGAGTCGATAATGACTGAATTTCGTTCTAGAGTGAACTATTCCTTTAAGGCCTGGCTACATGTTAAGAGGTTCTGTGGGTCGTCTGCTAGAATTTCTTTGTTAGCTCTTTTATCCTCTAACCCGGACTTGCCATCCTCAATCGGAAAGTCCTTGCTTACAAAATGGAAAGATCATGGTTTACACAATTTTAAAGACATATTCAATGAAGGCCGCCTTAAGTCATTTCCTTAATTAAGGTCGGAGTTTAAAATCCCTAAACAAGACTTTAATAAATATTTACAAATTTGTCACCTAGTTACTACTCTAGAAAGATCTGGACGGTTGTGTTTGGGGCTAACAAGTCTGGAAGAAATTTTGAATAGTGCTACTTCGTTGAAGGGAAAATCTCTTTGATTTACAATACTCTGCTAGACCATCATAGTTCTTCCTATACGCCACTTAGAAATATATAGCAAAAAAGTTCTGGGATGCAACCTAAGTAGAGATCAATGGGACGCTATATGTCAAAATGTATTTACATCACTGTTCTGTAATAAAATAATTGAACAGAATTATAAGTTAATGTACAGAATGTACCTTACCCCAGTTCGTTTAAACAAGATATATCCTAATTCTTCCTCTAAATGCCATCGTTGTAAAATATGTATAGGATCTGTCATTAGCGTTTTCTGGGAAATACCGAAATTTACGACGATAACCGACGTCATTTTGCCCCTGTCGGTATATTCGGTGTTTAAAAAAAAAAAGGAAAAGTCGTTTTTGTCTTGTTTGGCTGTGTGTGTTGGTAGGCTACCGCTATGTTCATGTCCCTTTAAGACGCTCGGCTGTACTAGTATACAGCGCGTGTAGTCACGTGACTCCATCCAGTCTGTTACAAGAAGGGAAAGAGACGTGAGACGGAGAAAATGGAGCACGCGGGGTCAAAAGATAAGGCGGCTGCTGCTGCGGCTGCTGTCGAATCTCTTTATAACAGACTGTATTTTTAATAATTTGTGTTTGAAGGAAATTTAAGTTATTTTATACTTTGAACATGGATTAAAGTTCTCCGTCGCTATGACGGATTTCGGTCATTCAAACTTCACAGAGGCGACTTGTGAGATCAAAGCAGATCAGAGAGCTGTTGGCTGATTTTTATTGACAGATTGTCACACTCTACAGCCAATGGTGTCGTTAACAGCGTGTGCGCGCCTGACCAATGACAGTGTAGTGACCCACACAGGGCGGGATCTCAGCACGGAGCGGTGCTAAAGTTTAGCTGCTTAGCTAGCAAGGACTCGTCGCGCTGCTACGTTATCAGCTGAGTTTAGTCAGCACGTGAGAACCCGTCTGACACGGAGAGTCTCCTGTTGTGTGCTACATGTGTGAAATAACAACTGTAGTCTGGACTTTGTCTGCAGTGTATCTGTGTAAACAGCTTCATTCAGCGTCTCTCCCTCCCCTCTGGCACCGTGAGTTACCATGGTTACAGGAACGCCCTGAAACTTTATAATGATCAATAAGAAGCTTTTGGTTAGTTTGACTGTACAAATACTTACTTATCGTTCATCTATCGTTATCGAGGTGAGTTGCTCAATATATCGTGATATTGATTTGAGGCCATATCGCCCAGCCCTAGTGTAGACAAATAAAACGCTTCTGGTCAGAGGTACGTGATCTGACTGTTAAGGTCCTCCAAATCCCACTGGACATCTCTCCAATACGGTACCTCTTCGGAACAGAATTGGACAAGACACTAGACCCCATTTCAGCCAAACAGATTAGCATAATATCATACATAGCAAAGAAATGTATTCTGCTGTACTGGAACAAACAACAACCTCCAACCTTTGAATTGTTTATAAGAATTCTCAACGAGACATTACGATTGGAACAGCATACTTACTCCTTGAAAAATAAAGGGGATATGTTTCTGAAGACTTGGAAACCTCTTATGGACCTCTGACAACTTCTATACTGTGTACTTATTTCAATTACTGTATGTGTGATATGTTGACCACAAATGCTATAATTTTCTATATTATTTTTTTTTTTACTTATTCCTACTTTTCATTTATGTTTAATGATTTGCTTTTTATGTGTGTAACTTGTGTTATGTTTGTTCTATATATAAGACATTAAAAAGATAATTGGAAAACGAACTGCAGTATCACCGCAGTAGTTCTTAGGGCTGCTGTGGACTGTGCAACACGGATATGTGTGAAAAGTCCTGTGTTGATCTTTTTGAAGGTAAGGGTAAACAATATGAAAATTGGATAAGCAATTCCAAAGACTTAATCAGAAATTCCAAGAATATAGTTTAATTACTTGTCATTCCTACCTGTGGCCATTAAACTTTACAACTCCTCCCTCTGATGATCGGACTCAAATGGCTATATATATTTATATATGTATACGTGTATCTATGTATATTTCCCATACCATATATATATTTTGCACTGTATATATGTAAATACTTGGAGTGGTCATTGAACACTTGAGATTGTCTACTTTATTATTTTATTTTATTATATTTTATTTTATTGTCTACTTTACTATTTTATTTATATCTTTATCTTTATCTCTTGTTTCCATTCATGCTATATTTCTATTTCTACTTTGCACGGAGCATCCAGAACAAAAACAATTTCCCCCCGGGGATTAATAAAGTATTCTGATTCTGATGTAATATGTTTTCTGCAAGTAACAGTCTCATTCCAATCGAGTTATATTTTACACTATCTGTAAGTCCAACAATCCAATATGCAATATGCAATATAATATGCAATATGCAATGAGCATTAATTCATAATTAAAGTAATGAGTAAAAAAATCCTAATGGGTGATATTTTGCATGATACCTAATTCCAAGAACACAATCTGCAAATGACTATTGGATCACATAAGTGATCTTTCATACTGATGTAATTCCAAAAGGGGAATATGAAAATTAGCTCTATTACAATACCGATTAGGATTGGTATTCCAAATAAGCAATATGCTAGGTACGCTGTCTCACTTTTCCTCTTTCAAGTTCAAAGAAGCACACAATCAGATAAATTATGACCATTTGCAGCATGCAATCATCGCAATGCAAACTGCGTTTGGAAAAAGATTCTGAGATTTCAGACAGGAAAAAAACACCTGAACACCGATCCATCCCCGTTGAATATGACTGCATTTACAGTTGTAAGTCAACCCGATCTTGAGATCGAACTGGCCGTCATAGCTGACAAAGACGTAAGGGTGTCTAAGTTAAGAAGCTTGACAGCTGATCTTGAGGATGTTGCTCATCAGAAGGCCACTCGTGCTCAGAAGAACAAATGGAATGATATTGAAAACCTCCCCAAACCAGACAAACTTGTGTTCGAAACATGGAATGCCATTCCTGACACTTATATGAACATGAAAAAATATGCATTTGGAGTCCTGTCAATCTTTGGATCCACATACTTATGTGAGCAGGTTTTACCCAGCATGAACTACATAAATAGCAAACATAGCTCCCGCCTCACAGATGACAGCTTGCAATCCTGTGTGAAGATCAAAGTGACGGCTTACAGCCCTGATATTGATAAGCTGTGCAGTGAAGTTCGGGAGCAGAAATCACATTAACCAGGTGAAAGAAATCATTCATTGATCAATCATTTAATGGGCTATTATTTTGCAAATATATATTTTTATATTGGACCCTGAACTGACGTAGTTGTGTTTTATTTTCATACTCTCATTCATTCTCCTGTTTATACATTCTCTCACTTTCTTTTTATACCTTTCATCCTTTGCTAAACCACCATTCAAACACCACACACCACTCCCCTCCTTTCAATTTGTTGATTTAACCTAAACTCCAACACCATGTGATCGCTGGGCGCTGTGGCTTTATATTCTGCCCTACCTATCCTGTCTGCTATGCCCTTTGCTCCCAAAACTAAATCTATCCTGTTTTTTATACTCTGTTTTAACACCCCCCACCTCTTGTCTGTCTAGAAAAAACCCTCCCCTCTGGATTTCTATCTCTCCACATATCAATCAGTCTCTTCTCTCTCATCACCTGTCTCAGCACACCTCTGGATGAATCACTCCTGAAACACACAATTGATGAAGCATCCAACCTTCCCACCACACATTAAAATCACCCACAATCATACAGTTGTCGCCACACATTCCTCCCACTCCCACCTTCTCTCTCTTTCCTCATTCGGTGCATATACATTCATTAGTTAAAACTTTTCCTCCATGTGTTCAAATGTTATCCCAATCACTCATCATCCACACTCTTTCTTACATCCTCAATCACTCCCCTCTTCACCAAAATTGCCACCCCTCTTGATTTAGTTCCCCCATTGTTAACATACATCTCACCCATCCATTCTCTCTCAGTCTCTCTCACACACTCATCATCCCAGTGAGTCTCTTGTAGGCAAATGATGTCAGCCTCACACACCAGCAAGGTTTGCTGTCTTCTGTCTCTGTCTCGGAGCCCATTCCCATCGAAGGAGGAAATATGGAGCATGATAAGCAAAATTGAAAAGAGTGTCTCCATGAGTTCTTTTCACTTGCCGTCTTGTCATGGGTCTTTTCCTCACTTCTCCCACCTTCTCCATGGTACCTCCCTCACTGCCCGTAACATCAGACACCGTCCACTCTAACCCAGTCATTCTCACCCCGGTACTCTCACTTGTCTTTAGACCTCTCCTTACTCCAGCCTCCTCCTCCCGTCTGCTGCTCCGTGCACTCCAGGGCATAATGGCCCTGTTTTCCACATTTAAAACATGTGTCTAACAATATGTCCAGGCCGAATGCAAAGTTCCGTCCGTGATCTCCGTCCCTGGCCACATCCGTCTCCTGATTCCGGAACCAGGCTTGACTCCCCAGTCTCTTAATTTCTCCAGTATTGCCATGTCCTCAATATAAGTGGGCAAATTAATAAAAGAGACCACCATTTCGTCTATGCCCAATTCCCTCGCCATGATTATATTGTTTTTGATTTTTAGTCCGTCCATGATTTTTTTGATTTTTTTTCTTCTCACCAATACACACACTTACTACTTCACCAAAGGGGGCGTGTTCAGAGTGGTATGGCCGTAAGCCACACTTATACCCCAAAAAAGGCCGGTAGTGCAGGTAGGATACGTCCAGAAATAAGGCAAATCCTGTTACCAGGATGAAAAATGAGCCTTCATAACAAGCTCTGCTGTCACCTGTTTTTACATTTCTAAGGCTTTCGCTGTATGAAAAACAGCTATCAGTGGATTGGTAAGCACTGACACATTATTGTCTCAGCAGCATTTCCATTGATGTATTCAATTTGATCAAATAATTACATGTTTAGAGGAGGGAAATGTACCATATTTCCCTCTGAAATGGAATGAAGTAGTAGTATAAAACAGCATAAAGTGGAAATAGGAAGTGAAGGACTAGTCATTTACATTTCTCCACCTAAACAGACAGCCTGCATAACCGGAAAACAAGAAACAGGCTGCTGTTTTTTTTCAACCCTGTCTCCACTGAAGAAGCTGCAGCGCCCTCTGGTGTCTGTAGAGCAAAGTCAAAAAGCTTAGCACCTGGCATTCCCAAGCGATCTCCCATCCAAACTCTCACCAGGACCAACACTTCTTAGCTTCCGAGATTCGGCGTGTTCAAATTGGCATGGGCGTGAGCCACACTTGCACCCCAAAACAAGCCTTTTAAAGATGCCCTCAGATTGCGTTTCATTATTTTGTCTTGGAGTGCAGGTAGGATACGTCCAGAAATTAAGCAAATCCTGTTTCTGTTGTCTATTTCTACTGTGTGCTGTGTATTTCTACTGTGTATTTCCACTGTGTGACATGTATTTCTACAGTGTATTTCTACTGTGTGACGTGTATTTCTACAGTGTATTTCTACTGTGTACTTCTACTGTATGCTCTGTATTTCTAGTGTATTTCTACTGTGTGATGTGTATTTCTATAGTGTATTACTACTGTGTGCTCTGTATTTCTACAGTGTATTTCTACTGTGTGATGTGTATTTCTACAGTGTATTTCTACTATGTACTGTGTATTTCTACAGTGCATATCTACTATGTACTGTGTATTTCTACAGTGTATTTCTACTGTGTGAAGTGTATTTCTACTGTGTATTTCTACTGTGTGATGTATATTTATACTCTGTACTGTGTACTGGGTATTCATACTGTGTACTGTGTATGTATACTGTGTACTGTGTGTGTATACCTTGTAATGTGTATTCATACTGCGTACTGTGTATTTATACTGTGTGCTCTGTATTTATACTGTGCAATGTGAATTTAAAGTGTGTATTTATACTTTGTACAGTTTATTTATACTGTTTCTTGTGTATTTATACTGTGTACTGTGTATGTATATGTGTGCTGTGTATTTTGACTGTGTGATGTGTTTTTCAACTGTGTATTTATACTTTGTACAGTTTATTTATACTGTTTCTTGTGTATTTATACTGTGTACTGTGTATGTATATGTGTGCTGTGTATTTTGACTGTGTGATGTGTTTTTCAACTGTGTATTCTACCGTGTGATGTGTATTTCGACTGTGTATTCCAACTGTGTGATGTGTATTTCTACTGTGTGATGTGTATTTCTGCTATGTATTTCTACTATGTGCTGTGTATTTCTACTGTACATTTCTACTGTGATGTTTTCTTCGACTGTGTATTTCTACTGTGTGCTGTGTATTTCTGCTGTGTATTTCTACTGTGTATTTTTACTGTGTGCTGTGCATTTCAACTGTGTATTTCTACTGTGTGATGTGTATTTCTACTGTGTGAGATGTATTTCTGCTGTGTATTTCTACTGTGTGATGTTCATTTCGACTGTGTATTTCTACTGTGATGTGTATTTCTATTATGTGCTCTGTATTTCTACTGTGTATTTCTGTGTGATGTGTATTTCTTCTGTGTATTTCGACTTTGTGATGTGTATTCCTACTGTGTGATGTGTGCTCTGTATTTCTACAGTGTATTTCTGCTGTGTGATGTGTATTTCTACTGAGTGCTGTGTATTTCTACTGTGTATTTCTACTGTGTGCTCTGTATTTCTACAGTGTATTTCTACTGTGTGCTCTGTATCTCTACAGTGATGTGTATTTCTACTGTGTCTATCTGTTGTGTGCTCTGTATTTCTTCTGTGTATTTCGACTCTGTGCTGTGAATTGCTACTGTGTATTTCTATGTACTGTGTAATTCTACTCTCTGATGTGTATTTCTACTGTGTCCTGTGTATTTCTACTCTCTGATGTGTATTTCTACTGTGTCCTATGTATTTCTACTGTGTGCTGTGTATTTTTACTGTGTTGTGTATTTCTACTGTGTATTTCTATTGTGTGTTCTGTATTTCTACTGTTTATTTCAACTGTGTGATGTGTATTTCTACTGTGTATTTCGACTGTGTGATGTGTATTTCTACTGTGTGCTCTGTATTTCTACAGTGTATTTCTACTGTGTGATGTGTATTTCTATTGTGTGCTCTGTATTTCTACTGTGTATTTCAACTGTGTGCTCTGTATTCTACAGTGTATTTCTACTGTGTGATGTGTATTTCTATTGTGTGCTCTGTATTTCTACTGTGTATTTCGACTGTGTGCTGTGTATTTCTACTGTGTGATGTGTATTTCTACTGTGTCCTGTGTATTTCTACTGTGTATTTCTACTGTGTGCTGTGTGTTACTACTGTGTACTTCTAATGTGTGCTGTGTGTTTCTACTGTCTATTTCTAATGTGTGATGTGTATTTCTGCGGTGTATTAATACTCAGTGCTGTATATTTCTACTGTGTATTTCTGCTGTGTATTTCTTCTGAGTGCTGTGTATTTCTATAGTGTATTTCTACTGTGTGCTGTGTATTATTCCTGTGCAATGTGTATTTACTGTGTTCTGTGTATTTCTACTTTGTATTTCTATTGTGTGCTTTGCATTTCTACTCTCTCTTTCTACTGTATGATGTGTATTTCTACTGTGTATTTCTACTGTGTCTTGTGTATTTCGACTGTGTGATGTGTATTTCTACAGAGTGATTTGTATTTCTACTTTGTATTTCTATTGTATGCTATGTATTTCTACTTTGTATTTCTATTGTGTGCTATGTATTTCTACTTTGTGATGTGTATTTCTACTTTGTATTACTATTGTGTGCTCTGCATTTCTACTGTGTATTTCGACAGCGAGCTGCAGGACTCATCTGAAGAAGACACAATCTCGAGGGGGAGTCTGACACAGAATGCTCACTGGAGCCCACTTCTGTGAGTGCCTCTGACCCGTCCTCTGAAAGTGGAGAGGACACTGGGGATCCTGCCGATCCTTACAGTGAGTGGACAGCGAATAACAGGCAAGTCTAGTCTCCATCTCATGCCGAGACACTGCGCTACATTCAGGCATCAACCGGCATGATGCCAGGGCCCACGAGATATGCCATATCAAGAATCCATGATGTGTCATCCTCTTTTGACCCTTTTTTCACTCCTGACATGATCCAGCTGATTTTGCAAATGACAAACCTTACAGGGAGGCGTGCAGTGTCAGGATGGAGTGATGTGGATGCCCATAAGATTCGAGCGTACTTGGGACTTCTCATCCTGGCAGGTGTGTACCGGTCCAAAGGGGACTCTACCCGCAGTCTGTGGGATGACCAGAGTGGGAGACCAGTCGTCAGGGCCACCATGTCCCACAAACGATTTCAAATGATAAGCGCCAGCCTCCGATTCGATGACCGACATGCTGCT
Organism: Pagrus major; assembly: GCF_040436345.1. NCBI lineage: Eukaryota > Metazoa > Chordata > Actinopteri > Spariformes > Sparidae > Pagrus > Pagrus major. The sequence goes on from NC_133233.1 coordinate 1,147,137, forward strand.
GCCATGGTGGTGAAGTTACAGACCACTGTTGCTGCCCTAGCAGAAACCACCGACACCGCCATTGCCACTGCTGCCACCAGCTCGACCAGAAGGAGAGCTGAATGCTGGTTGTGCACAAGGCTAAAATAGAGGTCTTCTACCACCTGCACCAAGTGTAACAGGTGCATTTGTAGAGAGCACCAGGTCACATGCTGCAGGACCTTCTGGTCTTCTGCTAGAAATGAACTATAAAATATGGATATTTCTTCTGTTCTGTTGTGTTCTATTTTGTTGTGGATGGCCGAAGTTGGATTAATATTGTTGCAAACATGGTTTCCATTGGTCTTTAATTCACTTTTTGCACTGTGCAGTATGAGGTACTTCATTGAAAAAAGGTTTTTACAAGGAAGCTGCCTTGCCAGGAATAGTTGAATTTGGATAAATATCATGGCAAAGATGGTCTCACCTGTCCTTTAATTCATTTATGGTGAAAACTCACTCATGTCAATTTTGAGCGTTTCAGAGCGAGAGAAGCGTCTTTTTGCACTGTGCAGTAGAGTATGAAGTACTTCATTGAAAAACAGTTTTTCAAGGAAGCTGCCTTGCCAGGAATATTTGAATTTGGATAAATATCATGGCAAACATGGTTTCCCTTGCTCTTTAATTCATTTATGGTGAAAGCTCACTGTCAATTTTGAGCGTTTCAGAGGGATAGAAGCTTCTTTTGGCACTGTGCAGTATTTCTACTGTGTATTTGTAATGTGATGTGTATTGCTACTGTGTATTTCTACAGTTTATTTGGACTGTGTGATGTGTATTTCTACTGTGTGCTATGTATTTCTAGTGTATGTGTACTGTGTGCTGTGTATTTCTACTGTGTATTTCTATTGTGATGTGTATTTCTACTTTGATGTGTATTTCTACTGTGTATTTCTATTGTCTGCTCTGTATTTCTACTGTGTATTTCTATTGTGATGTGTATTTCTACTGTGATGTGTATTTCTACTGTGTATTTCTATTGTCTTCTCTGTATTTCTACTGTGTATTTCTATTGTGATGTGTATTTCTACTGTGACATTTCGACTCTGTGCTGTGTATTTCTACTGTGTATTTCGACTGTGTGATGTTTATTTCTACTGTGTATTTCTACTGTGTGATGTTTATTTCTACTGTGTATTTCTACTGTGTATCTCTATTGTGATGTGTATTTCTACTGTGATGTGTATTTCTACTGTGTATTTCTATTGTCTGCTCTGTATTTCTACTGTGTATTTCGACTGTGTGCTATGTATTTCTAGTGTATTTCTACTGTGTGCTGTGTATTTCTACTGTGTATTTCTATTGTGATGTGTATTTCTACAGTGTATTTCTATTGTATGCTTAGTATTTCTACTGTGTATTTCGACTGTGCTATGTATTTCTAGTGTATTTGTAGTGTGCTGTGTATTTCTACTGTGTATTTCTATTGTGATGTGTTTTCTACTGTGCGATGTTTATTTCTACTGTGAATTTCTACTGTGTATCTCTATTGTGATGTGTATTTCTACTGTGATGTGTATTTCTACAGTGTGTTTCTATTGTATGCTTAGTATTTCTACGGTGTATTTCGACTGTGTGCTATGTATTTCTAGTGTATTTGTACTGTGTGCTGTGTATTTCTACTGTGTATTTCTATTGTCTGCTCTGTATTTCTACTGTTTATTTCGACTGTGTGCTGTGAATTTCTACTGTGTATTTCGACTGTGTGATGTTTATTTCTACTGTGTATTTCTACTGTGTATTTCGACTGTGTGATGTTTATTTCTACTGTGTATTTCTACTGTGTATCTCTATTGTGATGTGTATTTCTACTGTGATGTGTATTTCTACTGTGCGATGTTTATTTCTACTCTGTATTTCTACTGTGTATCTCTATTGTGATGTGTATTTCTACTGTGATGTGTATTTGTACTGTGTATTTCTATTGTCTGCTCTGTATTTCTACTGTGTATTTCGACTGTGTGCTATGTATTTCTAGTGTATTTATACTGTGTGCTGTGTATTTCTACTGTGTATTTCTATTGTGATGTGTATTTCTACTGTGATGTTTATTTCTACAGTGTATTTCTATTGTATGCTTAGTATTTGTACTGTGTATTTCGACTGTGCTATGTATTTCTAGTGTATTTATACTGTGTGCTGTGTATTTCTACTGTGTATTTCTATTGTGATGTGTATTTCTACTGTGTATTTCTATTGTCTGCTCTGTATTACTACTGTGTATTTCTATTGTGATGTGTTTTCTACTGTGCGATGTTTATTTCTACTGTGAATTTCTACTTTGTATCTCTATTGTGATGTGAATTTCTACTGTGATGTGTATTTCTACAGTGTATTTCTATTGTATGCTTAGTATTTCCACGGTGTATTTCGACTGTGTGCTATGTATTTCTAGTGTATTTGTACTGTGTATTTCGACTGTGTGATGTTTATTTCTACTGTGTATTTCTACTGTGTATCTCTATTGTGATGTGTATTTCTGTGTATTTCTATTGTCTGCTCTGTATTTCTACTGTCTATTTCGACTGTGTGTTGTGAATTTCTACTGTGTATTTCGACTGTGTGATGTTTATTTCTACTGTGTATTTCTGCTGTGTATTTCGACTGTGTGATGTTTATTTCTACTGTGTATTTCTACTGTGTATCTCTATTGTGATGTGTATTTCTACTGTGATGTGTATTTCTACTGTGCAATGTTTATTTCTACTGTGTATTTCTACTGTGTATCTCTATTGTGATGTGTATTTCTACTGTGATGTGTATTTGTACTGTGTATTTATATTGACTGCTCTGTATTTGTACTGTGTATTTCGACTGTGTGCTATGTATTTCTAGTGTATTTCTACTGTGTGCTGTGTATTTCTACTGTGTATTTCTATTGTGATGTGTATTTCTACTGTGATGTGTATTTCTACAGTGTATTTCTATTGTATGCTTAGTATTTCTACTGTGTATTTCGACTGTGCTATGTATTTCTAGTGTATTTATACTGTGTGCTGTGTATTTCTACTGTGTATTTCTATTGTCTGCTCTGTATTACTACTGTGTATTTCTATTGTCTTCTCTGTATTTCTGCTGTGTATTTCTACTGTGTATTTTGACTGTGTGATGTTTATTTCTACTGTGTATTTCCACTGTGTATCTCTATTGTGATGTGTATTTCTACGGTGATGTGTATTTCTACTGTGTATTTCTATTGTCTTCTTTGTATTTCTGCTGTATATTTCGACTCTGTGCTGTGTATTTCTACTGTGTATTTTGACTGTGTGATGTTTATTTCAACTGTGTATCTCTATTGTGATGTGTATTTCTACTGTGATATGTATTTCTACTGTGCGATGTTTATTTCTACTATGTATTTCTACTGTGTATCTCTATGTTGATGTGTATTTCCACTGTGATGTGTATTTCTATGTATTTCAATTGTCTGCTCTGCATTTCTCCTGTGTATTTCGACTGTGATATGTATTGCGATTGTATTTGTACTGTCCGCTATGTCTACTGTGTTTTTCTATTGTGATGTGTACTTCTACTGTGATGTCTATTTCTACTGTGAAATCCTATTGTCTGCTCTGTATTTCTACTGTGTATTTTGACTGTGTGCTGTGTATTTCTACTGTGTATTTTGACTATGTGATGTTTGTTTCTGATCTGTATTCCTACTATGTGCTGTGTATGTCAACAGTATATGTCTACTATGTACTGTGTATTTCTACAGTGTATTTCAAATGTGTGATGTGTATTTCCAATTTGTGCTCTGTATTTCTACAGTCTGTTTCTACTGTGTGATGTGGATTCAACCTCTTTATTTCTAATGTGTGATGTGTATTTCTACAGTGTATAACTACTGTGTGATGTGTATTTTTTCCTGTGTATTTCTACTATGTACTGTGTATGTCTATTGTGTATTTTACTGTGATGTGTATTTCTACTGTGTATTTCTACTGTTGTATGTGTATTTCTACTTTGTGCTCTGTATTTCTACTGTGTATTTATAATGTGTGCAGTGTATTTCTATTGTGTGATGTGTGTTACTACTGTGTATTTGAACTGTGTGCTCTGTATTTCACTGAAAAAAGGTTTTTCAAGGAAGTTTCCTGCCCTGCACTGGTTGAATTTGGATCTATTTCACGGCAAACATGGTCTCACCTGTCTTTTAATTCATTTATGGTGAACACTCACTCATGTCAATTTTGAGCGTTTCAGAGCGATAGAAGCGTCTTTTTGCACTGTGCAGTAGAGAAAGCTGAATTTTACTGAAAAAAGGATTTTCAAACAAGTTTCCTAGCCTGGACTTGCTGAATTTGGATCTTTTTCATGGCAAACATGGTCTCACCGGTCCTTTAATTCATTTATGGTGAACACTCACTCATGTCAATTTTGAGCGTTTCAGAGCGATAGAAGCCTCTTTTTGCACTGTGCAAGTTGTATTTCACTATAAAAAGGTTTTTCACTGAGGTTTCCTAGCCTGAACTGGTTGAATTTGGATCTTCTTGATGGCAAACAAGGTTTTTCCTGTACTTTCTTTCATTAAAGGTGCAAACTGGCTCATGTCAATTTTGAGCGTTTCAGAGCGAGAGAAGCGTCTTTTTGCATTGTGTAATAGCATAAGCTGTATTGGACTGAAAAAAGGTTTTTCACTGAGGTTTCCTAGCCTGAACTGGTTGAATTTGGGTCTTCTTGATGGTAAACAAGGTTTTTCCTGCACTTTCATTCATTAAAGGTGCAAACTGGCTTATGTCAATTTTGAGCGTTTCAGAGCGATAGGAGCAAGTTTTGGCACTCTGCAGTAGAGTAAGCTGTATTTCACTGAAAAAAGGATTTTCAAGCAAGTTTCCTAGCCTGAACTGGTTGAATTTGGATCTTCTTGATGGCAAACAAGGTTTTTCCTGCACTTTCATTCATTAAAGGTGCAAACTGGCTTATGTCAATTTTGAGCGTTTCAGAGCGATAGAAGCGTCTTTTTGCACTCTGCAGTAGAGAAAGCTGAATTTTACTGAAAAAATGATTTTCAAACAAGTTTCCTAGCCTGGACTTGCTGAATTTGGATCTATTTCATGGCAAACATGGTCTCACCTGTCTTTTAATTCATTTATGGTGAACACTCACTCATGTCAATTTTGAGCGTTTCAGAGCGATAGGAGCAAGTTTTGGGACTCTGCAGTAGAGTAAGCTGTATTTCACGGAAAAAAGGATTTTCAAGCAAGTTTCCTAGCCTGGACTTGCTGAATTTGGATCTATTTCATGGCAAACATGGTCTCACCTGTCTTTTAATTCATTTATGGTGAACACTCACTCTTGTCAATTTTGAGCGTTTCAGAGCGGTAGAAGCCTCTTTTTGCACTGTGCAGTAACTAAAGTTGTATTTCACTATAAAAAGGTATTTCACTGAGGTTTCCTAGTCTGAACTGGTTGAATTTGGATCTTCTTGATGGCAAACAAGGTTTTTCCTGCACTTTCATTCATTAAAGGTGCAAACTGGCTCATGTCAATTTTGAGCGTTTCAGAGCGAGAGAAGCGTCTTTTTGCATTGTGTAATAGCATAAGCTGTATTGGACTGAAAAAAGGTTTTTCACTGAGGTTTCCTAGCCTGAACTGGTTGAATTTGGGTCTTCTTGATGGTAAACAAGGTTTTTCCTGCACTTTCATTCATTAAAGGTGCAAACTGGCTTATGTCAATTTTGAGCGTTTCAGAGCGATAGAAGCGTCTTTTTGCACTGTGCAGTAACTAAAGTTGTATTTCACTATAAAAAGGTTTTTCACTGAGGTTTCCTAGCCTGAACTGGTTGAATTTGGGTCTTCTTGATGGCAAACAAGGTTTTTCCTGCACTTTCATTCATTAAAGGTGCAAACTGGCTTATGTCAATTTTGAGCGTTTCAGAGTGAGAGAAGCGTCTTTTTGCATTGTGTCATAGCCTAAGCTGTATTGGACTGAAAAAGGGTTTTTCACTGAGGTTTCCTAGCCTGAACTGGTTAAATTTGGGTCTTCTTGATGGCAAACAAGGTTTTTCCTGCACTTTCATTCATTACAGGTGCAAACTGGCTTATGTCAATTTTGAGCGTTTCAGAGCGATTGGAGCACGTTTTGGCACTCTGCAGTAGAGTAAGCTGTATTTGACTGAAAAAAGGATTTTCAAGCAAGTTTCCTAGCCTGGACTTGCTGAATTTGGATCTTTTTCATGGCAAACATGGTCTCACCGGTCCTTTAATTCATTTATGGTGAACACTCACTCATGTCAATTTTGAGCGTTTCAGAGCGATAGAAGCCTCTTTTTGCACTGTGCAGTAACTAAAGTTGTATTTCACTATAAAAAGGTTTTTCACTGAGGTTTCCTAGCCTGAACTGGTTGAATTTGGGTCTTCTTGATGGCAAACAAGGTTTTTCCTGCACTTTCATTCATTAAAGGTGCAAACTGGCTTATGTCAATTTTGAGCGTTTCAGAGCGAGAGAAGCGTCTTTTTGCATTGTGTCATAGCCTAAGCTGTATTGGACTGAAAAAGGGTTTTTCACTGAGGTTTCCTAGCCTGAACTGGTTAAATTTGGGTCTTCTTGATGGCAAACAAGGTTTTTCCTGTACTTTCATTCATTAAAGGTGCAAACTGGCTTATGTCAATTTTGAGCGTTTCAGAGCGATTGGAGCACGTTTTGGCACTCTGCAGTAGAGTAAGCTGAATTTTACTGAAAAAAGGATTTTCAAACAAGTTTCCTAGCCTGGACTTGCTGAATTTGGATCTATTTCATGGCAAACATGGTCTCACCTGTCTTTTAATTCATTTATGGTGAACACTCACTCATGTCAATTTTGAGCGTTTCAGAGCGATAGGAGCAAGTTTTGGGACTCTGCAGTAGAGTAAGCTGTATTTCACGGAAAAAAGGATTTTCAAGCAAGTTTCCTAGCCTGGACTTGCTGAATTTGGATCTATTTCATGGCAAACATGGTCTCACCTGCCTTTTAATTCATTTATGGTGAACACTCACTCTTGTCAATTTTGAGCGTTTCAGAGCGGTAGAAGCCTCTTTTTGCACTGTGCAGTAACTAAAGTTGTATTTCACTATAAAAAGGTTTTTCACTGAGGTTTCCTAGCCTGAACTGGTTGAATTTGGGTCTTCTTGATGGCAAACAAGGTTTTTCCTGCACTTTCATTCATTAAAGGTGCAAACTGGCTTATGTCAATTTTGAGCGTTTCAGAGCGATAGGAGCAAGTTTTGGGACTCTGCAGTAGAGTAAGCTGTATTTCACGGAAAAAAGGATTTTCAAGCAAGTTTCCTAGCCTGGACTTGCTGAATTTGGATCTTTTTCATGGCAAACATTTTCTCACCGGTCCTTTAATTCATTTATGGTGAACACTCACTCATGTCAATTTTGAGCGTTTCAGAGCGATAGAAGCCTCTTTTTGCACTGTGCAGTAACTATCTTGTATTTCACTATAAAAAGGTTTTTCACTGAGGTTTCCTAGCCTGAACTGGTTGAATTTGGGTCTTCTTGATGGCAAACAAGGTTTTTCCTGCACTTTCATTCATTAAAGGTGCAAACTGGCTTATGTCAATTTTGAGCGTTTCAGAGCGATTGGAGCACGTTTTGGCACTCTGCAGTAGAGTAAGCTGTATTTGACTGAAAAAAGGATTTTCAAGCAAGTTTCCTAGCCTGGACTTGCTGAATTTGGATCTTTTTCATGGCAAACATGGTCTCACCGGTCCTTTAATTCATTTATGGTGAACACTCACTCATGTCAATTTTGAGCGTTTCAGAGCGATAGAAGCCTCTTTTTGCACTGTGCAGTAACTAAAGTTGTATTTCACTATAAAAAGGTTTTTCACTGAGGTTTCCTAGCCTGAACTGGTTGAATTTGGGTCTTCTTGATGGCAAACAAGGTTTTTCCTGCACTTTCATTCATTAAAGGTGCAAACTGGCTTATGTCAATTTTCAGCGTTTCAGAGCGAGAGAAGCGTCTTTTTGCATTGTGTAATAGCCTAAGCTGTATTGGACTGAAAAAGGGTTTTTCACTGAGGGTTTCTAGCCTGAACTGGTTGAATTTGGGTCTTCTTGATGGCAAACAAGGTTTTTCCTGCACTTTCATTCATTAAAGGTGCAAACTGGCTTATGTCAATTTTGAGCGTTTCAGAGCGATTGGAGCACGTTTTGGCACTCTGCAGTAGAGTAAGCTGTATTTGACTGAAAAAAGGATTTTCAAGCAAGTTTCCTAGCCTGGACTTGCTGAATTTGGATCTTTTTCATGGCAAACATTTTCTCACCGGTCCTTTAATTCATTTATGGTGAACACTCACTCATGTCAATTTTGAGCGTTTCAGAGCGATAGAAGCCTCTTTTTGCACTGTGCAGTAACTAAAGTTGTATTTCACTATAAAAAGGTTTTTCACTGAGGTTTCCTAGCCTGAACTGGTTGAATTTGGGTCTTCTTGATGGCAAACAAGGTTTTTCCTGCACTTTCATTCATTAAAGGTGCAAACTGGCTTATGTCAATTTTGAGCGTTTCAGAGCGAGAGAAGCGTCTTTTTGCATTGTGTAATAGCCTAAGCTGTATTGGACTGAAAAAGGGTTTTTCACTGAGGTTTTCTAGCCTGAACTGGTTGAATTTGGGTCTTCTTGATGGCAAACAAGGTTTTTCCTGCACTTTCATTCATTAAAGGTGCAAACTGGCTTATGTCAATTTTGAGCGTTTCAGAGCGATTGGAGCACGTTTTGGCACTCTGCAGTAGAGTAAGCTGTATCTGACTGAAAAAAGGATTTTCAAGCAAGTTTCCTAGCCTGGACTTGCTGAATTTGGATCTTTTTCATGGCAAACATTTTCTCACCGGTCCTTTAATTCATTTATGGTGAACACTCACTCATGTCAATTTTGAGCGTTTCAGAGCGATAGAAGCCTCTTTTTGCACTGTGCAGTAACTATCTTGTATTTCACTATAAAAAGGTTTTTCACTCAGGTTTCCTAGCCCGAACTGGATGAATTTGGGTCTTCTTGATGGCAAACAAGGTTTTTCCTGCACTTTCATTCATTACAGGTGCAAACTGGCTTATGTCAATTTTGAGCGTTTCAGAGCGATTGGAGCACGTTTTGGCACTCTGCAGTAGAGTAAGCTGTATTTGACTGAAAAAAGGATTTTCAAGCAAGTTTCCTAGCCTGGACTTGCTGAATTTGGATCTTTTTGATGGCAAACATGGTCTCACCGGTCCTTTAATTCATTTATGGTGGACACTCACTCATGTCAATTTTGAGCGTTTCAGAGCGATAGAAGCCTCTTTTTGCACTGTGCAGTAACTAAAGTTGTATTTCACTATAAAAAGGTTTTTCACTGAGGTTTCCTAGCCTGAACTGGTTGAATTTGGGTCTTCTTGATGGCAAACAAGGTTTTTCCTGCACTTTCATTCATTAAAGGTGCAAACTGGCTTATGTCAATTTTGAGCGTTTCAGAGCGAGAGAAGCGTCTTTTTGCATTGTGTAATAGCCTAAGCTGTATTGGACTGAAAAAGGGTTTTTCACTGAGGTTTCCTAGCCTGAACTGGTTGAATTTGGGTCTTCTTGATGGCAGCCAAGGTTTTCCTGCACTTTCATTCATTACAGGTGCAAACTGGCTTATGTCAATTTTGAGCGTTTCAGAGCGATTGGAGCACGTTTTGGCACTCTGCAGTAGAGTAAGCTGTATTTGACTGAAAAAAGGATTTTCAAGCAAGTTTCCTAGCCTGGACTTGCTGAATTTGGATCTTTTTCATGGCAAACATTTTCTCACCGGTCCTTTAATTCATTTATGGTGAACACTCACTCATGTCAATTTTGAGCGTTTCAGAGCGATAGAAGCCTCTTTTTGCACTGTGCAGTAACTAAAGTTGTATTTCACTATAAAAAGGTTTTTCACTGAGGTTTCCTAGCCTGAACTGGTTGAATTTGGGTCTTCTTGATGGCAAACAAGGTTTTTCCTGCACTTTCATTCATTAAAGGTGCAAACTGGCTTATGTCAATTTTGAGCGTTTCAGAGCGAGAGAAGCGTCTTTTTGCATTGTGTAATAGCCTAAGCTGTATTGGACTGAAAAAAGGTTTTTCACTGAGGTTTTCTAGCCTGAACTGGTTGAATTTGGGTCTTCTTGATGGCAAACAAGGTTTTTCCTGCACTTTCATTCATTAAAGGTGCAAACTGGCTTATGTCAATTTTGAGCGTTTCAGAGCGAGAGAAGCATCTTTTTGCATTGTGTGATAGCATAAGCTGTATTGGACAGAAAAAAGGTTTTTCACTGAGGTTTTCTAGCCTGAACTGGTTGAATTTGGGTCTTCTTGATGGCAAACAAGGTTTTTCCTGCACTTTCATTCATTAAAGGTGCAAACTGGCTTATGTCAATTTTGAGCGTTTCAGAGCGATTGGAGCACGTTTTGGCACTCTGCAGTAGAGTAAGCTGTATTTGACTGAAAAAGGATTTTCAAGCAAGTTTCCTAGCCTGGACTTGCTGAATTTGGATCTTTTTCATGGCAAACATTTTCTCACCGGTCCTTTAATTCATTTATGGTGAACACTCACTCATGTCAATTTTGAGCGTTTCAGAGCGATAGAAGCCTCTTTTTGCACTGTGCAGTAACTATCTTGTATTTCACTATAAAAAGGTTTTTCACTCAGGTTTCCTAGCCCGAACTGGATGAATTTGGGTCTTCTTGATGGCAAACAAGGTTTTTCCTGCACTTTCATTCATTACAGGTGCAAACTGGCTTATGTCAATTTTGAGCGTTTCAGAGCGATTGGAGCACGTTTTGGCACTCTGCAGTAGAGTAAGCTGTATTTGACTGAAAAAAGGATTTTCAAGCAAGTTTCCTAGCCTGGACTTGCTGAATTTGGATCTTTTTGATGGCAAACATGGTCTCACCGGTCCTTTAATTCATTTATGGTGAACACTCACTCATGTCAATTTTGAGCGTTTCAGAGCGATAGAAGCCTCTTTTTGCACTGTGCAGTAACTATCTTGTATTTCACTATAAAAAGGTTTTTCACTGAGGTTTTCTAGCCTGAACTGGTTGAATTTGGGTCTTCTTGATGGCAAACAAGGTTTTTCCTGCACTTTCATTCATTAAAGGTGCAAACTGGCTTATGTCAATTTTGAGCGTTTCAGAGCGATTGGAGCACGTTTTGGCACTCTGCAGTAGAGTAAGCTGTATTTGACTGAAAAAAGGATTTTCAAGCAAGTTTCCTAGCCTGGACTTGCTGAATTTGGATCTTTTTGATGGCAAACATGGTCTCACCGGTCCTTTAATTCATTTATGGTGGACACTCACTCATGTCAATTTTGAGCGTTTCAGAGCGATAGAAGCCTCTTTTTGCACTGTGCAGTAACTAAAGTTGTATTTCACTATAAAAAGGTTTTTCACTGAGGTTTCCTAGCCTGAACTGGTTGAATTTTGGTCTTCTTGATGGCAAACAAGGTTTTTCCTGCACTTTCATTCATTAAAGGTGCAAACTGGCTTATGTCAATTTTGAGCGTTTCAGAGCGAGAGAAGCGTCTTTTTGCATTGTGTAATAGCCTAAGCTGTATTGGACTGAAAAAGGGTTTTTCACTGAGGTTTTCTTGCCTGAACTGGTTGAATTTGGGTCTTCTTGATGGCAAACAAGGTTTTTCCTGCACTTTCATTCATTAAAGGTGCAAACTGGCTTATGTCAATTTTGAGCGTTTCAGAGCGAGAGAAGCGTCTTTTTGCATTGTGTAATAGCCTAAGCTGTATTGGACTGAAAAAGGGTTTTTCACTGAGGTTTCCTAGCCTGAAGTGGTTGAATTTGGGTCTTCTTGATGGCAACCAAGGTTTTTCCTGCACTTTCATTCATTACAGGTGCAAACTGGCTTATGTCAATTTTGAGCGTTTCAGAGCGATTGGAGCACGTTTTGGCACTCTGCAGTAGAGTAAGCTGTATTTTACTGAAAAAAGGATTTTCAAGCAAGTTTCCTAGCCTGGACTTGCTGAATTTGGATCTTTTTCATGGCAAACATGGTCTCACCGGTCCTTTAATTCATTTATGGTGAACACTCACTCATGTCAATTTTGAGCGTTTCAGAGCGATAGAAGCCTCTTTTTGCACTGTGCAGTAACTAAAGTTGTATTTCACTATAAAAAGGTTTTTCACTGAGGTTTCCTAGCCTGAACTGGTTGAATTTGGGTCTTCTTGATGGCAAACAAGGTTTTTCCTGCACTTTCATTCATTAAAGGTGCAAACTGGCTTATGTCAATTTTGAGCGTTTCAGAGCGAGAGAAGCGTCTTTTTGCATTGTGTAATAGCCTAAGCTGTATTGGACTGAAAAAGGGTTTTTCACTGAGGGTTTCTAGCCTGAACTGGTTGAATTTGGGTCTTCTTGATGGCAAACAAGGTTTTTCCTGCACTTTCATTCATTAAAGGTGCAAACTGGCTTATGTCAATTTTGAGCGTTTCAGAGCGATTGGAGCACGTTTTGGCACTCTGCAGTAGAGTAAGCTGTATTTGACTGAAAAAAGGATTTTCAAGCAAGTTTCCTAGCCTGGACTTGCTGAATTTGGATCTTTTTCATGGCAAACATTTTCTCACCGGTCCTTTAATTCATTTATGGTGAACACTCACTCATGTCAATTTTGAGCGTTTCAGAGCGATAGAAGCCTCTTTTTGCACTGTGCAGTAACTAAAGTTGTATTTCACTATAAAAAGGTTTTTCACTGAGGTTTCCTAGCCCGAACTGGATGAATTTGGGTCTTCTTGATGGCAAACAAGGTTTTTCCTGCACTTTCATTCATTACAGGTGCAAACTGGCTTATGTCAATTTTGAGCGTTTCAGAGCGATTGGAGCACGTTTTGGCACTCTGCAGTAGAGTAAGCTGTATTTGACTGAAAAAAGGATTTTCAAGCAAGTTTCCTAGCCTGGACTTGCTGAATTTGGATCTTTTTGATGGCAAACATGGTCTCACCGGTCCTTTAATTCATTTATGGTGGACACTCACTCATGTCAATTTTGAGCGTTTCAGAGCGATAGAAGCCTCTTTTTGCACTGTGCAGTAACTAAAGTTGTATTTCACTATAAAAAGGTTTTTCACTGAGGTTTCCTAGCCTGAACTGGTTGAATTTGGGTCTTCTTGATGGCAAACAAGGTTTTTCCTGCACTTTCATTCATTAAAGGTGCAAACTGGCTTATGTCAATTTTGAGCGTTTCAGAGCGAGAGAAGCGTCTTGTTGCATTGTGTAATAGCCTAAGCTGTATTGGACTGAAAAAGGGTTTTTCACTGAGGTTTCCTAGCCTGAACTGGTTGAATTTGGGTCTTCTTGATGGCAGCCAAGGTTTTCCTGCACTTTCATTCATTACAGGTGCAAACTGGCTTATGTCAATTTTGAGCGTTTCAGAGCGATTGGAGCACGTTTTGGCACTCTGCAGTAGAGTAAGCTGTATTTGACTGAAAAAAGGATTTTCAAGCAAGTTTCCTAGCCTGGACTTGCTGAATTTGGATCTTTTTGATGGCAAACATGGTCTCACCGGTCCTTTAATTCATTTATGGTGGACACTCACTCATGTCAATTTTGAGCGTTTCAGAGCGATAGAAGCCTCTTTTTGCACTGTGCAGTAACTAAAGTTGTATTTCACTATAAAAAGGTTTTTCACTGAGGTTTCCTAGCCTGAACTGGTTGAATTTTGGTCTTCTTGATGGCAAACAAGGTTTTTCCTGCACTTTCATTCATTAAAGGTGCAAACTGGCTTATGTCAATTTTGAGCGTTTCAGAGCGAGAGAAGCGTCTTTTTGCATTGTGTAATAGCCTAAGCTGTATTGGACTGAAAAAGGGTTTTTCACTGAGGTTTTCTTGCCTGAACTGGTTGAATTTGGGTCTTCTTGATGGCAAACAAGGTTTTTCCTGCACTTTCATTCATTAAAGGTGCAAACTGGCTTATGTCAATTTTGAGCGTTTCAGAGCGAGAGAAGCGTCTTTTTGCATTGTGTAATAGCCTAAGCTGTATTGGACTGAAAAAGGGTTTTTCACTGAGGTTTCCTAGCCTGAAGTGGTTGAATTTGGGTCTTCTTGATGGCAACCAAGGTTTTTCCTGCACTTTCATTCATTACAGGTGCAAACTGGCTTATGTCAATTTTGAGCGTTTCAGAGCGATTGGAGCACGTTTTGGCACTCTGCAGTAGAGTAAGCTGTATTTTACTGAAAAAAGGATTTTCAAGCAAGTTTCCTAGCCTGGACTTGCTGAATTTGGATCTTTTTCATGGCAAACATGGTCTCACCGGTCCTTTAATTCATTTATGGTGAACACTCACTCATGTCAATTTTGAGCGTTTCAGAGCGATAGAAGCCTCTTTTTGCACTGTGCAGTAACTAAAGTTGTATTTCACTATAAAAAGGTTTTTCACTGAGGTTTCCTAGCCTGAACTGGTTGAATTTGGGTCTTCTTGATGGCAAACAAGGTTTTTCCTGCACTTTCATTCATTAAAGGTGCAAACTGGCTTATGTCAATTTTGAGCGTTTCAGAGCGAGAGAAGCGTCTTTTTGCATTGTGTAATAGCCTAAGCTGTATTGGACTGAAAAAGGGTTTTTCACTGAGGGTTTCTAGCCTGAACTGGTTGAATTTGGGTCTTCTTGATGGCAAACAAGGTTTTTCCTGCACTTTCATTCATTAAAGGTGCAAACTGGCTTATGTCAATTTTGAGCGTTTCAGAGCGATTGGAGCACGTTTTGGCACTCTGCAGTAGAGTAAGCTGTATTTGACTGAAAAAAGGATTTTCAAGCAAGTTTCCTAGCCTGGACTTGCTGAATTTGGATCTTTTTCATGGCAAACATTTTCTCACCGGTCCTTTAATTCATTTATGGTGAACACTCACTCATGTCAATTTTGAGCGTTTCAGAGCGATAGAAGCCTCTTTTTGCACTGTGCAGTAACTAAAGTTGTATTTCACTATAAAAAGGTTTTTCACTGAGGTTTCCTAGCCTGAACTGGTTGAATTTGGGTCTTCTTGATGGCAAACAAGGTTTTTCCTGCACTTTCATTCATTAAAGGTGCAAACTGGCTTATGTCAATTTTGAGCGTTTCAGAGCGAGAGAAGCGTCTTTTTGCATTGTGTAATAGCCTAAGCTGTATTGGACTGAAAAAGGGTTTTTCACTGAGGTTTTCTAGCCTGAACTGGTTGAATTTGGGTCTTCTTGATGGCAAACAAGGTTTTTCCTGCACTTTCATTCATTAAAGGTGCAAACTGGCTTATGTCAATTTTGAGCGTTTCAGAGCGATTGGAGCACGTTTTGGCACTCTGCAGTAGAGTAAGCTGTATCTGACTGAAAAAAGGATTTTCAAGCAAGTTTCCTAGCCTGGACTTGCTGAATTTGGATCTTTTTCATGGCAAACATTTTCTCACCGGTCCTTTAATTCATTTATGGTGAACACTCACTCATGTCAATTTTGAGCGTTTCAGAGCGATAGAAGCCTCTTTTTGCACTGTG
Source organism: Pagrus major (assembly GCF_040436345.1). Taxonomy (NCBI): domain Eukaryota; kingdom Metazoa; phylum Chordata; class Actinopteri; order Spariformes; family Sparidae; genus Pagrus; species Pagrus major. The sequence continues at coordinate 1,162,594 of NC_133233.1, forward strand.
CAGTAACTATCTTGTATTTCACTATAAAAAGGTTTTTCACTCAGGTTTCCTAGCCCGAACTGGATGAATTTGGGTCTTCTTGATGGCAAACAAGGTTTTTCCTGCACTTTCATTCATTACAGGTGCAAACTGGCTTATGTCAATTTTGAGCGTTTCAGAGCGATTGGAGCACGTTTTGGCACTCTGCAGTAGAGTAAGCTGTATTTGACTGAAAAAAGGATTTTCAAGCAAGTTTCCTAGCCTGGACTTGCTGAATTTGGATCTTTTTGATGGCAAACATGGTCTCACCGGTCCTTTAATTCATTTATGGTGGACACTCACTCATGTCAATTTTGAGCGTTTCAGAGCGATAGAAGCCTCTTTTTGCACTGTGCAGTAACTAAAGTTGTATTTCACTATAAAAAGGTTTTTCACTGAGGTTTCCTAGCCTGAACTGGTTGAATTTGGGTCTTCTTGATGGCAAACAAGGTTTTTCCTGCACTTTCATTCATTAAAGGTGCAAACTGGCTTATGTCAATTTTGAGCGTTTCAGAGCGAGAGAAGCGTCTTTTTGCATTGTGTAATAGCCTAAGCTGTATTGGACTGAAAAAGGGTTTTTCACTGAGGTTTCCTAGCCTGAACTGGTTGAATTTGGGTCTTCTTGATGGCAGCCAAGGTTTTCCTGCACTTTCATTCATTACAGGTGCAAACTGGCTTATGTCAATTTTGAGCGTTTCAGAGCGATTGGAGCACGTTTTGGCACTCTGCAGTAGAGTAAGCTGTATTTGACTGAAAAAAGGATTTTCAAGCAAGTTTCCTAGCCTGGACTTGCTGAATTTGGATCTTTTTCATGGCAAACATTTTCTCACCGGTCCTTTAATTCATTTATGGTGAACACTCACTCATGTCAATTTTGAGCGTTTCAGAGCGATAGAAGCCTCTTTTTGCACTGTGCAGTAACTAAAGTTGTATTTCACTATACAAAGGTTTTTCACTGAGGTTTCCTAGCCTGAACTAGTTGAATTTGGGTCTTCTTGATGGCAAACAAGGTTTTTCCTGCACTTTCATTCATTAAAGGTGCAAACTGGCTTATGTCAATTTTGAGCGTTTCAGAGCGAGAGAAGCGTCTTTTTGCATTGTGTAATAGCCTAAGCTGTATTGGACTGAAAAAAGGTTTTTCACTGAGGTTTTCTAGCCTGAACTGGTTGAATTTGGGTCTTCTTGATGGCAAACAAGGTTTTTCCTGCACTTTCATTCATTAAAGGTGCAAACTGGCTTATGTCAATTTTGAGCGTTTCAGAGCGAGAGAAGCATCTTTTTGCATTGTGTGATAGCATAAGCTGTATTGGACAGAAAAAAGGTTTTTCACTGAGGTTTTCTAGCCTGAACTGGTTGAATTTGGGTCTTCTTGATGGCAAACAAGGTTTTTCCTGCACTTTCATTCATTAAAGGTGCAAACTGGCTTATGTCAATTTTGAGCGTTTCAGAGCGATTGGAGCACGTTTTGGCACTCTGCAGTAGAGTAAGCTGTATTTGACTGAAAAAAGGATTTTCAAGCAAGTTTCCTAGCCTGGACTTGCTGAATTTGGATCTTTTTCATGGCAAACATTTTCTCACCGGTCCTTTAATTCATTTATGGTGAACACTCACTCATGTCAATTTTGAGCGTTTCAGAGCGATAGAAGCCTCTTTTTGCACTGTGCAGTAACTATCTTGTATTTCACTATAAAAAGGTTTTTCACTGAGGTTTTCTAGCCTGAACTGGTTGAATTTGGGTCTTCTTGATGGCAAACAAGGTTTTTCCTGCACTTTCATTCATTAAAGGTGCAAACTGGCTTATGTCAATTTTGAGCGTTTCAGAGCGATTGGAGCACGTTTTGGCACTCTGCAGTAGAGTAAGCTGTATTTGACTGAAAAAAGGATTTTCAAGCAAGTTTCCTAGCCTGGACTTGCTGAATTTGGATCTTTTTCATGGCAAACATGGTCTCACCGGTCCTTTAATTCATTTATGGTGGACACTCACTCATGTCAATTTTGAGCGTTTCAGAGCGATAGAAGCCTCTTTTTGCACTGTGCAGTAACTAAAGTTGTATTTCACTATAAAAAGGTTTTTCACTGAGGTTTCCTAGCCTGAACTGGTTGAATTTTGGTCTTCTTGATGGCAAACAAGGTTTTTCCTGCACTTTCATTCATTAAAGGTGCAAACTGGCTTATGTCAATTTTGAGCGTTTCAGAGCGAGAGAAGCGTCTTTTTGCATTGTGTAATAGCCTAAGCTGTATTGGACTGAAAAAGGGTTTTTCACTGAGGTTTCCTAGCCTGAACTGGTTGAATTTGGGTCTTCTTGATGGCAAACAAGGTTTTTCCTGCACTTTCATTCATTAAAGGTGCAAACTGGCTTATGTCAATTTTGAGCGTTTCAGAGCGATTGGAGCACGTTTTGGCACTCTGCAGTAGAGTAAGCTGTATTTGACTGAAAAAAGGATTTTCAAGCAAGTTTCCTAGCCTGGACTTGCTGAATTTGGATCTTTTTCATGGCAAACATGGTCTCACCGGTCCTTTAATTCATTTATGGTGAACACTCACTCATGTCAATTTTGAGCGTTTCAGAGCGATAGAAGCCTCTTTTTGCACTGTGCAGTAACTAAAGTTGTATTTCACTATGAAAAGGTTTTTCACTGAGGTTTCCTAGCCTGAACTGGTTGAATTTGGGTCTTCTTGATGGCAAACAAGGTTTTTCCTGCACTTTCATTCATTAAAGGTGCAAACTGGCTTATGTCAATTTTGAGCGTTTCAGAGCGATTGGAGCACGTTTTGGCACTCTGCAGTAGAGTAAGCTGTATTTGACTGAAAAAAGGATTTTCAAGCAAGTTTCCTAGCCTGGACTTGCTGAATTTGGATCTTTTTCATGGCAAACATTTTCTCACCGGTCCTTTAATTCATTTATGGTGAACACTCACTCATGTCAATTTTGAGCGTTTCAGAGCGATAGAAGCCTCTTTTTGCACTGTGCAGTAACTATCTTGTATTTCACTATAAAAAGGTTTTTCACTCAGGTTTCCTAGCCCGAACTGGATGAATTTGGGTCTTCTTGATGGCAAACAAGGTTTTTCCTGCACTTTCATTCATTACAGGTGCAAACTGGCTTATGTCAATTTTGAGCGTTTCAGAGCGATTGGAGCACGTTTTGGCACTCTGCAGTAGAGTAAGCTGTATTTGACTGAAAAAAGGATTTTCAAGCAAGTTTCCTAGCCTGGACTTGCTGAATTTGGATCTTTTTGATGGCAAACATGGTCTCACCGGTCCTTTAATTCATTTATGGTGGACACTCACTCATGTCAATTTTGAGCGTTTCAGAGCGATAGAAGCCTCTTTTTGCACTGTGCAGTAACTAAAGTTGTATTTCACTATAAAAAGGTTTTTCACTGAGGTTTCCTAGCCTGAACTGGTTGAATTTTGGTCTTCTTGATGGCAAACAAGGTTTTTCCTGCACTTTCATTCATTAAAGGTGCAAACTGGCTTATGTCAATTTTGAGCGTTTCAGAGCGAGAGAAGCGTCCTTTTGCATTGTGTAATAGCCTAAGCTGTATTGGACTGAAAAAGGGTTTTTCACTGAGGTTTTCTTGCCTGAACTGGTTGAATTTGGGTCTTCTTGATGGCAAACAAGGTTTTTCCTGCACTTTCATTCATTAAAGGTGCAAACTGGCTTATGTCAATTTTGAGCGTTTCAGAGCGAGAGAAGCGTCTTTTTGCATTGTGTAATAGCCTAAGCTGTATTGGACTGAAAAAGGGTTTTTCACTGAGGTTTCCTAGCCTGAACTGGTTGAATTTGGGTCTTCTTGATGGCAACCAAGGTTTTTCCTGCACTTTCATTCATTACAGGTGCAAACTGGCTTATGTCAATTTTGAGCGTTTCAGAGCTATTGGAGCACGTTTTGGCACTCTGCAGTAGAGTAAGCTGTATTTGACTGAAAAAAGGATTTTCAAGCAAGTTTCCTAGCCTGGACTTGCTGAATTTGGATCTTTTTCATGGCAAACATTTTCTCACCGGTCCTTTAATTCATTTATGGTGAACACTCACTCATGTCAATTTTGAGCGTTTCAGAGCGATAGAAGCCTCTTTTTGCACTGTGCAGTAACTAAAGTTGTATTTCACTATAAAAAGGTTTTTCACTGAGGTTTCTTAGCCTGAACTGGTTGAATTTGGGTCTTCTTGATGGCAAACAAGGTTTTTCCTGCACTTTCATTCATTAAAGGTGCAAACTGGCTTATGTCAATTTTGAGCGTTTCAGAGCGATTGGAGCACGTTTTGGCACTCTGCAGTTAGAGTAAGCTGTATTTGACTGAAAAAAGGATTTTCAAGCAAGTTTCCTAGCCTGGACTTGCTGAATTTGGATCTTTTTCATGGCAAACATGGTCTCACCGGTCCTTTAATTCATTTATGGTGGACACTCACTCATGTCAATTTTGAGCGTTTCAGAGCGATAGAAGCCTCTTTTTGCACTGAGCAGTAACTAAAGTTGTATTTCACTATAAAAAGGTTTTTCACTGAGGTTTCCTAGCCTGAACTGGTTGAATTTGGGTCTTCTTGATGGCAAACAAGGTTTTTCCTGCACTTTCATTCATTAAAGGTGCAAACTGGCTTATGTCAATTTTGAGCGTTTCAGAGCGAGAGAAGCGTCTTTTTGCATTGTGTAATAGCCTAAGCTGTATTGGACTGAAAAAAGGTTTTTCACTGAGGTTTTCTAGCCTGAACTGGTTGAATTTGGGTCTTCTTGATGGCAAACAAGGTTTTTCCTGCACATTCATTCATTAAAGGTGCAAACTGGCTTATGTCAATTTTGAGCGTTTCAGAGCGAGAGAAGCATCTTTTTGCATTGTGTAATAGCATAAGCTGTATTGGACAGAAAAAAGGTTTTTCACTGAGGTTTTCTAGCCTGAACTGGTTGAATTTGGGTCTTCTTGATGGCAAACAAGGTTTTTCCTGCACTTTCATTCATTAAAGGTGCAAACTGGCTTATGTCAATTTTGAGCGTTTCAGAGCGAGAGAAGCATCTTTTTGCATTGTGTAATAGCATAAGCTGTATTGGACAGAAAAAAGGTTTTTCACTGAGGTTTTCTAGCCTGAACTGGTTGAATTTGGGTCTTCTTGATGGCAAACAAGGTTTTTCCTGCACTTTCATTCATTAAAGGTGCAAACTGGCTTATGTCAATTTTGAGCGTTTCAGAGCGATTGGAGCACGTTTTGGCACTCTGCAGTAGAGTAAGCTGTATTTGACTGAAAAAAGGATTTTCAAGCAAGTTTCCTAGCCTGGGCTTGCTGAATTTGGATCTTTTTCATGGCAAACATGGTCTCACTGGTCCTTTAATTCATTTATGGTGAACACTCACTCATGTCAATTTTGAGCGTTTCAGAGCGATAGAAGCCTCTTTTTGCACTGTGCAGTAACTAAAGTTGTATTTCACTATAAAAAGGTTTTGCACTGAGGTTTCCTAGCCTGAACTGGTTGAATTTGGGTCTTCTTGATGGCAAACAAGGTTTTTCCTGCACTTTCATTCATTAAAGGTGCAAACTGGCTTATGTCAATTTTCAGCGTTTCAGAGCGAGAGAAGCGTCTTTTTGCATTGTGTAATAGCCTAAGCTGTATTGGACTGAAAAAAGGTTTTTCACTGAGGTTTCCTAGCCTGAACTGGTTGAATTTGGTTCTTCTTGATGGCAAACAAGGTTTTTCCTGCACTTTCATTCATTAAAGGTGCAAACTGGCTTATGTCAATTTTGAGCGTTTCAGAGCGAGAGAAGCGTCTTTTTGCATTGTGTAATAGCCTAAGCTGTATTGGACTGAAAAAGGGTTTTTCACTGAGGTTTCCTAGCCTGAACTGGTTGAATTTGGGTCTTCTTGATGGCAAACAAGGTTTTTCCTGCACTTTCATTCATTAAAGGTGCAAACTGGCTTATGTCAATTTTGAGCGTTTCAGAGCGATTGGAGCACGTTTTGGCACTCTGCAGTAGAGTAAGCTGTATTTGACTGAAAAAAGGATTTTCAAGCAAGTTTCCTAGCCTGGACTTGCTGAATTTGGATCTTTTTCATGGCAAACATGGTCTCACCGGTCCTTTAATTCATTTATGGTGAACACTCACTCATGTCAATTTTGAGCGTTTCAGAGCGATAGAAGCCTCTTTTTGCACTGTGCAGTAACTAAAGTTGTATTTCACTATAAAAAGGTTTTTCACTGAGGTTTCCTAGCCTGAACTGGTTGAATTTGGGTTTTCTTGATGGCAAACAAGGTTTTTCCTGCACTTTCATTCATTAAAGGTGCAAACTGGCTTATGTCAATTTTGAGCGTTTCAGAGCGAGAGAAGCGTCTTTTTGCATTGTGTAATAGCCTAAGCTGTATTGGACTGAAAAAAGGTTTTTCACTGAGGTTTTCTAGCCTGAACAGGTTGAATTTGGGTCTTCTTGATGGCAAACAAGGTTTTTCCTGCACTTTCATTCATTAAAGGTGCAAACTGGCTTATGTCAATTTTGAGCGTTTCAGAGCGATTGGAGCACGTTTTGGCACTCTGCAGTAGAGTAAGCTGTATTTGACTGAAAAAAGGATTTTCAAGCAAGTTTCCTAGCCTGGACTTGCTGAATTTGGATCTTTTTCATGGCAAACATTTTCTCACCGGTCCTTTAATTCATTTATGGTGAACACTCACTCATGTCAATTTTGAGCGTTTCAGAGCGATAGAAGCCTCTTTTTGCACTGTGCAGTAACTAAAGTTGTATTTCACTATAAAAAGGTTTTTCACTGAGGTTTCCTAGCCTGAACTGGTTGAATTTGGGTCTTCTTGATGGCAAACAAGGTTTTTCCTGCACTTTCATTCATTAAAGGTGCAAACTGGCTTATGTCAATTTTGAGCGTTTCAGAGCGAGAGAAGCGTCTTTTTGCATTGTGTAATAGCCTAAGCTGTATTGGACTGAAAAAGGGTTTTTCACTGAGGTTTCCTAGCCTGAACTGGTTGAATTTGGGTGTTCTTGATGGCAACCAAGGTTTTTCCTGCACTTTCATTCATTACAGGTGCAAACTGGCTTATGTCAATTTTGAGCGTTTCAGAGCGATTGGAGCACGTTTTGGCACTCTGCAGTAGAGTAAGCTGTATTTGACTGAAAAAAGGATTTTCAAGCAAGTTTCCTAGCCTGGACTTGCTGAATTTGGATCTTTTTCATGGCAAACATGGTCTCACCGGTCCTTTAATTCATTTATGGTGGACACTCACTCATGTCAATTTTGAGCGTTTCAGAGCGATAGAAGCCTCTTTTTGCACTGAGCAGTAACTAAAGTTGTATTTCACTATAAAAAGGTTTTTCACTGAGGTTTCCTAGCCTGAACTGGTTGAATTTGGGTCTTCTTGATGGCAAACAAGGTTTTTCCTGCACTTTCATTCATTAAAGGTGCAAACTGGCTTATGTCAATTTTGAGCGTTTCAGAGCGAGAGAAGCGTCTTTTTGCATTGTGTAATAGCCTAAGCTGTATTGGACTGAAAAAAGGTTTTTCACTGAGGTTTTCTAGCCTGAACTGGTTGAATTTGGGTCTTCTTGATGGCAAACAAGGTTTTTCCTGCACATTCATTCATTAAAGGTGCAAACTGGCTTATGTCAATTTTGAGCGTTTCAGAGCGAGAGAAGCATCTTTTTGCATTGTGTAATAGCATAAGCTGTATTGGACAGAAAAAAGGTTTTTCACTGAGGTTTTCTAGCCTGAACTGGTTGAATTTGGGTCTTCTTGATGGCAAACAAGGTTTTTCCTGCACTTTCATTCATTAAAGGTGCAAACTGGCTTATGTCAATTTTGAGCGTTTCAGAGCGAGAGAAGCATCTTTTTGCATTGTGTAATAGCATAAGCTGTATTGGACAGAAAAAAGGTTTTTCACTGAGGTTTTCTAGCCTGAACTGGTTGAATTTGGGTCTTCTTGATGGCAAACAAGGTTTTTCCTGCACTTTCATTCATTAAAGGTGCAAACTGGCTTATGTCAATTTTGAGCGTTTCAGAGCGATTGGAGCACGTTTTGGCACTCTGCAGTAGAGTAAGCTGTATTTGACTGAAAAAAGGATTTTCAAGCAAGTTTCCTAGCCTGGGCTTGCTGAATTTGGATCTTTTTCATGGCAAACATGGTCTCACTGGTCCTTTAATTCATTTATGGTGAACACTCACTCATGTCAATTTTGAGCGTTTCAGAGCGATAGAAGCCTCTTTTTGCACTGTGCAGTAACTAAAGTTGTATTTCACTATAAAAAGGTTTTGCACTGAGGTTTCCTAGCCTGAACTGGTTGAATTTGGGTCTTCTTGATGGCAAACAAGGTTTTTCCTGCACTTTCATTCATTAAAGGTGCAAACTGGCTTATGTCAATTTTCAGCGTTTCAGAGCGAGAGAAGCGTCTTTTTGCATTGTGTAATAGCCTAAGCTGTATTGGACTGAAAAAAGGTTTTTCACTGAGGTTTCCTAGCCTGAACTGGTTGAATTTGGGTCTTCTTGATGGCAAACAAGGTTTTTCCTGCACTTTCATTCATTAAAGGTGCAAACTGGCTTATGTCAATTTTGAGCGTTTCAGAGCGAGAGAAGCGTCTTTTTGCATTGTGTAATAGCCTAAGCTGTATTGGACTGAAAAAGGGTTTTTCACTGAGGTTTCCTAGCCTGAACTGGTTGAATTTGGGTCTTCTTGATGGCAAACAAGGTTTTTCCTGCACTTTCATTCATTAAAGGTGCAAACTGGCTTATGTCAATTTTGAGCGTTTCAGAGCGATTGGAGCACGTTTTGGCACTCTGCAGTAGAGTAAGCTGTATTTGACTGAAAAAAGGATTTTCAAGCAAGTTTCCTAGCCTGGACTTGCTGAATTTGGATCTTTTTCATGGCAAACATGGTCTCACCGGTCCTTTAATTCATTTATGGTGAACACTCACTCATGTCAATTTTGAGCGTTTCAGAGCGATAGAAGCCTCTTTTTGCACTGTGCAGTAACTAAAGTTGTATTTCACTATAAAAAGGTTTTTCACTGAGGTTTCCTAGCCTGAACTGGTTGAATTTGGGTCTTCTTGATGGCAAACAAGGTTTTTCCTGCACTTTCATTCATTAAAGGTGCAAACTGGCTTATGTCAATTTTGAGCGTTTCAGAGCGAGAGAAGCGTCTTTTTGCATTGTGTAATAGCCTAAGCTGTATTGGACTGAAAAAAGGTTTTTCACTGAGGTTTTCTAGCCTGAACTGGTTGAATTTGGGTCTTCTTGATGGCAAACAAGGTTTTTCCTGCACATTCATTCATTAAAGGTGCAAACTGGCTTATGTCAATTTTGAGCGTTTCAGAGCGAGAGAAGCATCTTTTTGCATTGTGTAATAGCATAAGCTGTATTGGACAGAAAAAAGGTTTTTCACTGAGGTTTTCTAGCCTGAACTGGTTGAATTTGGGTCTTCTTGATGGCAAACAAGGTTTTTCCTGCACTTTCATTCATTAAAGGTGCAAACTGGCTTATGTCAATTTTGAGCGTTTCAGAGCGAGAGAAGCATCTTTTTGCATTGTGTAATAGCATAAGCTGTATTGGACAGAAAAAAGGTTTTTCACTGAGGTTTTCTAGCCTGAACTGGTTGAATTTGGGTCTTCTTGATGGCAAACAAGGTTTTTCCTGCACTTTCATTCATTAAAGGTGCAAACTGGCTTATGTCAATTTTGAGCGTTTCAGAGCGATTGGAGCACGTTTTGGCACTCTGCAGTAGAGTAAGCTGTATTTGACTGAAAAAAGGATTTTCAAGCAAGTTTCCTAGCCTGGGCTTGCTGAATTTGGATCTTTTTCATGGCAAACATGGTCTCACTGGTCCTTTAATTCATTTATGGTGAACACTCACTCATGTCAATTTTGAGCGTTTCAGAGCGATAGAAGCCTCTTTTTGCACTGTGCAGTAACTAAAGTTGTATTTCACTATAAAAAGGTTTTGCACTGAGGTTTCCTAGCCTGAACTGGTTGAATTTGGGTCTTCTTGATGGCAAACAAGGTTTTTCCTGCACTTTCATTCATTAAAGGTGCAAACTGGCTTATGTCAATTTTCAGCGTTTCAGAGCGAGAGAAGCGTCTTTTTGCATTGTGTAATAGCCTAAGCTGTATTGGACTGAAAAAAGGTTTTTCACTGAGGTTTCCTAGCCTGAACTGGTTGAATTTGGGTCTTCTTGATGGCAAACAAGGTTTTTCCTGCACTTTCATTCATTAAAGGTGCAAACTGGCTTATGTCAATTTTGAGCGTTTCAGAGCGAGAGAAGCGTCTTTTTGCATTGTGTAATAGCCTAAGCTGTATTGGACTGAAAAAGGGTTTTTCACTGAGGTTTCCTAGCCTGAACTGGTTGAATTTGGGTCTTCTTGATGGCAAACAAGGTTTTTCCTGCACTTTCATTCATTAAAGGTGCAAACTGGCTTATGTCAATTTTGAGCGTTTCAGAGCGATTGGAGCACGTTTTGGCACTCTGCAGTAGAGTAAGCTGTATTTGACTGAAAAAAGGATTTTCAAGCAAGTTTCCTAGCCTGGACTTGCTGAATTTGGATCTTTTTCATGGCAAACATGGTCTCACCGGTCCTTTAATTCATTTATGGTGAACACTCACTCATGTCAATTTTGAGCGTTTCAGAGCGATAGAAGCCTCTTTTTGCACTGTGCAGTAACTAAAGTTGTATTTCACTATAAAAAGGTTTTTCACTGAGGTTTCCTAGCCTGAACTGGTTGAATTTGGGTCTTCTTGATGGCAAACAAGGTTTTTCCTGCACTTTCATTCATTAAAGGTGCAAACTGGCTTATGTCAATTTTGAGCGTTTCAGAGCGAGACAAGCGTCTTTTTGCATTGTGTAATAGCCTAAGCTGTATTGGACTGAAAAAGGGTTTTTCACTGAGGTTTCCTAGCCTGAACTGGTTGAATTTGGGTCTTCTTGATGGCAAACAAGGTTTTTCCTGCACTTTCATTCATTAAAGGTGCAAACTGGCTTATGTCAATTTTGAGCGTTTCAGAGCGATTGGAGCACGTTTTGGCACTCTGCAGTAGAGTAAGCTGTATTTGACTGAAAAAAGGATTTTCAAGCAAGTTTCCTAGCCTGGACTTGCTGAATTTGGATCTTTTTCATGGCAAACATGGTCTCACCGGTCCTTTAATTCATTTATGGTGAACACTCACTCATGTCAATTTTGAGCGTTTCAGAGCGATAGAAGCCTCTTTTTGCACTGTGCAGTAACTAAAGTTGTATTTCACTATAAAAAGGTTTTTCACTGAGGTTTCCTAGCCTGAACTGGTTGAATTTGGGTCTTCTTGATGGCAAACAAGGTTTTTCCTGCACTTTCATTCATTAAAGGTGCAAACTGGCTTATGTCAATTTTGAGCGTTTCAGAGCGAGAGAAGCGTCTTTTTGCATTGTGTAATAGCCTAAGCTGTATTGGACTGAAAAAGGGTTTTTCACTGAGGTTTCCTAGCCTGAACTGGTTGAATTTGGGTGTTCTTGATGGCAACCAAGGTTTTTCCTGCACTTTCATTCATTACAGGTGCAAACTGGCTTATGTCAATTTTGAGCGTTTCAGAGCGATTGGAGCACGTTTTGGCACTCTGCAGTAGAGTAAGCTGTATTTGACTGAAAAAAGGATTTTCAAGCAAGTTTCCTAGCCTGGACTTGCTGAATTTGGATCTTTTTCATGGCAAACATGGTCTCACCGGTCCTTTAATTCATTTATGGTGGACACTCACTCATGTCAATTTTGAGCGTTTCAGAGCGATAGAAGCCTCTTTTTGCACTGAGCAGTAACTAAAGTTGTATTTCACTATAAAAAGGTTTTTCACTGAGGTTTCCTAGCCTGAACTGGTTGAATTTGGGTCTTCTTGATGGCAAACAAGGTTTTTCCTGCACTTTCATTCATTAAAGGTGCAAACTGGCTTATGTCAATTTTGAGCGTTTCAGAGCGAGAGAAGCGTCTTTTTGCATTGTGTAATAGCCTAAGCTGTATTGGACTGAAAAAAGGTTTTTCACTGAGGTTTTCTAGCCTGAACTGGTTGAATTTGGGTCTTCTTGATGGCAAACAAGGTTTTTCCTGCACTTTCATTCATTAAAGGTGCAAACTGGCTTATGTCAATTTTGAGCGTTTCAGAGCGAGAGAAGCATCTTTTTGCATTGTGTAATAGCATAAGCTGTATTGGACAGAAAAAAGGTTTTTCACTGAGGTTTTCTAGCCTGAACTGGTTGAATTTGGGTCTTCTTGATGGCAAACAAGGTTTTTCCTGCACTTTCATTCATTAAAGGTGCAAACTGGCTTATGTCAATTTTGAGCGTTTCAGAGCGAGAGAAGCGTCTTTTTGCATTGTGTAATAGCCTAAGCTGTATTGGACTGAAAAAAGGTTTTTCACTGAGGTTTTCTAGCCTGAACTGGTTGAATTTGGGTCTTCTTGATGGCAAACAAGGTTTTTCCTGCACTTTCATTCATTAAAGGTGCAAACTGGCTTATGTCAATTTTGAGCGTTTCAGAGCGAGAGAAGCATCTTTTTGCATTGTGTAATAGCCTAAGCTGTATTGGACAGAAAAAAGGTTTTTCACTGAGGTTTTCTAGCCTGAACTGGTTGAATTTGGGTCTTCTTGATGGCAAACAAGGTTTTTCCTGCACTTTCATTCATTAAAGGTGCAAACTGGCTTATGTCAATTTTGAGCGTTTCAGAGCGAGAGAAGCATCTTTTTGCATTGTGTAATAGCATAAGCTGTATTGGACAGAAAAAAGGTTTTTCACTGAGGTTTTCTAGCCTGAACTGGTTGAATTTGGGTCTTCTTGATGGCAAACAAGGTTTTTCCTGCACTTTCATTCATTAAAGGTGCAAACTGGCTTATGTCAATTTTGAGCGTTTCAGAGCGATTGGAGCACGTTTTGGCACTCTGCAGTAGAGTAAGCTGTATTTGACTGAAAAAAGGATTTTCAAGCAAGTTTCCTAGCCTGGGCTTGCTGAATTTGGATCTTTTTCATGGCAAACATGGTCTCACTGGTCCTTTAATTCATTTATGGTGAACACTCACTCATGTCAATTTTGAGCGTTTCAGAGCGATAGAAGCCTCTTTTTGCACTGTGCAGTAACTAAAGTTGTATTTCACTATAAAAAGGTTTTGCACTGAGGTTTCCTAGCCTGAACTGGTTGAATTTGGGTCTTCTTGATGGCAAACAAGGTTTTTCCTGCACTTTCATTCATTAAAGGTGCAAACTGGCTTATGTCAATTTTCAGCGTTTCAGAGCGAGAGAAGCGTCTTTTTGCATTGTGTAATAGCCTAAGCTGTATTGGACTGAAAAAAGGTTTTTCACTGAGGTTTCCTATTCTGAACTGGTTGAATTTGGGTCTTCTTGATGGCAAACAAGGTTTTTCCTGCACTCTCATTCATTAAAGGTGCAAACTGGCTTATGTCAATTTTGAGCGTTTCAGAGCGAGAGAAGCGTCTTTTTGCATTGTGTAATAGCCTAAGCTGTATTGGACTGAAAAAGGGTTTTTCACTGAGGTTTCCTAGCCTGAACTGGTTGAATTTGGGTCTTCTTGATGGCAAACAAGGTTTTTCCTGCACTTTCATTCATTAAAGGTGCAAACTGGCTTATGTCAATTTTGAGCGTTTCAGAGCGATTGGAGCACGTTTTGGCACTCTGCAGTAGAGTAAGCTGTATTTGACTGAAAAAAGGATTTTCAAGCAAGTTTCCTAGCCTGGACTTGCTGAATTTGGATCTTTTTCATGGCAAACATGGTCTCACCGGTCCTTTAATTCATTTATGGTGAACACTCACTCATGTCAATTTTGAGCGTTTCAGAGCGATAGAAGCCTCTTTTTGCACTGTGCAGTAACTAAAGTTGTATTTCACTATAAAAAGGTTTTTCACTGAGGTTTCCTAGCCTGAACTGGTTGAATTTGGGTCTTCTTGATGGCAAACAAGGTTTTTCCTGCACTTTCATTCATTAAAGGTGCAAACTGGCTTATGTCAATTTTGAGCGTTTCAGAGCGAGAGAAGCGTCTTTTTGCATTGTGTAATAGCCTAAGCTGTATTGGACTGAAAAAAGGTTTTTCACTGAGGTTTTCTAGCCTGAACAGGTTGAATTTGGGTCTTCTTGATGGCAAACAAGGTTTTTCCTGCACTTTCATTCATTAAAGGTGCAAACTGGCTTATGTCAATTTTGAGCGTTTCAGAGCGATTGGAGCACGTTTTGGCACTCTGCAGTAGAGTAAGCTGTATTTGACTGAAAAAAGGATTTTCAAGCAAGTTTCCTAGCCTGGACTTGCTGAATTTGGATCTTTTTCATGGCAAACATGGTCTCACCGGTCCTTTAATTCATTTATGGTGGACACTCACTCATGTCAATTTTGAGCGTTTCAGAGCGATAGAAGCCTCTTTTTGCACTGAGCAGTAACTAAAGTTGTATTTCACTATAAAAAGGTTTTTCACTGAGGTTTCCTAGCCTGAACTGGTTGAATTTGGGTCTTCTTGATGGCAAACAAGGTTTTTCCTGCACTTTCATTCATTAAAGGTGCAAACTGGCTTATGTCAATTTTGAGCGTTTCAGAGCGATTGGAGCACGTTTTGGCACTCTGCAGTAGAGTAAGCTGTATTTGACTGAAAAAAGGATTTTCAAGCAAGTTTCCTAGCCTGGGCTTGCTGAATTTGGATCTTTTTCATGGCAAACATGGTCTCACTGGTCCTTTAATTCATTTATGGTGAACACTCACTCATGTCAATTTTGAGCGTTTCAGAGCGATAGAAGCCTCTTTTTGCACTGTGCAGTAACTAAAGTTGTATTTCACTATAAAAAGGTTTTGCACTGAGGTTTCCTAGCCTGAACTGGTTGAATTTGGGTCTTCTTGATGGCAAACAAGGTTTTTCCTGCACTTTCATTCATTAAAGGTGCAAACTGGCTTATGTCAATTTTGAGCGTTTCAGAGCGAGAGAAGCGTCTTTTTGCATTGTGTAATAGCCTAAGCTGTATTGGACTGAAAAAAGGTTTTTCACTGAGGTTTCCTAGCCTGAACTGGTTGAATTTGGGTCTTCTTGATGGCAAACAAGGTTTTTCCTGCACTTTCATTCATTAAAGGTGCAAACTGGCTTATGTCAATTTTGAGCGTTTCAGAGCGAGAGAAGCGTCTTTTTGCATTGTGTAATAGCCTAAGCTGTATTGGACTGAAAAAGGGTTTTTCACTGAGGTTTCCTAGCCTGAACTGGTTGAATTTGGGTCTTCTTGATGGCAAACAAGGTTTTTCCTGCACTTTCATTCATTAAAGGTGCAAACTGGCTTATGTCAATTTTGAGCGTTTCAGAGCGATTGGAGCACGTTTTGGCACTCTGCAGTAGAGTAAGCTGTATTTGACTGAAAAAAGGATTTTCAAGCAAGTTTCCTAGCCTGGACTTGCTGAATTTGGATCTTTTTCATGGCAAACATGGTCTCACCGGTCCTTTAATTCATTTATGGTGAACACTCACTCATGTCAATTTTGAGCGTTTCAGAGCGATAGAAGCCTCTTTTTGCACTGTGCAGTAACTAAAGTTGTATTTCACTATAAAAAGGTTTTTCACTGAGGTTTCCTAGCCTGAACTGGTTGAATTTGGGTCTTCTTGATGGCAAACAAGGTTTTTCCTGCACTTTCATTCATTAAAGGTGCAAACTGGCTTATGTCAATTTTGAGCGTTTCAGAGCGAGAGAAGCGTCTTTTTGCATTGTGTAATAGCCTAAGCTGTATTGGACTGAAAAAAGGTTTTTCACTGAGGTTTTCTAGCCTGAACTGGTTGAATTTGGGTCTTCTTGATGGCAAACAAGGTTTTTCCTGCACTTTCATTCATTAAAGGTGCAAACTGGCTTATGTCAATTTTGAGCGTTTCAGAGCGAGACAAGCGTCTTTTTGCATTGTGTAATAGCCTAAGCTGTATTGGACTGAAAAAGGGTTTTTCACTGAGGTTTCCTAGCCTGAACTGGTTGAATTTGGGTCTTCTTGATGGCAAACAAGGTTTTTCCTGCACTTTCATTCATTAAAGGTGCAAACTGGCTTATGTCAATTTTGAGCGTTTCAGAGCGATTGGAGCACGTTTTGGCACTCTGCAGTAGAGTAAGCTGTATTTGACTGAAAAAAGGATTTTCAAGCAAGTTTCCTAGCCTGGACTTGCTGAATTTGGATCTTTTTCATGGCAAACATGGTCTCACCGGTCCTTTAATTCATTTATGGTGAACACTCACTCATGTCAATTTTGAGCGTTTCAGAGCGATAGAAGCCTCTTTTTGCACTGTGCAGTAACTAAAGTTGTATTTCACTATAAAAAGGTTTTTCACTGAGGTTTCCTAGCCTGAACTGGTTGAATTTGGGTCTTCTTGATGGCAAACAAGGTTTTTCCTGCACTTTCATTCATTAAAGGTGCAAACTGGCTTATGTCAATTTTGAGCGTTTCAGAGCGAGACAAGCGTCTTTTTGCATTGTGTAATAGCCTAAGCTGTATTGGACTGAAAAAGGGTTTTTCACTGAGGTTTCCTAGCCTGAACTGGTTGAATTTGGGTGTTCTTGATGGCAACCAAGGTTTTTCCTGCACTTTCATTCATTACAGGTGCAAACTGGCTTATGTCAATTTTGAGCGTTTCAGAGCGATTGGAGCACGTTTTGGCACTCTGCAGTAGAGTAAGCTGTATTTGACTGAAAAAAGGATTTTCAAGCAAGTTTCCTAGCCTGGACTTGCTGAATTTGGATCTTTTTCATGGCAAACATGGTCTCACCGGTCCTTTAATTCATTTATGGTGGACACTCACTCATGTCAATTTTGAGCGTTTCAGAGCGATAGAAGCCTCTTTTTGCACTGAGCAGTAACTAAAGTTGTATTTCACTATAAAAAGGTTTTTCACTGAGGTTTCCTAGCCTGAACTGGTTGAATTTGGGTCTTCTTGATGGCAAACAAGGTTTTTCCTGCACTTTCATTCATTAAAGGTGCAAACTGGCTTATGTCAATTTTGAGCGTTTCAGAGCGAGAGAAGCGTCTTTTTGCATTGTGTAATAGCCTAAGCTGTATTGGACTGAAAAAAGGTTTTTCACTGAGGTTTTCTAGCCTGAACTGGTTGAATTTGGGTCTTCTTGATGGCAAACAAGGTTTTTCCTGCACTTTCATTCATTAAAGGTGCAAACTGGCTTATGTCAATTTTGAGCGTTTCAGAGCGAGAGAAGCATCTTTTTGCATTGTGTAATAGCATAAGCTGTATTGGACAGAAAAAAGGTTTTTCACTGAGGTTTTCTAGCCTGAACTGGTTGAATTTGGGTCTTCTTGATGGCAAACAAGGTTTTTCCTGCACTTTCATTCATTAAAGGTGCAAACTGGCTTATGTCAATTTTGAGCGTTTCAGAGCGAGAGAAGCATCTTTTTGCATTGTGTAATAGCATAAGCTGTATTGGACAGAAAAAAGGTTTTTCACTGAGGTTTTCTAGCCTGAACTGGTTGAATTTGGGTCTTCTTGATGGCAAACAAGGTTTTTCCTGCACTTTCATTCATTAAAGGTGCAAACTGGCTTATGTCAATTTTGAGCGTTTCAGAGCGATTGGAGCACGTTTTGGCACTCTGCAGTAGAGTAAGCTGTATTTGACTGAAAAAAGGATTTTCAAGCAAGTTTCCTAGCCTGGGCTTGCTGAATTTGGATCTTTTTCATGGCAAACATGGTCTCACTGGTCCTTTAATTCATTTATGGTGAACACTCACTCATGTCAATTTTGAGCGTTTCAGAGCGATAGAAGCCTCTTTTTGCACTGTGCAGTAACTAAAGTTGTATTTCACTATAAAAAGGTTTTGCACTGAGGTTTCCTAGCCTGAACTGGTTGAATTTGGGTCTTCTTGATGGCAAACAAGGTTTTTCCTGCACTTTCATTCATTAAAGGTGCAAACTGGCTTATGTCAATTTTCAGCGTTTCAGAGCGAGAGAAGCGTCTTTTTGCATTGTGTAATAGCCTAAGCTGTATTGGACTGAAAAAAGGTTTTTCACTGAGGTTTCCTAGCCTGAACTGGTTGAATTTGGGTCTTCTTGATGGCAAACAAGGTTTTTCCTGCACTTTCATTCATTAAAGGTGCAAACTGGCTTATGTCAATTTTGAGCGTTTCAGAGCGAGAGAAGCGTCTTTTTGCATTGTGTAATAGCCTAAGCTGTATTGGACTGAAAAAGGGTTTTTCACTGAGGTTTCCTAGCCTGAACTGGTTGAATTTGGGTCTTCTTGATGGCAAACAAGGTTTTTCCTGCACTTTCATTCATTAAAGGTGCAAACTGGCTTATGTCAATTTTGAGCGTTTCAGAGCGATTGGAGCACGTTTTGGCACTCTGCAGTAGAGTAAGCTGTATTTGACTGAAAAAAGGATTTTCAAGCAAGTTTCCTAGCCTGGACTTGCTGAATTTGGATCTTTTTCATGGCAAACATGGTCTCACCGGTCCTTTAATTCATTTATGGTGAACACTCACTCATGTCAATTTTGAGCGTTTCAGAGCGATAGAAGCCTCTTTTTGCACTGTGCAGTAACTAAAGTTGTATTTCACTATAAAAAGGTTTTTCACTGAGGTTTCCTAGCCTGAACTGGTTGAATTTGGGTCTTCTTGATGGCAAACAAGGTTTTTCCTGCACTTTCATTCATTAAAGGTGCAAACTGGCTTATGTCAATTTTGAGCGTTTCAGAGCGAGAGAAGCGTCTTTTTGCATTGTGTAATAGCCTAAGCTGTATTGGACAGAAAAAAGGTTTTTCACTGAGGTTTTCTAGCCTGAACTGGTTGAATTTGGGTCTTCTTGATGGCAAACAAGGTTTTTCCTGCACTTTCATTCATTAAAGGTGCAAACTGGCTTATGTCAATTTTGAGCGTTTCAGAGCGAGAGAAGCATCTTTTTGCATTGTGTAATAGCATAAGCTGTATTGGACAGAAAAAAGGTTTTTCACTGAGGTTTTCTAGCCTGAACTGGTTGAATTTGGGTCTTCTTGATGGCAAACAAGGTTTTTCCTGCACTTTCATTCATTAAAGGTGCAAACTGGCTTATGTCAATTTTGAGCGTTTCAGAGCGATTGGAGCACGTTTTGGCACTCTGCAGTAGAGTAAGCTGTATTTGACTGAAAAAAGGATTTTCAAGCAAGTTACCTAGCCTGGGTTTGCTGAATTTGGATCTTTTTCATGGCAAACATGGTCTCACTGGTCCTTTAATTCATTTATGGTGAACACTCACTCATGTCAATTTTGAGCGTTTCAGAGCGATAGAAGCCTCTTTTTGCACTGTGCAGTAACTAAAGTTGTATTTCACTATAAAAAGGTTTTGCACTGAGGTTTCCTAGCCTGAACTGGTTGAATTTGGGTCTTCTTGATGGCAAACAAGGTTTTTCCTGCACTTTCATTCATTAAAGGTGCAAACTGGCTTATGTCAATTTTCAGCGTTTCAGAGCGAGAGAAGCGTCTTTTTGCATTGTGTAATAGCCTAAGCTGTATTGGACTGAAAAAAGGTTTTTCACTGAGGTTTCCTAGCCTGAACTGGTTGAATTTGGGTCTTCTTGATGGCAAACAAGGTTTTTCCTGCACTCTCATTCATTAAAGGTGCAAACTGGCTTATGTCAATTTTGAGCGTTTCAGAGCGAGAGAAGCGTCTTTTTGCATTGTGTAATAGCCTAAGCTGTATTGGACTGAAAAAGGGTTTTTCACTGAGGTTTCCTAGCCTGAACTGGTTGAATTTGGGTCTTCTTGATGGCAAACAAGGTTTTTCCTGCACTTTCATTCATTAAAGGTGCAAACTGGCTTATGTCAATTTTGAGCGTTTCAGAGCGATTGGAGCACGTTTTGGCACTCTGCAGTAGAGTAAGCTGTATTTGACTGAAAAAAGGATTTTCAAGCAAGTTTCCTAGCCTGGACTTGCTGAATTTGGATCTTTTTCATGGCAAACATGGTCTCACCGGTCCTTTAATTCATTTATGGTGAACACTCACTCATGTCAATTTTGAGCGTTTCAGAGCGATAGAAGCCTCTTTTTGCACTGTGCAGTAACTAAAGTTGTATTTCACTATAAAAAGGTTTTGCACTGAGGTTTCCTAGCCTGAACTGGTTGAATTTGGGTCTTCTTGATGGCAAACAAGGTTTTTCCTGCACTTTCATTCATTAAAGGTGCAAACTGGCTTATGTCAATTTTCAGCGTTTCAGAGCGAGAGAAGCGTCTTTTTGCATTGTGTAATAGCCTAAGCTGTATTGGACTGAAAAAAGGTTTTTCACTGAGGTTTCCTAGCCTGAACTGGTTGAATTTGGGTCTTCTTGATGGCAAACAAGGTTTTTCCTGCACTCTCATTCATTAAAGGTGCAAACTGGCTTATGTCAATTTTGAGCGTTTCAGAGCGAGAGAAGCGTCTTTTTGCATTGTGTAATAGCCTAAGCTGTATTGGACTGAAAAAGGGTTTTTCACTGAGGTTTCCTAGCCTGAACTGGTTGAATTTGGGTCTTCTTGATGGCAAACAAGGTTTTTCCTGCACTTTCATTCATTAAAGGTGCAAACTGGCTTATGTCAATTTTGAGCGTTTCAGAGCGATTGGAGCACGTTTTGGCACTCTGCAGTAGAGTAAGCTGTATTTGACTGAAAAAAGGATTTTCAAGCAAGTTTCCTAGCCTGGACTTGCTGAATTTGGATCTTTTTCATGGCAAACATGGTCTCACCGGTCCTTTAATTCATTTATGGTGAACACTCACTCATGTCAATTTTGAGCGTTTCAGAGCGATAGAAGCCTCTTTTTGCACTGTGCAGTAACTAAAGTTGTATTTCACTATAAAAAGGTTTTTCACTGAGGTTTCCTAGCCTGAACTGGTTGAATTTGGGTCTTCTTGATGGCAAACAAGGTTTTTCCTGCACTTTCATTCATTAAAGGTGCAAACTGGCTTATGTCAATTTTGAGCGTTTCAGAGCGAGAGAAGCGTCTTTTTGCATTGTGTAATAGCCTAAGCTGTATTGGACTGAAAAAAGGTTTTTCACTGAGGTTTTCTAGCCTGAACAGGTTGAATTTGGGTCTTCTTGATGGCAAACAAGGTTTTTCCTGCACTTTCATTCATTAAAGGTGCAAACTGGCTTATGTCAATTTTGAGCGTTTCAGAGCGATTGGAGCACGTTTTGGCACTCTGCAGTAGAGTAAGCTGTATTTGACTGAAAAAAGGATTTTCAAGCAAGTTTCCTAGCCTGGACTTGCTGAATTTGGATCTTTTTCATGGCAAACATGGTCTCACCGGTCCTTTAATTCATTTATGGTGGACACTCACTCATGTCAATTTTGAGCGTTTCAGAGCGATAGAAGCCTCTTTTTGCACTGAGCAGTAACTAAAGTTGTATTTCACTATAAAAAGGTTTTTCACTGAGGTTTCCTAGCCTGAACTGGTTGAATTTGGGTCTTCTTGATGGCAAACAAGGTTTTTCCTGCACTTTCATTCATTAAAGGTGCAAACTGGCTTATGTCAATTTTGAGCGTTTCAGAGCGATTGGAGTACGTTTTGGCACTCTGCAGTAGAGTAAGCTGTATTTGACTGAAAAAAGGATTTTCAAGCAAGTTTCCTAGCCTGGGCTTGCTGAATTTGGATCTTTTTCATGGCAAACATGGTCTCACTGGTCCTTTAATTCATTTATGGTGAACACTCACTCATGTCAATTTTGAGCGTTTCAGAGCGATAGAAGCCTCTTTTTGCACTGTGCAGTAACTAAAGTTGTATTTCACTATAAAAAGGTTTTGCACTGAGGTTTCCTAGCCTGAACTGGTTGAATTTGGGTCTTCTTGATGGCAAACAAGGTTTTTCCTGCACTTTCATTCATTAAAGGTGCAAACTGGCTTATGTCAATTTTCAGCGTTTCAGAGCGAGAGAAGCGTCTTTTTGCATTGTGTAATAGCCTAAGCTGTATTGGACTGAAAAAAGGTTTTTCACTGAGGTTTCCTAGCCTGAACTGGTTGAATTTGGGTCTTCTTGATGGCAAACAAGGTTTTTCCTGCACTTTCATTCATTAAAGGTGCAAACTGGCTTATGTCAATTTTGAGCGTTTCAGAGCGAGAGAAGCGTCTTTTTGCATTGTGTAATAGCCTAAGCTGTATTGGACTGAAAAAGGGTTTTTCACTGAGGTTTCCTAGCCTGAACTGGTTGAATTTGGGTCTTCTTGATGGCAAACAAGGTTTTTCCTGCACTTTCATTCATTAAAGGTGCAAACTGGCTTATGTCAATTTTGAGCGTTTCAGAGCGATTGGAGCACGTTTTGGCACTCTGCAGTAGAGTAAGCTGTATTTGACTGAAAAAAGGATTTTCAAGCAAGTTTCCTAGCCTGGACTTGCTGAATTTGGATCTTTTTCATGGCAAACATGGTCTCACCGGTCCTTTAATTCATTTATGGTGAACACTCACTCATGTCAATTTTGAGCGTTTCAGAGCGATAGAAGCCTCTTTTTGCACTGTGCAGTAACTAAAGTTGTATTTCACTATAAAAAGGTTTTTCACTGAGGTTTCCTAGCCTGAACTGGTTGAATTTGGGTCTTCTTGATGGCAAACAAGGTTTTTCCTGCACTTTCATTCATTAAAGGTGCAAACTGGCTTATGTCAATTTTGAGCGTTTCAGAGCGAGAGAAGCGTCTTTTTGCATTGTGTAATAGCCTAAGCTGTATTGGACTGAAAAAAGGTTTTTCACTGAGGTTTTCTAGCCTGAACTGGTTGAATTTGGGTCTTCTTGATGGCAAACAAGGTTTTTCCTGCACATTCATTCATTAAAGGTGCAAACTGGCTTATGTCAATTTTGAGCGTTTCAGAGCGAGAGAAGCATCTTTTTGCATTGTGTAATAGCATAAGCTGTATTGGACAGAAAAAAGGTTTTTCACTGAGGTTTTCTAGCCTGAACTGGTTGAATTTGGGTCTTCTTGATGGCAAACAAGGTTTTTCCTGCACTTTCATTCATTAAAGGTGCAAACTGGCTTATGTCAATTTTGAGCGTTTCAGAGCGAGAGAAGCATCTTTTTGCATTGTGTAATAGCATAAGCTGTATTGGACAGAAAAAAGGTTTTTCACTGAGGTTTTCTAGCCTGAACTGGTTGAATTTGGGTCTTCTTGATGGCAAACAAGGTTTTTCCTGCACTTTCATTCATTAAAGGTGCAAACTGGCTTATGTCAATTTTGAGCGTTTCAGAGCGATTGGAGCACGTTTTGGCACTCTGCAGTAGAGTAAGCTGTATTTGACTGAAAAAAGGATTTTCAAGCAAGTTTCCTAGCCTGGACTTGCTGAATTTGGATCTTTTTCATGGCAAACATTTTCTCACCGGTCCTTTAATTCATTTATGGTGAACAACTCATGTCAATTTTGAGCGTTTCAGAGCGATAGAAGCCTCTTTTTGCACTGTGCAGTAACTAAAGTTGTATTTCACTATAAAAAGGTTTTTCACTGAGGTTTCCTAGCCTGAACTGGTTGAATTTGGGTCTTCTTGATGGCAAACAAGGTTTTTCCTGCACTTTCATTCATTAAAGGTGCAAACTGGCTTATGTCAATTTTGAGCGTTTCAGAGCGAGAGAAGCGTCTTTTTGCATTGTGTAATAGCCTAAGCTGTATTGGACAGAAAAAAGGTTTTTCACTGAGGTTTTCTAGCCTGAACTGGTTGAATTTGGGTCTTCTTGATGGCAAACAAGGTTTTTCCTGCACTTTCATTCATTAAAGGTGCAAACTGGCTTATGTCAATTTTGAGCGTTTCAGAGCGATTGGAGCACGTTTTGGCACTCTGCAGTAGAGTAAGCTGTATTTGACTGAAAAAAGGATTTTCAAGCAAGTTTCCTAGCCTGGACTTGCTGAATTTGGATCTTTTTCATGGCAAACATGGTCTCACCGGTCCTTTAATTCATTTATGGTGGACACTCACTCATGTCAATTTTGAGCGTTTCAGAGCGATAGAAGCCTCTTTTTGCACTGAGCAGTAACTAAAGTTGTATTTCACTATAAAAAGGTTTTTCACTGAGGTTTCCTAGCCTGAACTGGTTGAATTTGGGTCTTCTTGATGGCAAACAAGGTTTTTCCTGCACTTTCATTCATTAAAGGTGCAAACTGGCTTATGTCAATTTTGAGCGTTTCAGAGCGAGAGAAGCGTCTTTTTGCATTGTGTAATAGCCTAAGCTGTATTGGACTGAAAAAAGGTTTTTCACTGAGGTTTTCTAGCCTGAACTGGTTGAATTTGGGTCTTCTTGATGGCAAACAAGGTTTTTCCTGCACATTCATTCATTAAAGGTGCAAACTGGCTTATGTCAATTTTGAGCGTTTCAGAGCGAGAGAAGCATCTTTTTGCATTGTGTAATAGCATAAGCTGTATTGGACAGAAAAAAGGTTTTTCACTGAGGTTTTCTAGCCTGAACTGGTTGAATTTGGGTCTTCTTGATGGCAAACAAGGTTTTTCCTGCACTTTCATTCATTAAAGGTGCAAACTGGCTTATGTCAATTTTGAGCGTTTCAGAGCGATTGGAGCACGTTTTGGCACTCTGCAGTAGAGTAAGCTGTATTTGACTGAAAAAAGGATTTTCAAGCAAGTTTCCTAGCCTGGACTTGCTGAATTTGGATCTTTTTCATGGCAAACATTTTCTCACCGGTCCTTTAATTCATTTATGGTGAACACTCACTCATGTCAATTTTGAGCGTTTCAGAGCGATAGAAGCCTCTTTTTGCACTGTGCAGTAACTAAAGTTGTATTTCACTATAAAAAGGTTTTTCACTGAGGTTTCCTAGCCTGAACTGGTTGAATTTGGGTCTTCTTGATGGCAAACAAGGTTTTTCCTGCACTTTCATTCATTAAAGGTGCAAACTGGCTTATGTCAATTTTGAGCGTTTCAGAGCGAGAGAAGCATCTTTTTGCATTGTGTAATAGCATAAGCTGTATTGGACAGAAAAAAGGTTTTTCACTGAGGTTTTCTAGCCTGAACTGGTTGAATTTGGGTCTTCTTGATGGCAAACAAGGTTTTTCCTGCACTTTCATTCATTAAAGGTGCAAACTGGCTTATGTCAATTTTGAGCGTTTCAGAGCGATTGGAGCACGTTTTGGCACTCTGCAGTAGAGTAAGCTGTATTTGACTGAAAAAAGGATTTTCAAGCAAGTTTCCTAGCCTGGGCTTGCTGAATTTGGATCTTTTTCATGGCAAACATGGTCTCACTGGTCCTTTAATTCATTTATGGTGAACACTCACTCATGTCAATTTTGAGCGTTTCAGAGCGATAGAAGCCTCTTTTTGCACTGTGCAGTAACTAAAGTTGTATTTCACTATAAAAAGGTTTTGCACTGAGGTTTCCTAGCCTGAACTGGTTGAATTTGGGTCTTCTTGATGGCAAACAAGGTTTTTCCTGCACTTTCATTCATTAAAGGTGCAAACTGGCTTATGTCAATTTTCAGCGTTTCAGAGCGAGAGAAGCGTCTTTTTGCATTGTGTAATAGCCTAAGCTGTATTGGACTGAAAAAAGGTTTTTCACTGAGGTTTCCTAGCCTGAACTGGTTGAATTTGGGTCTTCTTGATGGCAAACAAGGTTTTTCCTGCACTTTCATTCATTAAAGGTGCAAACTGGCTTATGTCAATTTTGAGCGTTTCAGAGCGATTGGAGCACGTTTTGGCACTCTGCAGTAGAGTAAGCTGTATTTGACTGAAAAAAGGATTTTCAAGCAAGTTTCCTAGCCTGGACTTGCTGAATTTGGATCTTTTTCATGGCAAACATTTTCCCACCGGTCCTTTAATTCATTTATGGTGAACACTCACTCATGTCAATTTTGAGCGTTTCAGAGCGATAGAAGCCTCTTTTTGCACTGTGCAGTAACTAAAGTTGTATTTCACTATAAAAAGGTTTTTCACTGAGGTTTCCTAGCCTGAACTGGTTGAATTTGGGTCTTCTTGATGGCAAACAAGGTTTTTCCTGCACTTTCATTCATTAAAGGTGCAAACTGGCTTATGTCAATTTTGAGCGTTTCAGAGCGAGAGAAGCGTCTTTTTGCATTGTGTAATAGCCTAAGCTGTATTGGACTGAAAAAGTGTTTTTCACTGAGGTTTTCTAGCCTGAACTGGTTAAATTTGGGTCTTCTTGATGGCAAACAAGGTTTTTCCTGCACTTTCATTCATTAAAGGTGCAAACTGGCTTATGTCAATTTTGAGCGTTTCAGAGCGATTGGAGCACGTTTTGGCACTCTGCAGTAGAGTAAGCTGTATTTGACTGAAAAAAGGATTTTCAAGCAAGTTTCCTAGCCTGGACTTGCTGAATTTGGATCTTTTTCATGGCAAACATTTTCCCACCGGTCCTTTAATTCATTTATGGTGAACACTCACTCATGTCAATTTTGAGCGTTTCAGAGCGATAGAAGCCTCTTTTTGCACTGTGCAGTAACTAAAGTTGTATTTCACTATAAAAAGGTTTTTCACTGAGGTTTCCTCGCCCGAACTGGTTGAATTTGGGTCTTCTTGATGGCAAACACGGTTTTTCCTGCACTTTCATTCATTAAAGGTGCAAACTGGCTTATGTCAATTTTGAGCGTTTCAGAGCGATTGGAGCACGTTTTGGCACTCTGCAGTAGAGTAAGCTGTATTTGACTGAAAAAAGGATTTTCAAGCAAGTTTCCTAGCCTGGACTTGCTGAATTTGGATCTTTTTCATGGCAAACATTTTCTCACCGGTCCTTTAATTCATTTATGGTGAACACTCACTCATGTCAATTTTGAGCGTTTCAGAGCGATAGAAGCCTCTTTTTGCACTGTGCAGTAACTAAAGTTGTATTTCACTATAAAAAGGTTTTTCACTGAGGTTTCCTAGCCTGAACTGGTTGAATTTGGGTCTTCTTGATGGCAAACAAGGTTTTTCCTGCACTTTCATTCATTAAAGGTGCAAACTGGCTTATGTCAATTTTGAGCGTTTCAGAGCGATTGGAGCACGTTTTGGCACTCTGCAGTAGAGTAAGCTGTATTTGACTGAAAAAAGGATTTTCAAGCAAGTTTCCTAGCCTGGACTTGCTGAATTTGGATCTTTTTCATGGCAAACATTTTCTCACCGGTCCTTTAATTCATTTATGGTGAACACTCACTCATGTCAATTTTGAGCGTTTCAGAGCGATAGAAGCCTCTTTTTGCACTGTGCAGTAACTAAAGTTGTATTTCACTATAAAAAGGTTTTTCACTGACTTGTGTAATAGCCTAAGCTGTATTGGACTGAAAAAGGTTTTTCACTGAGGTTTTCTAGCCTGAACTGGTTGAATTTGGGTCTTCTTGATGGCAAACAAGGTTTTTCCTGCACTTTCATTCATTAAAGGTGCAAACTGGCTTATGTCAATTTTGAGCGTTTCAGAGCGAGAGAAGCGTCTTTTTGCATTGTGTAATAGCCTAAGCTGTATTGGACTGAAAAAAGGTTTTTCACTGAGGTTTTCTAGCCTGAACTGGTTGAATTTGGGTCTTCTTGATGGCAAACAAGGTTTTTCCTGCACTTTCATTCATTAAAGGTGCAAACTGGCTTATGTCAATTTTGAGCGTTTCAGAGCGAGAGAAGCATCTTTTTGCATTGTGTAATAGCATAAGCTGTATTGGACAGAAAAAAGGTTTTTCACTGAGGTTTTCTAGCCTGAACTGGTTGAATTTGGGTCTTCTTGATGGCAAACAAGGTTTTTCCTGCACTTTCATTCATTAAAGGTGCAAACTGGCTTATGTCAATGTTGAGCGTTTCAGAGCGATTGGAGCACGTTTTGGCACTCTGCAGTAGAGTAAGCTGTATTTGACTGAAAAAAGGATTTTCAAGCAAGTTTCCTAGCCTGGACTTGCTGAATTTGGATCTTTTTCATGGCAAACATTTTCCCACCGGTCCTTTAATTCATTTATGGTGAACACTCACTCATGTCAATTTTGAGCGTTTCAGAGCGATAGAAGCCTCTTTTTGCACTGTGCAGTAACTAAAGTTGTATTTCACTATAAAAAGGTTTTTCACTGAGGTTTCCTAGCCTGAACTGGTTGAATTTGGGTCTTCTTGATGGCAAACAAGGTTTTTCCTGCACTTTCATTCATTAAAGGTGCAAACTGGCTTATGTCAATTTTGAGCGTTTCAGAGCGAGAGAAGCATCTTTTTGCATTGTGTAACAGCATAAGCTGTATTGGACAGAAAAAAGGTTTTTCACTGAGGTTTTCTAGCCTGAACTGGTTGAATTTGGGTCTTCTTGATGGCAAACAAGGTTTTTCCTGCACTTTCATTCATTAAAGGTGCAAACTGGCTTATGTCAATTTTCAGCGTTTCAGAGCGAGAGAAGCGT
This sequence comes from Pagrus major, assembly GCF_040436345.1. Taxonomy (NCBI): domain Eukaryota; kingdom Metazoa; phylum Chordata; class Actinopteri; order Spariformes; family Sparidae; genus Pagrus; species Pagrus major. The sequence continues at coordinate 1,190,860 of NC_133233.1, forward strand.
CTTTTTGCATTGTGTAATAGCCTAAGCTGTATTGGACTGAAAAAAGGTTTTTCACTGAGGTTTTCTAGCCTGAACTGGTTGAATTTGGGTCTTCTTGATGGCAAACAAGGTTTTTCCTGCACTTTCATTCATTAAAGGTGCAAACTGGCTTATGTCAATTTTGAGCGTTTCAGAGCGATTGGAGCACGTTTTGGCACTCTGCAGTAGAGTAAGCTGTATTTGACTGAAAAAAGGATTTTCAAGCAAGTTTCCTAGCCTGGACTTGCTGAATTTGGATCTTTTTCATGGCAAACATGGTCTCACCGGTCCTTTAATTCATTTATGGTGGACACTCACTCATGTCAATTTTGAGCGTTTCAGAGCGATAGAAGCCTCTTTTTGCACTGTGCAGTAACTAAAGTTGTATTTCACTATAAAAAGGTTTTTCACTGAGGTTTCTTAGCCTGAACTGGTTGAATTTGGGTCTTCTTGATGGCAAACAAGGTTTTTCCTGCACTTTCATTCATTACAGGTGCAAACTGGCTTATGTCAATTTTGAGCGTTTCAGAGCGATTGGAGCACGTTTTGGCACTCTGCAGTAGAGTAAGCTGTATTTGACTGAAAAAAGGATTTTCAAGCAAGTTTCCTAGCCTGGACTTGCTGAATTTGGATCTTTTTGATGGCAAACATGGTCTCACCGGTCCTTTAATTCATTTATGGTGGACACTCACTCATGTCAATTTTGAGCGTTTCAGAGCGATAGAAGCCTCTTTTTGCACTGTGCAGTAACTAAAGTTGTATTTCACTATAAAAAGGTTTTTCACTGAGGTTTCCTAGCCTGAACTGGTTGAATTTGGGTCTTCTTGATGGCAAACAAGGTTTTTCCTGCACTTTCATTCATTAAAGGTGCAAACTGGCTTATGTCAATTTTGAGCGTTTCAGAGCGAGAGAAGCGTCTTTTTGCATTGTGTAATAGCCTAAGCTTTATTGGACTGAAAAAGGGTTTTTCACTGAGGTTTTCTAGCCTGAACTGGTTAAATTTGGGTCTTCTTGATGGCAAACAAGGTTTTTCCTGCACTTTCATTCATTACAGGTGCAAACTGGCTTATGTCAATTTTGAGCGTTTCAGAGCGAGAGAAGCGTCTTTTTGCATTGTGTAATAGCATAAGTTGTATTGGACTGAAAAAAGGTTTTTCACTGAGGTTTCCTAGCCTGAACTGGTTGAATTTGGGTCTTCTTGATGGCAAACAAGGTTTTTCCTGCACTTTCATTCATTAAAGGTGCAAACTGGCTTATGTCAATTTTCAGCGTTTCAGAGCGAGAGAAGCGTCTTTTTGCATTGTGTAATAGCCTAAGCTGTATTGGACTGAAAAAGGGTTTTTCACTGAGGTTTCCTAGCCTGAACTGGTTGAATTTGGGTCTTCTTGATGGCAAACAAGGTTTTTCCTCCACTTTCATTCATTACAAGTGCAAACTGGCTTATGTCAATTTTGAGCGTTTCAGAGCGATTGGAGCACGTTTTGGCACTCTGCAGTAGAGTAAGCTGTATTTGACTGAAAAAAGGATTTTCAAGCAAGTTTCCTAGCCTGGACTTGCTGAATTTGGATCTTTTTCATGGCAAACATTTTCTCACCTGTCCTTTAATTCATTTATGGTGAACACTCACTCATGTCAATTTTGAGCGTTTCAGAGCGATAGAAGCCTCTTTTTGCACTGTGCAGTAACTAAAGTTGTATTTCACTATAAAAAGGTTTTTCACTGAGGTTTCCTAGCCTGAACTGGTTGAATTTGGGTCTTCTTGATGGCAAACAAGGTTTTTCCTGCACTTTCATTCATTAAAGGTGCAAACTGGCTTATGTCAATTTTGAGCGTTTCAGAGCGAGACAAGCGTCTTTTTGCATTGTGTAATAGCCTAAGCTGTATTGGACTGAAAAAAGGTTTTTCACTGAGGTTTTCTAGCCTGAACTGGTTGAATTTGGGTCTTCTTGATGGCAAACAAGGTTTTTCCTGCACTTTCATTCATTAAAGGTGCAAACTGGCTTATGTCAATTTTGAGCGTTTCAGAGCGATTGGAGCACGTTTTGGCACTCTGCAGTAGAGTAAGCTGTATTTGACTGAAAAAAGGATTTTCAAGCAAGTTTCCTAGCCTGGACTTGCTGAATTTGGATCTTTTTCATGGCAAACATTTTCCCACCGGTCCTTTAATTCATTTATGGTGAACACTCACTCATGTCAATTTTGAGCGTTTCAGAGCGATAGAAGCCTCTTTTTGCACTGTGCAGTAACTAAAGTTGTATTTCACTATAAAAAGGTTTTTCACTGAGGTTTCCTAGCCTGAACTGGTTGAATTTGGGTCTTCTTGATGGCAAACAAGGTTTTTCCTGCACTTTCATTCATTAAAGGTGCAAACTGGCTTATGTCAATTTTGAGCGTTTCAGAGCGAGAGAAGCGTCTTTTTGCATTGTGTAATAGCCTAAGCTGTATTGTACTGAAAAAGTGTTTTTCACTGAGGTTTTCTAGCCTGAACTGGTTAAATTTGGGTCTTCTTGATGGCAAACAAGGTTTTTCCTGCACTTTCATTCATTAAAGGTGCAAACTGGCTTATGTCAATTTTGAGCGTTTCAGAGCGATTGGAGCACGTTTTGGCACTCTGCAGTAGAGTAAGCTGTATTTGACTGAAAAAAGGATTTTCAAGCAAGTTTCCTAGCCTGGACTTGCTGAATTTGGATCTTTTTCATGGCAAACATTTTCCCACCGGTCCTTTAATTCATTTATGGTGAACACTCACTCATGTCAATTTTGAGCGTTTCAGAGCGATAGAAGCCTCTTTTTGCACTGTGCTGTAACTAAAGTTGTATTTCACTATAAAAAGGTTTTTCACTGAGGTTTCCTAGCCTGAACTGGTTGAATTTGGGTCTTCTTGATGGCAAACAAGGTTTTTCCTGCACTTTCATTCATTAAAGGTGCAAACTGGCTTATGTCAATTTTGAGCGTTTCAGAGCGAGAGACGCGTCTTTTTGCATTGTGTAATAGCCTAAGCTGTATTGGACTGAAAAAAGGTTTTTCACTGAGGTTTTCTAGCCTGAACTGGTTGAATTTGGGTCTTCTTGATGGCAAACAAGGTTTTTCCTGCACTTTCATTCATTAAAGGTGCAAACTGGCTTATGTCAATTTTGAGCGTTTCAGAGCGAGACAAGCGTCTTTTTGCATTGTGTAATAGCCTAAGCTGTATTGGACTGAAAACGGGTTTTTGACTGAGGTTTCCTAGCCTGAACTGGTTGAATTTGGGTCTTCTTGATGGCAAACAAGGTTTTTCCTGCACTTTCATTCATTAAAGGTGCAAACTGGCTTATGTCAATTTTGAGCGTTTCAGAGCGAGACAAGCGTCTTTTTGCATTGTGTAATAGCCTAAGCTGTATTGGACTGAAAAAAGGTTTTTCACTGAGGTCTTCTAGCCTGAACTGGTTGAATTTGGGTCTTCTTGATGGCAAACAAGGTTTTTCCTGCACTTTCATTCATTAAAGGTGCAAACTGGCTTATGTCAATTTTGAGCGTTTCAGAGCGAGAGAAGCGTCTTTTTGCATTGTGTAATAGCCTAAGCTGTATTGGACTGAAAAAAGGTTTTTCACTGAGGTTTTCTAGCCTGAACTGGTTGAATTTGGGTCTTCTTGATGGCAAACAAGGTTTTTCCTGCACTTTCATTCATTAAAGGTGCAAACTGGCTTATGTCAATTTTGAGCGTTTCAGAGCGAGAGAAGCGTCTTTTTGCATTGTGTAATAGCCTAAGCTGTATTGGACTGAAAAAGGGGTTTTCACTGAGGTTTTCTAGCCTGAACTGGTTAAATTTGGGTCTTCTTGATGGCAAACAAGGTTTTTCCTGCACTTTCATTCATTACAGGTGCAAACTGGCTTATGTCAATTTTGAGCGTTTCAGAGCGAGAGAAGCGTCTTTTTGCATTGTGAAATAGCATAAGTTGTATTGGACTGAAAAAAGGTTTTTCACTGAGGTTTCCTAGCCTGAACTGGTTGAATTTGGGTCTTCTTGATGGCAAACAAGGTTTTTCCTCCACTTTCATTCATTACAAGTGCAAACTGGCTTATGTCAATTTTGAGCGTTTCAGAGCGATTGGAGCACGTTTTGGCACTCTGCAGTAGAGTAAGCTGTATTTGACTGAAAAAAGGATTTTCAAGCAAGTTTCCTAGCCTGGACTTGCTGAATTTGGATCTTTTTCATGGCAAACATTTTCTCACCTGTCCTTTAATTCATTTATGGTGAACACTCACTCATGTCAATTTTGAGCGTTTCAGAGCGATAGAAGCCTCTTTTTGCACTGTGCAGTAACTATCTTGTATTTCACTATAAAAAGGTTTTTCACTGAGGTTTCCTCGCCCGAACTGGTTGAATTTGGGTCTTCTTGATGGCAAACACGGTTTTTCCTGCACTTTCATTCATTAAAGGTGCAAACTGGCTTATGTCAATTTTGAGCGTTTCAGAGCGATTGGAGCACGTTTTGGCACTCTGCAGTAGAGTAAGCTGTATTTGACTGAAAAAAGGATTTTCAAGCAAGTTTCCTAGCCTGGACTTGCTGAATTTGGATCTTTTTCATGGCAAACATTTTCTCACCGGTCCTTTAATTCATTTATGGTGAACACTCACTCATGTCAATTTTGAGCGTTTCAGAGCGATAGAAGCCTCTTTTTGCACTGTGCAGTAACTAAAGTTGTATTTCACTATAAAAAGGTTTTTCACTGAGGTTTCCTAGCCTGAACTGGTTGAATTTGGGTCTTCTTGATGGCAAACAAGGTTTTTCCTGCACTTTCATTCATTAAAGGTGCAAACTGGCTTATGTCAATTTTGAGCGTTTCAGAGCGATTGGAGCACGTTTTGGCACTCTGCAGTAGAGTAAGCTGTATTTGACTGAAAAAAGGATTTTCAAGCAAGTTTCCTAGCCTGGACTTGCTGAATTTGGATCTTTTTCATGGCAAACATTTTCTCACCGGTCCTTTAATTCATTTATGGTGAACACTCACTCATGTCAATTTTGAGCGTTTCAGAGCGATAGAAGCCTCTTTTTGCACTGTGCAGTAACTAAAGTTGTATTTCACTATAAAAAGGTTTTTCACTGACTTGTGTAATAGCCTAAGCTGTATTGGACTGAAAAAGGTTTTTCACTGAGGTTTTCTAGCCTGAACTGGTTGAATTTGGGTCTTCTTGATGGCAAACAAGGTTTTTCCTGCACTTTCATTCATTAAAGGTGCAAACTGGCTTATGTCAATTTTGAGCGTTTCAGAGCGAGAGAAGCGTCTTTTTGCATTGTGTAATAGCCTAAGCTGTATTGGACTGAAAAAAGGTTTTTCACTGAGGTTTTCTAGCCTGAACTGGTTGAATTTGGGTCTTCTTGATGGCAAACAAGGTTTTTCCTGCACTTTCATTCATTAAAGGTGCAAACTGGCTTATGTCAATTTTGAGCGTTTCAGAGCGAGAGAAGCATCTTTTTGCATTGTGTAATAGCATAAGCTGTATTGGACAGAAAAAAGGTTTTTCACTGAGGTTTTCTAGCCTGAACTGGTTGAATTTGGGTCTTCTTGATGGCAAACAAGGTTTTTCCTGCACTTTCATTCATTAAAGGTGCAAACTGGCTTATGTCAATGTTGAGCGTTTCAGAGCGATTGGAGCACGTTTTGGCACTCTGCAGTAGAGTAAGCTGTATTTGACTGAAAAAAGGATTTTCAAGCAAGTTTCCTAGCCTGGACTTGCTGAATTTGGATCTTTTTCATGGCAAACATTTTCCCACCGGTCCTTTAATTCATTTATGGTGAACACTCACTCATGTCAATTTTGAGCGTTTCAGAGCGATAGAAGCCTCTTTTTGCACTGTGCAGTAACTAAAGTTGTATTTCACTATAAAAAGGTTTTTCACTGAGGTTTCCTAGCCTGAACTGGTTGAATTTGGGTCTTCTTGATGGCAAACAAGGTTTTTCCTGCACTTTCATTCATTAAAGGTGCAAACTGGCTTATGTCAATTTTGAGCGTTTCAGAGCGAGAGAAGCATCTTTTTGCATTGTGTAACAGCATAAGCTGTATTGGACAGAAAAAAGGTTTTTCACTGAGGTTTTCTAGCCTGAACTGGTTGAATTTGGGTCTTCTTGATGGCAAACAAGGTTTTTCCTGCACTTTCATTCATTAAAGGTGCAAACTGGCTTATGTCAATTTTGAGCGTTTCAGAGCGATTGGAGCACGTTTTGGCACTCTGCAGTAGAGTAAGCTGTATTTGACTGAAAAAAGGATTTTCAAGCAAGTTTCCTAGCCTGGACTTGCTGAATTTGGATCTTTTTCATGGCAAACATGGTCTCACCGGTCCTTTAATTCATTTATGGTGGACACTCACTCATGTCAATTTTGAGCGTTTCAGAGCGATAGAAGCCTCTTTTTGCACTGTGCAGTAACTAAAGTTGTATTTCACTATAAAAAGGTTTTTCACTGAGGTTTCTTAGCCTGAACTGGTTGAATTTGGGTCTTCTTGATGGCAAACAAGGTTTTTCCTGCACTTTCATTCATTACAGGTGCAAACTGGCTTATGTCAATTTTGAGCGTTTCAGAGCGATTGGAGCACGTTTTGGCACTCTGCAGTAGAGTAAGCTGTATTTGACTGAAAAAAGGATTTTCAAGCAAGTTTCCTAGCCTGGACTTGCTGAATTTGGATCTTTTTGATGGCAAACATGGTCTCACCGGTCCTTTAATTCATTTATGGTGGACACTCACTCATGTCAATTTTGAGCGTTTCAGAGCGATAGAAGCCTCTTTTTGCACTGTGCAGTAACTAAAGTTGTATTTCACTATAAAAAGGTTTTTCACTGAGGTTTCCTAGCCTGAACTGGTTGAATTTGGGTCTTCTTGATGGCAAACAAGGTTTTTCCTGCACTTTCATTCATTAAAGGTGCAAACTGGCTTATGTCAATTTTGAGCGTTTCAGAGCGAGAGAAGCGTCTTTTTGCATTGTGTAATAGCCTAAGCTGTATTGGACTGAAAAAAGGTTTTTCACTGAGGTTTTCTAGCCTGAACTGGTTGAATTTGGGTCTTCTTGATGGCAAACAAGGTTTTTCCTGCACTTTCATTCATTAAAGGTGCAAACTGGCTTATGTCAATTTTGAGCGTTTCAGAGCGAGAGAAGCGTCTTTTTGCATTGTGTAATAGCCTAAGCTTTATTGGACTGAAAAAGGGTTTTTCACTGAGGTTTTCTAGCCTGAACTGGTTAAATTTGGGTCTTCTTGATGGCAAACAAGGTTTTTCCTGCACTTTCATTCATTACAGGTGCAAACTGGCTTATGTCAATTTTGAGCGTTTCAGAGCGAGAGAAGCGTCTTTTTGCATTGTGTAATAGCATAAGTTGTATTGGACTGAAAAAAGGTTTTTCACTGAGGTTTCCTAGCCTGAACTGGTTGAATTTGGGTCTTCTTGATGGCAAACAAGGTTTTTCCTGCACTTTCATTCATTAAAGGTGCAAACTGGCTTATGTCAATTTTCAGCGTTTCAGAGCGAGAGAAGCGTCTTTTTGCATTGTGTAATAGCCTAAGCTGTATTGGACTGAAAAAGGGTTTTTCACTGAGGTTTCCTAGCCTGAACTGGTTGAATTCGGGTCTTCTTGATGGCAAACAAGGTTTTTCCTCCACTTTCATTCATTACAAGTGCAAACTGGCTTATGTCAATTTTGAGCGTTTCAGAGCGATTGGAGCACGTTTTGGCACTCTGCAGTAGAGTAAGCTGTATTTGACTGAAAAAAGGATTTTCAAGCAAGTTTCCTAGCCTGGACTTGCTGAATTTGGATCTTTTTCATGGCAAACATTTTCTCACCTGTCCTTTAATTCATTTATGGTGAACACTCACTCATGTCAATTTTGAGCGTTTCAGAGCGATAGAAGCCTCTTTTTGCACTGTGCAGTAACTAAAGTTGTATTTCACTATAAAAAGGTTTTTCACTGAGGTTTCCTAGCCTGAACTGGTTGAATTTGGGTCTTCTTGATGGCAAACAAGGTTTTTCCTGCACTTTCATTCATTAAAGGTGCAAACTGGCTTATGTCAATTTTGAGCGTTTCAGAGCGAGACAAGCGTCTTTTTGCATTGTGTAATAGCCTAAGCTGTATTGGACTGAAAAAAGGTTTTTCACTGAGGTTTTCTAGCCTGAACTGGTTGAATTTGGGTCTTCTTGATGGCAAACAAGGTTTTTCCTGCACTTTCATTCATTAAAGGTGCAAACTGGCTTATGTCAATTTTGAGCGTTTCAGAGCGATTGGAGCACGTTTTGGCACTCTGCAGTAGAGTAAGCTGTATTTGACTGAAAAAAGGATTTTCAAGCAAGTTTCCTAGCCTGGACTTGCTGAATTTGGATCTTTTTCATGGCAAACATTTTCCCACCGGTCCTTTAATTCATTTATGGTGAACACTCACTCATGTCAATTTTGAGCGTTTCAGAGCGATAGAAGCCTCTTTTTGCACTGTGCAGTAACTAAAGTTGTATTTCACTATAAAAAGGTTTTTCACTGAGGTTTCCTAGCCTGAACTGGTTGAATTTGGGTCTTCTTGATGGCAAACAAGGTTTTTCCTGCACTTTCATTCATTAAAGGTGCAAACTGGCTTATGTCAATTTTGAGCGTTTCAGAGCGAGAGAAGCGTCTTTTTGCATTGTGTAATAGCCTAAGCTGTATTGTACTGAAAAAGTGTTTTTCACTGAGGTTTTCTAGCCTGAACTGGTTAAATTTGGGTCTTCTTGATGGCAAACAAGGTTTTTCCTGCACTTTCATTCATTAAAGGTGCAAACTGGCTTATGTCAATTTTGAGCGTTTCAGAGCGATTGGAGCACGTTTTGGCACTCTGCAGTAGAGTAAGCTGTATTTGACTGAAAAAAGGATTTTCAAGCAAGTTTCCTAGCCTGGACTTGCTGAATTTGGATCTTTTTCATGGCAAACATTTTCCCACCGGTCCTTTAATTCATTTATGGTGAACACTCACTCATGTCAATTTTGAGCGTTTCAGAGCGATAGAAGCCTCTTTTTGCACTGTGCTGTAACTAAAGTTGTATTTCACTATAAAAAGGTTTTTCACTGAGGTTTCCTAGCCTGAACTGGTTGAATTTGGGTCTTCTTGATGGCAAACAAGGTTTTTCCTGCACTTTCATTCATTAAAGGTGCAAACTGGCTTATGTCAATTTTGAGCGTTTCAGAGCGAGAGACGCGTCTTTTTGCATTGTGTAATAGCCTAAGCTGTATTGGACTGAAAAAAGGTTTTTCACTGAGGTTTTCTAGCCTGAACTGGTTGAATTTGGGTCTTCTTGATGGCAAACAAGGTTTTTCCTGCACTTTCATTCATTAAAGGTGCAAACTGGCTTATGTCAATTTTGAGCGTTTCAGAGCGAGACAAGTGTCTTTTTGCATTGTGTAATAGCCTAAGCTGTATTGGACTGAAAACGGGTTTTTGACTGAGGTTTCCTAGCCTGAACTGGTTGAATTTGGGTCTTCTTGATGGCAAACAAGGTTTTTCCTGCACTTTCATTCATTAAAGGTGCAAACTGGCTTATGTCAATTTTGAGCGTTTCAGAGCGATTGGAGCACGTTTTGGCACTCTGCAGTAGAGTAAGCTGTATTTGACTGAAAAAAGGATTTTCAAGCAAGTTTCCTAGCCTGGACTTGCTGAATTTGGATCTTTTTCATGGCAAACATGGTCTCACCGGTCCTTTAATTCATTTATGGTGAACACTCACTCATGTCAATTTTGAGCGTTTCAGAGCGAGACAAGCGTCTTTTTGCATTGTGTAATAGCCTAAGCTGTATTGGACTGAAAACGGGTTTTTGACTGAGGTTTCCTAGCCTGAACTGGTTGAATTTGGGTCTTCTTGATGGCAAACAAGGTTTTTCCTGCACTTTCATTCATTAAAGGTGCAAACTGGCTTATGTCAATTTTGAGCGTTTCAGAGCGAGACAAGCGTCTTTTTGCATTGTGTAATAGCCTAAGCTGTATTGGACTGAAAAAAGGTTTTTCACTGAGGTCTTCTAGCCTGAACTGGTTGAATTTGGGTCTTCTTGATGGCAAACAAGGTTTTTCCTGCACTTTCATTCATTAAAGGTGCAAACTGGCTTATGTCAATTTTGAGCGTTTCAGAGCGAGAGAAGCGTCTTTTTGCATTGTGTAATAGCCTAAGCTGTATTGGACTGAAAAAGGGGTTTTCACTGAGGTTTTCTAGCTTGAACTGGTTGAATTTGGGTCTTCTTGATGGCAAACAAGGTTTTTCCTGCACTTTCATTCATTAAAGGTGCAAACTGGCTTATGTCAATTTTGAGCGTTTCAGAGCGAGAGAAGCGTCTTTTTGCATTGTGTAATAGCCTAAGCTGTATTGGACTGAAAAAGGGGTTTTCACTGAGGTTTTCTAGCTTGAACTGGTTGAATTTGGGTCTTCTTGATGGCAAACAAGGTTTTTCCTGCACTTTCATTCATTAAAGGTGCAAACTGGCTTATGTCAATTTTGAGCGTTTCAGAGCGAGAGAAGCGTCTTTTTGCATTGTGTAATAGCATAAGCTGTATTGGACTGAAAAAGGGGTTTTCACTGAGGTTTTCTAGCTTGAACTGGTTGAATTTGGGTCTTCTTGATGGCAAACAAGGTTTTTCCTGCACTTTCATTCATTAAAGGTGCAAACTGGCTTATGTCAATTTTGAGCGTTTCAGAGCGAGAGAAGCGTCTTTTTGCATTGTGTAATAGCCTAAGCTGTATTGGACTGAAAAAGGGGTTTTCACTGAGGTTTTCTAGCTTGAACTGGTTGAATTTGGGTCTTCTTGATGGCAAACAAGGTTTTTCCTGCACTTTCATTCATTAAAGGTGCAAACTGGCTTATGTCAATTTTGAGCGTTTCAGAGCGATTGGAGCACGTTTTGGCACTCTGCAGTAGAGTAAGCTGTATTTGACTGAAAAAAGGATTTTCAAGCAAGTTTCCTAGCCTGGACTTGCTGAATTTGGATCTTTTTCATGGCAAACATGGTCTCACCGGTCCTTTAATTCATTTATGGTGAACACTCACTCATGTCAATTTTGAGCGTTTCAGAGCGAGAGAAGCATCTTTTTGCATTGTGTAATAGCATAAGCTGTATTGGACAGAAAAAAGGTTTTTCACTGAGGTTTTCTAGCCTGAACTGGTTGAATTTGGGTCTTCTTGATGGCAAACAAGGTTTTTCCTGCACTTTCATTCATTAAAGGTGCAAACTGGCTTATGTCAATTTTGAGCGTTTCAGAGCGAGAGAAGCATCTTTTTACATTGTGTAATAGCATAAGCTGTATTGGACAGAAAAAAGGTTTTTCACTGAGGTTTTCTAGCCTGAACTGGTTAAATTTGGGTCTTCTTGATGGCAAACAAGGTTTTTCCTGCACTTTCATTCATTAAAGGTGCAAACTGGCTTATGTCAATTTTGAGCGTTTCAGAGCGATTGGAGCACGTTTTGGCACTCTGCAGTAGAGTAAGCTGTATTTGACTGAAAAAAGGATTTTCAAGCAAGTTTCCTAGCCTGGACTTGCTGAATTTGGATCTTTTTCATGGCAAACATGGTCTCACCGGTCCTTTAATTCATTTATGGTGAACACTCACTCATGTCAATTTTGAGCGTTTCAGAGCGAGAGAAGCATCTTTTTGCATTGTGTAATAGCATAAGCTGTATTGGACAGAAAAAAGGTTTTTCACTGAGGTTTTCTAGCCTGAACTGGTTGAATTTGGGTCTTCTTGATGGCAAACAAGGTTTTTCCTGCACTTTCATTCATTAAAGGTGCAAACTGGCTTATGTCAATTTTGAGCGTTTCAGAGCGAGAGAAGCATCTTTTTACATTGTGTAATAGCATAAGCTGTATTGGACAGAAAAAAGGTTTTTCACTGAGGTTTTCTAGCCTGAACTGGTTAAATTTGGGTCTTCTTGATGGCAAACAAGGTTTTTCCTGCACTTTCATTCATTAAAGGTGCAAACTGGCTTATGTCAATTTTGAGCGTTTCAGAGCGAGAGAAGCCTCTTTTTGCACTGTGCAGTAACTAAAGTTGTATTTCACTATAAAAAGGTTTTTCACTGAGGTTTCCTAGCCTGACCTGGTTGAATTTGGGTCTTCTTGATGGCAAACAAGGTTTTTCCTGCACTTTCATTCATTAAAGGTGCAAACTGGCTTATGTCAATTTTGAGCGTTTCAGAGCGATTGGAGCACGTTTTGGCACTCTGCAGTAGAGTAAGCTGTATTTGACTGAAAAAAAGGATTTTCAAGCAAGTTTCCTAGCCTGGACTTGCTGAATTTGGATCTTTTTCATGGCAAACATGGTCTCACCGGTCCTTTAATTCATTTATGGTGAACACTCACTCATGTCAATTTTGAGCGTTTCAGAGCGATAGAAGCCTCTTTTTGCACTGTGCAGTAACTAAAGTTGTATTTCACTATAAAAAGGTTTTTCACTGAGGTTTCCTAGCCTGAACTGGTTGAATTTGGGTCTTCTTGATGGCAAACAAGGTTTTTCCTGCACTTTCATTCATTAAAGGTGCAAACTGGCTTATGTCAATTTTGAGCGTTTCAGAGCGAGACAAGCGTCTTTTTGCATTGTGTAATAGCCTAAGCTGTATTGGACTGAAAAAGGGTTTTTCACTGAGGTTTTCTAGCTTGAACTGGTTGAATTTGGGTCTTCTTGATGGCAAACAAGGTTTTTCCTGCACTTTCATTCATTAAAGGTGCAAACTGGCTTATGTCAATTTTGAGCGTTTCAGAGCGAGACAAGCGTCTTTTTGCATTGTGTAATAGCCTAAGCTGTATTGGACTGAAAAAAGGTTTTTCACTGAGGTTTCCTAGCCTGAACTGGTTGAATTTGGGTCTTCTTGATGGCAAACAAGGTTTTTCCTGCACTTTCATTCATTAAAGGTGCAAACTGGCTTATGTCAATTTTGAGCGTTTCAGAGCGAGACAAGCGTCTTTTTGCATTGTGTAATAGCCTAAGCTGTATTGGACTGAAAAAGGGTTTTTCACTGAGGTTTTCTAGCTTGAACTGGTTGAATTTGGGTCTTCTTGATGGCAAACAAGGTTTTTCCTGCACTTTCATTCATTAAAGGTGCAAACTGGCTTATGTCAATTTTGAGCGTTTCAGAGCGAGAGAAGCCTCTTTTTGCACTGTGCAGTAACTAAAGTTGTATTTCACTATAAAAAGGTTTTTCACTGAGGTTTCCTAGCCTGAACTGGTTGAATTTGGGTCTTCTTGATGGCAAACAAGGTTTTTCCTGCACTTTCATTCATTAAAGGTGCAAACTGGCTCATGTCAATTTTGAGCGTTTCAGAGCGAGAGAAGCATCTTTTTGCATTGTGTAATAGCCTAAGCTGTATTGGACTGAAAAAGGGTTTTTCACTGAGGTTTCCTAGCCTGAACTGGTTGAATTTGGGTTTTCTTGATGGCAAACAAGGTTTTTCCTGCACTTTCATTCATTAAAGGTGCAAACTGGCTTATGTCAATTTTGAGCGTTTCAGAGCGAGAGAAGCGTCTTTTTGCATTGTGTAATAGCCTAAGCTGTATTGGACTGAAAAAGGGTTTTTCACTGAGGCTTCCTAGCCTGAACTGGTTGAATTTGGTTCTTCTTGATGGCAAACAAGGTTTTTCCTGCACTTTCATTCATTAAAGGTGCAAACTGGCTCATGTCAATTTTGAGCGTTTCAGAGCGAGAGAAGCGTCTTTTTGCATTGTGTAATAGCCTAAGCTGTATTGGACTGAAAAAGGGTTTTTCACTGAGGTTTCCTAGCCTGAACTGGTTGAATTTGGGTTTTCTTGATGGCAAACAAGGTTTTTCCTGCACTTTCATTCATTAAAGGTGCAAACTGGCTCATGTCAATTTTGAGCGTTTCAGAGCGAGAGAAGCGTCTTTTTGCATTGTGTAATAGCCTAAGCTGTATTGGACTGAAAAAGGGTTTTTCACTGAGGTTTCCTAGCCTGAACTGGTTGAATTTGGGTCTTGTTCAAGGCAAAGAGAATTTCACCTGTCTTTCAATTCATTTATTGTGAAAACTGGCTCACGTCAAACATGGTTTCACTTTTACTTTTTGCCAGTTATATTATGCAGCCCTGTGACTATTAGCCGACCCGAAGAGTTGTCGTGTGTGTGTGTGTGTGTGTGTGTGTGTGTGTGTGTGTGTGTGTGTGTGTGTGTGTTTGCATGCCTGTGCGTGTGTGTGTGTGTGAGAGAGAGACTGTGTGTGAATCTCTAACCACGCATTGATCTTTTAAGGGTCAAAAATGGCATTTTTTGAAAGATGTCTTTCATGTGTCTTTGAAGAGCCGCTTGAGTAAAAACATCGCCTCTTGCCTTTGCTGTACTCAAAAACAAAAATAAAAACAACTGTCACTGTGTTTATGCACCTGGCTGCTTTCACAGCCAAAGATAAACATGCAGCTTGGCTGAGGGTCATTTCATCAGTGGGCAGAGAAGGAGAAAGACCTGCAGTCTTTATCCGCCAGCAAGCTGCAGGACTCATCTGAAGAAGACACAATCTCGAGGGGAAGTCTGACGCAGAATGCTCACTGGACCACTTCTGTGAGTGCCTCTGACTCGTCCTCTGAAAGTGGAGAAGACACTGGAGATCCTGCCGATCCTTACAGTGAGTGGACAGCGAATAACAGGCAAGTCTAGTCTCCATCTCATGCCGAGACGCTGCGCTACAAACTCACTTATGTCAATTTTGAGCGTTTCAGAGCGAGAGAAGCGTATTTTTTCACTGTGAAGTTCCTTAATCTGTATTTCACTGAAAAAGGGTTATTCAAGGAATGTTCTTTGCCAGGAATAGTTGAATTTGGATAAATATCATGGCAAACATGGTTTAACGTGTTCTTTAATCAATTTATGGTGAAAACTCACTTCTGTCAACTTTGAGCATTTCAGAGCGAGAGACGTGTGTTTTTGAACTGTGAAGTAGACTATGTTGTATTTCACTGAAAAAAGGTTTTTCAAGGAAGTTTTCTGGCCTGGACTGGCTGAATGTGGATCTATTGTATGGCAAAGATGGCTTCACCTGTCCTTTAATTCATTTATGGTGAAAACTCACTCATGGCAATTTTGAGCGTTTCAGAGGGATACAAGCTTCTTTAGGCACTGTCCAGTATTTCTACTGTGTATTTATAATGTGATCTGTATTGCTACTGTGTATTTCTACAGTGTGTTTGGACTGTGTGATGTGTATTTCTACAGTGTGTTTGGACTGTGTGATGTATATTTCTACAATGTATTTCTACTGTGTGCTATGTATTTCTAGTGTATGTGTACTGTGTGCTGTGTATTTCTACTGTATATTTGTATTGTGATGTGCATTTCCACTGTGTATTTCTATTGTCTGCTGTTTTCTACTGTGTATTTCTATTGTGATGTGTATTTCTACTGTGATGTGTCTTTCTACTGTGTATTTCTATTGTCTTCTCTGTATTTCTGCTGTGTATTTCTACTGTGTGCTATGTATTTCTAGTGTATGTGTACTGTGTGCTGTGTATTTCTACTGTGCATTTCTATTGTGATGTGCATTTCTACTGTGTATTTCTATTGTGATGTGTATTTCTACTGTGATGTGTATTTCTACTGTGTATTTCTATTGTCTTCTCTGTATTTCTGCTGTGTATTTCGACTCTGTGCTGTGTATTTCTACTGTGTATTTCTATTGTCTTTCTCTGTATTTCTCCTGTGTATTTCGACTCTGTGCTGTGTATTTCTACCATGTATTTCTACTGTGTGCTATGTATTTCTAGTGTATGTGTACTGTGTGCTGTGTATTTCTACTGTGTATTTCTACTGTGATGTGTATTTCTACTGTGTATTTCTATTGTCTTCTCTGTATTTCTGCTGTGTATTTCGACTCTGTGCTGTGTATTTCTACTGTGTGATGTTTATTTCTACTGTGTATTTCTATTGTGATGTGTATTTCTACTGTGATGTGTATTTCTACTGTGTATTTCTATTGTCTTCTCTGTATTTCTGCTGTGTATTTCGACTCTGTGCTGTGTATTTCTACTGTGTATTTCGACTGTGTGGTGTTTATTTCTACTCTGTATTTCTATTGTGATGTGTATTTCTACTGTGATGTGTATTTCTACTGTGTATTTCTATTGTGCGCTTAATATTTCTCCTGTGTATTTCGACTGTGTGCTATGTATTTCTAGTGTATTTGTACTGTCTGCTTTGTATTTCTTCTGTGTATTTCTATTGTCTGCTCTGTATTTCTACTGTCTATTTCTACTGTGTGCTGTGTATTTCTACTGTGTATTTCGACTGTGTGATGTTTATTTCTACTGTGTATTTCGACTGTGATATGTATTTCTAGTGTATATGTACTGTTTGCTATGTATTTCTACTGTGCATTTCTATTGTGATGTGTATTTCTACTGTGATGTGTATTTCTACTGTGTATTTCTATTGTCTTTTCTGTATTTCTGCTATGTAATTCGACTCTGTGCTGTGTAGTTCTACTGTGTATTTCGATTGTGTGATGTTTATTTCTACTGTGTATTCCTACTGTGTATTTCTATTGTCATTTGTATTTGTACTGTGTATTTCTATTGTCTGCTCTGTATTTCTACTGTCTATTTCCATTGTGTGCTGTGTATTTCTACTGTGTGTTTCGACTGTGTGATGTTTATTTCTACTCGGTATTCCTACTGTGTGCTGTGTATTCCTACAATATATTTCTACTCTTTTCTGTGTATTTATACTGTGTTATGTGTAATTCTACTTCGTGCTGTGTATTTTTACTGTGTATTTCTAATGTGTGCAGTGTATTTCTATTGTGTGATGTGTGTTCCTACAGTGTTTTTGTACTGTGTGCTATGTATTTCACTGAAATAAGGTTTTTCAAGGAAGTTTCCTGGCCTGCACTGGTTATATTTGGATCTTCTTGATGCCAAACAAGGTTTTTCCTGCACCTTCATTAAAGGTGCAAACTGGCTTATGTCAATTTTCAGCGTTTCAGAGCGAGACAAGCGTCTTTTTGCATTGTGTAATAGCCTAAGCTGTATTGGACTGAAAAAGGGTTTTTCACTGAGGTTTCCTAGCCTGAACTGGTTGAATTTGGGTCTTCTTGATGGCAAACAAGGTTTTTCCTGCACTTTCATTCATTAAAGGTGCAAACTGGCTTATGTCAATTTTGAGCGTTTCAGAGCGAGAGAAGCGTCTTTTTGCATTGTGTAATAGCCTAAGCTGTATTGGACTGAAAAAGGGGTTTTCACTGAAGTTTCCTAGCTTGAACTGGTTGAATTTGGGTCTTCTTGATGGCAAACAAGGTTTTTCCTGCACTTTCATTCATTAAAGGTGCAAACTGGCTTATGTCAATTTTGAGCGTTTCAGAGCGAGAGAAGCGTCTTTTTGCATTGTGTAATAGCATAAGCTGTATTGGACTGAAAAAGGGTTTTTCACTGAAGTTTCCTAGCCTGAACTGGTTGAATTTGGGTCTTCTTGATGGCAAACAAGGTTTTTCCTGCACTTTCATTCATTAAAGGTGCAAACTGGCTTGTGTCAATTTTGAGCGTTTCAGAGCGAGAGAAGCGTCTTTTTGCATTGTGTAACAGCCTAAGCTGTATTGGACTGAAAAAAGGTTTTTCACTGAGGTTTTCTAGCCTGAACTGGTTGAATTTGGGTCTTCTTGATGGCAAACAAGGTTTTTCCTGCACTTTCATTCATTAAGGGTGAAAAGTGGCTTATGTCAATTATGAGCGTTTCAGAGCGAGAGAAGCGTCTTTTTGCATTGTACAATAGCATAAGCTGTATTTGTCAGAAAAAAGGTTTTTCACTGAGGTTTCCTAGCCTGAACTGGTTGAATTTGGGTCTTCTTGATGGCAAACAAGGTTTTTCCTGCACTTTCATTCATTAAAGGTGCAAACTGGCTTATGTCAATTTTGAGCGTTTCAGAGCGAGAGAAGCGTCTTTTTGCATTGTGTAATAGCCTAAGCTGTATTGGACTGAAAAAAGGTTTTTCACTGAGGTTTCCTAGCCTGAACAGGTTGAATTTGGGTCTTCTTGATGGCAAACAAGGTTTTTCCTGCAATTTCATTCATTAAAGTTGCAAACTGGCTTATGTCAATTTTGAGCGTTTCAGAGCGAGAGAAGCGTCTTTTTGCATTGTGTAATAGCCTTAGCTGTATTGGACTGAAAAAGGGTTTTTCACTGAAGTTTCCTAGCCTGAACTGGTTGAATTTGGGTCTTCTTGATGGCAAACAAGGTTTTTCCTGCACTTTCATTCATTAAAGGTGCAAACTGGCTTATGTTAATTTTGAGCGTTTCAGAGCGAGAGAAGCGTCTTTTTGCATTGTGTAACAGCATAAGCTGTATTGGACGGAAAAAAGGTTTTTCACTGAGGTTTCCTAGCCTGAACTGGTTGAATTTGGGTCTTCTTGATGGCAAACAAGGTTTTTCCTGCACTTTCATTCATTAAAGGTGCAAACTGGCTTATGTCAATTTTGAGCGTTTCAGAGCGAGAGAAGCGTCTTTTTGCATTGTGTAATAGCTTAAGCTGTATTGGACTGAAAAAAGGTTTTTCACTGAGGTTTTCTAGCCTGAACTGGTTGAATTCGGGTCTTCTTGACGGCAAACAAGGTTTTTCCTGCACTTTCATTCATTAAAGGTGCAAACTGGCTTATGTCAATTTTGAGCGTTTCAGAGCGAGAGAAGCGTCTTTTTGCATTGTGTAATAGCCTAAGCTGTATTGGACTGAAAAAAGGTTTTTCACTGAGGTTTCCTAGCCTGAACAGGTTGAATTTGGGTCTTCTTGATGGCAAACAAGGTTTTTCCTGCACTTTCATTCATTAAGGGTGAAAAGTGGCTTATGTCAATTATGAGCGTTTCAGAGCGAGAGAAGCGTCTTTTTGCATTGTACAATAGCATAAGCTGTATTTGTCAGAAAAAAGGTTTTTCACTGAGGTTTCCTAGCCTGAACTGGTTGAATTTGGGTCTTCTTGATGGCAAACAAGGTTTTTCCTGCACTTTCATTCATTAAAGGTGCAAACTGGCTTATGTCAATTTTGAGCGTTTCAGAGCGAGAGAAGCGTCTTTTTGCATTGTGTAATAGCCTAAGCTGTATTGGACTGAAAAAAGGTTTTTCACTGAGGTTTCCTAGCCTGAACAGGTTGAATTTGGGTCTTCTTGATGGCAAACAAGGTTTTTCCTGCAATTTCATTCATTAAAGTTGCAAACTGGCTTATGTCAATTTTGAGCGTTTCAGAGCGAGAGAAGCGTCTTTTTGCATTGTGTAATAGCCTTAGCTGTATTGGACTGAAAAAGGGTTTTTCACTGAAGTTTCCTAGCTTGAACTGGTTGAATTTGGGTCTTCTTGATGGCAAACAAGGTCTTTCCTGCAATTTCATTCATTAAAGGTGCAAACTGGCTTATGTCAATTTTGAGCGTTTCAGAGCGAGAGAAGCATCTTTTTGCATTGTGTAACAGCATAAGCTGTATTGGACTGAAAAAAGGTTTTTCACTGAGGTTTACTAGCCTGAACTGGTTGAATGTGGGTCTTCTTGATGGCAAACAAGGTTTTTCCTGCACTTTCATTCATTAAAGGTGCAAACTGGCTTAGGTCAATTTTGAGCGTTTCAGAGCGAGAGAAGCGTCTTTTTGCATTGTGTAATAGCATAAGCTGTATTGGACTGAAAAAAGGTTTTTCGAGTAAGTTTTCTAGCCTGAACTGGTTGAATTTGGGTCTTCTTGATGGCAAACAAGCTTTTTCCTGCACTTTCATTCATTATAGGTGCAAACTGGCTTATGTCAATTTTGAGCGTTTCAGAGCGAAAAGCGTCTTTTTGCATTGTGTAATAGCCTAAGCTGTATTGGACTGAAAAAAGGTTTTTCACTGAAGTTTCCTAGCCTGAACAGGTTGAATTTGGGTCTTCTTGATGGCAAACAAGGTTTTTCCTGCACTTTCATTCATTAAGGGTGAAAAGTGGCTTATGTCAATTTTGAGCGTTTCAGAGCGAGAGAAGCGTCTTTTTGCATTGTGTAATAGCCTAAGCTGTATTGGACTGAAAAAAGGTTTTTCACTGAGGTTTCTTAGCCTGAACAGGTTGAATTTGGGTCTTCTTGATGGCAAACAAGGTTTTTCCTGCACTTTCATTCATTAAGGGTGAAAAGTGGCTTATGTCAATTTTGAGCGTTTCAGAGCGAGAGAAGCGTCTTTTTGCATTGTACAATAGCATAAGTTGTATTTGTTCTGAAAAAAGGTTTTTCACTGAGGTTTCTTAGCCTGAACAGGTTGAATTTGGGTCTTCTTGATGGCAAACAAGGTTTTTCCTGCACTTTCATTCATTAAGGGTGAAAAGTGGCTTATGTCAATTTTGAGCGTTTCAGAGCGAGAGAAGCGTCTTTTTGCATTGTACAATAGCATAAGCTGTATTTGTCTGAAAAAAGGTTTTTCACTGAGGTTTCTTAGCCTGAACAGGTTGAATTTGGGTCTTCTTGATGGCAAACAAGGTTTTTCCTGCACTTTCATTCATTAAGGGTGAAAAGTGGCTTATGTCAATTTTGAGCGTTTCAGAGCGAGAGAAGCGTCTTTTTGCATTGTGTAATAGCCTAAGCTGTATTGGACTGAAAAAAGGTTTTTCACTGAGGTTTTCTAGCCTGAACTGGTTGAATTCGGGTCTTCTTGACGGCAAACAAGGTTTTTCCTGCACTTTCATTCATTAAAGGTGCAAACTGGCTTATGTCAATTTTGAGCGTTTCAGAGCGAGAGAAGCGTCTTTTTGCATTGTGTAATAGCCTAAGCTGTATTGGACTGAAAAAAGGTTTTTCACTGAGGTTTCCTAGCCTGAACAGGTTGAATTTGGGTCTTCTTGATGGCAAACAAGGTTTTTCCTGCATTTTCATTCATTAAGGGTGAAAAGTGGCTTATGTCAATTTTGAGCGTTTCAGAGCGAGACAAGCGTCTTTTTGCATTGTACAATAGCATAAGCTGTATTTGTCTGAAAAAAGGTTTTTCACTGAGGTTTCTTAGCCTGAACAGGTTGAATTTGGGTCTTCTTGATGGCAAACAAGGTTTTTCCTGCACTTTCATTCATTAAAGGTGCAAACTGGCTTATGTCAATTTTGAGCGTTTCAGAGCGAGAGAAGCGTCTTTTTGCATTGTGTAATAGCATAAGCTGTATTGGACTGAAAAAAGGTTTTTCGAGTAAGTTTTCTAGCCTGAACTGGTTGAATTTGGGTCTTCTTGATGGCAAACAAGCTTTTTCCTGCACTTTCATTCATTATAGGTGCAAACTGGCTTATGTCAATTTTGAGCGTTTAAGAGCGAGAGAAGCGTCTTTTTGCATTGTGTAATAGCCTAAGCTGTATTGGACTGAAAAAAGGTTTTTCACTGAGGTTTTCTAGCCTGAACTGGTTGAATTCGGGTCTTCTTGACGGCAAACAAGGTTTTTCCTGCACTTTCATTCATTAAAGGTGCAAACTGGCTTATGTCAATTTTGAGCGTTTCAGAGCGAGAGAAGCGTCTTTTTGCATTGTGTAATAGCATAAGCTGTATTGGACTGAAAAAAGGTTTTTCGAGTAAGTTTTCTAGCCTGAACTGGTTGAATTTGGGTCTTCTTGATGGCAAACAAGCTTTTTCCTGCACTTTCATTCATTATAGGTGCAAACTGGCTTATGTCAATTTTGAGCGTTTCAGAGCGAGAGAAGCGTCTTTTTGCATTGTGTAATAGCCTAAGCTGTATTGGACTGAAAAAAGGTTTTTCACTGAGGTCTTCTAGCCTGAACTGGTTGAATTTGGGTCTTCTTGATGGCAAACAAGGTTTTTCCTGCACTTTCATTCATTAAAGGTGCAAACTGGCTTATGTCAATTTTGAGCGTTTCAGAGCGAGAGAAGCGTCTTTTTGCATTGTGTAATAGCCTAAGCTGTATTGGACTGAAAAAAGGTTTTTCACTGAGGTTTCCTAGCCTGAACAGGTTGAATTTGGGTCTTCTTGATGGCAAACAAGGTTTTTCCTGCATTTTCATTCATTAAGGGTGAAAAGTGGCTTATGTCAATTTTGAGCGTTTCAGAGCGAGACAAGCGTCTTTTTGCATTGTACAATAGCATAATCTGTATTTGTCTGAAAAAAGGTTTTTCACTGAGGTTTCTTAGCCTGAACAGGTTGAATTTGGGTCTTCTTGATGGCAAACAAGGTTTTTCCTGCACTTTCATTCATTAAAGGTGCAAACTGGCTTATGTCAATTTTCAGCGTTTCAGAGCGAGAGAAGCGTCTTTTTGCATTGTGTAATAGCCTAAGCTGTATTGGACTGAAAAAAGGTTTTTCACTGAGGTTTCTTAGCCTGAACAGGTTGAATTTGGGTCTTCTTGATGGCAAACAAGGTTTTTCCTGCACTTTCATTCATTAAGGGTGAAAAGTGGCTTATGTCAATTTTGAGCGTTTCAGAGCGAGAGAAGCGTCTTTTTGCATTGTACAATAGCATAAGCTGTATTTGTCTGAAAAAAGGTTTTTCACTGAGGTTTCTTAGCCTGAACAGGTTGAATTTGGGTCTTCTTGATGGCAAACAAGGTTTTTCCTGCACTTTCATTCATTAAGGGTGAAAAGTGGCTTATGTCAATTTTGAGCGTTTCAGAGCGAGAGAAGCGTCTTTTTGCATTGTGTAATAGCCTAAGCTGTATTGGACTGAAAAAAGGTTTTTCACTGAGGTTTTCTAGCCTGAACTGGTTGAATTCGGGTCTTCTTGACGGCAAACAAGGTTTTTCCTGCACTTTCATTCATTAAAGGTGCAAACTGGCTTATGTCAATTTTGAGCGTTTCAGAGCGAGAGAAGCGTCTTTTTGCATTGTGTAATAGCATAAGCTGTATTGGACTGAAAAAAGGTTTTTCGAGTAAGTTTTCTAGCCTGAACTGGTTGAATTTGGGTCTTCTTGACGGCAAACAAGCTTTTTCCTGCACTTTCATTCATTAAAGGTGCAAACTGGCTTATGTCAATTTTGAGCGTTTCAGAGCGAGAGAAGCGTCTTTTTGCATTGTACAATAGCATAAGCTGTATTTGTCTGAAAAAAGGTTTTTCACTGAGGTTTCTTAGCCTGAACAGGTTGAATTTGGGTCTTCTTGATGGCAAACAAGGTTTTTCCTGCACTTTCATTCATTAAGGGTGAAAAGTGGCTTATGTCAATTTTGAGCGTTTCAGAGCGAGAGAAGCGTCTTTTTGCATTGTGTAATAGCATAAGCTGTATTGGACTGAAAAAAGGTTTTTCGAGTAAGTTTACTAGCCTGAACTGGTTGAATTTGGGTCTTCTTGATGGCAAACAAGCTTTTTCCTGCACTTTCATTCATTATAGGTGCAAACTGGCTTATGTCAATTTTGAGCGTTTCAGAGCGAGAGAAGCGTCTTTTTGCATTGTACAATAGCCTAAGCTGTATTGGACTGAAAAAAGGTTTTTCACTGAGGTTTTCTAGCCTGAACTGGTTGAATTCGGGTCTTCTTGACGGCAAACAAGGTTTTTCCTGCACTTTCATTCATTAAAGGTGCAAACTGGCTTATGTCAATTTTGAGCGTTTCAGAGCGAGAGAAGCGTCTTTTTGCATTGTGTAATAGCATAAGCTGTATTGGACTGAAAAAAGGTTTTTCGAGTAAGTTTTCTAGCCTGAACTGGTTGAATTTGGGTCTTCTTGATGGCAAACAAGCTTTTTCCTGCACTTTCATTCATTATAGGTGCAAACTGGCTTATGTCAATTTTGAGCGTTTAAGAGCGAGAGAAGCGTCTTTTTGCATTGTGTAATAGCCTAAGCTGTATTGGACTGAAAAAAGGTTTTTCACTGAGGTTTTCTAGCCTGAACTGGTTGAATTCGGGTCTTCTTGACGGCAAACAAGGTTTTTCCTGCACTTTCATTCATTAAAGGTGCAAACTGGCTTATGTCAATTTTGAGCGTTTCAGAGCGAGAGAAGCGTCTTTTTGCATTGTGTAATAGCCTAAGCTGTATTGGACTGAAAAAAGGTTTTTCACTGAGGTTTCCTAGCCTGAACAGGTTGAATTTGGGTCTTCTTGATGGCAAACAAGGTTTTTCCTGCATTTTCATTCATTAAGGGTGAAAAGTGGCTTATGTCAATTTTGAGCGTTTCAGAGCGAGACAACCGTCTTTTTGCATTGTACAATAGCATAAGCTGTATTTGTCTGAAAAAAGGTTTTTCACTGAGGTTTCTTAGCCTGAACAGGTTGAATTTGGGTCTTCTTGATGGCAAACAAGGTTTTTCCTGCACTTTCATTCATTAAAGGTGCAAACTGGCTTATGTCAATTTTCAGCGTTTCAGAGCGAGAGAAGCGTCTTTTTGCATTGTGTAATAGCCTAAGCTGTATTGGACTGAAAAAAGGTTTTTCACTGAGGTTTCTTAGCCTGAACAGGTTGAATTTGGGTCTTCTTGATGGCAAACAAGGTTTTTCCTGCACTTTCATTCATTAAGGGTGAAAAGTGGCTTATGTCAATTTTGAGCGTTTCAGAGCGAGAGAAGCGTCTTTTTGCATTGTACAATAGCATAAGTTGTATTTGTTCTGAAAAAAGGTTTTTCACTGAGGTTTCTTAGCCTGAACAGGTTGAATTTGGGTCTTCTTGATGGCAAACAAGGTTTTTCCTGCACTTTCATTCATTAAGGGTGAAAAGTGGCTTATGTCAATTTTGAGCGTTTCAGAGCGAGAGAAGCGTCTTTTTGCATTGTACAATAGCATAAGCTGTATTTGTCTGAAAAAAGGTTTTTCACTGAGGTTTCTTAGCCTGAACAGGTTGAATTTGGGTCTTCTTGATGGCAAACAAGGTTTTTCCTGCACTTTCATTCATTAAGGGTGAAAAGTGGCTTATGTCAATTTTGAGCGTTTCAGAGCGAGAGAAGCGTCTTTTTGCATTGTACAATAGCATAAGTTGTATTTGTTCTGAAAAAAGGTTTTTCACTGAGGTTTCTTAGCCTGAACAGGTTGAATTTGGGTCTTCTTGATGGCAAACAAGGTTTTTCCTGCACTTTCATTCATTAAGGGTGAAAAGTGGCTTATGTCAATTTTGAGCGTTTCAGAGCGAGAGAAGCGTCTTTTTGCATTGTACAATAGCATAAGCTGTATTTGTCTGAAAAAAGGTTTTTCACTGAGGTTTCTTAGCCTGAACAGGTTGAATTTGGGTCTTCTTGATGGCAAACAAGGTTTTTCCTGCACTTTCATTCATTAAGGGTGAAAAGTGGCTTATGTCAATTTTGAGCGTTTCAGAGCGAGAGAAGCGTCTTTTTGCATTGTGTAATAGCCTAAGCTGTATTGGACTGAAAAAAGGTTTTTCACTGAGGTTTTCTAGCCTGAACTGGTTGAATTCGGGTCTTCTTGACGGCAAACAAGGTTTTTCCTGCACTTTCATTCATTAAAGGTGCAAACTGGCTTATGTCAATTTTGAGCGTTTCAGAGCGAGAGAAGCGTCTTTTTGCATTGTGTAATAGCATAAGCTGTATTGGACTGAAAAAAGGTTTTTCGAGTAAGTTTTCTAGCCTGAACTGGTTGAATTTGGGTCTTCTTGATGGCAAACAAGCTTTTTCCTGCACTTTCATTCATTATAGGTGCAAACTGGCTTATGTCAATTTTGAGCGTTTCAGAGCGAGAGAAGCGTCTTTTTGCATTGTGTAATAGCCTAAGCTGTATTGGACTGAAAAAAGGTTTTTCACTGAAGTTTCCTAGCCTGAACAGGTTGAATTTGGGTCTTCTTGATGGCAAACAAGGTTTTTCCTGCATTTTCATTCATTAAGGGTGAAAAGTGGCTTATGTCAATTTTGAGCGTTTCAGAGCGAGAGAAGCGTCTTTTTGCATTGTACAATAGCATAAGCTGTATTTGTCTGAAAAAGGTTTTTCACTGAGGTTTTCTAGCCTGAACTGGTTGAATTCGGGTCTTCTTGACGGCAAACAAGGTTTTTCCTGCACTTTCATTCATTAAAGGTGCAAACTGGCTTATGTCAATTTTGAGCGTTTCAGAGCGAGAGAAGCGTCTTTTTGCATTGTACAATAGCATAAGCTGTATTTGTCTGAAAAAAGGTTTTTCACTGAGGTTTCTTAGCCTGAACAGGTTGAATTTGGGTCTTCTTGATGGCAAACAAGGTTTTTCCTGCACTTTCATTCATTAAGGGTGAAAAGTGGCTTATGTCAATTTTGAGCGTTTCAGAGCGAGAGAAGCGTCTTTTTGCATTGTGTAATAGCATAAGCTGTATTGGACTGAAAAAAGGTTTTTCGAGTAAGTTTACTAGCCTGAACTGGTTGAATTTGGGTCTTCTTGATGGCAAACAAGCTTTTTCCTGCACTTTCATTCATTATAGGTGCAAACTGGCTTATGTCAATTTTGAGCGTTTAAGAGCGAGAGAAGCGTCTTTTTGCATTGTACAATAGCCTAAGCTGTATTGGACTGAAAAAAGGTTTTTCACTGAGGTTTTCTAGCCTGAACTGGTTGAATTCGGGTCTTCTTGACGGCAAACAAGGTTTTTCCTGCACTTTCATTCATTAAAGGTGCAAACTGGCTTATGTCAATTTTGAGCGTTTCAGAGCGAGAGAAGCGTCTTTTTGCATTGTGTAATAGCATAAGCTGTATTGGACTGAAAAAAGGTTTTTCGAGTAAGTTTTCTAGCCTGAACTGGTTGAATTTGGGTCTTCTTGATGGCAAACAAGCTTTTTCCTGCACTTTCATTCATTATAGGTGCAAACTGGCTTATGTCAATTTTGAGCGTTTAAGAGCGAGAGAAGCGTCTTTTTGCATTGTGTAATAGCCTAAGCTGTATTGGACTGAAAAAAGGTTTTTCACTGAGGTTTTCTAGCCTGAACTGGTTGAATTCGGGTCTTCTTGACGGCAAACAAGGTTTTTCCTGCACTTTCATTCATTAAAGGTGCAAACTGGCTTATGTCAATTTTGAGCGTTTCAGAGCGAGAGAAGCGTCTTTTTGCATTGTGTAATAGCCTAAGCTGTATTGGACTGAAAAAAGGTTTTTCACTGAGGTTTCCTAGCCTGAACAGGTTGAATTTGGGTCTTCTTGATGGCAAACAAGGTTTTTCCTGCATTTTCATTCATTAAGGGTGAAAAGTGGCTTATGTCAATTTTGAGCGTTTCAGAGCGAGACAAGCGTCTTTTTGCATTGTACAATAGCATAAGCTGTATTTGTCTGAAAAAAGGTTTTTCACTGAGGTTTCTTAGCCTGAACAGGTTGAATTTGGGTCTTCTTGATGGCAAACAAGGTTTTTCCTGCACTTTCATTCATTAAAGGTGCAAACTGGCTTATGTCAATTTTGAGCGTTTCAGAGCGAGAGAAGCGTCTTTTTGCATTGTGTAATAGCCTAAGCTGTATTGGACTGAAAAAAGGTTTTTCACTGAGGTTTTCTAGCCTGAACTGGTTGAATTCGGGTCTTCTTGACGGCAAACAAGGTTTTTCCTGCACTTTCATTCATTAAAGGTGCAAACTGGCTTATGTCAATTTTGAGCGTTTCAGAGCGAGAGAAGCGTCTTTTTGCATTGTGTAATAGCATAAGCTGTATTGGACTGAAAAAAGGTTTTTCGAGTAAGTTTTCTAGCCTGAACTGGTTGAATTTGGGTCTTCTTGATGGCAAACAAGCTTTTTCCTGCACTTTCATTCATTATAGGTGCAAACTGGCTTATGTCAATTTTGAGCGTTTCAGAGCGAGAGAAGCGTCTTTTTGCATTGTGTAATAGCCTAAGCTGTATTGGACTGAAAAAAGGTTTTTCACTGAAGTTTCCTAGCCTGAACAGGTTGAATTTGGGTCTTCTTGATGGCAAACAAGGTTTTTCCTGCATTTTCATTCATTAAGGGTGAAAAGTGGCTTATGTCAATTTTGAGCGTTTCAGAGCGAGAGAAGCGTCTTTTTGCATTGTACAATAGCATAAGCTGTATTTGTCTGAAAAAGGTTTTTCACTGAGGTTTTCTAGCCTGAACTGGTTGAATTCGGGTCTTCTTGACGGCAAACAAGGTTTTTCCTGCACTTTCATTCATTAAGGGTGAAAAGTGGCTTATGTCAATTTTGAGCGTTTCAGAGCGAGAGAAGCGTCTTTTTGCATTGTGTAATAGCATAAGCTGTATTGGACTGAAAAAAGGTTTTTCGAGTAAGTTTACTAGCCTGAACTGGTTGAATTTGGGTCTTCTTGATGGCAAACAAGCTTTTTCCTGCACTTTCATTCATTATAGGTGCAAACTGGCTTATGTCAATTTTGAGCGTTTAAGAGCGAGAGAAGCGTCTTTTTGCATTGTACAATAGCCTAAGCTGTATTGGACTGAAAAAAGGTTTTTCACTGAGGTTTTCTAGCCTGAACTGGTTGAATTCGGGTCTTCTTGACGGCAAACAAGGTTTTTCCTGCACTTTCATTCATTAAAGGTGCAAACTGGCTTATGTCAATTTTGAGCGTTTCAGAGCGAGAGAAGCGTCTTTTTGCATTGTGTAATAGCATAAGCTGTATTGGACTGAAAAAAGGTTTTTCGAGTAAGTTTTCTAGCCTGAACTGGTTGAATTTGGGTCTTCTTGATGGCAAACAAGCTTTTTCCTGCACTTTCATTCATTATAGGTGCAAACTGGCTTATGTCAATTTTGAGCGTTTAAGAGCGAGAGAAGCGTCTTTTTGCATTGTGTAATAGCCTAAGCTGTATTGGACTGAAAAAAGGTTTTTCACTGAGGTTTTCTAGCCTGAACTGGTTGAATTCGGGTCTTCTTGACGGCAAACAAGGTTTTTCCTGCACTTTCATTCATTAAAGGTGCAAACTGGCTTATGTCAATTTTGAGCGTTTCAGAGCGAGAGAAGCGTCTTTTTGCATTGTGTAATAGCCTAAGCTGTATTGGACTGAAAAAAGGTTTTTCACTGAGGTTTCCTAGCCTGAACAGGTTGAATTTGGGTCTTCTTGATGGCAAACAAGGTTTTTCCTGCATTTTCATTCATTAAGGGTGAAAAGTGGCTTATGTCAATTTTGAGCGTTTCAGAGCGAGACAAGCGTCTTTTTGCATTGTACAATAGCATAAGCTGTATTTGTCTGAAAAAAGGTTTTTCACTGAGGTTTCTTAGCCTGAACAGGTTGAATTTGGGTCTTCTTGATGGCAAACAAGGTTTTTCCTGCACTTTCATTCATTAAAGGTGCAAACTGGCTTATGTCAATTTTGAGCGTTTCAGAGCGAGAGAAGCGTCTTTTTGCATTGTGTAATAGCCTAAGCTGTATTGGACTGAAAAAAGGTTTTTCACTGAGGTTTCTTAGCCTGAACAGGTTGAATTTGGGTCTTCTTGATGGCAAACAAGGTTTTTCCTGCACTTTCATTCATTAAGGGTGAAAAGTGGCTTATGTCAATTTTGAGCGTTTCAGAGCGAGAGAAGCGTCTTTTTGCATTGTACAATAGCATAAGTTGTATTTGTTCTGAAAAAAGGTTTTTCACTGAGGTTTCTTAGCCTGAACAGGTTGAATTTGGGTCTTCTTGATGGCAAACAAGGTTTTTCCTGCACTTTCATTCATTAAGGGTGAAAAGTGGCTTATGTCAATTTTGAGCGTTTCAGAGCGAGAGAAGCGTCTTTTTGCATTGTACAATAGCATAAGCTGTATTTGTCTGAAAAAAGGTTTTTCACTGAGGTTTCTTAGCCTGAACAGGTTGAATTTGGGTCTTCTTGATGGCAAACAAGGTTTTTCCTGCACTTTCATTCATTAAGGGTGAAAAGTGGCTTATGTCAATTTTGAGCGTTTCAGAGCGAGAGAAGCGTCTTTTTGCATTGTACAATAGCATAAGCTGTATTTGTCTGAAAAAGGTTTTTCACTGAGGTTTTCTAGCCTGAACTGGTTGAATTTGGGTCTTCTTGACGGCAAACAAGGTTTTTCCTGCACTTTCATTCATTAAAGGTGCAAACTGGCTTATGTCAATTTTGAGCGTTTCAGAGCGAGAGAAGCGTCTTTTTGCATTGTGTAATAGCATAAGCTGTATTGGACTGAAAAAAGGTTTTTCGAGTAAGTTTTCTAGCCTGAACTGGTTGAATTTGGGTCTTCTTGATGGCAAACAAGCTTTTTCCTGCACTTTCATTCATTATAGGTGCAAACTGGCTTATGTCAATTTTGAGCGTTTCAGAGCGAGAGAAGCGTCTTTTTGCATTGTGTAATAGCCTAAGCTGTATTGGACTGAAAAAAGGTTTTTCACTGAGGTTTTCTAGCCTGAACTGGTTGAATTCGGGTCTTCTTGACGGCAAACAAGGTTTTTCCTTCACTTTCATTCATTAAAGGTGCAAACTGGCTTAGGTCAATTTTGAGCGTTTCAGAGCGAGAGAAGCGTCTTTTTGCATTGTACAATAGCATAAGCTGTATTTGTCTGAAAAAAGGTTTTTCACTGAGGTTTCCTAGCCTGAACAGGTTGAATTTGGGTCTTCTTGATGGCAAACAAGGTTTTTCCTGCACTTTCATTCATTAAGGGTGAAAAGTGGCTTATGTCAATTTTGAGCGTTTCAGAGCGAGAGAAGCGTCTTTTTGCATTGTGTAATAGCATAAGCTGTATTGGACTGAAAAAAGGTTTTTCGAGTAAGTTTTCTAGCCTGAACTGGTTGAATTTGGGTCTTCTTGATGGCAAACAAGCTTTTTCCTGCACTTTCATTCATTATAGGTGCAAACTGGCTTATGTCAATTTTGAGCGTTTCAGAGCGAGAGAAGCGTCTTTTTGCATTGTGTAATAGCCTAAGCTGTATTGGACTGAAAAAAGGTTTTTCACTGAGGTTTTCTAGCCTGAACTGGTTGAATTCGGGTCTTCTTGACGGCAAACAAGGTTTTTCCTTCACTTTCATTCATTAAAGGTGCAAACTGGCTTAGGTCAATTTTGAGCGTTTCAGAGCGAGAGAAGCGTCTTTTTGCATTGTACAATAGCATAAGCTGTATTTGTCTGAAAAAAGGTTTTTCACTGAGGTTTCCTAGCCTGAACAGGTTGAATTTGGGTCTTCTTGATGGCAAACAAGGTTTTTCCTGCACTTTCATTCATTAAGGGTGAAAAGTGGCTTATGTCAATTTTGAGCGTTTCAGAGCGAGAGAAGCGTCTTTTTGCATTGTACAATAGCATAAGCTGTATTTGTCTGAAAAAAGGTTTTTCACTGAGGTTTCTTAGCCTGAACAGGTTGAATTTGGGTCTTCTTGATGGCAAACAAGGTTTTTCCTGCACTTTCATTCATTAAAGGTGCAAACTGGCTTATGTCAATTTTGAGCGTTTCAGAGCGAGAGAAGCGTCTTTTTGCATTGTACAATAGCATAAGCTGTATTTGTCTGAAAAAAGGTTTTTCACTGAGGTTTCTTAGCCTGAACAGGTTGAATTTGGGTCTTCTTGATGGCAAACAAGGTTTTTCCTGCACTTTCATTCATTAAAGGTGTAAACTGGCTTATGTCAATTTTGAGCGTTTCAGAGCGAGAGAAGCGTCTTTTTGCATTGTGTAATAGCATAAGCTGTATTGGACTGAAAAAAGGTTTTTCGAGTAAGTTTTCTAGCCTGAACTGGTTGAATTTGGGTCTTCTTGATGGCAAACAAGCTTTTTCCTGCACTTTCATTCATTATAGGTGCAAACTGGCTTATGTCAATTTTGAGCGTTTCAGAGCGAGAGAAGCGTCTTTTTGCATTGTGTAATAGCCTAAGCTGTATTGGACTGAAAAAAGGTTTTTCACTGAGGTTTTCTAGCCTGAACTGGTTGAATTCGGGTCTTCTTGACGGCAAACAAGGTTTTTCCTTCACTTTCATTCATTAAAGGTGCAAACTGGCTTAGGTCAATTTTGAGCGTTTCAGAGCGAGAGAAGCGTCTTTTTGCATTGTACAATAGCATAAGCTGTATTTGTCTGAAAAAAGGTTTTTTCACTGAGGTTTCCTAGCCTGAATTGGTTGAATTTGGGTCTTCTTGATGGCAAACAAGGTTTTTCCTGCATTTTCATTCATTAAGGGTGAAAAGTGGCTTATGTCAATTTTGAGCGTTTCAGAGCGAGAGAAGCGTCTTTTTGCATTGTACAATAGCATAAGCTGTATTTGTCTGAAAAAAGGTTTTTCACTGAGGTTTCTTAGCCTGAACAGGTTGAATTTGGGTCTTCTTGATGGCAAACAAGGTTTTTCCTGCACTTTCATTCATTAAAGGTGCAAACTGGCTTATGTCAATTTTGAGCGTTTCAGAGCGAGAGAAGCGTCTTTTTGCATTGTACAATAGCATAAGCTGTATTTGTCTGAAAAAAGGTTTTTCACTGAGGTTTCCTAGCCTGAACAGGTTGAATTTGGGTCTTCTTGATGGCAAACAAGGTTTTTCCTGCACTTTCATTCATTAAGGGTGAAAAGTGGCTTATGTCAATTTTGAGCGTTTCAGAGCGAGAGAAGCGTCTTTTTGCATTGTGTAATAGCCTAAGCTGTATTGGACTGAAAAAAGGTTTTTCACTGAGGTTTTCTAGCCTGAACAGGTTAAATTCGGGTCTTCTTGACGGCAAACAAGGTTTTTCCTGCATTTT
Source organism: Pagrus major (assembly GCF_040436345.1). Taxonomy (NCBI): domain Eukaryota; kingdom Metazoa; phylum Chordata; class Actinopteri; order Spariformes; family Sparidae; genus Pagrus; species Pagrus major. Next base: position 1,223,306 of record NC_133233.1, read on the forward strand.
CATTCATTAAGGGTGAAAAGTGGCTTATGTCAATTTTGAGCGTTTCAGAGCGAGAGAAGCGTCTTTTTGCATTGTACAATAGCATAAGCTGTATTTGTCTGAAAAAAGGTTTTTCACTGAGGTTTCTTAGCCTGAACAGGTTGAATTTGGGTCTTCTTGATGGCAAACAAGGTTTTTCCTGCACTTTCATTCATTAAAGGTGCAAACTGGCTTATGTCAATTTTGAGCGTTTCAGAGCGAGAGAAGCGTCTTTTTGCATTGTACAATAGCATAAGCTGTATTTGTCTGAAAAAAGGTTTTTCACTGAGGTTTCTTAGCCTGAACAGGTTGAATTTGGGTCTTCTTGATGGCAAACAAGGTTTTTCCTGCACTTTCATTCATTAAAGGTGTAAACTGGCTTATGTCAATTTTGAGCGTTTCAGAGCGAGAGAAGCGTCTTTTTGCATTGTGTAATAGCATAAGCTGTATTGGACTGAAAAAAGGTTTTTCGAGTAAGTTTTCTAGCCTGAACTGGTTGAATTTGGGTCTTCTTGATGGCAAACAAGCTTTTTCCTGCACTTTCATTCATTATAGGTGCAAACTGGCTTATGTCAATTTTGAGCGTTTCAGAGCGAGAGAAGCGTCTTTTTGCATTGTGTAATAGCCTAAGCTGTATTGGACTGAAAAAAGGTTTTTCACTGAGGTTTTCTAGCCTGAACTGGTTGAATTCGGGTCTTCTTGACGGCAAACAAGGTTTTTCCTTCACTTTCATTCATTAAAGGTGCAAACTGGCTTAGGTCAATTTTGAGCGTTTCAGAGCGAGAGAAGCGTCTTTTTGCATTGTACAATAGCATAAGCTGTATTTGTCTGAAAAAAGGTTTTTCACTGAGGTTTCCTAGCCTGAACAGGTTGAATTTGGGTCTTCTTGATGGCAAACAAGGTTTTTCCTGCACTTTCATTCATTAAGGGTGAAAAGTGGCTTATGTCAATTTTGAGCGTTTCAGAGCGAGAGAAGCGTCTTTTTGCATTGTACAATAGCATAAGCTGTATTTGTCTGAAAAAAGGTTTTTCACTGAGGTTTCTTAGCCTGAACAGGTTGAATTTGGGTCTTCTTGATGGCAAACAAGGTTTTTCCTGCACTTTCATTCATTAAAGGTGCAAACTGGCTTATGTCAATTTTGAGCGTTTCAGAGCGAGAGAAGCGTCTTTTTGCATTGTACAATAGCATAAGCTGTATTTGTCTGAAAAAAGGTTTTTCACTGAGGTTTCCTAGCCTGAACAGGTTGAATTTGGGTCTTCTTGATGGCAAACAAGGTTTTTCCTGCACTTTCATTCATTAAGGGTGAAAAGTGGCTTATGTCAATTTTGAGCGTTTCAGAGCGAGAGAAGCGTCTTTTTGCATTGTGTAATAGCCTAAGCTGTATTGGACTGAAAAAAGGTTTTTCACTGAGGTTTTCTAGCCTGAACAGGTTAAATTCGGGTCTTCTTGACGGCAAACAAGGTTTTTCCTGCATTTTCATTCATTAAGGGTGAAAAGTGGCTTATGTCAATTTTGAGCGTTTCAGAGCGAGAGAAGCGTCTTTTTGCATTGTACAATAGCATAAGCTGTATTTGTCTGAAAAAAGGTTTTTCACTGAGGTTTCCTAGCCTGAACAGGTTGAATTTGGGTCTTCTTGATGGCAAACAAGGTTTTTCCTGCACTTTCATTCATTAAGGGTGAAAAGTGGCTTATGTCAATTTTGAGCGTTTCAGAGCGAGAGAAGCGTCTTTTTGCATTGTACAATAGCATAAGCTGTATTTGTCTGAAAAAAGGTTTTTCACTGAGGTTTCTTAGCCTGAACAGGTTGAATTTGGGTCTTCTTGATGGCAAACAAGGTTTTTCCTGCACTTTCATTCATTAAAGGTGCAAACTGGCTTATGTCAATTTTGAGCGTTTCAGAGCGAGAGAAGCGTCTTTTTGCATTGTACAATAGCATAAGCTGTATTTGTCTGAAAAAAGGTTTTTCACTGAGGTTTCCTAGCCTGAACAGGTTGAATTTGGGTCTTCTTGATGGCAAACAAGGTTTTTCCTGCACTTTCATTCATTAAGGGTGAAAAGTGGCTTATGTCAATTTTGAGCGTTTCAGAGCGAGAGAAGCGTCTTTTTGCATTGTGTAATAGCCTAAGCTGTATTGGACTGAAAAAAGGTTTTTCACTGAGGTTTTCTAGCCTGAACAGGTTAAATTCGGGTCTTCTTGACGGCAAACAAGGTTTTTCCTGCATTTTCATTCATTAAGGGTGAAAAGTGGCTTATGTCAATTTTGAGCGTTTCAGAGCGAGAGAAGCGTCTTTTTGCATTGTACAATAGCATAAGCTGTATTTGTCTGAAAAAAGGTTTTTCACTGAGGTTTCTTAGCCTGAACAGGTTGAATTTGGGTCTTCTTGATGGCAAACAAGGTTTTTCCTGCACTTTCATTCATTAAAGGTGCAAACTGGCTTATGTCAATTTTGAGCGTTTCAAAGTTAGAGAAGCGTCTTTTTGCATTGTACAATAGCATAAGCTGTATTTGTCTGAAAAAAGGTTTTTCACTGAGGTTTCTTAGCCTGAACAGGTTGAATTTGGGTCTTCTTGATGGCAAACAAGGTTTTTCCTGCACTTTCATTCATTAAAGGTGTAAACTGGCTTATGTCAATTTTGAGCGTTTCAGAGCGAGAGAAGCGTCTTTTTGCATTGTGTAATAGCATAAGCTGTATTGGACTGAAAAAAGGTTTTTCGAGTAAGTTTTCTAGCCTGAACTGGTTGAATTTGGGTCTTCTTGATGGCAAACAAGCTTTTTCCTGCACTTTCATTCATTATAGGTGCAAACTGGCTTATGTCAATTTTGAGCGTTTCAGAGCGAGAGAAGCGTCTTTTTGCATTGTGTAATAGCCTAAGCTGTATTGGACTGAAAAAAGGTTTTTCACTGAGGTTTTCTAGCCTGAACTGGTTGAATTCGGGTCTTCTTGACGGCAAACAAGGTTTTTCCTTCACTTTCATTCATTAAAGGTGCAAACTGGCTTAGGTCAATTTTGAGCGTTTCAGAGCGAGAGAAGCGTCTTTTTGCATTGTACAATAGCATAAGCTGTATTTGTCTGAAAAAAGGTTTTTCACTGAGGTTTCCTAGCCTGAACAGGTTGAATTTGGGTCTTCTTGATGGCAAACAAGGTTTTTCCTGCACTTTCATTCATTAAGGGTGAAAAGTGGCTTATGTCAATTTTGAGCGTTTCAGAGCGAGAGAAGCGTCTTTTTGCATTGTACAATAGCATAAGCTGTATTTGTCTGAAAAAAGGTTTTTCACTGAGGTTTCTTAGCCTGAACAGGTTGAATTTGGGTCTTCTTGATGGCAAACAAGGTTTTTCCTGCACTTTCATTCATTAAAGGTGCAAACTGGCTTATGTCAATTTTGAGCGTTTCAGAGCGAGAGAAGCGTCTTTTTGCATTGTACAATAGCATAAGCTGTATTTGTCTGAAAAAAGGTTTTTCACTGAGGTTTCCTAGCCTGAACAGGTTGAATTTGGGTCTTCTTGATGGCAAACAAGGTTTTTCCTGCACTTTCATTCATTAAGGGTGAAAAGTGGCTTATGTCAATTTTGAGCGTTTCAGAGCGAGAGAAGCGTCTTTTTGCATTGTGTAATAGCCTAAGCTGTATTGGACTGAAAAAAGGTTTTTCACTGAGGTTTTCTAGCCTGAACAGGTTAAATTCGGGTCTTCTTGACGGCAAACAAGGTTTTTCCTGCATTTTCATTCATTAAGGGTGAAAAGTGGCTTATGTCAATTTTGAGCGTTTCAGAGCGAGAGAAGCGTCTTTTTGCATTGTACAATAGCATAAGCTGTATTTGTCTGAAAAAAGGTTTTTCACTGAGGTTTCTTAGCCTGAACAGGTTGAATTTGGATCTTCTTGATGGCAAACAAGATTTTTCCTGCACTTTCATTCATTAAAGGTGCAAACTGGCTTATGTCAATTTTGAGCGTTTCAGAGCGAGAGAAGCGTCTTTTTGCATTGTACAATAGCATAAGCTGTATTTGTCTGAAAAAAGGTTTTTCACTGAGGTTTCCTAGCCTGAATTGGTTGAATTTGGGTCTTCTTGATGGCAAACAAGGTTTTTCCTGCATTTTCATTCATTAAGGGTGAAAAGTGGCTTATGTCAATTTTGAGCGTTTCAGAGCGAGAGAAGCGTCTTTTTGCATTGTACAATAGCATAAGCTGTATTTGTCTGAAAAAAGGTTTTTCACTGAGGTTTCTTAGCCTGAACAGGTTGAATTTGGGTCTTCTTGATGGCAAACAAGGTTTTTCCTGCACTTTCATTCATTAAAGGTGCAAACTGGCTTATGTCAATTTTGAGCGTTTCAGAGCGAGAGAAGCGTCTTTTTGCATTGTACAATAGCATAAGCTGTATTTGTCTGAAAAAAGGTTTTTCACTGAGGTTTCTTAGCCTGAACAGGTTGAATTTGGGTCTTCTTGATGGCAAACAAGGTTTTTCCTGCACTTTCATTCATTAAAGGTGTAAACTGGCTTATGTCAATTTTGAGCGTTTCAGAGCGAGAGAAGCGTCTTTTTGCATTGTGTAATAGCATAAGCTGTATTGGACTGAAAAAAGGTTTTTCGAGTAAGTTTTCTAGCCTGAACTGGTTGAATTTGGGTCTTCTTGATGGCAAACAAGCTTTTTCCTGCACTTTCATTCATTATAGGTGCAAACTGGCTTATGTCAATTTTGAGCGTTTCAGAGCGAGAGAAGCGTCTTTTTGCATTGTGTAATAGCCTAAGCTGTATTGGACTGAAAAAAGGTTTTTCACTGAGGTTTTCTAGCCTGAACTGGTTGAATTCGGGTCTTCTTGACGGCAAACAAGGTTTTTCCTTCACTTTCATTCATTAAAGGTGCAAACTGGCTTAGGTCAATTTTGAGCGTTTCAGAGCGAGAGAAGCGTCTTTTTGCATTGTACAATAGCATAAGCTGTATTTGTCTGAAAAAAGGTTTTTCACTGAGGTTTCCTAGCCTGAACAGGTTGAATTTGGGTCTTCTTGATGGCAAACAAGGTTTTTCCTGCACTTTCATTCATTAAGGGTGAAAAGTGGCTTATGTCAATTTTGAGCGTTTCAGAGCGAGAGAAGCGTCTTTTTGCATTGTACAATAGCATAAGCTGTATTTGTCTGAAAAAAGGTTTTTCACTGAGGTTTCTTAGCCTGAACAGGTTGAATTTGGGTCTTCTTGATGGCAAACAAGGTTTTTCCTGCACTTTCATTCATTAAAGGTGCAAACTGGCTTATGTCAATTTTGAGCGTTTCAGAGCGAGAGAAGCGTCTTTTTGCATTGTACAATAGCATAAGCTGTATTTGTCTGAAAAAAGGTTTTTCACTGAGGTTTCCTAGCCTGAACAGGTTGAATTTGGGTCTTCTTGATGGCAAACAAGGTTTTTCCTGCACTTTCATTCATTAAGGGTGAAAAGTGGCTTATGTCAATTTTGAGCGTTTCAGAGCGAGAGAAGCGTCTTTTTGCATTGTGTAATAGCCTAAGCTGTATTGGACTGAAAAAAGGTTTTTCACTGAGGTTTTCTAGCCTGAACAGGTTAAATTCGGGTCTTCTTGACGGCAAACAAGGTTTTTCCTGCATTTTCATTCATTAAGGGTGAAAAGTGGCTTATGTCAATTTTGAGCGTTTCAGAGCGAGAGAAGCGTCTTTTTGCATTGTACAATAGCATAAGCTGTATTTGTCTGAAAAAAGGTTTTTCACTGAGGTTTCTTAGCCTGAACAGGTTGAATTTGGATCTTCTTGATGGCAAACAAGATTTTTCCTGCACTTTCATTCATTAAAGGTGCAAACTGGCTTATGTCAATTTTGAGCGTTTCAGAGCGAGAGAAGCGTCTTTTTGCATTGTACAATAGCATAAGCTGTATTTGTCTGAAAAAAGGTTTTTCACTGAGGTTTCCTAGCCTGAACTGGTTGAATTTGGGTCTTCTTGATGGCAAACAAGGTTTTTCCTGCACTTTCATTCATTAAGGGTGAAAAGTGGCTTATGTCAATTTTGAGCGTTTCAGAGCGAGAGAAGCGTCTTTTTGCATTGTACAATAGCATAAGCTGTATTTGTCTGAAAAAAGGTTTTTCACTGAGGTTTCTTAGCCTGAACAGGTTGAATTTGGGTCTTCTTGATGGCAAACAAGGTTTTTCCTGCACTTTCATTCATTAAGGGTGAAAAGTGGCTTATGTCAATTTTGAGCGTTTCAGAGCGAGAGAAGCGTCTTTTTGCATTGTGTAATAGCCTAAGCTGTATTGGACTGAAAAAAGGTTTTTCACTGAGGTTTTCTAGCCTGAACTGGTTGAATTCGGGTCTTCTTGACGGCAAACAAGGTTTTTCCTTCACTTTCATTCATTAAAGGTGCAAACTGGCTTAGGTCAATTTTGAGCGTTTCAGAGCGAGAGAAGCGTCTTTTTGCATTGTACAATAGCATAAGCTGTATTTGTCTGAAAAAAGGTTTTTCACTGAGGTTTCCTAGCCTGAACAGGTTGAATTTGGGTCTTCTTGATGGCAAACAAGGTTTTTCCTGCACTTTCATTCATTAAAGGTGCAAACTGGCTTATGTCAATTTTGAGCGTTTCAGAGCGAGAGAAGCGTCTTTTTGCATTGTACAATAGCATAAGCTGTATTTGTCTGAAAAAAGGTTTTTCACTGAGGTTTCCTAGCCTGAACAGGTTGAATTTGGGTCTTCTTGATGGCAAACAAGGTTTTTCCTGCACTTTCATTCATTAAGGGTGAAAAGTGGCTTATGTCAATTTTGAGCGTTTCAGAGCGAGAGAAGCGTCTTTTTGCATTGTGTAATAGCCTAAGCTGCATTGGACTGAAAAAAGGTTTTTCACTGAGGTTTTCTAGCCTGAACTGGTTGAATTCGGGTCTTCTTGACGGCAAACAAGGTTTTTCCTTCACTTTCATTCATTAAAGGTGCAAACTGGCTTAGGTCAATTTTGAGCGTTTCAGAGCGAGAGAAGCGTCTTTTTGCATTGTACAATAGCATAAGCTGTATTTGTCTGAAAAAAGGTTTTTCACTGAGGTTTCCTAGCCTGAACAGGTTGAATTTGGGTCTTCTTGATGGCAAACAAGGTTTTTCCTGCACTTTCATTCATTAAGGGTGAAAAGTGGCTTATGTCAATTTTGAGCGTTTCAGAGCGAGAGAAGCGTCTTTTTGCATTGTACAATAGCATAAGCTGTATTTGTCTGAAAAAAGGTTTTTCACTGAGGTTTCTTAGCCTGAACAGGTTGAATTTGGGTCTTCTTGATGGCAAACAAGGTTTTTCCTGCACTTTCATTCATTAAAGGTGCAAACTGGCTTATGTCAATTTTGAGCGTTTCAGAGCGAGAGAAGCGTCTTTTTGCATTGTACAATAGCATAAGCTGTATTTGTCTGAAAAAAGGTTTTTCACTGAGGTTTCCTAGCCTGAACAGGTTGAATTTGGGTCTTCTTGATGGCAAACAAGGTTTTTCCTGCACTTTCATTCATTAAGGGTGAAAAGTGGCTTATGTCAATTTTGAGCGTTTCAGAGCGAGAGAAGCGTCTTTTTGCATTGTGTAATAGCCTAAGCTGTATTGGACTGAAAAAAGGTTTTTCACTGAGGTTTTCTAGCCTGAACAGGTTAAATTCGGGTCTTCTTGACGGCAAACAAGGTTTTTCCTGCATTTTCATTCATTAAGGGTGAAAAGTGGCTTATGTCAATTTTGAGCGTTTCAGAGCGAGAGAAGCGTCTTTTTGCATTGTACAATAGCATAAGCTGTATTTGTCTGAAAAAAGGTTTTTCACTGAGGTTTCTTAGCCTGAACAGGTTGAATTTGGATCTTCTTGATGGCAAACAAGATTTTTCCTGCACTTTCATTCATTAAAGGTGCAAACTGGCTTATGTCAATTTTGAGCGTTTCAGAGCGAGAGAAGCGTCTTTTTGCATTGTACAATAGCATAAGCTGTATTTGTCTGAAAAAAGGTTTTTCACTGAGGTTTCCTAGCCTGAATTGGTTGAATTTGGGTCTTCTTGATGGCAAACAAGGTTTTTCCTGCATTTTCATTCATTAAGGGTGAAAAGTGGCTTATGTCAATTTTGAGCGTTTCAGAGCGAGAGAAGCGTCTTTTTGCATTGTACAATAGCATAAGCTGTATTTGTCTGAAAAAAGGTTTTTCACTGAGGTTTCTTAGCCTGAACAGGTTGAATTTGGGTCTTCTTGATGGCAAACAAGGTTTTTCCTGCACTTTCATTCATTAAAGGTGCAAACTGGCTTATGTCAATTTTGAGCGTTTCAGAGCGAGAGAAGCGTCTTTTTGCATTGTACAATAGCATAAGCTGTATTTGTCTGAAAAAAGGTTTTTCACTGAGGTTTCTTAGCCTGAACAGGTTGAATTTGGGTCTTCTTGATGGCAAACAAGGTTTTTCCTGCACTTTCATTCATTAAAGGTGTAAACTGGCTTATGTCAATTTTGAGCGTTTCAGAGCGAGAGAAGCGTCTTTTTGCATTGTGTAATAGCATAAGCTGTATTGGACTGAAAAAAGGTTTTTCGAGTAAGTTTTCTAGCCTGAACTGGTTGAATTTGGGTCTTCTTGATGGCAAACAAGGTTTTTCCTGCACTTTCATTCATTATAGGTGCAAACTGGCTTATGTCAATTTTGAGCGTTTCAGAGCGAGAGAAGCGTCTTTTTGCATTGTGTAATAGCCTAAGCTGTATTGGACTGAAAAAAGGTTTTTCACTGAGGTTTTCTAGCCTGAACTGGTTGAATTCGGGTCTTCTTGACGGCAAACAAGGTTTTTCCTTCACTTTCATTCATTAAAGGTGCAAACTGGCTTAGGTCAATTTTGAGCGTTTCAGAGCGAGAGAAGCGTCTTTTTGCATTGTACAATAGCATAAGCTGTATTTGTCTGAAAAAAGGTTTTTCACTGAGGTTTCCTAGCCTGAACAGGTTGAATTTGGGTCTTCTTGATGGCAAACAAGGTTTTTCCTGCACTTTCATTCATTAAGGGTGAAAAGTGGCTTATGTCAATTTTGAGCGTTTCAGAGCGAGAGAAGCGTCTTTTTGCATTGTACAATAGCATAAGCTGTATTTGTCTGAAAAAAGGTTTTTCACTGAGGTTTCTTAGCCTGAACAGGTTGAATTTGGGTCTTCTTGATGGCAAACAAGGTTTTTCCTGCACTTTCATTCATTAAAGGTGCAAACTGGCTTATGTCAATTTTGAGCGTTTCAGAGCGAGAGAAGCGTCTTTTTGCATTGTACAATAGCATAAGCTGTATTTGTCTGAAAAAAGGTTTTTCACTGAGGTTTCCTAGCCTGAACAGGTTGAATTTGGGTCTTCTTGATGGCAAACAAGGTTTTTCCTGCACTTTCATTCATTAAGGGTGAAAAGTGGCTTATGTCAATTTTGAGCGTTTCAGAGCGAGAGAAGCGTCTTTTTGCATTGTGTAATAGCCTAAGCTGTATTGGACTGAAAAAAGGTTTTTCACTGAGGTTTTCTAGCCTGAACAGGTTAAATTCGGGTCTTCTTGACGGCAAACAAGGTTTTTCCTGCATTTTCATTCATTAAGGGTGAAAAGTGGCTTATGTCAATTTTGAGCGTTTCAGAGCGAGAGAAGCGTCTTTTTGCATTGTACAATAGCATAAGCTGTATTTGTCTGAAAAAAGGTTTTTCACTGAGGTTTCTTAGCCTGAACAGGTTGAATTTGGATCTTCTTGATGGCAAACAAGATTTTTCCTGCACTTTCATTCATTAAAGGTGCAAACTGGCTTATGTCAATTTTGAGCGTTTCAGAGCGAGAGAAGCGTCTTTTTGCATTGTACAATAGCATAAGCTGTATTTGTCTGAAAAAAGGTTTTTCACTGAGGTTTCCTAGCCTGAACTGGTTGAATTTGGGTCTTCTTGATGGCAAACAAGGTTTTTCCTGCACTTTCATTCATTAAGGGTGAAAAGTGGCTTATGTCAATTTTGAGCGTTTCAGAGCGAGAGAAGCGTCTTTTTGCATTGTACAATAGCATAAGCTGTATTTGTCTGAAAAAAGGTTTTTCACTGAGGTTTCTTAGCCTGAACAGGTTGAATTTGGGTCTTCTTGATGGCAAACAAGGTTTTTCCTGCACTTTCATTCATTAAGGGTGAAAAGTGGCTTATGTCAATTTTGAGCGTTTCAGAGCGAGAGAAGCGTCTTTTTGCATTGTGTAATAGCCTAAGCTGTATTGGACTGAAAAAAGGTTTTTCACTGAGGTTTTCTAGCCTGAACTGGTTGAATTCGGGTCTTCTTGACGGCAAACAAGGTTTTTCCTTCACTTTCATTCATTAAAGGTGCAAACTGGCTTAGGTCAATTTTGAGCGTTTCAGAGCGAGAGAAGCGTCTTTTTGCATTGTACAATAGCATAAGCTGTATTTGTCTGAAAAAAGGTTTTTCACTGAGGTTTCCTAGCCTGAACAGGTTGAATTTGGGTCTTCTTGATGGCAAACAAGGTTTTTCCTGCACTTTCATTCATTAAAGGTGCAAACTGGCTTATGTCAATTTTGAGCGTTTCAGAGCGAGAGAAGCGTCTTTTTGCATTGTACAATAGCATAAGCTGTATTTGTCTGAAAAAAGGTTTTTCACTGAGGTTTCCTAGCCTGAACAGGTTGAATTTGGGTCTTCTTGATGGCAAACAAGGTTTTTCCTGCACTTTCATTCATTAAGGGTGAAAAGTGGCTTATGTCAATTTTGAGCGTTTCAGAGCGAGAGAAGCGTCTTTTTGCATTGTGTAATAGCCTAAGCTGCATTGGACTGAAAAAAGGTTTTTCACTGAGGTTTTCTAGCCTGAACTGGTTGAATTCGGGTCTTCTTGACGGCAAACAAGGTTTTTCCTTCACTTTCATTCATTAAAGGTGCAAACTGGCTTAGGTCAATTTTGAGCGTTTCAGAGCGAGAGAAGCGTCTTTTTGCATTGTACAATAGCATAAGCTGTATTTGTCTGAAAAAAGGTTTTTCACTGAGGTTTCCTAGCCTGAACAGGTTGAATTTGGGTCTTCTTGATGGCAAACAAGGTTTTTCCTGCACTTTCATTCATTAAGGGTGAAAAGTGGCTTATGTCAATTTTGAGCGTTTCAGAGCGAGAGAAGCGTCTTTTTGCATTGTACAATAGCATAAGCTGTATTTGTCTGAAAAAAGGTTTTTCACTGAGGTTTCCTAGCCTGAACTGGTTGAATTTGGGTCTTCTTGATGGCAAACAAGGTTTTTCCTGCACTTTCATTCATTAAGGGTGAAAAGTGGCTTATGTCAATTTTGAGCGTTTCAGAGCGAGAGAAGCGTCTTTTTGCATTGTACAATAGCATAAGCTGTATTTGTCTGAAAAAAGGTTTTTCACTGAGGTTTCTTAGCCTGAACTGGTTGAATTTGGGTCTTCTTGATGGCAAACAAGGTTTTTCCTGCACTTTCATTCATTAAGGGTGAAAAGTGGCTTATGTCAATTTTGAGCGTTTCAGAGCGAGAGAAGCGTCTTTTTGCATTGTACAATAGCATAAGCTGTATTGGACTGAAAAAAGGTTTTTCGAGTAAGTTTTCTAGCCTGAACTGGTTGAATTTGGGTCTTCTTGATGGCAAACAAGGTTTTTCCTGCACTTTCATTCATTATAGGTGCAAACTGGCTTATGTCAATTTTGAGCGTTTCAGAGCGAGAGAAGCGTCTTTTTGCATTGTGTAATAGCCTAAGCTGTATTGGACTGAAAAAAGGTTTTTCACTGAGGTTTTCTAGCCTGAACTGGTTGAATTCGGGTCTTCTTGACGGCAAACAAGGTTTGTCCTTCACTTTCATTCATTAAAGGTGCAAACTGGCTTAGGTCAATTTTGAGCGTTTCAGAGCGAGACAAGCGTCTTTTTGCATTGTGTAATAGCATAAGCTGTATTGGACTGAAAAAAGGTTTTTCGAGTAAGTTTGCTAGCCTGAACTGGTTGAATTTGGATCTTCTTGATGGCAAACAAGGTTTTTCCTGCACTTTCATTCAGTAAAGGTGCAAACTGGCTTATGTCAATTTTGAGCGTTTCAGAGCGAGACAAGCGTCTTTTTGCATTGTGTAATAGCATAAGCTGTATTTGTCTGAAAAAAGGTTTTTCACTGAGGTTTCCTAGCCTGAACAGGTTGAATTTGGGTCTTCTTGATGGCAAACAAGGTTTTTCCTGCACTTTCATTCATTAAAGGTGCAAACTGGCTTATGTCAATTTTGAGCGTTTCAGAGCGAGAGAAGCGTCTTTTTGCATTGTACAATAGCATAAGCTGTATTTGTCTGAAAAAAGGTTTTTCACTGAGGTTTCCTAGCCTGAACAGGTTGAATTTGGGTCTTCTTGATGGCAAACAAGGTTTTTCCTGCACTTTCATTCATTAAGGGTGAAAAGTGGCTTATGTCAATTTTGAGCGTTTCAGAGCGAGAGAAGCGTCTTTTTGCATTGTGTAATAGCCTAAGCTGCATTGGACTGAAAAAAGGTTTTTCACTGAGGTTTTCTAGCCTGAACTGGTTGAATTCGGGTCTTCTTGACGGCAAACAAGGTTTTTCCTTCACTTTCATTCATTAAAGGTGCAAACTGGCTTAGGTCAATTTTGAGCGTTTCAGAGCGAGAGAAGCGTCTTTTTGCATTGTACAATAGCATAAGCTGTATTTGTCTGAAAAAAGGTTTTTCACTGAGGTTTCCTAGCCTGAACAGGTTGAATTTGGGTCTTCTTGATGGCAAACAAGGTTTTTCCTGCACTTTCATTCATTAAGGGTGAAAAGTGGCTTATGTCAATTTTGAGCGTTTCAGAGCGAGAGAAGCGTCTTTTTGCATTGTACAATAGCATAAGCTGTATTTGTCTGAAAAAAGGTTTTTCACTGAGGTTTCCTAGCCTGAACTGGTTGAATTTGGGTCTTCTTGATGGCAAACAAGGTTTTTCCTGCACTTTCATTCATTAAGGGTGAAAAGTGGCTTATGTCAATTTTGAGCGTTTCAGAGCGAGAGAAGCGTCTTTTTGCATTGTACAATAGCATAAGCTGTATTTGTCTGAAAAAAGGTTTTTCACTGAGGTTTCTTAGCCTGAACTGGTTGAATTTGGGTCTTCTTGATGGCAAACAAGGTTTTTCCTGCACTTTCATTCATTAAGGGTGAAAAGTGGCTTATGTCAATTTTGAGCGTTTCAGAGCGAGAGAAGCGTCTTTTTGCATTGTACAATAGCATAAGCTGTATTGGACTGAAAAAAGGTTTTTCGAGTAAGTTTTCTAGCCTGAACTGGTTGAATTTGGGTCTTCTTGATGGCAAACAAGGTTTTTCCTGCACTTTCATTCATTATAGGTGCAAACTGGCTTATGTCAATTTTGAGCGTTTCAGAGCGAGAGAAGCGTCTTTTTGCATTGTGTAATAGCCTAAGCTGTATTGGACTGAAAAAAGGTTTTTCACTGAGGTTTTCTAGCCTGAACTGGTTGAATTCGGGTCTTCTTGACGGCAAACAAGGTTTGTCCTTCACTTTCATTCATTAAAGGTGCAAACTGGCTTAGGTCAATTTTGAGCGTTTCAGAGCGAGACAAGCGTCTTTTTGCATTGTGTAATAGCATAAGCTGTATTGGACTGAAAAAAGGTTTTTCGAGTAAGTTTGCTAGCCTGAACTGGTTGAATTTGGATCTTCTTGATGGCAAACAAGGTTTTTCCTGCACTTTCATTCAGTAAAGGTGCAAACTGGCTTATGTCAATTTTGAGCGTTTCAGAGCGAGACAAGCGTCTTTTTGCATTGTGTAATAGCATAAGCTGTATTTGTCTGAAAAAAGGTTTTTCACTGAGGTTTGTTAGCCTGAACAGGTTGAATTTGGATCTTCTTGATGGCAAACAAGGTTTTTCCTGCACTTTCATTCATTAAAGGTGCAAACTGGCTTATGTCAATTTTGAGCGTTTCAGAGCGAGACAAGCGTCTTTTTGCATTGTGTAATAGCATAAGCTGTATTGGACTGAAAAAAGGTTTTTCGAGTAAGTTTTCTAGCCTGAACTGGTTGAATTTGGGTCTTCTTCATGGCAAACAAGCTTTTTCCTGCACTTTCATTCATTATAGGTGCAAACTGGCTTATGTCAATTTTGAGCGTTTCAGAGCGAGAGAAGCGTCTTTTTGCATTGTGTAATAGCCTAAGCTGTATTGGACTGAAAAAAGGTTTTTCACTGAGGTTTTCTAGCCTGAACTGGTTGAATTCGCGTCTTCTTGATGGCAAACAAGGTTTTTCCTGCACTTTCATTCATTAAAGGTGCAAACTGGCTTATGTCAATTTTGAGCGTTTCAGAGCGAGAGAAGCGTCTTTTTGCATTGTACAATAGCATAAGCTGTATTTGTCTGAAAAAAGGTTTTTCACTGAGGTTTCCTAGCCTGAACTGGTTGAATTTGGGTCTTCTTGATGGCAAACAAGGTTTTTCCTGCACTTTCATTCATTAAAGGTGCAAACTGGCTTATGTCAATTTTGAGCGTTTCAGAGCGAGAGAAGCGTCTTTTTGCATTGTGTAATAGCCTAAGCTGTATTGGACTGAAAAAAGGTTTTTCACTGAGGTTTTCTAGCCTGAACAGGTTGAATTCGGGTCTTCTTGACGGCAAACAAGCTTTTTCCTGCACTTTCATTCATTAAAGGTGCAAACTGGCTTATGTCAATTTTGAGCGTTTCAGAGCGAGACAAGCGTCTTTTTGCATTGTGTAATAGCATAAGCTGTATTGGACTGAAAAAAGGTTTTTCGAGTAAGTTTTCTAGTTTGAACTGGTTGAATTTGGATCTTCTTGATGGCAAACAAGGTTTTTCCTGCACTTTCATTCATTAAAGGTGCAAAGTGGCTTATGTCAATTTTGAGCGTTTCAGAGCGAGAGAAGCGTCTTTTTGCATTGTACAATAGCATAAGCTGTATTTGTCTGAAAAAAGGTTTTTCACTGAGGTTTTTTAGCCTGAACAGGTTGAATTTGGATCTTCTTGATGGCAAACAAGGTTTTTCCTGCACTTTCATTCAGTAAAGGTGCAAACTGGCTTATGTCAATTTTGAGCGTTTCAGAGCGAGACAAGCGTCTTTTTGCATTGTGTAATAGCATAAGCTGTATTGGACTGAAAAAAGGTTTTTCGAGTAAGTTTTCTAGCCTGAACTGGTTGAATTTGGGTCTTCTTCATGGCAAACAAGCTTTTTCCTGCACTTTCATTCATTATAGGTGCAAACTGGCTTATGTCAATTTTGAGCGTTTCAGAGCGAGAGAAGCGTCTTTTTGCATTGTGTAATAGCCTAAGCTGTATTGGACTGAAAAAAGGTTTTTCACTGAGGTTTTCTAGCCTGAACTGGTTGAATTCGCGTCTTCTTGACGGCAAACAAGGTTTTTCCTTCACTTTCATTCATTAAGGGTGAAAAGTGGCTTATGTCAATTTTGAGCGTTTCAGAGCGAGAGAAGCGTCTTTTTGCATTGTACAATAGCATAAGCTGTATTTGTCTGAAAAAAGGTTTTTCACTGAGGTTTCTTAGCCTGAACAGGTTGAATTTGGGTCTTCTTGATGGCAAACAAGGTTTTTCCTGCACTTTCATTCATTAAAGGTGCAAACTGGCTTATGTCAATTTTGAGCGTTTCAGAGCGAGAGAAGCGTCTTTTTGCATTGTACAATAGCATAAGCTGTATTTGTCTGAAAAAAGGTTTTTCACTGAGGTTTCCTAGCCTGAACTGGTTGAATTTGGGTCTTCTTGATGGCAAACAAGGTTTTTCCTGCACTTTCATTCATTAAAGGTGCAAACTGGCTTATGTCAATTTTGAGCGTTTCAGAGCGAGAGAAGCGTCTTTTTGCATTGTGTAATAGCCTAAGCTGTATTGGACTGAAAAAAGGTTTTTCACTGAGGTTTTCTAGCCTGAACAGGTTGAATTCGGGTCTTCTTGACGGCAAACAAGCTTTTTCCTGCACTTTCATTCATTAAAGGTGCAAACTGGCTTATGTCAATTTTGAGCGTTTCAGAGCGAGACAAGCGTCTTTTTGCATTGTGTAATAGCATAAGCTGTATTGGACTGAAAAAAGGTTTTTCGAGTAAGTTTTCTAGTTTGAACTGGTTGAATTTGGATCTTCTTGATGGCAAACAAGGTTTTTCCTGCACTTTCATTCATTAAAGGTGCAAAGTGGCTTATGTCAATTTTGAGCGTTTCAGAGCGAGAGAAGCGTCTTTTTGCATTGTACAATAGCATAAGCTGTATTTGTCTGAAAAAAGGTTTTTCACTGAGGTTTTCTAGCCTGAACTGGTTGAATTCGGGTCTTCTTGACGGCAAACAAGGTTTTTCCTTCACTTTCATTCATTAAAGGTGCAAACTGGCTTAGGTCAATTTTGAGCGTTTCAGAGCGAGAGAAGCGTCTTTTTGCATTGTACAATAGCATAAGCTGTATTTGTCTGAAAAAAGGTTTTTCACTGAGGTTTCCTAGCCTGAACAGGTTGAATTTGGGTCTTCTTGATGGCAAACAAGGTTTTTCCTGCACTTTCATTCATTAAGGGTGAAAAGTGGCTTATGTCAATTTTGAGCGTTTCAGAGCGAGAGAAGCGTCTTTTTGCATTGTACAATAGCATAAGCTGTATTTGTCTGAAAAAAGGTTTTTCACTGAGGTTTCCTAGCCTGAACTGGTTGAATTTGGGTCTTCTTGATGGCAAACAAGGTTTTTCCTGCACTTTCATTCATTAAGGGTGAAAAGTGGCTTATGTCAATTTTGAGCGTTTCAGAGCGAGAGAAGCGTCTTTTTGCATTGTACAATAGCATAAGCTGTATTTGTCTGAAAAAAGGTTTTTCACTGAGGTTTCTTAGCCTGAACTGGTTGAATTTGGGTCTTCTTGATGGCAAACAAGGTTTTTCCTGCACTTTCATTCATTAAGGGTGAAAAGTGGCTTATGTCAATTTTGAGCGTTTCAGAGCGAGAGAAGCGTCTTTTTGCATTGTACAATAGCATAAGCTGTATTGGACTGAAAAAAGGTTTTTCGAGTAAGTTTTCTAGCCTGAACTGGTTGAATTTGGGTCTTCTTGATGGCAAACAAGGTTTTTCCTGCACTTTCATTCATTATAGGTGCAAACTGGCTTATGTCAATTTTGAGCGTTTCAGAGCGAGAGAAGCGTCTTTTTGCATTGTGTAATAGCCTAAGCTGTATTGGACTGAAAAAAGGTTTTTCACTGAGGTTTTCTAGCCTGAACTGGTTGAATTCGGGTCTTCTTGACGGCAAACAAGGTTTGTCCTTCACTTTCATTCATTAAAGGTGCAAACTGGCTTAGGTCAATTTTGAGCGTTTCAGAGCGAGACAAGCGTCTTTTTGCATTGTGTAATAGCATAAGCTGTATTGGACTGAAAAAAGGTTTTTCGAGTAAGTTTGCTAGCCTGAACTGGTTGAATTTGGATCTTCTTGATGGCAAACAAGGTTTTTCCTGCACTTTCATTCAGTAAAGGTGCAAACTGGCTTATGTCAATTTTGAGCGTTTCAGAGCGAGACAAGCGTCTTTTTGCATTGTGTAATAGCATAAGCTGTATTTGTCTGAAAAAAGGTTTTTCACTGAGGTTTGTTAGCCTGAACAGGTTGAATTTGGATCTTCTTGATGGCAAACAAGGTTTTTCCTGCACTTTCATTCATTAAAGGTGCAAACTGGCTTATGTCAATTTTGAGCGTTTCAGAGCGAGACAAGCGTCTTTTTGCATTGTGTAATAGCATAAGCTGTATTGGACTGAAAAAAGGTTTTTCGAGTAAGTTTTCTAGCCTGAACTGGTTGAATTTGGGTCTTCTTCATGGCAAACAAGCTTTTTCCTGCACTTTCATTCATTATAGGTGCAAACTGGCTTATGTCAATTTTGAGCGTTTCAGAGCGAGAGAAGCGTCTTTTTGCATTGTGTAATAGCCTAAGCTGTATTGGACTGAAAAAAGGTTTTTCACTGAGGTTTTCTAGCCTGAACTGGTTGAATTCGCGTCTTCTTGATGGCAAACAAGGTTTTTCCTGCACTTTCATTCATTAAAGGTGCAAACTGGCTTATGTCAATTTTGAGCGTTTCAGAGCGAGAGAAGCGTCTTTTTGCATTGTACAATAGCATAAGCTGTATTTGTCTGAAAAAAGGTTTTTCACTGAGGTTTCCTAGCCTGAACTGGTTGAATTTGGGTCTTCTTGATGGCAAACAAGGTTTTTCCTGCACTTTCATTCATTAAAGGTGCAAACTGGCTTATGTCAATTTTGAGCGTTTCAGAGCGAGAGAAGCGTCTTTTTGCATTGTGTAATAGCCTAAGCTGTATTGGACTGAAAAAAGGTTTTTCACTGAGGTTTTCTAGCCTGAACAGGTTGAATTCGGGTCTTCTTGACGGCAAACAAGCTTTTTCCTGCACTTTCATTCATTAAAGGTGCAAACTGGCTTATGTCAATTTTGAGCGTTTCAGAGCGAGACAAGCGTCTTTTTGCATTGTGTAATAGCATAAGCTGTATTGGACTGAAAAAAGGTTTTTCGAGTAAGTTTTCTAGTTTGAACTGGTTGAATTTGGATCTTCTTGATGGCAAACAAGGTTTTTCCTGCACTTTCATTCATTAAAGGTGCAAAGTGGCTTATGTCAATTTTGAGCGTTTCAGAGCGAGAGAAGCGTCTTTTTGCATTGTACAATAGCATAAGCTGTATTTGTCTGAAAAAAGGTTTTTCACTGAGGTTTTTTAGCCTGAACAGGTTGAATTTGGATCTTCTTGATGGCAAACAAGGTTTTTCCTGCACTTTCATTCAGTAAAGGTGCAAACTGGCTTATGTCAATTTTGAGCGTTTCAGAGCGAGACAAGCGTCTTTTTGCATTGTGTAATAGCATAAGCTGTATTGGACTGAAAAAAGGTTTTTCGAGTAAGTTTTCTAGCCTGAACTGGTTGAATTTGGGTCTTCTTCATGGCAAACAAGCTTTTTCCTGCACTTTCATTCATTATAGGTGCAAACTGGCTTATGTCAATTTTGAGCGTTTCAGAGCGAGAGAAGCGTCTTTTTGCATTGTGTAATAGCCTAAGCTGTATTGGACTGAAAAAAGGTTTTTCACTGAGGTTTTCTAGCCTGAACTGGTTGAATTCGCGTCTTCTTGACGGCAAACAAGGTTTTTCCTTCACTTTCATTCATTAAGGGTGAAAAGTGGCTTATGTCAATTTTGAGCGTTTCAGAGCGAGAGAAGCGTCTTTTTGCATTGTACAATAGCATAAGCTGTATTTGTCTGAAAAAAGGTTTTTCACTGAGGTTTCTTAGCCTGAACAGGTTGAATTTGGGTCTTCTTGATGGCAAACAAGGTTTTTCCTGCACTTTCATTCATTAAAGGTGCAAACTGGCTTATGTCAATTTTGAGCGTTTCAGAGCGAGAGAAGCGTCTTTTTGCATTGTACAATAGCATAAGCTGTATTTGTCTGAAAAAAGGTTTTTCACTGAGGTTTCCTAGCCTGAACTGGTTGAATTTGGGTCTTCTTGATGGCAAACAAGGTTTTTCCTGCACTTTCATTCATTAAAGGTGCAAACTGGCTTATGTCAATTTTGAGCGTTTCAGAGCGAGAGAAGCGTCTTTTTGCATTGTGTAATAGCCTAAGCTGTATTGGACTGAAAAAAGGTTTTTCACTGAGGTTTTCTAGCCTGAACAGGTTGAATTCGGGTCTTCTTGACGGCAAACAAGCTTTTTCCTGCACTTTCATTCATTAAAGGTGCAAACTGGCTTATGTCAATTTTGAGCGTTTCAGAGCGAGACAAGCGTCTTTTTGCATTGTGTAATAGCATAAGCTGTATTGGACTGAAAAAAGGTTTTTCGAGTAAGTTTTCTAGTTTGAACTGGTTGAATTTGGATCTTCTTGATGGCAAACAAGGTTTTTCCTGCACTTTCATTCATTAAAGGTGCAAAGTGGCTTATGTCAATTTTGAGCGTTTCAGAGCGAGAGAAGCGTCTTTTTGCATTGTACAATAGCATAAGCTGTATTTGTCTGAAAAAAGGTTTTTCACTGAGGTTTTTTAGCCTGAACAGGTTGAATTTGGATCTTCTTGATGGCAAACAAGGTTTTTCCTGCACTTTCATTCAGTAAAGGTGCAAACTGGCTTATGTCAATTTTGAGCGTTTCAGAGCGAGACAAGCGTCTTTTTGCATTGTGTAATAGCATAAGCTGTATTGGACTGAAAAAAGGTTTTTCGAGTAAGTTTTCTAGTTTGAACTGGTTGAATTTGGATCTTCTTGATGGCAAACAAGGTTTTTCCTGCACTTTCATTCATTAAGGGTGAAAAGTGGCTTATGTCAATTTTGAGCGTTTCAGAGCGAGAGAAGCGTCTTTTTGCATTGTACAATAGCATAAGCTGTATTTGTCTGAAAAAAGGTTTTTCACTGAGGTTTCCTAGCCTGAACAGGTTGAATTCGGGTCTTGTTGACGGCAAACAAGGTTTTTCCTGCATTTTCATTCATTAAGGGTGAAAAGTGGCTTATGTCAATTTTGAGCGTTTCAGAGCGAGACAAGCGTCTTTTTGCATTGTACAATAGCATAAGCTGTATTTGTCTGAAAAAAGGTTTTTCACTGAGGTTTCTTAGCCTGAACAGGTTGAATTTGGGTCTTCTTGATGGCAAACAAGGTTTTTCCTGCACTTTCATTCATTAAAGGTGCAAACTGGCTTATGTCAATTTTGAGCGTTTCAGAGCGAGAGAAGCGTCTTTTTGCATTGTACAATAGCATAAGCTGTATTTGTCTGAAAAAAGGTTTTTCACTGAGGTTTCCTAGCCTGAACAGGTTGAATTTGGGTCTTCTTGATGGCAAACAAGGTTTTTCCTGCACTTTCATTCATTAAGGGTGAAAAGTGGCTTATGTCAATTTTGAGCGTTTCAGAGCGAGAGAAGCGTCTTTTTGCATTGTGTAATAGCATAAGCTGTATTGGACTGAAAAAAGGTTTTTCGAGTAAGTTTTCTAGCCTGAAATGGTTGAATTTGGGTCTTCTTGATGGCAAACAAGGTCTTTCCTGCACTTTCATTCATTAAGGGTGAAAAGTGGCTTATGTCAATTTTGAGCGTTTCAGAGCGAGAGAAGCGTCTTTTTGCATTGTACAATAGCATAAGCTGTATTTGTCTGAAAAAAGGTTTTTCACTGAGGTTTCCTAGCCTGAACTGGTTGAATTTGGGTCTTCTTGATGGCAAACAAGGTTTTTCCTGCACTTTCATTCATTAAAGGTGCAAACTGGCTTATGTCAATTTTGAGCGTTTCAGAGCGAGAGAAGCGTCTTTTTGCATTGTGTAATAGCCTAAGCTGTATTGGACTGAAAAAAGGTTTTTCACTGAGGTTTCCTAGCCTGAACTGGTTGAATTTGGGTCTTCTTGATGGCAAACAAGGTTTTTCCTGCACTTTCATTCATTAAGGGTGAAAAGTGGCTTATGTCAATTTTGAGCGTTTCAGAGCGAGAGAAGCGTCTTTTTGCATTGTACATTAGCATAAGCTGTATTTGTCTGAAAAAAGGTTTTTCACTGAGGTTTCCTAGCCTGAACTGGTTGAATTTGGGTCTTCTTGATAGCAAACAAGGTTTTTCCTGCACTTTCATTCATTAAAGGTGCAAACTGGCTTATGTCAATTTTGAGCGTTTCAGAGCGAGAGAAGCGTCTTTTTGCATTGTGTAATAGCCTAAGCTGTATTGGACTGAAAAAAGGTTTTTCACTGAGGTTTTCTAGCCTGAACTGGTTGAATTTGGGTCTTCTTGACGGCAAACAAGGTTTTTCCTGCACTTTCATTCATTAAAGGTGCAAAGTGGCTTATGTCAATTTTGAGCGTTTCAGAGCGAGAGAAGCGTCTTTTTGCATTGTACAATAGCATAAGCTGTATTTGTCTGAAAAAAGGTTTTTCACTGAGGTTTTTTAGCCTGAACAGGTTGAATTTGGATCTTCTTGATGGCAAACAAGCTTTTTCCTGCACTTTCATTCATTAAAGGTGCAAAGTGGCTTATGTCAATTTTGAGCGTTTCAGAGCGAGACAAGCGTCTTTTTGCATTGTGTAATAGCATAAGCTGTATTGGACTGAAAAAAGGTTTTTCGAGTAAGTTTGCTAGCCTGAACAGGTTGAATTTGGATCTTCTTGATGGCAAACAAGGTTTTTCCTGCACTTTCATTCATTAAGGGTGAAAAGTGGCTTATGTCAATTTTGAGCGTTTCAGAGCGAGAGAAGCGTCTTTTTGCATTGTACAATAGCATAAGCTGTATTTGTCTGAAAAAAGGTTTTTCACTGAGGTTTCTTAGCCTGAACAGGTTGAATTTGGATCTTCTTGATGGCAAACAAGCTTTTTCCTGCACTTTCATCCATTAAAGGTGCAAACTGGCTTATGTCAATTTTGAGCGTTTCAGAGCGAGACAAGCGTCTTTTTGCATTGTGTAATAGCATAAGCTGTATTGGACTGAAAAAAGGTTTTTCGAGTAAGTTTTCTAGCCTGAAATGGTTGAATTTGGGTCTTCTTGATGGCAAACAAGGTCTTTCCTGCACTTTCATTCATTAAGGGTGAAAAGTGGCTTATGTCAATTTTGAGCGTTTCAGAGCGAGAGAAGCGTCTTTTTGCATTGTACAATAGCATAAGCTGTATTTGTCTGAAAAAAGGTTTTTCACTGAGGTTTTTTAGCCTGAACAGGTTGAATTTGGATCTTCTTGATGGCAAACAAGCTTTTTCCTGCACTTTCATTCATTAAAGGTTCAAACTGGCTTATGTCAATTTTGAGCGTTTCAGAGCGAGACAAGCGTCTTTTTGCATTGTGTAATAGCATAAGCTGTATTGGACTGAAAAAAGGTTTTTCACTGAGGTTTCCTAGCCTGAACTGGTTGAATTTGGGTCTTCTTGATGGCAAACAAGGTTTTTCCTGCACTTTCATTCATTAAAGGTGCAAAGTGGCTTATGTCAATTTTGAGCGTTTCAGAGCGAGACAAGCGTCTTTTTGCATTGTGTAATAGCATAAGCTGTATTGGACTGAAAAAAGGTTTTTCGAGTAAGTTTGCTAGCCTGAACTGGTTGAATTTGGATCTTCTTGATGGCAAACAAGGTTTTTCCTGCACTTTCATTCATTAAGGGTGAAAAGTGGCTTATGTCAATTTTGAGCGTTTCAGAGCGAGAGAAGCGTCTTTTTGCATTGTACAATAGCATAAGCTGTATTTGTCTGAAAAAAGGTTTTTCACTGAGGTTTCTTAGCCTGAACAGGTTGAATTTGGATCTTCTTGATGGCAAACAAGGTTTTTCCTGCACTTTCATTCATTAAAGGTGCAAAGTGGCTTATGTCAATTTTGAGCGTTTCAGAGCGAGACAAGCGTCTTTTTGCATTGTGTAATAGCATACGCTGTATTGGACTGAAAAAAGGTTTTTCGAGTAAGTTTGCTAGCCTGAACTGGTTGAATTTGGATCTTCTTGATGGCAAACAAGGTTTTTCCTGCACTTTCATTCATTAAGGGTGAAAAGTGGCTTATGTCAATTTTGAGCGTTTCAGAGCGAGAGAAGCGTCTTTTTGCATTGTACAATAGCATAAGCTGTATTTGTCTGAAAAAAGGTTTTTCACTGAGGTTTCTTAGCCTGAACAGGTTGAATTTGGATCTTCTTGATGGCAAACAAGCTTTTTCCTGCACTTTCATTCATTAAAGGTGCAAAGTGGCTTATGTCAATTTTGAGCGTTTCAGAGCGAGACAAGCGTCTTTTTGCATTGTGTAATAGCATAAGCTGTATTGGACTGAAAAAAGGTTTTTCGAGTAAGTTTTCTAGCCTGAAATGGTTGAATTTGGGTCTTCTTGATGGCAAACAAGGTCTTTCCTGCACTTTCATTCATTAAGGGTGAAAAGTGGCTTATGTCAATTTTGAGCGTTTCAGAGCGAGAGAAGCGTCTTTTTGCATTGTACAATAGCATAAGCTGTATTTGTCTGAAAAAAGGTTTTTCACTGAGGTTTCTTAGCCTGAACAGGTTGAATTTGGATCTTCTTGATGGCAAACAAGCTTTTTCCTGCACTTTCATTCATTAAAGGTGCAAACTGGCTTATGTCAATTTTGAGCGTTTCAGAGCGAGACAAGCGTCTTTTTGCATTGTGTAATAGCATAAGCTGTATTGGACTGAAAAAAGGTTTTTCACTGAGGTTTCCTAGCCTGAACAGGTTGAATTTGGGTCTTCTTGATGGCAAACAAGGTTTTTCCTGCACTTTCATTCATTAAGGGTGAAAAGTGGCTTATGTCAATTTTGAGCGTTTCAGAGCGAGAGAAGCGTCTTTTTGCATTGTACAATAGCATAAGCTGTATTTGTCTGAAAAAAGGTTTTTCACTGAGGTTTCTTAGCCTGAAAAGGTTGAATTTGGGTCTTCTTGATGGCAAACAAGGTTTTTCCTGCACTTTCATTCATTAAAGGTGCAAAGTGGCTTATGTCAATTTTGAGCGTTTCAGAGCGAGACAAGCGTCTTTTTGCATTGTGTAATAGCATAAGCTGTATTGGACTGAAAAAAGGTTTTTCGAGTAAGTTTGCTAGCCTGAACTGGTTGAATTTGGATCTTCTTGATGGCAAACAAG
Organism: Pagrus major; assembly: GCF_040436345.1. Lineage (NCBI taxonomy): Eukaryota > Metazoa > Chordata > Actinopteri > Spariformes > Sparidae > Pagrus > Pagrus major. The sequence continues at coordinate 1,247,787 of NC_133233.1, forward strand.
GTTTTTCCAGCACTTTCATTCATTAAGGGTGAAAAGTGGCTTATGTCAATTTTGAGCGTTTCAGAGCGAGAGAAGCGTCTTTTTGCATTGTACAATAGCATAAGCTGTATTTGTCTGAAAAAAGGTTTTTCACTGAGGTTTCTTAGCCTGAACAGGTTGAATTTGGATCTTCTTGATGGCAAACAAGCTTTTTCCTGCACTTTCATTCATTAAAGGTGCAAACTGGCTTATGTCAATTTTGAGCGTTTCAGAGCGAGACAAGCGTCTTTTTGCATTGTACAATAGCATAAGCTGTATTTGTCTGAAAAAAGGTTTTTCACTGAGGTTTCTTAGCCTGAACAGGTTGAATTTGGATCTTCTTGATGGCAAACAAGCTTTTTCCTGCACTTTCATTCATTAAAGGTGCAAAGTGGCTTATGTCAATTTTGAGCGTTTCAGAGCGAGACAAGCGTCTTTTTGCATTGTGTAATAGCATAAGCTGTATTGGACTGAAAAAAGGTTTTTCGAGTAAGTTTTCTAGCCTGAAATGGTTGAATTTGGGTCTTCTTGATGGCAAACAAGGTCTTTCCTGCACTTTCATTCATTAAGGGTGAAAAGTGGCTTATGTCAATTTTGAGCGTTTCAGAGCGAGAGAAGCGTCTTTTTGCATTGTACAATAGCATAAGCTGTATTTGTCTGAAAAAAGGTTTTTCACTGAGGTTTTTTAGCCTGAACAGGTTGAATTTGGATCTTCTTGATGGCAAACAAGCTTTTTCCTGCACTTTCATTCATTAAAGGTTCAAACTGGCTTATGTCAATTTTGAGCGTTTCAGAGCGAGACAAGCGTCTTTTTGCATTGTGTAATAGCATAAGCTGTATTGGACTGAAAAAAGGTTTTTCGAGTAAGTTTTCTAGCCTGAAATGGTTGAATTTGGGTCTTCTTGATGGCAAACAAGGTCTTTCCTGCACTTTCATTCATTAAGGGTGAAAAGTGGCTTATGTCAATTTTGAGCGTTTCAGAGCGAGAGAAGCGTCTTTTTGCATTTTACAATAGCATAAGCTGTATTTGTCTGAAAAAAGGTTTTTCACTGAGGTTTTTTAGCCTGAACAGGTTGAATTTGGATCTTCTTGATGGCAAACAAGCTTTTTCCTGCACTTTCATTCATTAAAGGTTCAAACTGGCTTATGTCAATTTTGAGCGTTTCAGAGCGAGAGAAGCGTCTTTTTGCATTGTACAATAGCATAAGCTGTATTTGTCTGAAAAAAGGTTTTTCACTGAGGTTTCTTAGCCTGAACAGGTTGAATTTGGATCTTCTTGATGGCAAACAAGCTTTTTCCTGCACTTTCATTCATTAAAGGTGCAAACTGGCTTATGTCAATTTTGAGCGTTTCAGAGCGAGACAAGCGTCTTTTTGCATTGTGTAATAGCATAAGCTGTATTGGACTGAAAAAAGGTTTTTCACTGAGGTTTCCTAGCCTGAACAGGTTGAATTTGGGTCTTCTTGATGGCAAACAAGGTTTTTCCTGCACTTTCATTCATTAAGGGTGAAAAGTGGCTTATGTCAATTTTGAGCGTTTCAGAGCGAGAGAAGCGTCTTTTTGCATTGTACAATAGCATAAGCTGTATTTGTCTGAAAAAAGGTTTTTCACTGAGGTTTCTTAGCCTGAAAAGGTTGAATTTGGGTCTTCTTGATGGCAAACAAGGTTTTTCCTGCACTTTCATTCATTAAAGGTGCAAAGTGGCTTATGTCAATTTTGAGCGTTTCAGAGCGAGACAAGCGTCTTTTTGCATTGTGTAATAGCATAAGCTGTATTGGACTGAAAAAAGGTTTTTCGAGTAAGTTTGCTAGCCTGAACTGGTTGAATTTGGATCTTCTTGATGGCAAACAAGGTTTTTCCAGCACTTTCATTCATTAAGGGTGAAAAGTGGCTTATGTCAATTTTGAGCGTTTCAGAGCGAGAGAAGCGTCTTTTTGCATTGTACAATAGCATAAGCTGTATTTGTCTGAAAAAAGGTTTTTCACTGAGGTTTCTTAGCCTGAACAGGTTGAATTTGGATCTTCTTGATGGCAAACAAGCTTTTTCCTGCACTTTCATTCATTAAAGGTGCAAAGTGGCTTATGTCAATTTTGAGCGTTTCAGAGCGAGACAAGCGTCTTTTTGCATTGTGTAATAGCATAAGCTGTATTGGACTGAAAAAAGGTTTTTCGAGTAAGTTTTCTAGCCTGAAATGGTTGAATTTGGGTCTTCTTGATGGCAAACAAGGTCTTTCCTGCACTTTCATTCATTAAGGGTGAAAAGTGGCTTATGTCAATTTTGAGCGTTTCAGAGCGAGAGAAGCGTCTTTTTGCATTGTACAATAGCATAAGCTGTATTTGTCTGAAAAAAGGTTTTTCACTGAGGTTTCTTAGCCTGAACAGGTTGAATTTGGATCTTCTTGATGGCAAACAAGCTTTTTCCTGCACTTTCATTCATTAAAGGTGCAAAGTGGCTTATGTCAATTTTGAGCGTTTCAGAGCGAGACAAGCGTCTTTTTGCATTGTGTAATAGCATAAGCTGTATTGGACTGAAAAAAGGTTTTTCGAGTAAGTTTTCTAGCCTGAAATGGTTGAATTTGGGTCTTCTTGATGGCAAACAAGGTCTTTCCTGCACTTTCATTCATTAAGGGTGAAAAGTGGCTTATGTCAATTTTGAGCGTTTCAGAGCGAGAGAAGCGTCTTTTTGCATTGTACAATAGCATAAGCTGTATTTGTCTGAAAAAAGGTTTTTCACTGAGGTTTTTTAGCCTGAACAGGTTGAATTTGGATCTTCTTGATGGCAAACAAGCTTTTTCCTGCACTTTCATTCATTAAAGGTTCAAACTGGCTTATGTCAATTTGAGCGTTTCAGAGCGAGACAAGCGTCTTTTTGCATTGTGTAATAGCATAAGCTGTATTGGACTGAAAAAAGGTTTTTCACTGAGGTTTCCTAGCCTGAACTGGTTGAATTTGGGTCTTCTTGATGGCAAACAAGGTTTTTCCTGCACTTTCATTCATTAAAGGTGCAAACTGGCTTATGTCAATTTTGAGCGTTTCAGAGCGAGACAAGCGTCTTTTTGCATTGTGTAATAGCATAAGCTGTATTGGACTGAAAAAAGGTTTTTCGAGTAAGTTTCCTAGCCTGAACTGGTTGAATTTGGATCTTCTTGATGGCAAACAAGGTTTTTCCAGCACTTTCATTCATTAAGGGTGAAAAGTGGCTTATGTCAATTTTGAGCGTTTCAGAGCGAGAGAAGCGTCTTTTTGCATTGTACAATAGCATAAGCTGTATTTGTCTGAAAAAAGGTTTTTCACTGAGGTTTTTTAGCCTGAACAGGTTGAATTTGGATCTTCTTGATGGCAAACAAGCTTTTTCCTGCACTTTCATTCATTAAAGGTGCAAACTGGCTTATGTCAATTTTGAGCGTTTCAGAGCGAGACAAGCGTCTTTTTGCATTGTGTAATAGCATAAGCTTTATTGGACTGAAAAAAGGTTTTTCGAGTAAGTTTGCTAGCCTGAACTGGTTGAATTTGGATCTTCTTGATGGCAAACAAGGTTTTTCCTGCACTTTCATTCATTAAGGGTGAAAAGTGGCTTATGTCAATTTTGAGCGTTTCAGAGCGAGAGAAGCGTCTTTTTGCATTGTACAATAGCATAAGCTGTATTTGTCTGAAAAAAGGTTTTTCACTGAGGTTTCTTAGCCTGAACAGGTTGAATTTGGATCTTCTTGATGGCAAACAAGCTTTTTCCTGCACTTTCATTCATTAAAGGTGCAAACTGGCTTATGTCAATTTTGAGCGTTTCAGAGCGAGACAAGCGTCTTTTTGCATTGTGTAATAGCATAAGCTGTATTGGACTGAAAAAAGGTTTTTCACTGAGGTTTCCTAGCCTGAACTGGTTGAATTTGGGTCTTCTTGATGGCAAACAAGGTTTTTCCTGCACTTTCATTCATTAAAGGTGCAAAGTGGCTTATGTCAATTTTGAGCGTTTCAGAGCGAGACAAGCGTCTTTTTGCATTGTGTAATAGCATACGCTGTATTGGACTGAAAAAAGGTTTTTCGAGTAAGTTTGCTAGCCTGAAATGGTTGAATTTGGGTCTTCTTGATGGCAAACAAGGTCTTTCCTGCACTTTCATTCATTAAGGGTGAAAAGTGGCTTATGTCAATTTTGAGCGTTTCAGAGCGAGAGAAGCGTCTTTTTGCATTGTACAATAGCATAAGCTGTATTTGTCTGAAAAAAGGTTTTTCACTGAGGTTTCTTAGCCTGAACAGGTTGAATTTGGATCTTCTTGATGGCAAACAAGCTTTTTCCTGCACTTTCATTCATTAAAGGTGCAAAGTGGCTTATGTCAATTTTGAGCGTTTCAGAGCGAGACAAGCGTCTTTTTGCATTGTGTAATAGCATAAGCTGTATTGGACTGAAAAAAGGTTTTTCACTGAGGTTTCCTAGCCTGAACTGGTTGAATTTGGGTCTTCTTGATGGCAAACAAGGTTTTTCCTGCACTTTCATTCATTAAAGGTGCAAAGTGGCTTATGTCAATTTTGAGCGTTTCAGAGCGAGAGAAGCGTCTTTTTGCATTGTACAATAGCATAAGCTGTATTTGTCTGAAAAAAGGTTTTTCACTGAGGTTTTTTAGCCTGAACAGGTTGAATTTGGATCTTCTTGATGGCAAACAAGCTTTTTCCTGCACTTTCATTCATTAAAGGTGCAAAGTGGCTTATGTCAATTTTGAGCGTTTCAGAGCGAGACAAGCGTCTTTTTGCATTGTGTAATAGCATAAGCTGTATTGGACTGAAAAAAGGTTTTTCGAGTAAGTTTGCTAGCCTGAACAGGTTGAATTTGGATCTTCTTGATGGCAAACAAGGTTTTTCCTGCACTTTCATTCATTAAGGGTGAAAAGTGGCTTATGTCAATTTTGAGCGTTTCAGAGCGAGAGAAGCGTCTTTTTGCATTGTACAATAGCATAAGCTGTATTTGTCTGAAAAAAGGTTTTTCACTGAGGTTTCTTAGCCTGAACAGGTTGAATTTGGATCTTCTTGATGGCAAACAAGCTTTTTCCTGCACTTTCATTCATTAAAGGTGCAAACTGGCTTATGTCAATTTTGAGCGTTTCAGAGCGAGACAAGCGTCTTTTTGCATTGTGTAATAGCATAAGCTGTATTGGACTGAAAAAAGGTTTTTCACTGAGGTTTCCTAGCCTGAACAGGTTGAATTTGGGTCTTCTTGATGGCAAACAAGGTTTTTCCTGCACTTTCATTCATTAAGGGTGAAAAGTGGCTTATGTCAATTTTGAGCGTTTCAGAGCGAGAGAAGCGTCTTTTTGCATTGTACAATAGCATAAGCTGTATTTGTCTGAAAAAAGGTTTTTCACTGAGGTTTCTTAGCCTGAAAAGGTTGAATTTGGGTCTTCTTGATGGCAAACAAGGTTTTTCCTGCACTTTCATTCATTAAAGGTGCAAAGTGGCTTATGTCAATTTTGAGCGTTTCAGAGCGAGACAAGCGTCTTTTTGCATTGTGTAATAGCATAAGCTGTATTGGACTGAAAAAAGGTTTTTCGAGTAAGTTTGCTAGCCTGAACTGGTTGAATTTGGATCTTCTTGATGGCAAACAAGGTTTTTCCAGCACTTTCATTCATTAAGGGTGAAAAGTGGCTTATGTCAATTTTGAGCGTTTCAGAGCGAGAGAAGCGTCTTTTTGCATTGTACAATAGCATAAGCTGTATTTGTCTGAAAAAAGGTTTTTCACTGAGGTTTCTTAGCCTGAACAGGTTGAATTTGGATCTTCTTGATGGCAAACAAGCTTTTTCCTGCACTTTCATTCATTAAAGGTGCAAACTGGCTTATGTCAATTTTGAGCGTTTCAGAGCGAGAGAAGCGTCTTTTTGCATTGTGTAATAGCATAAGCTGTATTGGACTGAAAAAAGGTTTTTCACTGAGGTTTCCTAGCCTGAACAGGTTGAATTTGGGTCTTCTTGATGGCAAACAAGGTTTTTCCTGCACTTTCATTCATTAAGGGTGAAAAGTGGCTTATGTCAATTTTGAGCGTTTCAGAGCGAGAGAAGCGTCTTTTTGCATTGTACAATAGCATAAGCTGTATTTGTCTGAAAAAAGGTTTTTCACTGAGGTTTCTTAGCCTGAAAAGGTTGAATTTGGGTCTTCTTGATGGCAAACAAGGTTTTTCCTGCACTTTCATTCATTAAAGGTGCAAAGTGGCTTATGTCAATTTTGAGCGTTTCAGAGCGAGACAAGCGTCTTTTTGCATTGTGTAATAGCATAAGCTGTATTGGACTGAAAAAAGGTTTTTCGAGTAAGTTTGCTAGCCTGAACTGGTTGAATTTGGATCTTCTTGATGGCAAACAAGGTTTTTCCAGCACTTTCATTCATTAAGGGTGAAAAGTGGCTTATGTCAATTTTGAGCGTTTCAGAGCGAGAGAAGCGTCTTTTTGCATTGTACAATAGCATAAGCTGTATTTGTCTGAAAAAAGGTTTTTCACTGAGGTTTCTTAGCCTGAACAGGTTGAATTTGGATCTTCTTGATGGCAAACAAGCTTTTTCCTGCACTTTCATTCATTAAAGGTGCAAACTGGCTTATGTCAATTTTGAGCGTTTCAGAGCGAGAGAAGCGTCTTTTTGCATTGTGTAATAGCATAAGCTGTATTGGACTGAAAAAAGGTTTTTCGAGTAATTTTTCTAGTTTGAACTGGTTGAATTTGGATCTTCTTGATGGCAAACAAGGTTTTTCCTGCACTTTCATTCATTAAAGGTGCAAAGTGGCTTATGTCAATTTTGAGCGTTTCAGAGCGAGAGAAGCGTCTTTTTGCATTGTACAATAGCATAAGCTGTATTTGTCTGAAAAAAGGTTTTTCACTGAGGTTTTTTAGCCTGAACAGGTTGAATTTGGATCTTCTTGATGGCAAACAAGCTTTTTCCTGCACTTTCATTCATTAAAGGTGCAAACTGGCTTATGTCAATTTTGAGCGTTTCAGAGCGAGACAAGCGTCTTTTTGCATTGTGTAATAGCATAAGCTTTATTGGACTGAAAAAAGGTTTTTCGAGTAAGTTTGCTAGCCTGAACTGGTTGAATTTGGATCTTCTTGATGGCAAACAAGGTTTTTCCTGCACTTTCATTCATTAAGGGTGAAAAGTGGCTTATGTCAATTTTGAGCGTTTCAGAGCGAGAGAAGCGTCTTTTTGCATTGTACAATAGCATAAGCTGTATTTGTCTGAAAAAAGGTTTTTCACTGAGGTTTCTTAGCCTGAACAGGTTGAATTTGGATCTTCTTGATGGCAAACAAGCTTTTTCCTGCACTTTCATTCATTAAAGGTGCAAAGTGGCTTATGTCAATTTTGAGCGTTTCAGAGCGAGACAAGCGTCTTTTTGCATTGTGTAATAGCATAAGCTGTATTGGACTGAAAAAAGGTTTTTCGAGTAAGTTTTCTAGCCTGAAATGGTTGAATTTGGGTCTTCTTGATGGCAAACAAGGTCTTTCCTGCACTTTCATTCATTAAGGGTGAAAAGTGGCTTATGTCAATTTTGAGCGTTTCAGAGCGAGAGAAGCGTCTTTTTGCATTGTACAATAGCATAAGCTGTATTTGTCTGAAAAAAGGTTTTTCACTGAGGTTTCTTAGCCTGAACAGGTTGAATTTGGATCTTCTTGATGGCAAACAAGCTTTTTCCTGCACTTTCATTCATTAAAGGTGCAAACTGGCTTATGTCAATTTTGAGCGTTTCAGAGCGAGACAAGCGTCTTTTTGCATTGTGTAATAGCATAAGCTGTATTGGACTGAAAAAAGGTTTTTCACTGAGGTTTCCTAGCCTGAACAGGTTGAATTTGGGTCTTCTTGATGGCAAACAAGGTTTTTCCTGCACTTTCATTCATTAAGGGTGAAAAGTGGCTTATGTCAATTTTGAGCGTTTCAGAGCGAGAGAAGCGTCTTTTTGCATTGTACAATAGCATAAGCTGTATTTGTCTGAAAAAAGGTTTTTCACTGAGGTTTCTTAGCCTGAAAAGGTTGAATTTGGGTCTTCTTGATGGCAAACAAGGTTTTTCCTGCACTTTCATTCATTAAAGGTGCAAAGTGGCTTATGTCAATTTTGAGCGTTTCAGAGCGAGACAAGCGTCTTTTTGCATTGTGTAATAGCATAAGCTGTATTGGACTGAAAAAAGGTTTTTCGAGTAAGTTTGCTAGCCTGAACTGGTTGAATTTGGATCTTCTTGATGGCAAACAAGGTTTTTCCAGCACTTTCATTCATTAAGGGTGAAAAGTGGCTTATGTCAATTTTGAGCGTTTCAGAGCGAGAGAAGCGTCTTTTTGCATTGTACAATAGCATAAGCTGTATTTGTCTGAAAAAAGGTTTTTCACTGAGGTTTCTTAGCCTGAACAGGTTGAATTTGGATCTTCTTGATGGCAAACAAGCTTTTTCCTGCACTTTCATTCATTAAAGGTGCAAACTGGCTTATGTCAATTTTGAGCGTTTCAGAGCGAGACAAGCGTCTTTTTGCATTGTGTAATAGCATAAGCTGTATTGGACTGAAAAAAGGTTTTTCGAGTAATTTTTCTAGTTTGAACTGGTTGAATTTGGATCTTCTTGATGGCAAACAAGGTTTTTCCTGCACTTTCATTCATTAAAGGTGCAAAGTGGCTTATGTCAATTTTGAGCGTTTCAGAGCGAGAGAAGCGTCTTTTTGCATTGTACAATAGCATAAGCTGTATTTGTCTGAAAAAAGGTTTTTCACTGAGGTTTTTTAGCCTGAACAGGTTGAATTTGGATCTTCTTGATGGCAAACAAGCTTTTTCCTGCACTTTCATTCATTAAAGGTGCAAACTGGCTTATGTCAATTTTGAGCGTTTCAGAGCGAGACAAGCGTCTTTTTGCATTGTGTAATAGCATAAGCTTTATTGGACTGAAAAAAGGTTTTTCGAGTAAGTTTGCTAGCCTGAACTGGTTGAATTTGGATCTTCTTGATGGCAAACAAGGTTTTTCCTGCACTTTCATTCATTAAGGGTGAAAAGTGGCTTATGTCAATTTTGAGCGTTTCAGAGCGAGAGAAGCGTCTTTTTGCATTGTACAATAGCATAAGCTGTATTTGTCTGAAAAAAGGTTTTTCACTGAGGTTTCTTAGCCTGAACAGGTTGAATTTGGATCTTCTTGATGGCAAACAAGCTTTTTCCTGCACTTTCATTCATTAAAGGTGCAAAGTGGCTTATGTCAATTTTGAGCGTTTCAGAGCGAGACAAGCGTCTTTTTGCATTGTGTAATAGCATAAGCTGTATTGGACTGAAAAAAGGTTTTTCGAGTAAGTTTTCTAGCCTGAAATGGTTGAATTTGGGTCTTCTTGATGGCAAACAAGGTCTTTCCTGCACTTTCATTCATTAAGGGTGAAAAGTGGCTTATGTCAATTTTGAGCGTTTCAGAGCGAGAGAAGCGTCTTTTTGCATTGTACAATAGCATAAGCTGTATTTGTCTGAAAAAAGGTTTTTCACTGAGGTTTTTTAGCCTGAACAGGTTGAATTTGGATCTTCTTGATGGCAAACAAGCTTTTTCCTGCACTTTCATTCATTAAAGGTTCAAACTGGCTTATGTCAATTTTGAGCGTTTCAGAGCGAGACAAGCGTCTTTTTGCATTGTGTAATAGCATAAGCTGTATTGGACTGAAAAAAGGTTTTTCGAGTAAGTTTTCTAGCCTGAAATGGTTGAATTTGGGTCTTCTTGATGGCAAACAAGGTCTTTCCTGCACTTTCATTCATTAAGGGTGAAAAGTGGCTTATGTCAATTTTGAGCGTTTCAGAGCGAGAGAAGCGTCTTTTTGCATTTTACAATAGCATAAGCTGTATTTGTCTGAAAAAAGGTTTTTCACTGAGGTTTTTTAGCCTGAACAGGTTGAATTTGGATCTTCTTGATGGCAAACAAGCTTTTTCCTGCACTTTCATTCATTAAAGGTTCAAACTGGCTTATGTCAATTTTGAGCGTTTCAGAGCGAGACAAGCGTCTTTTTGCATTGTGTAATAGCATAAGCTGTATTGGACTGAAAAAAGGTTTTTCACTGAGGTTTCCTAGCCTGAACTGGTTGAATTTGGGTCTTCTTGATGGCAAAAAAGGTTTTTCCTGCACTTTCATTCATTAAAGGTGCAAAGTGGCTTATGTCAATTTTGAGCGTTTCAGAGCGAGAGAAGCGTCTTTTTGCATTGTACAATAGCATAAGCTGTATTTGTCTGAAAAAAGGTTTTTCACTGAGGTTTTTTAGCCTGAACAGGTTGAATTTGGATCTTCTTGATGGCAAACAAGCTTTTTCCTGCACTTTCATTCATTAAAGGTGCAAAGTGGCTTATGTCAATTTTGAGCGTTTCAGAGCGAGACAAGCGTCTTTTTGCATTGTGTAATAGCATAAGCTGTATTGGACTGAAAAAAGGTTTTTCGAGTAAGTTTGCTAGCCTGAACAGGTTGAATTTGGATCTTCTTGATGGCAAACAAGGTTTTTCCTGCACTTTCATTCATTAAGGGTGAAAAGTGGCTTATGTCAATTTTGAGCGTTTCAGAGCGAGAGAAGCGTCTTTTTGCATTGTACAATAGCATAAGCTGTATTTGTCTGAAAAAAGGTTTTTCACTGAGGTTTCTTAGCCTGAACAGGTTGAATTTGGATCTTCTTGATGGCAAACAAGCTTTTTCCTGCACTTTCATTCATTAAAGGTGCAAACTGGCTTATGTCAATTTTGAGCGTTTCAGAGCGAGACAAGCGTCTTTTTGCATTGTGTAATAGCATAAGCTGTATTGGACTGAAAAAAGGTTTTTCACTGAGGTTTCCTAGCCTGAACAGGTTGAATTTGGGTCTTCTTGATGGCAAACAAGGTTTTTCCTGCACTTTCATTCATTAAGGGTGAAAAGTGGCTTATGTCAATTTTGAGCGTTTCAGAGCGAGAGAAGCGTCTTTTTGCATTGTACAATAGCATAAGCTGTATTTGTCTGAAAAAAGGTTTTTCACTGAGGTTTCTTAGCCTGAAAAGGTTGAATTTGGGTCTTCTTGATGGCAAACAAGGTTTTTCCTGCACTTTCATTCATTAAAGGTGCAAAGTGGCTTATGTCAATTTTGAGCGTTTCAGAGCGAGACAAGCGTCTTTTTGCATTGTGTAATAGCATAAGCTGTATTGGACTGAAAAAAGGTTTTTCGAGTAAGTTTGCTAGCCTGAACTGGTTGAATTTGGATCTTCTTGATGGCAAACAAGGTTTTTCCAGCACTTTCATTCATTAAGGGTGAAAAGTGGCTTATGTCAATTTTGAGCGTTTCAGAGCGAGAGAAGCGTCTTTTTGCATTGTACAATAGCATAAGCTGTATTTGTCTGAAAAAAGGTTTTTCACTGAGGTTTCTTAGCCTGAACAGGTTGAATTTGGATCTTCTTGATGGCAAACAAGCTTTTTCCTGCACTTTCATTCATTAAAGGTGCAAACTGGCTTATGTCAATTTTGAGCGTTTCAGAGCGAGACAAGCGTCTTTTTGCATTGTGTAATAGCATAAGCTGTATTGGACTGAAAAAAGGTTTTTCGAGTAATTTTTCTAGTTTGAACTGGTTGAATTTGGATCTTCTTGATGGCAAACAAGGTTTTTCCTGCACTTTCATTCATTAAAGGTGCAAAGTGGCTTATGTCAATTTTGAGCGTTTCAGAGCGAGAGAAGCGTCTTTTTGCATTGTACAATAGCATAAGCTGTATTTGTCTGAAAAAAGGTTTTTCACTGAGGTTTTTTAGCCTGAACAGGTTGAATTTGGATCTTCTTGATGGCAAACAAGCTTTTTCCTGCACTTTCATTCATTAAAGGTGCAAACTGGCTTATGTCAATTTTGAGCGTTTCAGAGCGAGACAAGCGTCTTTTTGCATTGTGTAATAGCATAAGCTTTATTGGACTGAAAAAAGGTTTTTCGAGTAAGTTTGCTAGCCTGAACTGGTTGAATTTGGATCTTCTTGATGGCAAACAAGGTTTTTCCTGCACTTTCATTCATTAAGGGTGAAAAGTGGCTTATGTCAATTTTGAGCGTTTCAGAGCGAGAGAAGCGTCTTTTTGCATTGTACAATAGCATAAGCTGTATTTGTCTGAAAAAAGGTTTTTCACTGAGGTTTCTTAGCCTGAACAGGTTGAATTTGGATCTTCTTGATGGCAAACAAGCTTTTTCCTGCACTTTCATTCATTAAAGGTGCAAAGTGGCTTATGTCAATTTTGAGCGTTTCAGAGCGAGACAAGCGTCTTTTTGCATTGTGTAATAGCATAAGCTGTATTGGACTGAAAAAAGGTTTTTCGAGTAAGTTTTCTAGCCTGAAATGGTTGAATTTGGGTCTTCTTGATGGCAAACAAGGTCTTTCCTGCACTTCCATTCATTAAGGGTGAAAAGTGGCTTATGTCAATTTTGAGCGTTTCAGAGCGAGAGAAGCGTCTTTTTGCATTGTACAATAGCATAAGCTGTATTTGTCTGAAAAAAGGTTTTTCACTGAGGTTTTTTAGCCTGAACAGGTTGAATTTGGATCTTCTTGATGGCAAACAAGCTTTTTCCTGCACTTTCATTCATTAAAGGTTCAAACTGGCTTATGTCAATTTTGAGCGTTTCAGAGCGAGACAAGCGTCTTTTTGCATTGTGTAATAGCATAAGCTGTATTGGACTGAAAAAAGGTTTTTCGAGTAAGTTTTCTAGCCTGAAATGGTTGAATTTGGGTCTTCTTGATGGCAAACAAGGTCTTTCCTGCACTTTCATTCATTAAGGGTGAAAAGTGGCTTATGTCAATTTTGAGCGTTTCAGAGCGAGACAAGCGTCTTTTTGCATTGTGTAATAGCATAAGCTGTATTGGACTGAAAAAAGGTTTTTCACTGAGGTTTCCTAGCCTGAACTGGTTGAATTTGGGTCTTCTTGATGGCAAACAAGGTTTTTCCTGCACTTTCATTCATTAAAGGTGCAAAGTGGCTTATGTCAATTTTGAGCGTTTCAGAGCGAGAGAAGCGTCTTTTTGCATTGTACAATAGCATAAGCTGTATTTGTCTGAAAAAAGGTTTTTCACTGAGGTTTTTTAGCCTGAACAGGTTGAATTTGGATCTTCTTGATGGCAAACAAGCTTTTTCCTGCACTTTCATTCATTAAAGGTGCAAAGTGGCTTATGTCAATTTTGAGCGTTTCAGAGCGAGACAAGCGTCTTTTTGCATTGTGTAATAGCATAAGCTGTATTGGACTGAAAAAAGGTTTTTCGAGTAAGTTTGCTAGCCTGAACAGGTTGAATTTGGATCTTCTTGATGGCAAACAAGGTTTTTCCTGCACTTTCATTCATTAAGGGTGAAAACTGGCTTATGTCAATTTTGAGCGTTTCAGAGCGAGACAAGCGTCTTTTTGCATTGTGTAATAGCATAAGCTGTATTGGACTGAAAAAAGGTTTTTCACTGAGGTTTCCTAGCCTGAACAGGTTGAATTTGGGTCTTCTTGATGGCAAACAAGGTTTTTCCTGCACTTTCATTCATTAAGGGTGAAAAGTGGCTTATGTCAATTTTGAGCGTTTCAGAGCGAGAGAAGCGTCTTTTTGCATTGTACAATAGCATAAGCTGTATTTGTCTGAAAAAAGGTTTTTCACTGAGGTTTCTTAGCCTGAAAAGGTTGAATTTGGGTCTTCTTGATGGCAAACAAGGTTTTTCCTGCACTTTCATTCATTAAAGGTGCAAAGTGGCTTATGTCAATTTTGAGCGTTTCAGAGCGAGACAAGCGTCTTTTTGCATTGTGTAATAGCATAAGCTGTATTGGACTGAAAAAAGGTTTTTCGAGTAAGTTTGCTAGCCTGAACTGGTTGAATTTGGATCTTCTTGATGGCAAACAAGGTTTTTCCAGCACTTTCATTCATTAAGGGTGAAAAGTGGCTTATGTCAATTTTGAGCGTTTCAGAGCGAGAGAAGCGTCTTTTTGCATTGTACAATAGCATAAGCTGTATTTGTCTGAAAAAAGGTTTTTCACTGAGGTTTCTTAGCCTGAACAGGTTGAATTTGGATCTTCTTGATGGCAAACAAGCTTTTTCCTGCACTTTCATTCATTAAAGGTGCAAACTGGCTTATGTCAATTTTGAGCGTTTCAGAGCGAGACAAGCGTCTTTTTGCATTGTGTAATAGCATAAGCTGTATTGGACTGAAAAAAGGTTTTTCGAGTAATTTTTCTAGTTTGAACTGGTTGAATTTGGATCTTCTTGATGGCAAACAAGGTTTTTCCTGCACTTTCATTCATTAAAGGTGCAAAGTGGCTCATGTCAATTTTGAGCGTTTCAGAGCGAGAGAAGCGTCTTTTTGCATTGTACAATAGCATAAGCTGTATTTGTCTGAAAAAAGGTTTTTCACTGAGGTTTTTTAGCCTGAACAGGTTGAATTTGGATCTTCTTGATGGCAAACAAGCTTTTTCCTGCACTTTCATTCATTAAAGGTGCAAACTGGCTTATGTCAATTTTGAGCGTTTCAGAGCGAGACAAGCGTCTTTTTGCATTGTGTAATAGCATAAGCTTTATTGGACTGAAAAAAGGTTTTTCGAGTAAGTTTGCTAGCCTGAACTGGTTGAATTTGGATCTTCTTGATGGCAAACAAGGTTTTTCCTGCACTTTCATTCATTAAGGGTGAAAAGTGGCTTATGTCAATTTTGAGCGTTTCAGAGCGAGAGAAGCGTCTTTTTGCATTGTACAATAGCATAAGCTGTATTTGTCTGAAAAAAGGTTTTTCACTGAGGTTTCTTAGCCTGAACAGGTTGAATTTGGATCTTCTTGATGGCAAACAAGCTTTTTCCTGCACTTTCATTCATTAAAGGTGCAAAGTGGCTTATGTCAATTTTGAGCGTTTCAGAGCGAGACAAGCGTCTTTTTGCATTGTGTAATAGCATAAGCTGTATTGGACTGAAAAAAGGTTTTTCGAGTAAGTTTTCTAGCCTGAAATGGTTGAATTTGGGTCTTCTTGATGGCAAACAAGGTCTTTCCTGCACTTTCATTCATTAAGGGTGAAAAGTGGCTTATGTCAATTTTGAGCGTTTCAGAGCGAGAGAAGCGTCTTTTTGCATTGTACAATAGCATAAGCTGTATTTGTCTGAAAAAAGGTTTTTCTATGAGGTTTTTTAGCCTGAACAGGTTGAATTTGGATCTTCTTGATGGCAAACAAGCTTTTTCCTGCACTTTCATTCATTAAAGGTGCAAAGTGGCTTATGTCAATTTTGAGCGTTTCAGAGCGAGACAAGCGTCTTTTTGCATTGTGTAATAGCATAAGCTGTATTGGACTGAAAAAAGGTTTTTCACTGAGATTTCCTAGCCTGAACAGGTTGAATTTGGGTCTTCTTGATGGCAAACAAGGTTTTTCCTGCACTTTCATTCATTAAGGGTGAAAAGTGGCTTATGTCAATTTTGAGCGTTTCAGAGCGAGAGAAGCGTCTTTTTGCATTGTACAATAGCATAAGCTGTATTTGTCTGAAAAAAGGTTTTTCACTGAGGTTTCTTAGCCTGAAAAGGTTGAATTTGGGTCTTCTTGATGGCAAACAAGGTTTTTCCTGCACTTTCATTCATTAAAGGTGCAAACTGGCTTATGTCAATTTTGAGCGTTTCAGAGCGAGACAAGCGTCTTTTTGCATTGTGTAATAGCATAAGCTGTATTGGACTGAAAAAAGGTTTTTCACTGAGATTTCCTAGCCTGAACAGGTTGAATTTGGGTCTTCTTGATGGCAAACAAGGTTTTTCCTGCACTTTCATTCATTAAGGGTGAAAAGTGGCTTATGTCAATTTTGAGCGTTTCAGAGCGAGAGAAGCGTCTTTTTGCATTGTACAATAGCATAAGCTGTATTTGTCTGAAAAAAGGTTTTTCACTGAGGTTTCTTAGCCTGAAAAGGTTGAATTTGGGTCTTCTTGATGGCAAACAAGGTTTTTCCTGCACTTTCATTCATTAAGGGTGAAAAGTGGCTTATGTCAATTTTGAGCGTTTCAGAGCGAGAGAAGCGTCTTTTTGCATTGTACAATAGCATAAGCTGTATTTGTCTGAAAAAAGGTTTTTCACTGAGGTTTCTTAGCCTGAAAAGGTTGAATTTGGGTCTTCTTGATGGCAAACAAGGTTTTTCCTGCACTTTCATTCATTAAAGGTGCAAACTGGCTTATGTCAATTTTGAGCGTTTCAGAGCGAGACAAGCGTCTTTTTGCATTGTGTAATAGCATAAGCTGTATTGGACTGAAAAAAGGTTTTTCGAGTAATTTTTCTAGTTTGAACTGGTTGAATTTGGATCTTCTTGATGGCAAACAAGGTTTTTCCTGCACTTTCATTCATTAAAGGTGCAAAGTGGCTTATGTCAATTTTGAGCGTTTCAGAGCGAGAGAAGCGTCTTTTTGCATTGTACAATAGCATAAGCTGTATTTGTCTGAAAAAAGGTTTTTCACTGAGGTTTCTTAGCCTGAAAAGGTTGAATTTGGGTCTTCTTGATGGCAAACAAGGTTTTTCCTGCACTTTCATTCATTAAAGGTGCAAACTGGCTTATGTCAATTTTGAGCGTTTCAGAGCGAGACAAGCGTCTTTTTGCATTGTGTAATAGCATAAGCTGTATTGGACTGAAAAAAGGTTTTTCACTGAGATTTCCTAGCCTGAACAGGTTGAATTTGGGTCTTCTTGATGGCAAACAAGGTTTTTCCTGCACTTTCATTCATTAAGGGTGAAAAGTGGCTTATGTCAATTTTGAGCGTTTCAGAGCGAGAGAAGCGTCTTTTTGCATTGTACAATAGCATAAGCTGTATTTGTCTGAAAAAAGGTTTTTCACTGAGGTTTCTTAGCCTGAAAAGGTTGAATTTGGGTCTTCTTGATGGCAAACAAGGTTTTTCCTGCACTTTCATTCATTAAAGGTGCAAACTGGCTTATGTCAATTTTGAGCGTTTCAGAGCGAGACAAGCGTCTTTTTGCATTGTGTAATAGCATAAGCTGTATTGGACTGAAAAAAGGTTTTTCGAGTAATTTTTCTAGTTTGAACTGGTTGAATTTGGATCTTCTTGATGGCAAACAAGGTTTTTCCTGCACTTTCATTCATTAAAGGTGCAAAGTGGCTTATGTCAATTTTGAGCGTTTCAGAGCGAGAGAAGCGTCTTTTTGCATTGTACAATAGCATAAGCTGTATTTGTCTGAAAAAAGGTTTTTCACTGAGGTTTCTTAGCCTGAACAGGTTGAATTTGGATCTTCTTGATGGCAAACAAGCTTTTTCCTGCACTTTCATTCATTAAAGGTGCAAAGTGGCTTATGTCAATTTTGAGCGTTTCAGAGCGAGACAAGCGTCTTTTTGCATTGTGTAATAGCATAAGCTGTATTGGACTGAAAAAAGGTTTTTCGAGTAAGTTTTCTAGCCTGAAATGGTTGAATTTGGGTCTTCTTGATGGCAAACAAGGTCTTTCCTGCACTTTCATTCATTAAGGGTGAAAAGTGGCTTATGTCAATTTTGAGCGTTTCAGAGCGAGAGAAGCGTCTTTTTGCATTGTACAATAGCATAAGCTGTATTTGTCTGAAAAAAGGTTTTTCACTGAGGTTTTTTAGCCTGAACAGGTTGAATTTGGATCTTCTTGATGGCAAACAAGCTTTTTCCTGCACTTTCATTCATTAAAGGTTCAAACTGGCTTATGTCAATTTTGAGCGTTTCAGAGCGAGACAAGCGTCTTTTTGCATTGTGTAATAGCATAAGCTGTATTGGACTGAAAAAAGGTTTTTCACTGAGGTTTCCTAGCCTGAACTGGTTGAATTTGGGTCTTCTTGATGGCAAACAAGGTTTTTCCTGCACTTTCATTCATTAAAGGTGCAAAGTGGCTTATGTCAATTTTGAGCGTTTCAGAGCGAGAGAAGCGTCTTTTTGCATTGTACAATAGCATAAGCTGTATTTGTCTGAAAAAAGGTTTTTCACTGAGGTTTTTTAGCCTGAACAGGTTGAATTTGGATCTTCTTGATGGCAAACAAGCTTTTTCCTGCACTTTCATTCATTAAAGGTGCAAAGTGGCTTATGTCAATTTTGAGCGTTTCAGAGCGAGACAAGCGTCTTTTTGCATTGTGTAATAGCATAAGCTGTATTGGACTGAAAAAAGGTTTTTCACTGAGATTTCCTAGCCTGAACAGGTTGAATTTGGGTCTTCTTGATGGCAAACAAGGTTTTTCCTGCACTTTCATTCATTAAGGGTGAAAAGTGGCTTATGTCAATTTTGAGCGTTTCAGAGCGAGAGAAGCGTCTTTTTGCATTGTACAATAGCATAAGCTGTATTTGTCTGAAAAAAGGTTTTTCACTGAGGTTTCTTAGCCTGAAAAGGTTGAATTTGGGTCTTCTTGATGGCAAACAAGGTTTTTCCTGCACTTTCATTCATTAAAGGTGCAAACTGGCTTATGTCAATTTTGAGCGTTTCAGAGCGAGACAAGCGTCTTTTTGCATTGTGTAATAGCATAAGCTGTATTGGACTGAAAAAAGGTTTTTCACTGAGATTTCCTAGCCTGAACAGGTTGAATTTGGGTCTTCTTGATGGCAAACAAGGTTTTTCCTGCACTTTCATTCATTAAGGGTGAAAAGTGGCTTATGTCAATTTTGAGCGTTTCAGAGCGAGAGAAGCGTCTTTTTGCATTGTACAATAGCATAAGCTGTATTTGTCTGAAAAAAGGTTTTTCACTGAGGTTTCTTAGCCTGAAAAGGTTGAATTTGGGTCTTCTTGATGGCAAACAAGGTTTTTCCTGCACTTTCATTCATTAAGGGTGAAAAGTGGCTTATGTCAATTTTGAGCGTTTCAGAGCGAGAGAAGCGTCTTTTTGCATTGTACAATAGCATAAGCTGTATTTGTCTGAAAAAAGGTTTTTCACTGAGGTTTCTTAGCCTGAAAAGGTTGAATTTGGGTCTTCTTGATGGCAAACAAGGTTTTTCCTGCACTTTCATTCATTAAAGGTGCAAACTGGCTTATGTCAATTTTGAGCGTTTCAGAGCGAGACAAGCGTCTTTTTGCAT
The DNA here is from genome assembly GCF_040436345.1 of Pagrus major. Lineage (NCBI taxonomy): Eukaryota > Metazoa > Chordata > Actinopteri > Spariformes > Sparidae > Pagrus > Pagrus major. The sequence continues at coordinate 1,266,761 of NC_133233.1, forward strand.
TGTGTAATAGCATAAGCTGTATTGGACTGAAAAAAGGTTTTTCGAGTAATTTTTCTAGTTTGAACTGGTTGAATTTGGATCTTCTTGATGGCAAACAAGGTTTTTCCTGCACTTTCATTCATTAAAGGTGCAAAGTGGCTTATGTCAATTTTGAGCGTTTCAGAGCGAGAGAACCGTCTTTTTGCATTGTACAATAGCATAAGCTGTATTTGTCTGAAAAAAGGTTTTTCACTGAGGTTTCTTAGCCTGAACAGGTTGAATTTGGATCTTCTTGATGGCAAACAAGCTTTTTCCTGCACTTTCATTCATTAAAGGTGCAAACTGGCTTATGTCAATTTTGAGCGTTTCAGAGCGAGACAAGCGTCTTTTTGCATTGTGTAATAGCATAAGCTGTATTGGACTGAAAAAAGGTTTTTCGAGTAAGTTTTCTAGCCTGAAATGGTTGAATTTGGGTCTTCTTGACGGCAAACAAGGTCTTTCCTGCACTTTCATTCATTAAGGGTGAAAAGTGGCTTATGTCAATTTTGAGCGTTTCAGAGCGAGAGAAGCGTCTTTTTGCATTGTACAATAGCATAAGCTGTATTTGTCTGAAAAAAGGTTTTTCACTGAGGTTTCTTAGCCTGAACAGGTTGAATTTGGATCTTCTTGATGGCAAACAAGCTTTTTCCTGCACTTTCATTCATTAAAGGTGCAAACTGGCTTATGTCAATTTTGAGCGTTTCAGAGCGAGACAAGCGTCTTTTTGCATTGTGTAATAGCATAAGCTGTATTGGACTGAAAAAAGGTTTTTCGAGTAAGTTTTCTAGCCTGAAATGGTTGAATTTGGGTCTTCTTGATGGCAAACAAGGTCTTTCCTGCACTTTCATTCATTAAGGGTGAAAAGTGGCTTATGTCAATTTTGAGCGTTTCAGAGCGAGAGAAGCGTCTTTTTGCATTGTACAATAGCATAAGCTGTATTTGTCTGAAAAAAGGTTTTTCACTGAGGTTTTTTAGCCTGAACAGGTTGAATTTGGATCTTCTTGATGGCAAACAAGCTTTTTCCTGCACTTTCATTCATTAAAGGTGCAAAGTGGCTTATGTCAATTTTGAGCGTTTCAGAGCGAGACAAGCGTCTTTTTGCATTGTGTAATAGCATAAGCTGTATTGGACTGAAAAAAGGTTTTTCGAGTAAGTTTTCTAGCCTGAAATGGTTGAATTTGGGTCTTCTTGATGGCAAACAAGGTCTTTCCTGCACTTTCATTCATTAAGGGTGAAAAGTGGCTTATGTCAATTTTGAGCGTTTCAGAGCGAGAGAAGCGTCTTTTTGCATTGTACAATAGCATAAGCTGTATTTGTCTGAAAAAAGGTTTTTCACTGAGGTTTTTTAGCCTGAACAGGTTGAATTTGGATCTTCTTGATGGCAAACAAGCTTTTTCCTGCACTTTCATTCATTAAAGGTTCAAACTGGCTTATGTCAATTTTGAGCGTTTCAGAGCGAGACAAGCGTCTTTTTGCATTGTGTAATAGCATAAGCTGTATTGGACTGAAAAAAGGTTTTTCACTGAGGTTTCCTAGCCTGAACTGGTTGAATTTGGGTCTTCTTGATGGCAAACAAGGTTTTTCCTGCACTTTCATTCATTAAAGGTGCAAAGTGGCTTATGTCAATTTTGAGCGTTTCAGAGCGAGAGAAGCGTCTTTTTGCATTGTACAATAGCATAAGCTGTATTTGTCTGAAAAAAGGTTTTTCACTGAGGTTTTTTAGCCTGAACAGGTTGAATTTGGATCTTCTTGATGGCAAACAAGCTTTTTCCTGCACTTTCATTCATTAAAGGTGCAAAGTGGCTTATGTCAATTTTGAGCGTTTCAGAGCGAGACAAGCGTCTTTTTGCATTGTGTAATAGCATAAGCTGTATTGGACTGAAAAAAGGTTTTTCGAGTAAGTTTGCTAGCCTGAACAGGTTGAATTTGGATCTTCTTGATGGCAAACAAGGTTTTTCCTGCACTTTCATTCATTAAGGGTGAAAAGTGGCTTATGTCAATTTTGAGCGTTTCAGAGCGAGAGAAGCGTCTTTTTGCATTGTACAATAGCATAAGCTGTATTTGTCTGAAAAAAGGTTTTTCACTGAGGTTTCTTAGCCTGAAAAGGTTGAATTTGGGTCTTCTTGATGGCAAACAAGGTTTTTCCTGCACTTTCATTCATTAAAGGTGCAAACTGGCTTATGTCAATTTTGAGCGTTTCAGAGCGAGACAAGCGTCTTTTTGCATTGTGTAATAGCATAAGCTGTATTGGACTGAAAAAAGGTTTTTCACTGAGATTTCCTAGCCTGAACAGGTTGAATTTGGGTCTTCTTGATGGCAAACAAGGTTTTTCCTGCACTTTCATTCATTAAGGGTGAAAAGTGGCTTATGTCAATTTTGAGCGTTTCAGAGCGAGAGAAGCGTCTTTTTGCATTGTACAATAGCATAAGCTGTATTTGTCTGAAAAAAGGTTTTTCACTGAGGTTTCTTAGCCTGAAAAGGTTGAATTTGGGTCTTCTTGATGGCAAACAAGGTTTTTCCTGCACTTTCATTCATTAAGGGTGAAAAGTGGCTTATGTCAATTTTGAGCGTTTCAGAGCGAGAGAAGCGTCTTTTTGCATTGTACAATAGCATAAGCTGTATTTGTCTGAAAAAAGGTTTTTCACTGAGGTTTCTTAGCCTGAAAAGGTTGAATTTGGGTCTTCTTGATGGCAAACAAGGTTTTTCCTGCAATTTCATTCATTAAAGGTGCAAACTGGCTTATGTCAATTTTGAGCGTTTCAGAGCGAGAGAAGCGTCTTTTTGCATTGTACAATAGCATAAGCTGTATTTGTCTGAAAAAAGGTTTTTCACTGAGGTTTTTTAGCCTGAACTGGTTGAATTTGGGTCTTCTTGATGGCAAACAAGGTTTTTCCTGCACTTTCATTCATTAAAGGTGCAAAGTGGCTTATGTCAATTTTGAGCGTTTCAGAGCGAGACAAGCGTCTTTTTGCATTGTGTAATAGCATAAGCTGTATTGGACTGAAAAAAGGTTTTTCGAGTAAGTTTGCTAGCCTGAACTGGTTGAATTTGGATCTTCTTGATGGCAAACAAGGTTTTTCCTGCAATTTCATTCATTAAAGGTGCAAACTGGCTTATGTCAATTTTGAGCGTTTCAGAGCGAGAGAAGCGTCTTTTTGCATTGTACAATAGCATAAGCTGTATTTGTCTGAAAAAAGGTTTTTCACTGAGGTTTTTTAGCCTGAACTGGTTGAATTTGGGTCTTCTTGATGGCAAACAAGGTTTTTCCTGCACTTTCATTCATTAAAGGTGCAAAGTGGCTTATGTCAATTTTGAGCGTTTCAGAGCGAGACAAGCGTCTTTTTGCATTGTGTAATAGCATAAGCTGTATTGGACTGAAAAAAGGTTTTTCGAGTAAGTTTGCTAGCCTGAACTGGTTGAATTTGGATCTTCTTGATGGCAAACAAGGTTTTTCCTGCACTTTCATTCATTAAGGGTGAAAAGTGGCTTATGTCAATTTTGAGCGTTTCAGAGCGAGAGAAGCGTCTTTTTGCATTGTACAATAGCATAAGCTGTATTTGTCTGAAAAAAGGTTTTTCACTGAGGTTTCTTAGCCTGAAAAGGTTGAATTTGGGTCTTCTTGATGGCAAACAAGGTTTTTCCTGCACTTTCATTCATTAAAGGTGCAAACTGGCTTATGTCAATTTTGAGCGTTTCAGAGCGAGACAAGCGTCTTTTTGCATTGTGTAATAGCATAAGCTGTATTGGACTGAAAAAAGGTTTTTCACTGAGATTTCCTAGCCTGAACAGGTTGAATTTGGGTCTTCTTGATGGCAAACAAGGTTTTTCCTGCACTTTCATTCATTAAGGGTGAAAAGTGGCTTATGTCAATTTTGAGCGTTTCAGAGCGAGAGAAGCGTCTTTTTGCATTGTACAATAGCATAAGCTGTATTTGTCTGAAAAAAGGTTTTTCACTGAGGTTTCTTAGCCTGAAAAGGTTGAATTTGGGTCTTCTTGATGGCAAACAAGGTTTTTCCTGCACTTTCATTCATTAAGGGTGAAAAGTGGCTTATGTCAATTTTGAGCGTTTCAGAGCGAGAGAAGCGTCTTTTTGCATTGTACAATAGCATAAGCTGTATTTGTCTGAAAAAAGGTTTTTCACTGAGGTTTCTTAGCCTGAAAAGGTTGAATTTGGGTCTTCTTGATGGCAAACAAGGTTTTTCCTGCAATTTCATTCATTAAAGGTGCAAACTGGCTTATGTCAATTTTGAGCGTTTCAGAGCGAGAGAAGCGTCTTTTTGCATTGTACAATAGCATAAGCTGTATTTGTCTGAAAAAAGGTTTTTCACTGAGGTTTTTTAGCCTGAACTGGTTGAATTTGGGTCTTCTTGATGGCAAACAAGGTTTTTCCTGCACTTTCATTCATTAAAGGTGCAAAGTGGCTTATGTCAATTTTGAGCGTTTCAGAGCGAGACAAGCGTCTTTTTGCATTGTGTAATAGCATAAGCTGTATTGGACTGAAAAAAGGTTTTTCGAGTAAGTTTGCTAGCCTGAACTGGTTGAATTTGGATCTTCTTGATGGCAAACAAGGTTTTTCCTGCACTTTCATTCATTAAGGGTGAAAAGTGGCTTATGTCAATTTTGAGCGTTTCAGAGCGAGAGAAGCGTCTTTTTGCATTGTACAATAGCATAAGCTGTATTTGTCTGAAAAAAGGTTTTTCACTGAGGTTTCTTAGCCTGAACAGGTTGAATTTGGATCTTCTTGATGGCAAACAAGCTTTTTCCTGCACTTTCATTCATTAAAGGTGCAAACTGGCTTATGTCAATTTTGAGCGTTTCAGAGCGAGACAAGCGTCTTTTTGCATTGTGTAATAGCATAAGCTGTATTGGACTGAAAAAAGGTTTTTCGAGTAAGTTTTCTAGCCTGAAATGGTTGAATTTGGGTCTTCTTGATGGCAAACAAGGTCTTTCCTGCACTTTCATTCATTAAGGGTGAAAAGTGGCTTATGTCAATTTTGAGCGTTTCAGAGCGAGAGAAGCCTCTTTTTGCACTGTGCAGTAACTAAAGTTGTATTTCACTATAAAAAGGTTTTTCACTGAGGTTTCCTAGCCTGAACTGGTTGAATTTGGGTCTTCTTGATGGCAAACAAGGTTTTTCCTGCACTTTCATTCATTAAAGGTGCAAACTGGCTTATGTCAATTTTGAGCGTTTCAGAGCGAGACAAGCGTCTTTTTGCATTGTGTAATAGCCTAAGCTGTATTGGACTGAAAAAGGGTTTTTCACTGAGGTTTCCTAGCCTGAACTGGTTGAATTTGGGTCTTCTTGATGGCAAACAAGGTTTTTCCTGCACTTTCATTCATTAAAGGTGCAAACTGGCTTATGTCAATTTTGAGCGTTTCAGAGCGATTGGAGCACGTTTTGGCACTCTGCAGTAGAGTAAGCTGTATTTGACTGAAAAAAGGATTTTCAAGCAAGTTTCCTAGCCTGGACTTGCTGAATTTGGATCTTTTTCATGGCAAACATGGTCTCACCGGTCCTTTAATTCATTTATGGTGAACACTCACTCATGTCAATTTTGAGCGTTTCAGAGCGATAGAAGCCTCTTTTTGCACTGTGCAGTAACTAAAGTTGTATTTCACTATAAAAAGGTTTTTCACTGAGGTTTCCTAGCCTGAACTGGTTGAATTTGGGTCTTCTTGATGGCAAACAAGGTTTTTCCTGCACTTTCATTCATTAAAGGTGCAAACTGGCTTATGTCAATTTTGAGCGTTTCAGAGCGAGACAAGCGTCTTTTTGCATTGTGTAATAGCCTAAGCTGTATTGGACTGAAAAAGGGTTTTTCACTGAGGTTTCCTAGCCTGAACTGGTTGAATTTGGGTGTTCTTGATGGCAACCAAGGTTTTTCCTGCACTTTCATTCATTACAGGTGCAAACTGGCTTATGTCAATTTTGAGCGTTTCAGAGCGATTGGAGCACGTTTTGGCACTCTGCAGTAGAGTAAGCTGTATTTGACTGAAAAAAGGATTTTCAAGCAAGTTTCCTAGCCTGGACTTGCTGAATTTGGATCTTTTTCATGGCAAACATGGTCTCACCGGTCCTTTAATTCATTTATGGTGGACACTCACTCATGTCAATTTTGAGCGTTTCAGAGCGATAGAAGCCTCTTTTTGCACTGAGCAGTAACTAAAGTTGTATTTCACTATAAAAAGGTTTTTCACTGAGGTTTCCTAGCCTGAACTGGTTGAATTTGGGTCTTCTTGATGGCAAACAAGGTTTTTCCTGCACTTTCATTCATTAAAGGTGCAAACTGGCTTATGTCAATTTTGAGCGTTTCAGAGCGAGAGAAGCGTCTTTTTGCATTGTGTAATAGCCTAAGCTGTATTGGACTGAAAAAAGGTTTTTCACTGAGGTTTTCTAGCCTGAACTGGTTGAATTTGGGTCTTCTTGATGGCAAACAAGGTTTTTCCTGCACTTTCATTCATTAAAGGTGCAAACTGGCTTATGTCAATTTTGAGCGTTTCAGAGCGAGAGAAGCATCTTTTTGCATTGTGTAATAGCATAAGCTGTATTGGACAGAAAAAAGGTTTTTCACTGAGGTTTTCTAGCCTGAACTGGTTGAATTTGGGTCTTCTTGATGGCAAACAAGGTTTTTCCTGCACTTTCATTCATTAAAGGTGCAAACTGGCTTATGTCAATTTTGAGCGTTTCAGAGCGAGAGAAGCGTCTTTTTGCATTGTGTAATAGCCTAAGCTGTATTGGACTGAAAAAAGGTTTTTCACTGAGGTTTTCTAGCCTGAACTGGTTGAATTTGGGTCTTCTTGATGGCAAACAAGGTTTTTCCTGCACTTTCATTCATTAAAGGTGCAAACTGGCTTATGTCAATTTTGAGCGTTTCAGAGCGAGAGAAGCATCTTTTTGCATTGTGTAATAGCATAAGCTGTATTGGACAGAAAAAAGGTTTTTCACTGAGGTTTTCTAGCCTGAACTGGTTGAATTTGGGTCTTCTTGATGGCAAACAAGGTTTTTCCTGCACTTTCATTCATTAAAGGTGCAAACTGGCTTATGTCAATTTTGAGCGTTTCAGAGCGATTGGAGCACGTTTTGGCACTCTGCAGTAGAGTAAGCTGTATTTGACTGAAAAAAGGATTTTCAAGCAAGTTTCCTAGCCTGGGCTTGCTGAATTTGGATCTTTTTCATGGCAAACATGGTCTCACTGGTCCTTTAATTCATTTATGGTGAACACTCACTCATGTCAATTTTGAGCGTTTCAGAGCGATAGAAGCCTCTTTTTGCACTGTGCAGTAACTAAAGTTGTATTTCACTATAAAAAGGTTTTGCACTGAGGTTTCCTAGCCTGAACTGGTTGAATTTGGGTCTTCTTGATGGCAAACAAGGTTTTTCCTGCACTTTCATTCATTAAAGGTGCAAACTGGCTTATGTCAATTTTCAGCGTTTCAGAGCGAGAGAAGCGTCTTTTTGCATTGTGTAATAGCCTAAGCTGTATTGGACTGAAAAAAGGTTTTTCACTGAGGTTTCCTAGCCTGAACTGGTTGAATTTGGGTCTTCTTGATGGCAAACAAGGTTTTTCCTGCACTTTCATTCATTAAAGGTGCAAACTGGCTTATGTCAATTTTGAGCGTTTCAGAGCGAGAGAAGCGTCTTTTTGCATTGTGTAATAGCCTAAGCTGTATTGGACTGAAAAAGGGTTTTTCACTGAGGTTTCCTAGCCTGAACTGGTTGAATTTGGGTCTTCTTGATGGCAAACAAGGTTTTTCCTGCACTTTCATTCATTAAAGGTGCAAACTGGCTTATGTCAATTTTGAGCGTTTCAGAGCGATTGGAGCACGTTTTGGCACTCTGCAGTAGAGTAAGCTGTATTTGACTGAAAAAAGGATTTTCAAGCAAGTTTCCTAGCCTGGACTTGCTGAATTTGGATCTTTTTCATGGCAAACATGGTCTCACCGGTCCTTTAATTCATTTATGGTGAACACTCACTCATGTCAATTTTGAGCGTTTCAGAGCGATAGAAGCCTCTTTTTGCACTGTGCAGTAACTAAAGTTGTATTTCACTATAAAAAGGTTTTTCACTGAGGTTTCCTAGCCTGAACTGGTTGAATTTGGGTCTTCTTGATGGCAAACAAGGTTTTTCCTGCACTTTCATTCATTAAAGGTGCAAACTGGCTTATGTCAATTTTGAGCGTTTCAGAGCGAGAGAAGCGTCTTTTTGCATTGTGTAATAGCCTAAGCTGTATTGGACAGAAAAAAGGTTTTTCACTGAGGTTTTCTAGCCTGAACTGGTTGAATTTGGGTCTTCTTGATGGCAAACAAGGTTTTTCCTGCACTTTCATTCATTAAAGGTGCAAACTGGCTTATGTCAATTTTGAGCGTTTCAGAGCGAGAGAAGCATCTTTTTGCATTGTGTAATAGCATAAGCTGTATTGGACAGAAAAAAGGTTTTTCACTGAGGTTTTCTAGCCTGAACTGGTTGAATTTGGGTCTTCTTGATGGCAAACAAGGTTTTTCCTGCACTTTCATTCATTAAAGGTGCAAACTGGCTTATGTCAATTTTGAGCGTTTCAGAGCGATTGGAGCACGTTTTGGCACTCTGCAGTAGAGTAAGCTGTATTTGACTGAAAAAAGGATTTTCAAGCAAGTTACCTAGCCTGGGTTTGCTGAATTTGGATCTTTTTCATGGCAAACATGGTCTCACTGGTCCTTTAATTCATTTATGGTGAACACTCACTCATGTCAATTTTGAGCGTTTCAGAGCGATAGAAGCCTCTTTTTGCACTGTGCAGTAACTAAAGTTGTATTTCACTATAAAAAGGTTTTGCACTGAGGTTTCCTAGCCTGAACTGGTTGAATTTGGGTCTTCTTGATGGCAAACAAGGTTTTTCCTGCACTTTCATTCATTAAAGGTGCAAACTGGCTTATGTCAATTTTCAGCGTTTCAGAGCGAGAGAAGCGTCTTTTTGCATTGTGTAATAGCCTAAGCTGTATTGGACTGAAAAAAGGTTTTTCACTGAGGTTTCCTAGCCTGAACTGGTTGAATTTGGGTCTTCTTGATGGCAAACAAGGTTTTTCCTGCACTCTCATTCATTAAAGGTGCAAACTGGCTTATGTCAATTTTGAGCGTTTCAGAGCGAGAGAAGCGTCTTTTTGCATTGTGTAATAGCCTAAGCTGTATTGGACTGAAAAAGGGTTTTTCACTGAGGTTTCCTAGCCTGAACTGGTTGAATTTGGGTCTTCTTGATGGCAAACAAGGTTTTTCCTGCACTTTCATTCATTAAAGGTGCAAACTGGCTTATGTCAATTTTGAGCGTTTCAGAGCGATTGGAGCACGTTTTGGCACTCTGCAGTAGAGTAAGCTGTATTTGACTGAAAAAAGGATTTTCAAGCAAGTTTCCTAGCCTGGACTTGCTGAATTTGGATCTTTTTCATGGCAAACATGGTCTCACCGGTCCTTTAATTCATTTATGGTGAACACTCACTCATGTCAATTTTGAGCGTTTCAGAGCGATAGAAGCCTCTTTTTGCACTGTGCAGTAACTAAAGTTGTATTTCACTATAAAAAGGTTTTTCACTGAGGTTTCCTAGCCTGAACTGGTTGAATTTGGGTCTTCTTGATGGCAAACAAGGTTTTTCCTGCACTTTCATTCATTAAAGGTGCAAACTGGCTTATGTCAATTTTGAGCGTTTCAGAGCGAGAGAAGCGTCTTTTTGCATTGTGTAATAGCCTAAGCTGTATTGGACTGAAAAAGGGTTTTTCACTGAGGTTTCCTAGCCTGAACTGGTTGAATTTGGGTGTTCTTGATGGCAACCAAGGTTTTTCCTGCACTTTCATTCATTACAGGTGCAAACTGGCTTATGTCAATTTTGAGCGTTTCAGAGCGATTGGAGCACGTTTTGGCACTCTGCAGTAGAGTAAGCTGTATTTGACTGAAAAAAGGATTTTCAAGCAAGTTTCCTAGCCTGGACTTGCTGAATTTGGATCTTTTTCATGGCAAACATGGTCTCACCGGTCCTTTAATTCATTTATGGTGGACACTCACTCATGTCAATTTTGAGCGTTTCAGAGCGATAGAAGCCTCTTTTTGCACTGAGCAGTAACTAAAGTTGTATTTCACTATAAAAAGGTTTTTCACTGAGGTTTCCTAGCCTGAACTGGTTGAATTTGGGTCTTCTTGATGGCAAACAAGGTTTTTCCTGCACTTTCATTCATTAAAGGTGCAAACTGGCTTATGTCAATTTTGAGCGTTTCAGAGCGAGAGAAGCGTCTTTTTGCATTGTGTAATAGCCTAAGCTGTATTGGACTGAAAAAAGGTTTTTCACTGAGGTTTTCTAGCCTGAACTGGTTGAATTTGGGTCTTCTTGATGGCAAACAAGGTTTTTCCTGCACTTTCATTCATTAAAGGTGCAAACTGGCTTATGTCAATTTTGAGCGTTTCAGAGCGAGAGAAGCATCTTTTTGCATTGTGTAATAGCATAAGCTGTATTGGACAGAAAAAAGGTTTTTCACTGAGGTTTTCTAGCCTGAACTGGTTGAATTTGGGTCTTCTTGATGGCAAACAAGGTTTTTCCTGCACTTTCATTCATTAAAGGTGCAAACTGGCTTATGTCAATTTTGAGCGTTTCAGAGCGATTGGAGCACGTTTTGGCACTCTGCAGTAGAGTAAGCTGTATTTGACTGAAAAAAGGATTTTCAAGCAAGTTTCCTAGCCTGGGCTTGCTGAATTTGGATCTTTTTCATGGCAAACATGGTCTCACTGGTCCTTTAATTCATTTATGGTGAACACTCACTCATGTCAATTTTGAGCGTTTCAGAGCGATAGAAGCCTCTTTTTGCACTGTGCAGTAACTAAAGTTGTATTTCACTATAAAAAGGTTTTGCACTGAGGTTTCCTAGCCTGAACTGGTTGAATTTGGGTCTTCTTGATGGCAAACAAGGTTTTTCCTGCACTTTCATTCATTAAAGGTGCAAACTGGCTTATGTCAATTTTCAGCGTTTCAGAGCGAGAGAAGCGTCTTTTTGCATTGTGTAATAGCCTAAGCTGTATTGGACTGAAAAAAGGTTTTTCACTGAGGTTTCCTAGCCTGAACTGGTTGAATTTGGGTCTTCTTGATGGCAAACAAGGTTTTTCCTGCACTCTCATTCATTAAAGGTGCAAACTGGCTTATGTCAATTTTGAGCGTTTCAGAGCGAGAGAAGCGTCTTTTTGCATTGTGTAATAGCCTAAGCTGTATTGGACTGAAAAAGGGTTTTTCACTGAGGTTTCCTAGCCTGAACTGGTTGAATTTGGGTCTTCTTGATGGCAAACAAGGTTTTTCCTGCACTTTCATTCATTAAAGGTGCAAACTGGCTTATGTCAATTTTGAGCGTTTCAGAGCGATTGGAGCACGTTTTGGCACTCTGCAGTAGAGTAAGCTGTATTTGACTGAAAAAAGGATTTTCAAGCAAGTTTCCTAGCCTGGACTTGCTGAATTTGGATCTTTTTCATGGCAAACATGGTCTCACCGGTCCTTTAATTCATTTATGGTGAACACTCACTCATGTCAATTTTGAGCGTTTCAGAGCGATAGAAGCCTCTTTTTGCACTGTGCAGTAACTAAAGTTGTATTTCACTATAAAAAGGTTTTTCACTGAGGTTTCCTAGCCTGAACTGGTTGAATTTGGGTCTTCTTGATGGCAAACAAGGTTTTTCCTGCACTTTCATTCATTAAAGGTGCAAACTGGCTTATGTCAATTTTGAGCGTTTCAGAGCGAGAGAAGCGTCTTTTTGCATTGTGTAATAGCCTAAGCTGTATTGGACTGAAAAAAGGTTTTTCACTGAGGTTTTCTAGCCTGAACAGGTTGAATTTGGGTCTTCTTGATGGCAAACAAGGTTTTTCCTGCACTTTCATTCATTAAAGGTGCAAACTGGCTTATGTCAATTTTGAGCGTTTCAGAGCGATTGGAGCACGTTTTGGCACTCTGCAGTAGAGTAAGCTGTATTTGACTGAAAAAAGGATTTTCAAGCAAGTTTCCTAGCCTGGACTTGCTGAATTTGGATCTTTTTCATGGCAAACATGGTCTCACCGGTCCTTTAATTCATTTATGGTGGACACTCACTCATGTCAATTTTGAGCGTTTCAGAGCGATAGAAGCCTCTTTTTGCACTGAGCAGTAACTAAAGTTGTATTTCACTATAAAAAGGTTTTTCACTGAGGTTTCCTAGCCTGAACTGGTTGAATTTGGGTCTTCTTGATGGCAAACAAGGTTTTTCCTGCACTTTCATTCATTAAAGGTGCAAACTGGCTTATGTCAATTTTGAGCGTTTCAGAGCGATTGGAGCACGTTTTGGCACTCTGCAGTAGAGTAAGCTGTATTTGACTGAAAAAAGGATTTTCAAGCAAGTTTCCTAGCCTGGGCTTGCTGAATTTGGATCTTTTTCATGGCAAACATGGTCTCACTGGTCCTTTAATTCATTTATGGTGAACACTCACTCATGTCAATTTTGAGCGTTTCAGAGCGATAGAAGCCTCTTTTTGCACTGTGCAGTAACTAAAGTTGTATTTCACTATAAAAAGGTTTTGCACTGAGGTTTCCTAGCCTGAACTGGTTGAATTTGGGTCTTCTTGATGGCAAACAAGGTTTTTCCTGCACTTTCATTCATTAAAGGTGCAAACTGGCTTATGTCAATTTTGAGCGTTTCAGAGCGAGAGAAGCGTCTTTTTGCATTGTGTAATAGCCTAAGCTGTATTGGACTGAAAAAAGGTTTTTCACTGAGGTTTCCTAGCCTGAACTGGTTGAATTTGGGTCTTCTTGATGGCAAACAAGCTTTTTCCTGCACTTTCATTCATTAAAGGTGCAAAGTGGCTTATGTCAATTTTGAGCGTTTCAGAGCGAGACAAGCGTCTTTTTGCATTGTGTAATAGCATAAGCTGTATTGGACTGAAAAAAGGTTTTTCGAGTAAGTTTTCTAGCCTGAAATGGTTGAATTTGGGTCTTCTTGATGGCAAACAAGGTCTTTCCTGCACTTTCATTCATTAAGGGTGAAAAGTGGCTTATGTCAATTTTGAGCGTTTCAGAGCGAGAGAAGCGTCTTTTTGCATTGTACAATAGCATAAGCTGTATTTGTCTGAAAAAAGGTTTTTCACTGAGGTTTTTTAGCCTGAACAGGTTGAATTTGGATCTTCTTGATGGCAAACAAGCTTTTTCCTGCACTTTCATTCATTAAAGGTTCAAACTGGCTTATGTCAATTTTGAGCGTTTCAGAGCGAGACAAGCGTCTTTTTGCATTGTGTAATAGCATAAGCTGTATTGGACTGAAAAAAGGTTTTTCACTGAGGTTTCCTAGCCTGAACTGGTTGAATTTGGGTCTTCTTGATGGCAAACAAGGTTTTTCCTGCACTTTCATTCATTAAAGGTGCAAAGTGGCTTATGTCAATTTTGAGCGTTTCAGAGCGAGAGAAGCGTCTTTTTGCATTGTACAATAGCATAAGCTGTATTTGTCTGAAAAAAGGTTTTTCACTGAGGTTTTTTAGCCTGAACAGGTTGAATTTGGATCTTCTTGATGGCAAACAAGCTTTTTCCTGCACTTTCATTCATTAAAGGTGCAAAGTGGCTTATGTCAATTTTGAGCGTTTCAGAGCGAGACAAGCGTCTTTTTGCATTGTGTAATAGCATAAGCTGTATTGGACTGAAAAAAGGTTTTTCACTGAGATTTCCTAGCCTGAACAGGTTGAATTTGGGTCTTCTTGATGGCAAACAAGGTTTTTCCTGCACTTTCATTCATTAAGGGTGAAAAGTGGCTTATGTCAATTTTGAGCGTTTCAGAGCGAGAGAAGCGTCTTTTTGCATTGTACAATAGCATAAGCTGTATTTGTCTGAAAAAAGGTTTTTCACTGAGGTTTCTTAGCCTGAAAAGGTTGAATTTGGGTCTTCTTGATGGCAAACAAGGTTTTTCCTGCACTTTCATTCATTAAAGGTGCAAACTGGCTTATGTCAATTTTGAGCGTTTCAGAGCGAGACAAGCGTCTTTTTGCATTGTGTAATAGCATAAGCTGTATTGGACTGAAAAAAGGTTTTTCACTGAGATTTCCTAGCCTGAACAGGTTGAATTTGGGTCTTCTTGATGGCAAACAAGGTTTTTCCTGCACTTTCATTCATTAAGGGTGAAAAGTGGCTTATGTCAATTTTGAGCGTTTCAGAGCGAGAGAAGCGTCTTTTTGCATTGTACAATAGCATAAGCTGTATTTGTCTGAAAAAAGGTTTTTCACTGAGGTTTCTTAGCCTGAAAAGGTTGAATTTGGGTCTTCTTGATGGCAAACAAGGTTTTTCCTGCACTTTCATTCATTAAGGGTGAAAAGTGGCTTATGTCAATTTTGAGCGTTTCAGAGCGAGAGAAGCGTCTTTTTGCATTGTACAATAGCATAAGCTGTATTTGTCTGAAAAAAGGTTTTTCACTGAGGTTTCTTAGCCTGAAAAGGTTGAATTTGGGTCTTCTTGATGGCAAACAAGGTTTTTCCTGCACTTTCATTCATTAAAGGTGCAAACTGGCTTATGTCAATTTTGAGCGTTTCAGAGCGAGACAAGCGTCTTTTTGCATTGTGTAATAGCATAAGCTGTATTGGACTGAAAAAAGGTTTTTCGAGTAATTTTTCTAGTTTGAACTGGTTGAATTTGGATCTTCTTGATGGCAAACAAGGTTTTTCCTGCACTTTCATTCATTAAAGGTGCAAAGTGGCTTATGTCAATTTTGAGCGTTTCAGAGCGAGAGAACCGTCTTTTTGCATTGTACAATAGCATAAGCTGTATTTGTCTGAAAAAAGGTTTTTCACTGAGGTTTCTTAGCCTGAACAGGTTGAATTTGGATCTTCTTGATGGCAAACAAGCTTTTTCCTGCACTTTCATTCATTAAAGGTGCAAACTGGCTTATGTCAATTTTGAGCGTTTCAGAGCGAGACAAGCGTCTTTTTGCATTGTGTAATAGCATAAGCTGTATTGGACTGAAAAAAGGTTTTTCGAGTAAGTTTTCTAGCCTGAAATGGTTGAATTTGGGTCTTCTTGACGGCAAACAAGGTCTTTCCTGCACTTTCATTCATTAAGGGTGAAAAGTGGCTTATGTCAATTTTGAGCGTTTCAGAGCGAGAGAAGCGTCTTTTTGCATTGTACAATAGCATAAGCTGTATTTGTCTGAAAAAAGGTTTTTCACTGAGGTTTCTTAGCCTGAACAGGTTGAATTTGGATCTTCTTGATGGCAAACAAGCTTTTTCCTGCACTTTCATTCATTAAAGGTGCAAACTGGCTTATGTCAATTTTGAGCGTTTCAGAGCGAGACAAGCGTCTTTTTGCATTGTGTAATAGCATAAGCTGTATTGGACTGAAAAAAGGTTTTTCGAGTAAGTTTTCTAGCCTGAAATGGTTGAATTTGGGTCTTCTTGATGGCAAACAAGGTCTTTCCTGCACTTTCATTCATTAAGGGTGAAAAGTGGCTTATGTCAATTTTGAGCGTTTCAGAGCGAGAGAAGCGTCTTTTTGCATTGTACAATAGCATAAGCTGTATTTGTCTGAAAAAAGGTTTTTCACTGAGGTTTTTTAGCCTGAACAGGTTGAATTTGGATCTTCTTGATGGCAAACAAGCTTTTTCCTGCACTTTCATTCATTAAAGGTGCAAAGTGGCTTATGTCAATTTTGAGCGTTTCAGAGCGAGACAAGCGTCTTTTTGCATTGTGTAATAGCATAAGCTGTATTGGACTGAAAAAAGGTTTTTCGAGTAAGTTTTCTAGCCTGAAATGGTTGAATTTGGGTCTTCTTGATGGCAAACAAGGTCTTTCCTGCACTTTCATTCATTAAGGGTGAAAAGTGGCTTATGTCAATTTTGAGCGTTTCAGAGCGAGAGAAGCGTCTTTTTGCATTGTACAATAGCATAAGCTGTATTTGTCTGAAAAAAGGTTTTTCACTGAGGTTTTTTAGCCTGAACAGGTTGAATTTGGATCTTCTTGATGGCAAACAAGCTTTTTCCTGCACTTTCATTCATTAAAGGTTCAAACTGGCTTATGTCAATTTTGAGCGTTTCAGAGCGAGACAAGCGTCTTTTTGCATTGTGTAATAGCATAAGCTGTATTGGACTGAAAAAAGGTTTTTCACTGAGGTTTCCTAGCCTGAACTGGTTGAATTTGGGTCTTCTTGATGGCAAACAAGGTTTTTCCTGCACTTTCATTCATTAAAGGTGCAAAGTGGCTTATGTCAATTTTGAGCGTTTCAGAGCGAGAGAAGCGTCTTTTTGCATTGTACAATAGCATAAGCTGTATTTGTCTGAAAAAAGGTTTTTCACTGAGGTTTTTTAGCCTGAACAGGTTGAATTTGGATCTTCTTGATGGCAAACAAGCTTTTTCCTGCACTTTCATTCATTAAAGGTGCAAAGTGGCTTATGTCAATTTTGAGCGTTTCAGAGCGAGACAAGCGTCTTTTTGCATTGTGTAATAGCATAAGCTGTATTGGACTGAAAAAAGGTTTTTCGAGTAAGTTTGCTAGCCTGAACAGGTTGAATTTGGATCTTCTTGATGGCAAACAAGGTTTTTCCTGCACTTTCATTCATTAAGGGTGAAAAGTGGCTTATGTCAATTTTGAGCGTTTCAGAGCGAGAGAAGCGTCTTTTTGCATTGTACAATAGCATAAGCTGTATTTGTCTGAAAAAAGGTTTTTCACTGAGGTTTCTTAGCCTGAAAAGGTTGAATTTGGGTCTTCTTGATGGCAAACAAGGTTTTTCCTGCACTTTCATTCATTAAAGGTGCAAACTGGCTTATGTCAATTTTGAGCGTTTCAGAGCGAGACAAGCGTCTTTTTGCATTGTGTAATAGCATAAGCTGTATTGGACTGAAAAAAGGTTTTTCACTGAGATTTCCTAGCCTGAACAGGTTGAATTTGGGTCTTCTTGATGGCAAACAAGGTTTTTCCTGCACTTTCATTCATTAAGGGTGAAAAGTGGCTTATGTCAATTTTGAGCGTTTCAGAGCGAGAGAAGCGTCTTTTTGCATTGTACAATAGCATAAGCTGTATTTGTCTGAAAAAAGGTTTTTCACTGAGGTTTCTTAGCCTGAAAAGGTTGAATTTGGGTCTTCTTGATGGCAAACAAGGTTTTTCCTGCACTTTCATTCATTAAGGGTGAAAAGTGGCTTATGTCAATTTTGAGCGTTTCAGAGCGAGAGAAGCGTCTTTTTGCATTGTACAATAGCATAAGCTGTATTTGTCTGAAAAAAGGTTTTTCACTGAGGTTTCTTAGCCTGAAAAGGTTGAATTTGGGTCTTCTTGATGGCAAACAAGGTTTTTCCTGCAATTTCATTCATTAAAGGTGCAAACTGGCTTATGTCAATTTTGAGCGTTTCAGAGCGAGAGAAGCGTCTTTTTGCATTGTACAATAGCATAAGCTGTATTTGTCTGAAAAAAGGTTTTTCACTGAGGTTTTTTAGCCTGAACTGGTTGAATTTGGGTCTTCTTGATGGCAAACAAGGTTTTTCCTGCACTTTCATTCATTAAAGGTGCAAAGTGGCTTATGTCAATTTTGAGCGTTTCAGAGCGAGACAAGCGTCTTTTTGCATTGTGTAATAGCATAAGCTGTATTGGACTGAAAAAAGGTTTTTCGAGTAAGTTTGCTAGCCTGAACTGGTTGAATTTGGATCTTCTTGATGGCAAACAAGGTTTTTCCTGCACTTTCATTCATTAAGGGTGAAAAGTGGCTTATGTCAATTTTGAGCGTTTCAGAGCGAGAGAAGCGTCTTTTTGCATTGTACAATAGCATAAGCTGTATTTGTCTGAAAAAAGGTTTTTCACTGAGGTTTCTTAGCCTGAACAGGTTGAATTTGGATCTTCTTGATGGCAAACAAGCTTTTTCCTGCACTTTCATTCATTAAAGGTGCAAACTGGCTTATGTCAATTTTGAGCGTTTCAGAGCGAGACAAGCGTCTTTTTGCATTGTGTAATAGCATAAGCTGTATTGGACTGAAAAAAGGTTTTTCGAGTAAGTTTTCTAGCCTGAAATGGTTGAATTTGGGTCTTCTTGATGGCAAACAAGGTCTTTCCTGCACTTTCATTCATTAAGGGTGAAAAGTGGCTTATGTCAATTTTGAGCGTTTCAGAGCGAGAGAAGCGTCTTTTTGCATTGTGTAATAGCCTAAGCTGTATTGGACTGAAAAAAGGTTTTTCACTGAGGTTTTCTAGCCTGAACTGGTTGAATTCGGGTCTTCTTGACGGCAAACAAGGTTTTTCCTGCACTTTCATTCATTAAAGGTGCAAAGTGGCTTATGTCAATTTTGAGCGTTTCAGAGCGAGAGAAGCGTCTTTTTGCATTGTACAATAGCATAAGCTGTATTTGTCTGAAAAAAGGTTTTTCACTGAGGTTTTTTAGCCTGAACAGGTTGAATTTGGATCTTCTTGATGGCAAACAAGCTTTTTCCTGCACTTTCATTCATTAAAGGTGCAAAGTGGCTTATGTCAATTTTGAGCGTTTCAGAGCGAGACAAGCGTCTTTTTGCATTGTGTAATAGCATAAGCTGTATTGGACTGAAAAAAGGTTTTTCGAGTAAGTTTGCTAGCCTGAACTGGTTGAATTTGGATCTTCTTGATGGCAAACAAGGTTTTTCCAGCACTTTCATTCATTAAGGGTGAAAAGTGGCTTATGTCAATTTTGAGCGTTTCAGAGCGAGAGAAGCGTCTTTTTGCATTGTACAATAGCATAAGCTGTATTTGTCTGAAAAAAGGTTTTTCACTGAGGTTTCTTAGCCTGAACAGGTTGAATTTGGATCTTCTTGATGGCAAACAAGCTTTTTCCTGCACTTTCATTCATTAAAGGTGCAAACTGGCTTATGTCAATTTTGAGCGTTTCAGAGCGAGACAAGCGTCTTTTTGCATTGTGTAATAGCATAAGCTGTATTGGACTGAAAAAAGGTTTTTCGAGTAAGTTTTCTAGCCTGAAATGGTTGAATTTGGGTCTTCTTGATGGCAAACAAGGTCTTTCCTGCACTTTCATTCATTAAGGGTGAAAAGTGGCTTATGTCAATTTTGAGCGTTTCAGAGCGAGAGAAGCGTCTTTTTGCATTGTGTAATAGCCTTAGCTGTATTGGACTGAAAAAAGGTTTTTCACTGAGGTTTTCTAGCCTGAACTGGTTGAATTCGGGTCTTCTTGACGGCAAACAAGGTTTTTCCTGCACTTTCATTCATTAAAGGTGCAAAGTGGCTTATGTCAATTTTGAGCGTTTCAGAGCGAGAGAAGCGTCTTTTTGCATTGTACAATAGCATAAGCTGTATTTGTCTGAAAAAAGGTTTTTCACTGAGGTTTTTTAGCCTGAACAGGTTGAATTTGGATCTTCTTGATGGCAAACAAGCTTTTTCCTGCACTTTCATTCATTAAAGGTGCAAAGTGGCTTATGTCAATTTTGAGCGTTTCAGAGCGAGACAAGCGTCTTTTTGCATTGTGTAATAGCATAAGCTGTATTGGACTGAAAAAAGGTTTTTCGAGTAAGTTTGCTAGCCTGAACTGGTTGAATTTGGATCTTCTTGATGGCAAACAAGGTTTTTCCAGCACTTTCATTCATTAAGGGTGAAAAGTGGCTTATGTCAATTTTGAGCGTTTCAGAGCGAGAGAAGCGTCTTTTTGCATTGTACAATAGCATAAGCTGTATTTGTCTGAAAAAAGGTTTTTCACTGAGGTTTTTTAGCCTGAACAGGTTGAATTTGGATCTTCTTGATGGCAAACAAGCTTTTTCCTGCACTTTCATTCATTAAAGGTGCAAAGTGGCTTATGTCAATTTTGAGCGTTTCAGAGCGAGACAAGCGTCTTTTTGCATTGTGTAATAGCATAAGCTGTATTGGACTGAAAAAAGGTTTTTCGAGTAAGTTTGCTAGCCTGAACTGGTTGAATTTGGATCTTCTTGATGGCAAACAAGGTTTTTCCAGCACTTTCATTCATTAAGGGTGAAAAGTGGCTTATGTCAATTTTGAGCGTTTCAGAGCGAGAGAAGCGTCTTTTTGCATTGTACAATAGCATAAGCTGTATTTGTCTGAAAAAAGGTTTTTCACTGAGGTTTCTTAGCCTGAACAGGTTGAATTTGGATCTTCTTGATGGCAAACAAGCTTTTTCCTGCACTTTCATTCATTAAAGGTGCAAACTGGCTTATGTCAATTTTGAGCGTTTCAGAGCGAGAGAAGCGTCTTTTTGCATTGTACAATAGCATAAGCTGTATTTGTCTGAAAAAAGGTTTTTCACTGAGGTTTTTTAGCCTGAACAGGTTGAATTTGGATCTTCTTGATGGCAAACAAGCTTTTTCCTGCACTTTCATTCATTAAAGGTGCAAAGTGGCTTATGTCAATTTTGAGCGTTTCAGAGCGAGACAAGCGTCTTTTTGCATTGTGTAATAGCATAAGCTGTATTGGACTGAAAAAAGGTTTTTCGAGTAAGTTTGCTAGCCTGAACTGGTTGAATTTGGATCTTCTTGATGGCAAAGGTTTTTCCTGCACTTTCATTCATTAAGGGTGAAAAGTGGCTTATGTCAATTTTGAGCGTTTCAGAGCGAGAGAAGCGTCTTTTTGCATTGTACAATAGCATAAGCTGTATTTGTCTGAAAAAAGGTTTTTCACTGAGGTTTCTTAGCCTGAACAGGTTGAATTTGGATCTTCTTGATGGCAAACAAGCTTTTTCCTGCACTTTCATTCATTAAAGGTGCAAACTGGCTTATGTCAATTTTGAGCGTTTCAGAGCGAGACAAGCGTCTTTTTGCATTGTGTAATAGCATAAGCTGTATTGGACTGAAAAAAGGTTTTTCGAGTAAGTTTTCTAGCCTGAAATGGTTGAATTTGGGTCTTCTTGATGGCAAACAAGGTCTTTCCTGCACTTTCATTCATTAAGGGTGAAAAGTGGCTTATGTCAATTTTGAGCGTTTCAGAGCGAGAGAAGCGTCTTTTTGCATTGTGTAATAGCCTAAGCTGTATTGGACTGAAAAAAGGTTTTTCACTGAGGTTTTCTAGCCTGAACTGGTTGAATTCGGGTCTTCTTGACGGCAAACAAGGTTTTTCCTGCACTTTCATTCATTAAAGGTGCAAAGTGGCTTATGTCAATTTTGAGCGTTTCAGAGCGAGAGAAGCGTCTTTTTGCATTGTACAATAGCATAAGCTGTATTTGTCTGAAAAAAGGTTTTTCACTGAGGTTTTTTAGCCTGAACAGGTTGAATTTGGATCTTCTTGATGGCAAACAAGCTTTTTCCTGCACTTTCATTCATTAAAGGTGCAAAGTGGCTTATGTCAATTTTGAGCGTTTCAGAGCGAGACAAGCGTCTTTTTGCATTGTGTAATAGCATAAGCTGTATTGGACTGAAAAAAGGTTTTTCGAGTAAGTTTGCTAGCCTGAACTGGTTGAATTTGGATCTTCTTGATGGCAAACAAGGTTTTTCCAGCACTTTCATTCATTAAGGGTGAAAAGTGGCTTATGTCAATTTTGAGCGTTTCAGAGCGAGAGAAGCGTCTTTTTGCATTGTACAATAGCATAAGCTGTATTTGTCTGAAAAAAGGTTTTTCACTGAGGTTTTTTAGCCTGAACAGGTTGAATTTGGATCTTCTTGATGGCAAACAAGCTTTTTCCTGCACTTTCATTCATTAAAGGTGCAAACTGGCTTATGTCAATTTTGAGCGTTTCAGAGCGAGACAAGCGTCTTTTTGCATTGTGTAATAGCATAAGCTGTATTGGACTGAAAAAAGGTTTTTCGAGTAAGTTTGCTAGCCTGAACTGGTTGAATTTGGATCTTCTTGATGGCAAACAAGCTTTTTCCAGCACTTTCATTCATTAAGGGTGAAAAGTGGCTTATGTCAATTTTGAGCGTTTCAGAGCGAGAGAAGCGTCTTTTTGCATTGTACAATAGCATAAGCTGTATTTGTCTGAAAAAAGGTTTTTCACTGAGGTTTTTTAGCCTGAACAGGTTGAATTTGGATCTTCTTGATGGCAAACAAGCTTTTTCCTGCACTTTCATTCATTAAAGGTGCAAACTGGCTTATGTCAATTTTGAGCGTTTCAGAGCGAGAGAAGCGTCTTTTTGCATTGTAAAATAGCATAAGCTGTATTTGTCTGAAAAAAGGTTTTTCACTGAGGTTTTTTAGCCTGAACAGGTTGAATTTGGATCTTCTTGATGGCAAACAAGCTTTTTCCTGCACTTTCATTCATTAAAGGTGCAAACTGGCTTATGTCAATTTTGAGCGTTTCAGAGTGAGACAAGCGTCTTTTTGCATTGTGTAATAGCATAAGCTGTATTGGACTGAAAAAAGGTTTTTCGAGTAAGTTTTCTAGCCTGAAATGGTTGAATTTGGGTCTTCTTGATGGCAAACAAGGTCTTTCCTGCACTTTCATTCATTAAGGGTGAAAAGTGGCTTATGTCAATTTTGAGCGTTTCAGAGCGAGAGAAGCGTCTTTTTGCATTGTACAATAGCATAAGCTGTATTTGTCTGAAAAAAGGTTTTTCACTGAGGTTTTTTAGCCTGAACAGGTTGAATTTGGATCTTCTTGATGGCAAACAAGCTTTTTCCTGCACTTTCATTCATTAAAGGTTCAAACTGGCTTATGTCAATTTTGAGCGTTTCAGAGCGAGACAAGCGTCTTTTTGCATTGTGTAATAGCATACGCTGTATTGGACTGAAAAAAGGTTTTTCACTGAGGTTTCCTAGCCTGAACTGGTTGAATTTGGGTCTTCTTGATGGCAAACAAGGTTTTTCCTGCACTTTCATTCATTAAGGGTGAAAAGTGGCTTATGTCAATTTTGAGCGTTTCAGAGCGAGAGAAGCGTCTTTTTGCATTGTACAATAGCATAAGCTGTATTTGTCTGAAAAAAGGTTTTTCACTGAGGTTTCTTAGCCTGAACAGGTTGAATTTGGGTCTTCTTGATGGCAAACAAGCTTTTTCCTGCACTTTCATTCATTAAAGGTGCAAACTGGCTTATGTCAATTTTGAGCGTTTCAGAGCGAGACAAGCGTCTTTTTGCATTGTGTAATAGCATAAGCTGTATTGGACTGAAAAAAGGTTTTTCGAGTAAGTTTTCTAGCCTGAAATGGTTGAATTTGGGTCTTCTTGATGGCAAACAAGGTCTTTCCTGCACTTTCATTCATTAAGGGTGAAAAGTGGCTTATGTCAATTTTGAGCGTTTCAGAGCGAGACAAGCGTCTTTTTGCATTGTGTAATAGCATAAGCTGTATTGGACTGAAAAAAGGTTTTTCGAGTAAGTTTGCTAGCCTGAACTGGTTGAATTTGGATCTTCTTGATGGCAAACAAGGTTTTTCCTGCACTTTCATTCATTAAGGGTGAAAAGTGGCTTATGTCAATTTTGAGCGTTTCAGAGCGAGAGAAGCGTCTTTTTGCATTGTACAATAGCATAAGCTGTATTTGTCTGAAAAAAGGTTTTTCACTGAGGTTTCTTAGCCTGAACAGGTTGAATTTGGATCTTCTTGATGGCAAACAAGCTTTTTCCTGCACTTTCATTCATTAAAGGTGCAAACTGGCTTATGTCAATTTTGAGCGTTTCAGAGCGAGACAAGCGTCTTTTTGCATTGTGTAATAGCATAAGCTGTATTGGACTGAAAAAAGGTTTTTCGAGTAAGTTTTCTAGCTTGAACTGGTTGAATTTGGATCTTCTTGATGGCAAACAAGGTTTTTCCTGCACTTTCATTCATTAAAGGTGCAAAGTGGCTTATGTCAATTTTGAGCGTTTCAGAGCGAGACAAGCGTCTTTTTGCATTGTGTAATAGCATAAGCTGTATTGGACTGAAAAAAGGTTTTTCACTGAGGTTTCCTAGCCTGAACTGGTTGAATTTGGATCTTCTTGATGGCAAACAAGGTTTTTCCTGCACTTTCATTCATTAAAGGTGCAAACTGGCTTATGTCAATTTTGAGCGTTTCAGAGCGAGACAAGCGTCTTTTTGCATTGTGTAATAGCATAAGCTGTATTGGACTGAAAAAAGGTTTTTCGAGTAAGTTTGCTAGCCTGAACTGGTTGAATTTGGATCTTCTTGATGGCAAACAAGGTTTTTCCTGCACTTTCATTCATTAAGGGTGAAAAGTGGCTTATGTCAATTTTGAGCGTTTCAGAGCGAGAGAAGCGTCTTTTTGCATTGTACAATAGCATAAGCTGTATTTGTCTGAAAAAAGGTTTTTCACTGAGGTTTTTTAGCCTGAACAGGTTGAATTTGGATCTTCTTGATGGCAAACAAGCTTTTTCCTGCACTTTCATTCATTAAAGGTGCAAAGTGGCTTATGTCAATTTTGAGCGTTTCAGAGCGAGACAAGCGTCTTTTTGCATTGTGTAATAGCATAAGCTGTATTGGACTGAAAAAAGGTTTTTCGAGTAAGTTTGCTAGCCTGAACTGGTTGAATTTGGATCTTCTTGATGGCAAACAAGGTTTTTCCTGCACTTTCATTCATTAAGGGTGAAAAGTGGCTTATGTCAATTTTGAGCGTTTCAGAGCGAGAGAAGCGTCTTTTTGCATTGTACAATAGCATAAGCTGTATTTGTCTGAAAAAAGGTTTTTCACTGAGGTTTCTTAGCCTGAACAGGTTGAATTTGGATCTTCTTGATGGCAAACAAGCTTTTTCCTGCACTTTCATTCATTAAAGGTGCAAACTGGCTTATGTCAATTTTGAGCGTTTCAGAGCGAGACAAGCGTCTTTTTGCATTGTGTAATAGCATAAGCTGTATTGGACTGAAAAAAGGTTTTTCGAGTAAGTTTTCTAGCCTGAAATGGTTGAATTTGGGTCTTCTTGATGGCAAACAAGGTCTTTCCTGCACTTTCATTCATTAAGGGTGAAAAGTGGCTTATGTCAATTTTGAGCGTTTCAGAGCGAGAGAAGCGTCTTTTTGCATTGTACAATAGCATAAGCTGTATTTGTCTGAAAAAAGGTTTTTCACTGAGGTTTCTTAGCCTGAACAGGTTGAATTTGGATCTTCTTGATGGCAAACAAGATTTTTCCTGCACTTTCATTCATTAAGGGTGAAAAGTGGCTTATGTCAATTTTGAGCGTTTCAGAGCGAGACAAGCGTCTTTTTGCATTGTGTAATAGCATAAGCTGTATTGGACTGAAAAAAGGTTTTTCACTGAGGTTTCCTAGCCTGAACTGGTTGAATTTGGATCTTCTTGATGGCAAACAAGGTTTTTCCTGCACTTTCATTCATTAAAGGTGCAAAGTGGCTTATGTCAATTTTGAGCGTTTCAGAGCGAGACAAGCGTCTTTTTGCATTGTGTAATAGCATAAGCTGTATTGGACTGAAAAAAGGTTTTTCGAGTAAGTTTGCTAGCCTGAACTGGTTGAATTTGGATCTTCTTGATGGCAAACAAGGTTTTTCCTTCACTTTCATTCATTAAGGGTGAAAAGTGGCTTATGTCAATTTTGAGCGTTTCAGAGCGAGAGAAGCGTCTTTTTGCATTGTACAATAGCATAAGCTGTATTTGTCTGAAAAAAGGTTTTTCACTGAGGTTTTTTAGCCTGAACAGGTTGAATTTGGATCTTCTTGATGGCAAACAAGCTTTTTCCTGCACTTTCATTCATTAAAGGTTCAAACTGGCTTATGTCAATTTTGAGCGTTTCAGAGCGAGACAAGCGTCTTTTTGCATTGTGTAATAGCATAAGCTGTATTGGACTGAAAAAAGGTTTTTCACTGAGGTTTCCTAGCCTGAACTGGTTGAATTTGGGTCTTCTTGATGGCAAACAAGGTTTTTCCTGCACTTTCATACATTAAAGGTGCAAAGTGGCTTATGTCAATTTTGAGCGTTTCAGAGCGAGACAAGCGTCTTTTTGCATTGTGTAATAGCATAAGCTGTATTGGACTGAAAAAAGGTTTTTCGAGTAAGTTTGCTAGCCTGAACTGGTTGAATTTGGATCTTCTTGATGGCAAACAAGGTTTTTCCTGCACTTTCATTCATTAAGGGTGAAAAGTGGCTTATGTCAATTTTGAGCGTTTCAGAGCGAGAGAAGCGTCTTTTTGCATTGTACAATAGCATAAGCTGTATTTGTCTGAAAAAAGGTTTTTCACTGAGGTTTTTTAGCCTGAACAGGTTGAATTTGGATCTTCTTGATGGCAAACAAGCTTTTTCCTGCACTTTCATTCATTAAAGGTGCAAAGTGGCTTATGTCAATTTTGAGCGTTTCAGAGCGAGACAAGCGTCTTTTTGCATTGTGTAATAGCATAAGCTGTATTGGACTGAAAAAAGGTTTTTCGAGTAAGTTTGCTAGCCTGAACTGGTTGAATTTGGATCTTCTTGATGGCAAACAAGCTTTTTCCTGCACTTTCATTCATTAAAGGTGCAAACTGGCTTATGTCAATTTTGAGCGTTTCAGAGCGAGACAAGCGTCTTTTTGCATTGTGTAATAGCATAAGCTGTATTGGACTGAAAAAAGGTTTTTCGAGTAAGTTTTCTAGCCTGAAATGGTTGAATTTGGGTCTTCTTGATGGCAAACAAGGTCTTTCCTGCACTTTCATTCATTAAGGGTGAAAAGTGGCTTATGTCAATTTTGAGCGTTTCAGAGCGAGACAAGCGTCTTTTTGCATTGTGTAATAGCATACGCTGTATTGGACTGAAAAAAGGTTTTTCACTGAGGTTTCCTAGCCTGAACTGGTTGAATTTGGGTCTTCTTGATGGCAAACAAGGTTTTTCCTGCACTTTCATTCATTAAGGGTGAAAAGTGGCTTATGTCAATTTTGAGCGTTTCAGAGCGAGAGAAGCGTCTTTTTGCATTGTACAATAGCATAAGCTGTATTTGTCTGAAAAAAGGTTTTTCACTGAGGTTTCTTAGCCTGAACAGGTTGAATTTGGGTCTTCTTGATGGCAAACAAGCTTTTTCCTGCACTTTCATTCATTAAAGGTGCAAACTGGCTTATGTCAATTTTGAGCGTTTCAGAGCGAGACAAGCGTCTTTTTGCATTGTGTAATAGCATAAGCTGTATTGGACTGAAAAAAGGTTTTTCGAGTAAGTTTTCTAGCCTGAAATGGTTGAATTTGGGTCTTCTTGATGGCAAACAAGGTCTTTCCTGCACTTTCATTCATTAAGGGTGAAAAGTGGCTTATGTCAATTTTGAGCGTTTCAGAGCGAGAGAAGCGTCTTTTTGCATTGTACAATAGCATAAGCTGTATTTGTCTGAAAAAAGGTTTTTCACTGAGGTTTTTTAGCCTGAACAGGTTGAATTTGGATCTTCTTGATGGCAAACAAGCTTTTTCCTGCACTTTCATTCATTAAAGGTTCAAACTGGCTTATGTCAATTTTGAGCGTTTCAGAGCGAGACAAGCGTCTTTTTGCATTGTGTAATAGCATAAGCTGTATTGGACTGAAAAAAGGTTTTTCACTGAGGTTTCCTAGCCTGAACTGGTTGAATTTGGGTCTTCTTGATGGCAAACAAGGTTTTTCCTGCACTTTCATTCATTAAAGGTGCAAAGTGGCTTATGTCAATTTTGAGCGTTTCAGAGCGAGACAAGCGTCTTTTTGCATTGTACAATAGCATAAGCTGTATTTGTCTGAAAAAAGGTTTTTCACTGAGGTTTCTTAGCCTGAACAGGTTGAATTTGGATCTTCTTGATGGCAAACAAGCTTTTTCCTGCACTTTCATTCATTAAAGGTGCAAACTGGCTTATGTCAATTTTGAGCGTTTCAGAGCGAGACAAGCGTCTTTTTGCATTGTGTAATAGCATAAGCTGTATTGGACTGAAAAAAGGTTTTTCACTGAGGTTTCCTAGCCTGAACTGGTTGAATTTGGGTCTTCTTGATGGCAAACAAGGTTTTTCCTGCACTTTCATACATTAAAGGTGCAAAGTGGCTTATGTCAATTTTGAGCGTTTCAGAGCGAGACAAGCGTCTTTTTGCATTGTGTAATAGCATAAGCTGTATTGGACTGAAAAAAGGTTTTTCGAGTAAGTTTGCTAGCCTGAACTGGTTGAATTTGGATCTTCTTGATGGCAAACAAGGTTTTTCCTGCACTTTCATTCATTAAGGGTGAAAAGTGGCTTATGTCAATTTTGAGCGTTTCAGAGCGAGAGAAGCGTCTTTTTGCATTGTACAATAGCATAAGCTGTATTTGTCTGAAAAAAGGTTTTTCACTGAGGTTTTTTAGCCTGAACAGGTTGAATTTGGATCTTCTTGATGGCAAACAAGCTTTTTCCTGCACTTTCATTCATTAAAGGTGCAAACTGGCTTATGGCAATTTTGAGCGTTTCAGAGCGAGAGAAGCGTCTTTTTGCATTGTACAATAGCATAAGCTGTATTTGTCTGAAAAAAGGTTTTTCACTGAGGTTTCTTAGCCTGAACAGGTTGAATTTGGATCTTCTTGATGGCAAACAAGATTTTTCCTGCACTTTCATTCATTAAGGGTGAAAAGTGGCTTATGTCAATTTTGAGCGTTTCAGAGCGAGACAAGCGTCTTTTTGCATTGTGTAATAGCATAAGCTGTATTGGACTGAAAAAAGGTTTTTCACTGAGGTTTCTTAGCCTGAACAGGTTGAATTTGGATCTTCTTGATGGCAAACAAGCTTTTTCCTGCACTTTCATTCATTAAAGGTGCAAACTGGCTTATGTCAATTTTGAGCGTTTCAGAGCGAGACAAGCGTCTTTTTGCATTGTGTAATAGCATAAGCTGTATTGGACTGAAAAAAGGTTTTTCGAGTAAGTTTTCTAGCCTGAAATGGTTGAATTTGGGTCTTCTTGATGGCAAACAAGGTCTTTCCTGCACTTTCATTCATTAAGGGTGAAAAGTGGCTTATGTCAATTTTGAGCGTTTCAGAGCGAGAGAAGCGTCTTTTTGCATTGTACAATAGCATAAGCTGTATTTGTCTGAAAAAAGGTTTTTCACTGAGGTTTTTTAGCCTGAACAGGTTGAATTTGGATCTTCTTGATGGCAAACAAGCTTTTTCCTGCACTTTCATTCATTAAAGGTTCAAACTGGCTTATGTCAATTTTGAGCGTTTCAGAGCGAGACAAGCGTCTTTTTGCATTGTGTAATAGCATAAGCTGTATTGGACTGAAAAAAGGTTTTTCACTGAGGTTTCCTAGCCTGAACTGGTTGAATTTGGGTCTTCTTGATGGCAAACAAGGTTTTTCCTGCACTTTCATTCATTAAAGGTGCAAAGTGGCTTATGTCAATTTTGAGCGTTTCAGAGCGAGACAAGCGTCTTTTTGCATTGTGTAATAGCATAAGCTGTATTGGACTGAAAAAAGGTTTTTCGAGTAAGTTTGCTAGCCTGAACTGGTTGAATTTGGATCTTCTTGATGGCAAACAAGGTTTTTCCTGCACTTTCATTCATTAAGGGTGAAAAGTGGCTTATGTCAATTTTGAGCGTTTCAGAGCGAGAGAAGCGTCTTTTTGCATTGTACAATAGCATAAGCTGTATTTGTCTGAAAAAAGGTTTTTCACTGAGGTTTCTTAGCCTGAACAGGTTGAATTTGGATCTTCTTGATGGCAAACAAGCTTTTTCCTGCACTTTCATTCATTAAAGGTGCAAACTGGCTTATGTCAATTTTGAGCGTTTCAGAGCGAGACAAGCGTCTTTTTGCATTGTGTAATAGCATAAGCTGTATTGGACTGAAAAAAGGTTTTTCGAGTAAGTTTTCTAGCTTGAACTGGTTGAATTTGGATCTTCTTGATGGCAAACAAGGTTTTTCCTGCACTTTCATTCATTAAAGGTGCAAAGTGGCTTATGTCAATTTTGAGCGTTTCAGAGCGAGAGAAGCGTCTTTTTGCATTGTACAATAGCATAAGCTGTATTTGTCTGAAAAAAGGTTTTTCACTGAGGTTTCTTAGCCTGAACAGGTTGAATTTGGATCTTCTTGATGGCAAACAAGATTTTTCCTGCACTTTCATTCATTAAGGGTGAAAAGTGGCTTATGTCAATTTTGAGCGTTTCAGAGCGAGACAAGCGTCTTTTTGCATTGTGTAATAGCATAAGCTGTATTGGACTGAAAAAAGGTTTTTCACTGAGGTTTCCTAGCCTGAACTGGTTGAATTTGGATCTTCTTGATGGCAAACAAGGTTTTTCCTGCACTTTCATTCATTAAAGGTGCAAACTGGCTTATGTCAATTTTGAGCGTTTCAGAGCGAGACAAGCGTCTTTTTGCATTGTGTAATAGCATAAGCTGTATTGGACTGAAAAAAGGTTTTTCGAGTAAGTTTGCTAGCCTGAACTGGTTGAATTTGGATCTTCTTGATGGCAAACAAGGTTTTTCCTGCACTTTCATTCATTAAGGGTGAAAAGTGGCTTATGTCAATTTTGAGCGTTTCAGAGCGAGAGAAGCGTCTTTTTGCATTGTACAATAGCATAAGCTGTATTTGTCTGAAAAAAGGTTTTTCACTGAGGTTTTTTAGCCTGAACAGGTTGAATTTGGATCTTCTTGATGGCAAACAAGCTTTTTCCTGCACTTTCATTCATTAAAGGTGCAAACTGGCTTATGTCAATTTTGAGCGTTTCAGAGCGAGACAAGCGTCTTTTTGCATTGTGTAATAGCATAAGCTGTATTGGACTGAAAAAAGGTTTTTCGAGTAAGTTTGCTAGCCTGAACTGGTTGAATTTGGATCTTCTTGATGGCAAACAAGCTTTTTCCTGCACTTTCATTCATTAAGGGTGAAAAGTGGCTTATGTCAATTTTGAGCGTTTCAGAGCGAGAGAAGCGTCTTTTTGCATTGTACAATAGCATAAGCTGTATTTGTCTGAAAAAAGGTTTTTCACTGAGGTTTTTTAGCCTGAACAGGTTGAATTTGGATCTTCTTGATGGCAAACAAGGTTTTTCCTGCACTTTCATTCATTAAAGGTGCAAACTAGCTCATGTCAATTTTGAGCGTTTCAGAGCGAGACAAGCGTCTTTTTGCATTGTGTAATAGCATAAGCTGTATTGGACTGAAAAAAGGTTTTTCGAGTAAGTTTTCTAGCCTGAAATGGTTGAATTTGGATCTTCTTGATGGCAAACGAGGTCTTTCCTGCACTTTCATTCATTAAAGGTGCAAAGTGGCTTATGTCAATTTTGAGCGTTTCAGAGCGAGAGAAGCGTCTTTTTGCATTGTACAATAGCATAAGCTGTATTTGTCTGAAAAAAGGTTTTTCACTGAGGTTTCTTAGCCTGAACAGGTTGAATTTGGATCTTCTTGATGGCAAACAAGATTTTTCCTGCACTTTCATTCATTAAGGGTGAAAAGTGGCTTATGTCAATTTTGAGCGTTTCAGAGCGAGACAAGCGTCTTTTTGCATTGTGTAATAGCATAAGCTGTATTGGACTGAAAAAAGGTTTTTCGAGTAAGTTTTCTAGCTTGAACTGGTTGAATTTGGATCTTCTTGATGGCAAACAAGGTTTTTCCTGCACTTTCATTCATTAAAGGTGCAAACTGGCTTATGTCAATTTTGAGCGTTTCAGAGCGAGACAAGCGTCTTTTTGCATTGTGTAATAGCATAAGCTGTATTGGACTGAAAAAAGGTTTTTCGAGTAAGTTTTCTAGCTTGAACTGGTTGAATTTGGATCTTCTTGATGGCAAACAAGGTTTTTCCTGCACTTTCATTCATTAAAGGTGCAAACTGGCTTATGTCAATTTTGAGCGTTTCAGAGCGATTGGAGCACGTTTTGGCACTCTGCAGTAGAGTAAGCTGTATTTGAGTGAAAAAAGGATTTTCAAGCAAGTTTACTAGCCTCGACTTGCTGAATTTGGATCTTTTTCATGGCAAACATGGTCTCACCGGTCCTTTAATTCATTTATGGTGAACACTCACTCATGTCAATTTTGAGCGTTTCAGAGCGATAGAAGCCTATTTTTGCACTGTGCAGTAACTAAAGTTGTATTTCACTATAAAAAGGTTTTTCACTGAGGTTTCCTAGCCTGAACAGGTTGAATTTGGATCTTCTTGATGGCAAACAAGGTTTTTCCTGCACTTTCATTCATTAAAGGTGCAAACTGGCTTATGTCAATTTTGAGCGTTTCAGAGCGAGACAAGCGTCTTTTTGCATTGTGTAATAGCACAAGCTGTATTGGACTGAAAAAAGGTTTTTCACTGAGGTTTCCTAGCCTGAACTGGTTGAATTTGGGTCTTCTTGATGGCAAACAAGGTTTTTCCTGCACTTTCATTCATTAAAGGTGCAAACTGGCTCATGTCAATTTTGAGCGTTTCAGAGCGAGACAAGCGTCTTTTTGCATTGTGTAATAGCATAAGCTGTATTGGACTGAAAAAAGGTTTTTCGAGTAAGTTTTCTAGCTTGAACTGGTTGAATTTGGATCTTCTTAATGGCAAACAAGGTTTTTCCTGCACTTTCTTTCATTAAAGGTGCAAACTGGCTTATGTCAATTTTGAGCGTTTCAGAGCCAGACAAGCGTCTTTTTGCATTGTGTAATAGCATAAGCTGTATTTGACTGAACAAAGGTTTTTCACTGAGGTTTTCTAGCCTGAACTGGTTGAATTTGGGTCTTCTTGATGGCAAACAAGGTTTTTCCTGCACTTTCATTCATTAAAGGTGCAAACTGGCTTATGTCAATTTTGAGCGTTTCAGAGCGAGACAAGCGTCTTTTTGCATTGTGTAATAGCATAAGCTGTATTGGACTGAAAAAAGGTTATTCGAGTAAGTTTTCTAGCCTGAACTGGTTGAATTTGGATCTTCTTGATGGCAAACAAGGTTTTTCCATATGAAATATGATCAAATTTGAAACAGAAATATCATATTTTATAGTTCATTTCCAGCAGCAGACCAGCAGGTCCTGCAGCATGTGACCTCGTGCTCTCTACAAATGCATCTGTTACACTTGGTGCAGGTGGGTAGAAGACCTCTATTTTAGAATTGTGCACAACCAGCACTCACCTCTACTTCTGGTCGAGCTGGTGGCAGCAGGGGCAATGGCGGTGTCGGTGGTTTCTGCTAGGGCAGCAACAGTGGTCTGTAACTTCACCACCATGGCAGCAGCATGTCGGTCATCGAATCGGAGGCTGGCGCTTATCATTTGAAATCGTTTGTGGGACATGGTGGCCCTGAAGACTGGTCTCCCACAGACCTTTGGACCGGTACATACCTGCCAGGATGAGAAGTCGAATATTATGGGCATCCATATCACTCCATCCTGACACTGTACGCCTCCGTGTAAGGTTTGTCATTTGCAAAATCAGCTGGATCATGTCAGGAGTGAAGAAAGGGTCAAAAGAGGATGACACATCATGGATTCTTGATATGGCATATCTCGTGGGCCCTGGCATCATGCAGGTTAGCCTGAATGTAGCGCAGCGTCTCGGCATGAGATGGAGACTAGACTTGCCTGTTATTCGCTGTCCGCTCACTGTAAGGATCGGCAGATTCCCCAGTGTCTTCTCCACTTTCAGAGGAACTCACAGAAGTGGGCTCCAGTGAGCATTCTGTGTCAGACTCCCCCTCGAGATTGTGTCTTCTGCAGATGAGTCCTGCAGCTCGCTGGCAGATAAAGGCTGCAGGTCTTTCTCCTTCTCTGCTCACTAATGAAATGACTCCTCAGCCAAGCTGCATGTTTATCTTTGCCTGTGAAAGCAGCCAGGTGCATAAACACAGTGACAGTTGTTTTTGTTTTTGTTTTGGAGTACAGCAAAGGCAAGAGGCCATGTTTTTACTCAAGCGGCTCTTCAAAGACACATGAAAGACATCTTTCAAAAAATGCCATTTTTTCACCATTAAAAGATCAATGCGTGGTTACAGATTCACACACACTCTCTCTCTCTCTCACACACACACACACACACGCACAGGCGCGCAAACACACACACACACACACACACACAAGAAAACTCTTGGGGTCGGCTAATAGTCACAGCGCTGCATAATATAAATGGCAAAAAGTACAAGTGAAACCATGTTTGACGTGAGCCAGTTTTCACCATAAATGAATTGAAACACAGGTGAAATGTTTTTTGACATGAACAAGATCCAAATTCAACCAGTTCAGGCTAGGAGAACTCAGTGAAAAACCCTTTTTCAGTCAAATACAACTTTAGTTACTGCACAGTGCAAAAAGAGGCTTCTATCGCTCTGAAACGCTCAAAATTGACATGAGTGAGTATTCACCATAAATGAATTAAAGGACCGGTGAGGCCATGTTTGCCATGAAAAAGATCCAAATTCAGCAAGTCCAGGCTAGGAAACTTGCTTGAAAATCCTTTTTTCAGTCAAATACAGCTTATGCTATTACACAATCCAAAAAGACGCTTGTCTCGCTCTGAAACGCTCAAAATTGACATAAGCCAGTTTGCACCTTTAATGAATGAAAGTGCAGGAAAAACCTTGTTTGCCATCAAGAAGATCCAAATTCAGCAAGTTCAGGCTAGGAAACCTCAGTGAAAAACATTTTTATAGTAAAAATACAACTTGAGTTACTGTACAGTGCAAAAAGAGGCTTCTATCGCTCTGAAACGCTCAAAATTGACATAAGCCAGTTTGCACCTTTAATGAATGAAAGTGCAGGAAAAACCTTGTTTGCCATCAAGAAGATCCAAATTCAACCAGTTCAGGCTAGGAAACCTCAGTGAAAAACCTTTTTATGGTGAAATACAACTTTAGTTACTGCACAGTGCAAAAAGAGGCTTCTATCGCTCTGAAACGCTCAAAATTGACATGAGTGAGTGTTCACCATAAATGAATTAAAAGACAGGTGAGACCATGTTTGCCATGAAATAGATCCAAATTCAGCAAGTCCAGGCAAGGAAACTTGTTTGAAAATCCTTTTTTTCAGTAAAATTCAGCTTTCTCTACTGCCCAGTGCAAAAAGACGCTTCTATCGCTCTGAAACGCTCAAAATTGACATAAGCCAGTTTGCACCTTTAATGAATGAAAGTGCAGGAAAAACCTTGTTTGCCATCAAGAAGATCAAAATTCAACCAGTTCAGGCTAGGAAACTTGCTTGAAAATCCCTTTTCTCAGTGAAATACAGCTTACTCTACTGCAGAGTGCCAAAACTTGCTCCTATCGCTCTGAAACGCTCAAAATTGACATAAGCCAGTTTGCACCTTTAATGAATGAAAGTGCAGGAAAAACCTTGTTCGCCATCAAGAAGATCAAAATTCAACCAGTTCAGGCTAGGAGAACTCAGTGAAAAACCTTTTTATAGTGAAATACAACTTTAGTTACTGCACAGTGCAAAAAGAGGCTTCTATCGCTCTGAAACGCTCAAAATTGACATGAGTGAGTGTTCACCATAAATGAATTAAAGGACCGGTGAGACCATGTTTGCCATGAAAAAGATCCAAATTCAGCAAGTCCAGGCTAGGAAATTTGTTTGAAAATCCTTTTTTCAGTAAAATTCAGCTTTCTCTACTGCACAGTGCAAAAAGACGCTTCAATCGCTCTGAAACGCTCAAAATTGACATGAGTGAGTGTTCACCATAAATGAATTAAAAGACAGGTGAGACCATGTTTGCCATGAAATAGATCCAAATTCAGCAAGTCCAGGCAAGGAAACTTGTTTGAAAATCCTTTTTTTCATTAAAATTCAGCTTTCTCTACTGCCCAGTGCAAAAAGACGCTTCTATCGCTCTGAAACGCTCAAAATTGACATAAGCCAGTTTGCACCTTTAATGAATGAAAGTGCAGGAAAAACCTTGTTTGCCATCAAGAAGATCAAAATTCAACCAGTTCAGGCTAGGAAACTTGCTTGAAAATCCCTTTTCTCAGTGAAATACAGCTTACTCTACTGCAGAGTGCCAAAACTTGCTCCTATCGTTCTGAAACGCTCAAAATTGACATAAGCCAGTTTTCACCTCTAATGAATGAAAGTAGAGGAAAAACCTTGTTTGCCATCAAGAAGATCCAAATTCAACCAGTTCAGGCTAGGAAACTTGCTTGAAAATCCTTTTTTCACTCAAATACAGCTTACTCTACTGCAGAGTGCCAAAACTTGCTCCTATCGCTCTGAAACGCTCAAAATTGACATAAGCCAGTTTGCACCTTTAATGAATGAAAGTGCAGGAAAAACCTTGTTTGCCATCAAGAAGATCCAAATTCAACCAGTTCAGGCAAGGAAACCTCAGTGAAAAACCTTTTTTCAGTCCCATACAGCTTATGCTATTACACAATGCAAAAAGACGCTTGTCTCGCTCTGAAACGCTCAAAATTGACATAAGACAGTTTGCACCTTTAATGAATGAAAGTGCAGGAAAAACCTTGTTTGCCATCAAGAAGATCCAAATTCAACCAGTTCAGGCTAGGAAACCTCAGTGAAAAACCTTTTTATAGTGAAATACAACTTTAGTTACTGCACAGTGCAAAAAGACGCTTCTATCGCTCTGAAACGCTCAAAATTGACATGAGTGAGTATTCACCATAAATGAATTAAAGGACCGGTGAGACCATGTTTGCCATGAAAAAGATCCAAATTCAGCAAGTCCAGGCTAGGAAACTTGCTTGAAAATCCTTTTTTCACTCAAATACAGCTTACTCTACTGCAGAGTGCCAAAACGTGCTCCAATCGCTCTGAAACGCTCAAAATTGACATAAGCCAGTTTGCACCTTTAATGAATGAAAGTGCAGGAAAAACCTTGTTTGCCATCAAGAAGATCCAAATTCAACCAGTTCAGGCTAGGAAACCTCAGTGAAAAACCTTTTTATAGTGAAATACAACTTTAGTTACTGCACAGTGCAAAAAGAGGCTTCTATCGCTCTGAAACGCTCAAAATTGACATGAGTGAGTATTCACCATAAATGAATTAAAGGACCGGTGAGGCCATGTTTGCCATGAAAAAGATCCAAATTCAGCAAGTCCAGGCAAGGAAACTTGTTTGAAAATCCTTTTTTCAGTAAAATTCAGCTTTCTCTACTGCACAGTGCAAAAAGACGCTTCTATCGCTCTGAAACGCTCAAAATTGACATAAGCCAGTTTGCACCTTTAATGAATGAAAGTGCAGGAAAAACCTTGTTTGCCATCAAGAAGATCCAAATTCAACCAGTTCAGGCTAGGAAACTTGCTTGAAAATCCTTTTTTCACTCAAATACAGCTTACTCTACTGCAGAGTGCCAAAACTTGCTCCTATCGCTCTGAAACGCTCAAAATTGACATAAGCCAGTTTGCACCTTTAATGAATGAAAGTGCAGGAAAAAGCTTGTTTGCCATCAAGAAGATCCAAATTCAACCAGTTCAGGCAAGGAAACCTCAGTGAAAAACCTTTTTTCAGTCCCATACAGCTTATGCTATTACACAATGCAAAAAGACGCTTGTCTCGCTCTGAAACGCTCAAAATTGACATAAGCCAGTTTGCACCTTTAATGAATGAAAGTGCAGGAAAAACCTTGTTCGCCATCAAGAAGATCCAAATTCAACCAGTTCAGGCTAGGAAACTTGCTTGAAAATCCCTTTTTCAGTGAAATAAAGCTTTCTCTACTGCACAGTGCAAAAAGACGCTTCTATTGCTCTGAAACGCTCAAAATTGACATAAGCCAGTTTGCACCTTTAATGAATGAAAGTGCAGGAAAAACCTTGTTTGCCATCAAGAAGATCCAAATTCAACCAGTTCAGGCTAGGAGAACTCAGTGAAAAACCTTTTTATAGTGAAATACAACTTTAGTTACTGCACAGTGCAAAAAGAGGCTTCTATCGCTCTGAAACGCTCAAAATTGACATGAGTGAGTGTTCACCATAAATGAATTAAAAGACAGGTGAGACCATGTTTGCCATGAAAAAGATCCAAATTCAGCAAGTCCAGGCTAGGAAATTTGTTTGAAAATCCTTTTTTCAGTAAAATTCAGCTTTCTCTACTGCACAGTGCAAAAAGACGCTTCAATCGCTCTGAAACGCTCAAAATTGACATGAGTGAGTGTTCACCATAAATGAATTAAAAGACAGGTGAGACCATGTTTGCCATGAAATAGATCCAAATTCAGCAAGTCCAGGCAAGGAAACTTGTTTGAAAATCCTTTTTTCAGTAAAATTCAGCTTTCTCTACTGCACAGTGCAAAAAGACGCTTCTATCGCTCTGAAACGCTCAAAATTGACATAAGCCAGTTTGCACCTTTAATGAATGAAAGTGCAGGAAAAACCTTGTTTGCCATCAAGAAGATCCAAATTCAACCAGTTCAGGCTAGGAAACCTCAGTGAAAAACCTTTTTATAGTGAAATACAACTTTAGTTACTGCACAGTGCAAAAAGAGCCTTCTATCGCTCTGAAACGCTCAAAATTGACATGAGTGAGTGTTCACCATAAATGAATTAAAGGACCGGTGAGACCATGTTTGCCATGAAAAAGATCCAAATTCAGCAAGTCCAGGCTAGGAAACTTGCTTGAAAATCCTTTTTTCACTCAAATACAGCTTACTCTACTGCACAGTGCCAAAACTTGCTCCTATCGCTCTGAAACGCTCAAAATTGACATAAGCCAGTTTGCACCTTTAATGAATGAAAGTGCAGGAAAAAGCTTGTTTGCCATCAAGAAGATCCAAATTCAACCAGTTCAGGCAAGGAAACCTCAGTGAAAAACCTTTTTTCAGTCCCATACAGCTATTACACAATGCAAAAAGACGCTTGTCTCGCTCTGAAACGCTCAAAATTGACATAAGCCAGTTTGCACCTTTAATGAATGAAAGTGCAGGAAAAACCTTGTTTGCCATCAAGAAGATCCAAATTCAACCAGTTCAGGCTAGGAAACTTGCTTGAAAATCCCTTTTTCAGTGAAATACAGCTTACTCTACTGCAGAGTGCCAAAACTTGCTCCTATCGCTCTGAAACGCTCAAAATTGACATAAGCCAGTTTGCACCTTTAATGAATGAAAGTGCAGGAAAAACCTTGTTTGCCATCAAGAAGATCCAAATTCAACCAGTTCAGGGAAACCTCAGTGAAAAACCTTTTTATAGTGAAATACAACTTTAGTTACTGCACAGTGCAAAAAGAGGCTTCTATCGCTCTGAAACGCTCAAAATTGACATGAGTGAGTGTTCACCATAAATGAATTAAAAGACAGGTGAGACCATGTTTGCCATGAAATAGATCCAAATTCAGCAAGTCCAGGCAAGGAAACTTGTTTGAAAATCCTTTTTTCAGTAAAATTCAGCTTTCTCTACTGCACAGTGCAAAAAGACGCTTCTATCGCTCTGAAACGCTCAAAATTGACATAAGCCAGTTTGCACCTTTAATGAATGAAAGTGCAGGAAAAACCTTGTTTGCCATCAAGAAGATCCAAATTCAACCAGTTCAGGCTAGGAAACTTGCTTGAAAATCCTTTTTTCACTCAAATACAGCTTACTCTACTGCAGAGTGCCAAAACTTGCTCCTATCGCTCTGAAACGCTCAAAATTGACATAAGCCAGTTTGCACCTTTAATGAATGAAAGTGCAGGAAAAAGCTTGTTTGCCATCAAGAAGATCCAAATTCAACCAGATCAGGCAAGGAAACCTCAGTGAAAAACCTTTTTTCAGTCCCATACAGCTTATGCTATTACACAATGCAAAAAGACGCTTGTCTCGCTCTGAAACGCTCAAAATTGACATAAGCCAGTTTGCACCTTTAATGAATGAAAGTGCAGGAAAAACCTTGTTCGCCATCAAGAAGATCCAAATTCAACCAGTTCAGGCTAGGAAACTTGCTTGAAAATCCCTTTTTCAGTGAAATAAAGCTTTCTCTACTGAACAGTGCAAAAAGACGCTTCTATCGCTCTGAAACGCTCAAAATTGACATAAGCCAGTTTGCACCTTTAATGAATGAAAGTGCAGGAAAAACCTTGTTTGCCATCAAGAAGATCCAAATTCAACCAGTTCAGGCTAGGAGAACTCAGTGAAAAACCTTTTTATAGTGAAATACAACTTTAGTTACTGCACAGTGCAAAAAGAGGCTTCTATCGCTCTGAAACGCTCAAAATTGACATGAGTGAGTGTTCACCATAAATGAATTAAAAGACAGGTGAGACCATGTTTGCCATGAAAAAGATCCAAATTCAGCAAGTCCAGGCTAGGAAATTTGTTTGAAAATCCTTTTTTCAGTAAAATTCAGCTTTCTCTACTGCACAGTGCAAAAAGACGCTTCAATCGCTCTGAAACGCTCAAAATTGACATGAGTGAGTGTTCACCATAAATGAATTAAAAGACAGGTGAGACCATGTTTGCCATGAAATAGATCCAAATTCAGCAAGTCCAGGCAAGGAAACTTGTTTGAAAATCCCTTTTCTCAGTGAAATACAGCTTACTCTACTGCAGAGTGCCAAAACTTGCTCCTATCGTTCTGAAACGCTCAAAATTGACATAAGCCAGTTTTCACCTCTAATGAATGAAAGTACAGGAAAAACCTTGTTTGCCATCAAGAAGATCCAAATTCAACCAGTTCAGGCTAGGAAACCTCAGTGAAAAACCTTTTTATAGTGAAATACAACTTTAGTTACTGCACAGTGCAAAAAGAGCCTTCTATCGCTCTGAAACGCTCAAAATTGACATGAGTGAGTGTTCACCATAAATGAATTAAAGGACCGGTGAGACCATGTTTGCCATGAAAAAGATCCAAATTCAGCAAGTCCAGGCTAGGAAACTTGCTTGAAAATCCTTTTTTCACTCAAATACAGCTTACTCTACTGCACAGTGCCAAAACTTGCTCCTATCGCTCTGAAACGCTCAAAATTGACATAAGCCAGTTTGCACCTTTAATGAATGAAAGTGCAGGAAAAAGCTTGTTTGCCATCAAGAAGATCCAAATTCAACCAGTTCAGGCAAGGAAACCTCAGTGAAAAACCTTTTTTCAGTCCCATACAGCTATTACACAATGCAAAAAGACGCTTGTCTCGCTCTGAAACGCTCAAAATTGACATAAGCCAGTTTGCACCTTTAATGAATGAAAGTGCAGGAAAAACCTTGTTTGCCATCAAGAAGATCCAAATTCAACCAGTTCAGGCTAGGAAACTTGCTTGAAAATCCCTTTTCTCAGTGAAATACAGCTTACTCTACTGCAGAGTGCCAAAACTTGCTCCTATCGTTCTGAAACGCTCAAAATTGACATAAGCCAGTTTTCACCTCTAATGAATGAAAGTACAGGAAAAACCTTGTTTGCCATCAAGAAGATCCAAATTCAACCAGTTCAGGCTAGGAAACCTCAGTGAAAAACCTTTTTATAGTGAAATACAACTTTAGTTACTGCACAGTGCAAAAAGAGGCTTGTCTCCCTCTGAAACGCTCAAAATTGACATAAGCCAGTTTGCACCTTTAATGAATGAAAGTGCAGGAAAAACCTTGTTTGCCATCAAGAAGATCCAAATTCAACCAGTTCAGGCTAGGAAACCTCA
This sequence comes from Pagrus major, assembly GCF_040436345.1. Taxonomy (NCBI): domain Eukaryota; kingdom Metazoa; phylum Chordata; class Actinopteri; order Spariformes; family Sparidae; genus Pagrus; species Pagrus major. Next base: position 1,307,981 of record NC_133233.1, read on the forward strand.
GTGAAAAACCTTTTTATAGTGAAATACAACTTTAGTTACTGCACAGTGCAAAAAGAGGCTTCTATCGCTCTGAAACGCTCAAAATTGACATGAGTGAGTATTCACCATAAATGAATTAAAAGACAGGTGAGACCATGTTTGCCATGAAATAGATCCAAATTCAGCAAGTCCAGGCTAGGAAACTTGTTTGAAAATCCTTTTTTCAGTAAAATTCAGCTTTCTCTACTGCACAGTGCAAAAAGACGCTTCTATCGCTCTGAAACGCTCAAAATTGACATAAGCCAGTTTGCACCTTTAATGAATGAAAGTGCAGGAAAAACCTTGTTTGCCATCAAGAAGATCCAAATTCAACCAGTTCAGGCTAGGAAACTTGCTTGAAAATCCTTTTTTCACTCAAATACAGCTTACTCTACTGCAGAGTGCCAAAACTTGCTCCTATCGCTCTGAAACGCTCAAAATTGACATAAGCCAGTTTGCACCTTTAATGAATGAAAGTGCAGGAAAAACCTTGTTTGCCATCAAGAAGATCCAAATTCAACCAGTTCAGGGAAACCTCAGTGAAAAACCTTTTTATAGTGAAATACAACTTTAGTTACTGCACAGTGCAAAAAGAGGCTTCTATCGCTCTGAAACGCTCAAAATTGACAAGAGTGAGTGTTCACCATAAATGAATTAAAGGACCGGTGAGACCATGTTTGCCATGAAAAAGATCCAAATTCAGCAAGTCCAGGCTAGGAAACTTGCTTGAAAATCCTTTTTTCACTCAAATACAGCTTACTCTACTGCAGAGTGCCAAAACGTGCTCCAATCGCTCTGAAACGCTCAAAATTGACATAAGCCAGTTTGCACCTTTAATGAATGAAAGTGCAGGAAAAACCTTGTTTGCCATCAAGAAGATCCAAATTCAACCAGTTCAGGCTAGGAAACTTGCTTGAAAATCCTTTTTTCACTCAAATACAGCTTACTCTACTGCAGAGTGCCAAAACTTGCTCCTATCGCTCTGAAACGCTCAAATTTGACATAAGCCAGTTTGCACCTTTAATGAATGAAAGTGCAGGAAAAACCTTGTTTGCCATCAAGAAGATCCAAATTCAACCAGTTCAGGGAAACCTCAGTGAAAAACCTTTTTATAGTGAAATACAACTTTAGTTACTGCACAGTGCAAAAAGAGGCTTCTATCGCTCTGAAACGCTCAAAATTGACATGAGTGAGTCTTCACCATAAATGAATTAAAAGACAGGTGAGACCATGTTTGCCATGAAATAGATCCAAATTCAGCAAGTCCAGGCAAGGAAACTTGTTTGAAAATCCTTTTTTCAGTAAAATTCAGCTTTCTCTACTGCACAGTGCAAAAAGACGCTTCTATCGCTCTGAAACGCTCAAAATTGACATAAGCCAGTTTGCACCTTTAATGAATGAAAGTGCAGGAAAAACCTTGTTTGCCATCAAGAAGATCCAAATTCAACCAGTTCAGGCTAGGAAACTTGCTTGAAAATCCTTTTTTCACTCAAATACAGCTTACTCTACTGCAGAGTGCCAAAACTTGCTCCTATCGCTCTGAAACGCTCAAAATTGACATAAGCCAGTTTGCACCTTTAATGAATGAAAGTGCAGGAAAAACCTTGTTTGCCATCAAGAAGATCCAAATTCAACCAGTTCAGGCAAGGAAACCTCAGTGAAAAACCTTTTTTCAGTCCCATACAGCTTATGCTATTACACAATGCAAAAAGACGCTTGTCTCGCTCTGAAACGCTCAAAATTGACATAAGACAGTTTGCACCTTTAATGAATGAAAGTGCAGGAAAAACCTTGTTTGCCATCAAGAAGATCCAAATTCAACCAGTTCAGGCTAGGAAACTTGCTTGAAAATCCTTTTTTCACTCAAATACAGCTTACTCTACTGCAGAGTGCCAAAACTTGCTCCTATCGCTCTGAAACGCTCAAAATTGACATAAGCCAGTTTGCACCTTTAATGAATGAAAGTGCAGGAAAAACCTTGTTTGCCATCAAGAAGATCCAAATTCAACCAGTTCAGGGAAACCTCAGTGAAAAACCTTTTTATAGTGAAATACAACTTTAGTTACTGCACAGTGCAAAAAGAGGCTTCTATCGCTCTGAAACGCTCAAAATTGACATGAGTGAGTGTTCACCATAAATGAATTAAAGGACCGGTGAGACCATGTTTGCCATGAAAAAGATCCAAATTCAGCAAGTCCAGGCTAGGAAACTTGCTTGAAAATCCTTTTTTCACTCAAATACAGCTTACTCTACTGCAGAGTGCCAAAACGTGCTCCAATCGCTCTGAAACGCTCAAAATTGACATAAGCCAGTTTGCACCTTTAATGAATGAAAGTGCAGGAAAAACCTTGTTTGCCATCAAGAAGATCCAAATTCAACCAGTTCAGGCTAGGAAACTTGCTTGAAAATCCTTTTTTCACTCAAATACAGCTTACTCTACTGCAGAGTGCCAAAACTTGCTCCTATCGCTCTGAAACGCTCAAATTTGACATAAGCCAGTTTGCACCTTTAATGAATGAAAGTGCAGGAAAAACCTTGTTTGCCATCAAGAAGATCCAAATTCAACCAGTTCAGGGAAACCTCAGTGAAAAACCTTTTTATAGTGAAATACAACTTTAGTTACTGCACAGTGCAAAAAGAGGCTTCTATCGCTCTGAAACGCTCAAAATTGACATGAGTGAGTCTTCACCATAAATGAATTAAAAGACAGGTGAGACCATGTTTGCCATGAAATAGATCCAAATTCAGCAAGTCCAGGCAAGGAAACTTGTTTGAAAATCCTTTTTTCAGTAAAATTCAGCTTTCTCTACTGCACAGTGCAAAAAGACGCTTCTATCGCTCTGAAACGCTCAAAATTGACATAAGCCAGTTTGCACCTTTAATGAATGAAAGTGCAGGAAAAACCTTGTTTGCCATCAAGAAGATCCAAATTCAACCAGTTCAGGCTAGGAAACTTGCTTGAAAATCCTTTTTTCACTCAAATACAGCTTACTCTACTGCAGAGTGCCAAAACTTGCTCCTATCGCTCTGAAACGCTCAAAATTGACATAAGCCAGTTTGCACCTTTAATGAATGAAAGTGCAGGAAAAACCTTGTTTGCCATCAAGAAGATCCAAATTCAACCAGTTCAGGCAAGGAAACCTCAGTGAAAAACCTTTTTTCAGTCCCATACAGCTTATGCTATTACACAATGCAAAAAGACGCTTGTCTCGCTCTGAAACGCTCAAAATTGACATAAGACAGTTTGCACCTTTAATGAATGAAAGTGCAGGAAAAACCTTGTTTGCCATCAAGAAGATCCAAATTCAACCAGTTCAGGCTAGGAAACCTCAGTGAAAAACCTTTTTATAGTGAAATACAACTTTAGTTACTGCACAGTGCAAAAAGACGCTTCTATCGCTCTGAAACGCTCAAAATTGACATGAGTGAGTATTCACCATAAATGAATTAAAGGACCGGTGAGACCATGTTTGCCATGAAAAAGATCCAAATTCAGCAAGTCCAGGCTAGGAAACTTGCTTGAAAATCCTTTTTTCACTCAAATACAGCTTACTCTACTGCAGAGTGCCAAAACGTGCTCCAATCGCTCTGAAACGCTCAAAATTGACATAAGCCAGTTTGCACCTTTAATGAATGAAAGTGCAGGAAAAACCTTGTTTGCCATCAAGAAGATCCAAATTCAACCAGTTCAGGCAAGGAAACCTCAGTGAAAAACCTTTTTTCAGTCCAATACAGCTTATGCTATTACACAATGCAAAAAGACGCTTGTCTCCCTCTGAAACGCTCAAAATTGACATAAGCCAGTTTGCACCTTTAATGAATGAAAGTGCAGGAAAAACCTTGTTTGCCATCAAGAAGATCCAAATTCAACCAGTTCAGGCTAGGAAACTTGCTTGAAAATCCTTTTTTCACTCAAATACAGCTTACTCTACTGCAGAGTGCCAAAACTTGCTCCTATCGCTCTGAAACGCTCAAATTTGACATAAGCCAGTTTGCACCTTTAATGAATGAAAGTGCAGGAAAAACCTTGTTTGCCATCAAGAAGATCCAAATTCAACCAGTTCAGGCTAGGAAACTTGCTTGAAAATCCTTTTTTCACTCAAATACAGCTTACTCTACTGCAGAGTGCCAAAACTTGCTCCTATCGCTCTGAAACGCTCAAAATTGACATAAGCCAGTTTGCACCTTTAATGAATGAAAGTGCAGGAAAAACCTTGTTTGCCATCAAGAAGATCCAAATTCAACCAGTTCAGGGAAACCTCAGTGAAAAACCTTTTTATAGTGAAATACAACTTTAGTTACTGCACAGTGCAAAAAGAGGCTTCTATCGCTCTGAAACGCTCAAAATTGACATGAGTGAGTCTTCACCATAAATGAATTAAAAGACAGGTGAGACCATGTTTGCCATGAAATAGATCCAAATTCAGCAAGTCCAGGCAAGGAAACTTGTTTGAAAATCCTTTTTTCAGTAAAATTCAGCTTTCTCTACTGCACAGTGCAAAAAGACGCTTCTATCGCTCTGAAACGCTCAAAATTGACATAAGCCAGTTTGCACCTTTAATGAATGAAAGTGCAGGAAAAACCTTGTTTGCCATCAAGAAGATCCAAATTCAACCAGTTCAGGCTAGGAAACTTGCTTGAAAATCCTTTTTTCACTCAAATACAGCTTACTCTACTGCAGAGTGCCAAAACTTGCTCCTATCGCTCTGAAACGCTCAAAATTGACATAAGCCAGTTTGCACCTTTAATGAATGAAAGTGCAGGAAAAACCTTGTTTGCCATCAAGAAGATCCAAATTCAACCAGTTCAGGCAAGGAAACCTCAGTGAAAAACCTTTTTTCAGTCCCATACAGCTTATGCTATTACACAATGCAAAAAGACGCTTGTCTCGCTCTGAAACGCTCAAAATTGACATAAGACAGTTTGCACCTTTAATGAATGAAAGTGCAGGAAAAACCTTGTTTGCCATCAAGAAGATCCAAATTCAACCAGTTCAGGCTAGGAAACCTCAGTGAAAAACCTTTTTATAGTGAAATACAACTTTAGTTACTGCACAGTGCAAAAAGAGGCTTCTATCGCTCTGAAACGCTCAAAATTGACATGAGTGAGTGTTCACCATAAATGAATTAAAGGACCGGTGAGACCATGTTTGCCATGAAAAAGATCCAAATTCAGCAAGTCCAGGCTAGGAAACTTGCTTGAAAATCCTTTTTTCACTCAAATACAGCTTACTCTACTGCAGAGTGCCAAAACGTGCTCCAATCGCTCTGAAACGCTCAAAATTGACATAAGCCAGTTTGCACCTTTAATGAATGAAAGTGCAGGAAAAACCTTGTTTGCCATCAAGAAGATCCAAATTCAACCAGTTCAGGCTAGGAAACTTGCTTGAAAATCCTTTTTTCACTCAAATACAGCTTACTCTACTGCAGAGTGCCAAAACTTGCTCCTATCGCTCTGAAACGCTCAAATTTGACATAAGCCAGTTTGCACCTTTAATGAATGAAAGTGCAGGAAAAACCTTGTTTGCCATCAAGAAGATCCAAATTCAACCAGTTCAGGGAAACCTCAGTGAAAAACCTTTTTATAGTGAAATACAACTTTAGTTACTGCACAGTGCAAAAAGAGGCTTCTATCGCTCTGAAACGCTCAAAATTGACATGAGTGAGTCTTCACCATAAATGAATTAAAAGACAGGTGAGACCATGTTTGCCATGAAATAGATCCAAATTCAGCAAGTCCAGGCAAGGAAACTTGTTTGAAAATCCTTTTTTCAGTAAAATTCAGCTTTCTCTACTGCACAGTGCAAAAAGACGCTTCTATCGCTCTGAAACGCTCAAAATTGACATAAGCCAGTTTGCACCTTTAATGAATGAAAGTGCAGGAAAAACCTTGTTTGCCATCAAGAAGATCCAAATTCAACCAGTTCAGGCTAGGAAACTTGCTTGAAAATCCTTTTTTCACTCAAATACAGCTTACTCTACTGCAGAGTGCCAAAACTTGCTCCTATCGCTCTGAAACGCTCAAAATTGACATAAGCCAGTTTGCACCTTTAATGAATGAAAGTGCAGGAAAAACCTTGTTTGCCATCAAGAAGATCCAAATTCAACCAGTTCAGGCAAGGAAACCTCAGTGAAAAACCTTTTTTCAGTCCCATACAGCTTATGCTATTACACAATGCAAAAAGACGCTTGTCTCGCTCTGAAACGCTCAAAATTGACATAAGACAGTTTGCACCTTTAATGAATGAAAGTGCAGGAAAAACCTTGTTTGCCATCAAGAAGATCCAAATTCAACCAGTTCAGGCTAGGAAACTTGCTTGAAAATCCTTTTTTCACTCAAATACAGCTTACTCTACTGCAGAGTGCCAAAACTTGCTCCTATCGCTCTGAAACGCTCAAAATTGACATAAGCCAGTTTGCACCTTTAATGAATGAAAGTGCAGGAAAAACCTTGTTTGCCATCAAGAAGATCCAAATTCAACCAGTTCAGGGAAACCTCAGTGAAAAACCTTTTTATAGTGAAATACAACTTTAGTTACTGCACAGTGCAAAAAGAGGCTTCTATCGCTCTGAAACGCTCAAAATTGACATGAGTGAGTGTTCACCATAAATGAATTAAAGGACCGGTGAGACCATGTTTGCCATGAAAAAGATCCAAATTCAGCAAGTCCAGGCTAGGAAACTTGCTTGAAAATCCTTTTTTCACTCAAATACAGCTTACTCTACTGCAGAGTGCCAAAACGTGCTCCAATCGCTCTGAAACGCTCAAAATTGACATAAGCCAGTTTGCACCTTTAATGAATGAAAGTGCAGGAAAAACCTTGTTTGCCATCAAGAAGATCCAAATTCAACCAGTTCAGGCTAGGAAACTTGCTTGAAAATCCTTTTTTCACTCAAATACAGCTTACTCTACTGCAGAGTGCCAAAACTTGCTCCTATCGCTCTGAAACGCTCAAATTTGACATAAGCCAGTTTGCACCTTTAATGAATGAAAGTGCAGGAAAAACCTTGTTTGCCATCAAGAAGATCCAAATTCAACCAGTTCAGGGAAACCTCAGTGAAAAACCTTTTTATAGTGAAATACAACTTTAGTTACTGCACAGTGCAAAAAGAGGCTTCTATCGCTCTGAAACGCTCAAAATTGACATGAGTGAGTCTTCACCATAAATGAATTAAAAGACAGGTGAGACCATGTTTGCCATGAAATAGATCCAAATTCAGCAAGTCCAGGCAAGGAAACTTGTTTGAAAATCCTTTTTTCAGTAAAATTCAGCTTTCTCTACTGCACAGTGCAAAAAGACGCTTCTATCGCTCTGAAACGCTCAAAATTGACATAAGCCAGTTTGCACCTTTAATGAATGAAAGTGCAGGAAAAACCTTGTTTGCCATCAAGAAGATCCAAATTCAACCAGTTCAGGCTAGGAAACTTGCTTGAAAATCCTTTTTTCACTCAAATACAGCTTACTCTACTGCAGAGTGCCAAAACTTGCTCCTATCGCTCTGAAACGCTCAAAATTGACATAAGCCAGTTTGCACCTTTAATGAATGAAAGTGCAGGAAAAACCTTGTTTGCCATCAAGAAGATCCAAATTCAACCAGTTCAGGCAAGGAAACCTCAGTGAAAAACCTTTTTTCAGTCCCATACAGCTTATGCTATTACACAATGCAAAAAGACGCTTGTCTCGCTCTGAAACGCTCAAAATTGACATAAGACAGTTTGCACCTTTAATGAATGAAAGTGCAGGAAAAACCTTGTTTGCCATCAAGAAGATCCAAATTCAACCAGTTCAGGCTAGGAAACCTCAGTGAAAAACCTTTTTATAGTGAAATACAACTTTAGTTACTGCACAGTGCAAAAAGACGCTTCTATCGCTCTGAAACGCTCAAAATTGACATGAGTGAGTATTCACCATAAATGAATTAAAGGACCGGTGAGACCATGTTTGCCATGAAAAAGATCCAAATTCAGCAAGTCCAGGCTAGGAAACTTGCTTGAAAATCCTTTTTTCACTCAAATACAGCTTACTCTACTGCAGAGTGCCAAAACGTGCTCCAATCGCTCTGAAACGCTCAAAATTGACATAAGCCAGTTTGCACCTTTAATGAATGAAAGTGCAGGAAAAACCTTGTTTGCCATCAAGAAGATCCAAATTCAACCAGTTCAGGCAAGGAAACCTCAGTGAAAAACCTTTTTTCAGTCCAATACAGCTTATGCTATTACACAATGCAAAAAGACGCTTGTCTCCCTCTGAAACGCTCAAAATTGACATAAGCCAGTTTGCACCTTTAATGAATGAAAGTGCAGGAAAAACCTTGTTTGCCATCAAGAAGATCCAAATTCAACCAGTTCAGGCTAGGAAACTTGCTTGAAAATCCTTTTTTCACTCAAATACAGCTTACTCTACTGCAGAGTGCCAAAACTTGCTCCTATCGCTCTGAAACGCTCAAATTTGACATAAGCCAGTTTGCACCTTTAATGAATGAAAGTGCAGGAAAAACCTTGTTTGCCATCAAGAAGATCCAAATTCAACCAGTTCAGGCTAGGAAACTTGCTTGAAAATCCTTTTTTCACTCAAATACAGCTTACTCTACTGCAGAGTGCCAAAACTTGCTCCTATCGCTCTGAAACGCTCAAAATTGACATAAGCCAGTTTGCACCTTTAATGAATGAAAGTGCAGGAAAAACCTTGTTTGCCATCAAGAAGATCCAAATTCAACCAGTTCAGGGAAACCTCAGTGAAAAACCTTTTTATAGTGAAATACAACTTTAGTTACTGCACAGTGCAAAAAGAGGCTTCTATCGCTCTGAAACGCTCAAAATTGACATGAGTGAGTGTTCACCATAAATGAATTAAAGGACCGGTGAGACCATGTTTGCCATGAAAAAGATCCAAATTCAGCAAGTCCAGGCTAGGAAACTTGCTTGAAAATCCTTTTTTCACTCAAATACAGCTTACTCTACTGCAGAGTGCCAAAACGTGCTCCAATCGCTCTGAAACGCTCAAAATTGACATAAGCCAGTTTGCACCTTTAATGAATGAAAGTGCAGGAAAAACCTTGTTTGCCATCAAGAAGATCCAAATTCAACCAGTTCAGGCTAGGAAACTTGCTTGAAAATCCTTTTTTCACTCAAATACAGCTTACTCTACTGCAGAGTGCCAAAACTTGCTCCTATCGCTCTGAAACGCTCAAATTTGACATAAGCCAGTTTGCACCTTTAATGAATGAAAGTGCAGGAAAAACCTTGTTTGCCATCAAGAAGATCCAAATTCAACCAGTTCAGGGAAACCTCAGTGAAAAACCTTTTTATAGTGAAATACAACTTTAGTTACTGCACAGTGCAAAAAGAGGCTTCTATCGCTCTGAAACGCTCAAAATTGACATGAGTGAGTCTTCACCATAAATGAATTAAAAGACAGGTGAGACCATGTTTGCCATGAAATAGATCCAAATTCAGCAAGTCCAGGCAAGGAAACTTGTTTGAAAATCCTTTTTTCAGTAAAATTCAGCTTTCTCTACTGCACAGTGCAAAAAGACGCTTCTATCGCTCTGAAACGCTCAAAATTGACATAAGCCAGTTTGCACCTTTAATGAATGAAAGTGCAGGAAAAACCTTGTTTGCCATCAAGAAGATCCAAATTCAACCAGTTCAGGCTAGGAAACTTGCTTGAAAATCCTTTTTTCACTCAAATACAGCTTACTCTACTGCAGAGTGCCAAAACTTGCTCCTATCGCTCTGAAACGCTCAAAATTGACATAAGCCAGTTTGCACCTTTAATGAATGAAAGTGCAGGAAAAACCTTGTTTGCCATCAAGAAGATCCAAATTCAACCAGTTCAGGCAAGGAAACCTCAGTGAAAAACCTTTTTTCAGTCCCATACAGCTTATGCTATTACACAATGCAAAAAGACGCTTGTCTCGCTCTGAAACGCTCAAAATTGACATAAGACAGTTTGCACCTTTAATGAATGAAAGTGCAGGAAAAACCTTGTTTGCCATCAAGAAGATCCAAATTCAACCAGTTCAGGCTAGGAAACCTCAGTGAAAAACCTTTTTATAGTGAAATACAACTTTAGTTACTGCACAGTGCAAAAAGAGGCTTCTATCGCTCTGAAACGCTCAAAATTGACATGAGTGAGTGTTCACCATAAATGAATTAAAGGACCGGTGAGACCATGTTTGCCATGAAAAAGATCCAAATTCAGCAAGTCCAGGCTAGGAAACTTGCTTGAAAATCCTTTTTTCACTCAAATACAGCTTACTCTACTGCAGAGTGCCAAAACGTGCTCCAATCGCTCTGAAACGCTCAAAATTGACATAAGCCAGTTTGCACCTTTAATGAATGAAAGTGCAGGAAAAACCTTGTTTGCCATCAAGAAGATCCAAATTCAACCAGTTCAGGCTAGGAAACTTGCTTGAAAATCCTTTTTTCACTCAAATACAGCTTACTCTACTGCAGAGTGCCAAAACTTGCTCCTATCGCTCTGAAACGCTCAAATTTGACATAAGCCAGTTTGCACCTTTAATGAATGAAAGTGCAGGAAAAACCTTGTTTGCCATCAAGAAGATCCAAATTCAACCAGTTCAGGGAAACCTCAGTGAAAAACCTTTTTATAGTGAAATACAACTTTAGTTACTGCACAGTGCAAAAAGAGGCTTCTATCGCTCTGAAACGCTCAAAATTGACATGAGTGAGTCTTCACCATAAATGAATTAAAAGACAGGTGAGACCATGTTTGCCATGAAATAGATCCAAATTCAGCAAGTCCAGGCAAGGAAACTTGTTTGAAAATCCTTTTTTCAGTAAAATTCAGCTTTCTCTACTGCACAGTGCAAAAAGACGCTTCTATCGCTCTGAAACGCTCAAAATTGACATAAGCCAGTTTGCACCTTTAATGAATGAAAGTGCAGGAAAAACCTTGTTTGCCATCAAGAAGATCCAAATTCAACCAGTTCAGGCTAGGAAACTTGCTTGAAAATCCTTTTTTCACTCAAATACAGCTTACTCTACTGCAGAGTGCCAAAACTTGCTCCTATCGCTCTGAAACGCTCAAAATTGACATAAGCCAGTTTGCACCTTTAATGAATGAAAGTGCAGGAAAAACCTTGTTTGCCATCAAGAAGATCCAAATTCAACCAGTTCAGGCAAGGAAACCTCAGTGAAAAACCTTTTTTCAGTCCCATACAGCTTATGCTATTACACAATGCAAAAAGACGCTTGTCTCGCTCTGAAACGCTCAAAATTGACATAAGACAGTTTGCACCTTTAATGAATGAAAGTGCAGGAAAAACCTTGTTTGCCATCAAGAAGATCCAAATTCAACCAGTTCAGGCTAGGAAACTTGCTTGAAAATCCTTTTTTCACTCAAATACAGCTTACTCTACTGCAGAGTGCCAAAACTTGCTCCTATCGCTCTGAAACGCTCAAAATTGACATAAGCCAGTTTGCACCTTTAATGAATGAAAGTGCAGGAAAAACCTTGTTTGCCATCAAGAAGATCCAAATTCAACCAGTTCAGGGAAACCTCAGTGAAAAACCTTTTTATAGTGAAATACAACTTTAGTTACTGCACAGTGCAAAAAGAGGCTTCTATCGCTCTGAAACGCTCAAAATTGACATGAGTGAGTGTTCACCATAAATGAATTAAAGGACCGGTGAGACCATGTTTGCCATGAAAAAGATCCAAATTCAGCAAGTCCAGGCTAGGAAACTTGCTTGAAAATCCTTTTTTCACTCAAATACAGCTTACTCTACTGCAGAGTGCCAAAACGTGCTCCAATCGCTCTGAAACGCTCAAAATTGACATAAGCCAGTTTGCACCTTTAATGAATGAAAGTGCAGGAAAAACCTTGTTTGCCATCAAGAAGATCCAAATTCAACCAGTTCAGGCTAGGAAACTTGCTTGAAAATCCTTTTTTCACTCAAATACAGCTTACTCTACTGCAGAGTGCCAAAACTTGCTCCTATCGCTCTGAAACGCTCAAATTTGACATAAGCCAGTTTGCACCTTTAATGAATGAAAGTGCAGGAAAAACCTTGTTTGCCATCAAGAAGATCCAAATTCAACCAGTTCAGGGAAACCTCAGTGAAAAACCTTTTTATAGTGAAATACAACTTTAGTTACTGCACAGTGCAAAAAGAGGCTTCTATCGCTCTGAAACGCTCAAAATTGACATGAGTGAGTCTTCACCATAAATGAATTAAAAGACAGGTGAGACCATGTTTGCCATGAAATAGATCCAAATTCAGCAAGTCCAGGCAAGGAAACTTGTTTGAAAATCCTTTTTTCAGTAAAATTCAGCTTTCTCTACTGCACAGTGCAAAAAGACGCTTCTATCGCTCTGAAACGCTCAAAATTGACATAAGCCAGTTTGCACCTTTAATGAATGAAAGTGCAGGAAAAACCTTGTTTGCCATCAAGAAGATCCAAATTCAACCAGTTCAGGCTAGGAAACTTGCTTGAAAATCCTTTTTTCACTCAAATACAGCTTACTCTACTGCAGAGTGCCAAAACTTGCTCCTATCGCTCTGAAACGCTCAAAATTGACATAAGCCAGTTTGCACCTTTAATGAATGAAAGTGCAGGAAAAACCTTGTTTGCCATCAAGAAGATCCAAATTCAACCAGTTCAGGCAAGGAAACCTCAGTGAAAAACCTTTTTTCAGTCCCATACAGCTTATGCTATTACACAATGCAAAAAGACGCTTGTCTCGCTCTGAAACGCTCAAAATTGACATAAGACAGTTTGCACCTTTAATGAATGAAAGTGCAGGAAAAACCTTGTTTGCCATCAAGAAGATCCAAATTCAACCAGTTCAGGCTAGGAAACCTCAGTGAAAAACCTTTTTATAGTGAAATACAACTTTAGTTACTGCACAGTGCAAAAAGACGCTTCTATCGCTCTGAAACGCTCAAAATTGACATGAGTGAGTATTCACCATAAATGAATTAAAGGACCGGTGAGACCATGTTTGCCATGAAAAAGATCCAAATTCAGCAAGTCCAGGCTAGGAAACTTGCTTGAAAATCCTTTTTTCACTCAAATACAGCTTACTCTACTGCAGAGTGCCAAAACGTGCTCCAATCGCTCTGAAACGCTCAAAATTGACATAAGCCAGTTTGCACCTTTAATGAATGAAAGTGCAGGAAAAACCTTGTTTGCCATCAAGAAGATCCAAATTCAACCAGTTCAGGCAAGGAAACCTCAGTGAAAAACCTTTTTTCAGTCCAATACAGCTTATGCTATTACACAATGCAAAAAGACGCTTGTCTCCCTCTGAAACGCTCAAAATTGACATAAGCCAGTTTGCACCTTTAATGAATGAAAGTGCAGGAAAAACCTTGTTTGCCATCAAGAAGATCCAAATTCAACCAGTTCAGGGAAACCTCAGTGAAAAACCTTTTTATAGTGAAATACAACTTTAGTTACTGCACAGTGCAAAAAGAGGCTTCTATCGCTCTGAAACGCTCAAAATTGACATGAGTGAGTGTTCACCATAAATGAATTAAAAGACAGGTGAGACCATGTTTGCCATGAAATAGATCCAAATTCAGCAAGTCCAGGCAAGGAAACTTGTTTGAAAATCCTTTTTTCAGTAAAATTCAGCTTTCTCTACTGCACAGTGCAAAAAGACGCTTCTATCGCTCTGAAACGCTCAAAATTGACATAAGCCAGTTTGCACCTTTAATGAATGAAAGTGCAGGAAAAACCTTGTTTGCCATCAAGAAGATCCAAATTCAACCAGTTCAGGCTAGGAAACTTGCTTGAAAATCCTTTTTTCACTCAAATACAGCTTACTCTACTGCAGAGTGCCAAAACTTGCTCCTATCGCTCTGAAACGCTCAAAATTGACATAAGCCAGTTTGCACCTTTAATGAATGAAAGTGCAGGAAAAACCTTGTTTGCCATCAAGAAGATCCAAATTCAACCAGTTCAGGCAAGGAAACCTCAGTGAAAAACCTTTTTTCAGTCCCATACAGCTTATGCTATTACACAATGCAAAAAGACGCTTGTCTCGCTCTGAAACGCTCAAAATTGACATAAGACAGTTTGCACCTTTAATGAATGAAAGTGCAGGAAAAACCTTGTTTGCCATCAAGAAGATCCAAATTCAACCAGTTCAGGCTAGGAAACCTCAGTGAAAAACCTTTTTATAGTGAAATACAACTTTAGTTACTGCACAGTGCAAAAAGACGCTTCTATCGCTCTGAAACGCTCAAAATTGACATGAGTGAGTATTCACCATAAATGAATTAAAGGACCGGTGAGACCATGTTTGCCATGAAAAAGATCCAAATTCAGCAAGTCCAGGCTAGGAAACTTGCTTGAAAATCCTTTTTTCACTCAAATACAGCTTACTCTACTGCAGAGTGCCAAAACGTGCTCCAATCGCTCTGAAACGCTCAAAATTGACATAAGCCAGTTTGCACCTTTAATGAATGAAAGTGCAGGAAAAACCTTGTTTGCCATCAAGAAGATCCAAATTCAACCAGTTCAGGCAAGGAAACCTCAGTGAAAAACCTTTTTTCAGTCCAATACAGCTTATGCTATTACACAATGCAAAAAGACGCTTGTCTCCCTCTGAAACGCTCAAAATTGACATAAGCCAGTTTGCACCTTTAATGAATGAAAGTGCAGGAAAAACCTTGTTTGCCATCAAGAAGATCCAAATTCAACCAGTTCAGGGAAACCTCAGTGAAAAACCTTTTTATAGTGAAATACAACTTTAGTTACTGCACAGTGCAAAAAGAGGCTTCTATCGCTCTGAAACGCTCAAAATTGACATGAGTGAGTGTTCACCATAAATGAATTAAAAGACAGGTGAGACCATGTTTGCCATGAAATAGATCCAAATTCAGCAAGTCCAGGCAAGGAAACTTGTTTGAAAATCCTTTTTTCAGTAAAATTCAGCTTTCTCTACTGCACAGTGCAAAAAGACGCTTCTATCGCTCTGAAACGCTCAAAATTGACATAAGCCAGTTTGCACCTTTAATGAATGAAAGTGCAGGAAAAACCTTGTTTGCCATCAAGAAGATCCAAATTCAACCAGTTCAGGCTAGGAAACTTGCTTGAAAATCCTTTTTTCACTCAAATACAGCTTACTCTACTGCAGAGTGCCAAAACTTGCTCCTATCGCTCTGAAACGCTCAAAATTGACATAAGCCAGTTTGCACCTTTAATGAATGAAAGTGCAGGAAAAACCTTGTTTGCCATCAAGAAGATCCAAATTCAACCAGTTCAGGCAAGGAAACCTCAGTGAAAAACCTTTTTTCAGTCCCATACAGCTTATGCTATTACACAATGCAAAAAGACGCTTGTCTCGCTCTGAAACGCTCAAAATTGACATAAGCCAGTTTGCACCTTTAATGAATGAAAGTGCAGGAAAAACCTTGTTTGCCATCAAGAAGATCCAAATTCAACCAGTTCAGGCTAGGAAACCTCAGTGAAAAACCTTTTTATAGTGAAATACAACTTTAGTTACTGCACAGTGCAAAAAGAGGCTTCTATCGCTCTGAAACGCTCAAAATTGACATGAGTGAGTATTCACCATAAATGAATTAAAGGACCGGTGAGACCATGTTTGCCATGAAAAAGATCCAAATTCAGCAAGTCCAGGCTAGGAAACTTGCTTGAAAATCCTTTTTTCACTCAAATACAGCTTACTCTACTGCAGAGTGCCAAAACGTGCTCCAATCGCTCTGAAACGCTCAAAATTGACATAAGCCAGTTTGCACCTTTAATGAATGAAAGTGCAGGAAAAACCTTGTTTGCCATCAAGAAGATCCAAATTCAACCAGTTCAGGCAAGGAAACCTCAGTGAAAAACCTTTTTTCAGTCCCATACAGCTTATGCTATTACACAATGCAAAAAGACGCTTGTCTCGCTCTGAAACGCTCAAAATTGACATAAGCCAGTTTGCACCTTTAATGAATGAAAGTGCAGGAAAAACCTTGTTTGCCATCAAGAAGATCCAAATTCAACCAGTTCAGGCTAGGAAACCTCAGTGAAAAACCTTTTTATAGTGAAATACAACTTTAGTTACTGCACAGTGCAAAAAGAGGCTTCTATCGCTCTGAAACGCTCAAAATTGACATGAGTGAGTGTTCACCATAAATGAATTAAAGGACCGGTGAGACCATGTTTGCCATGAAAAAGATCCAAATTCAGCAAGTCCAGGCTAGGAAACTTGCTTGAAAATCCTTTTTTCACTCAAATACAGCTTACTCTACTGCAGAGTGCCAAAACGTGCTCCAATCGCTCTGAAACGCTCAAAATTGACATAAGCCAGTTTTCACCTCTAATGAATGAAAGTACAGGAAAAACCTTGTTTGCCATCAAGAAGATCCAAATTCAACCAGTTCAGGCTAGGAAACCTCAGTGAAAAACCTTTTTATAGTGAAATACAACTTTAGTTACTGCACAGTGCAAAAAGAGGCTTCTATCGCTCTGAAACGCTCAAAATTGACATGAGTGAGTGTTCACCATAAATGAATTAAAGGACCGGTGAGACCATGTTTGCCATGAAAAAGATCCAAATTCAGCAAGTCCAGGCTAGGAAACTTGCTTGAAAATCCTTTTTTCACTCAAATACAGCTTACTCTACTGCACAGTGCCAAAACTTGCTCCTATCGCTCTGAAACGCTCAAAATTGACATAAGCCAGTTTGCACCTTTAATGAATGAAAGTGCAGGAAAAACCTTGTTTGCCATCAAGAAGATCCAAATTCAACCAGTTCAGGCAAGGAAACCTCAGTGAAAAACCTTTTTTCAGTCCCATACAGCTTATGCTATTACACAATGCAAAAAGACGCTTGTCTCGCTCTGAAACGCTCAAAATTGACATAAGCCAGTTTGCACCTTTAATGAATGAAAGTGCAGGAAAAACCTTGTTTGCCATCAAGAAGATCCAAATTCAACCAGTTCAGGCTAGGAAACTTGCTTGAAAATCCCTTTTTCAGTGAAATACAGCTTACTCTACTGCAGAGTGCCAAAACTTGCTCCTATCGCTCTGAAACGCTCAAAATTGACATAAGCCAGTTTGCACCTTTAATGAATGAAAGTGCAGGAAAAACCTTGTTTGCCATCAAGAAGATCCAAATTCAACCAGTTCAGGCAAGGAAACCTCAGTGAAAAACCTTTTTTCAGTCCAATACAGCTTATGCTATTACACAATGCAAAAAGACGCTTGTCTCGCTCTGAAACGCTCAAAATTGACATAAGCCAGTTTTCACCTCTAATGAATGAAAGTACAGGAAAAACCTTGTTTGCCATCAAGAAGATCCAAATTCAACCAGTTCAGGCTAGGAAACCTCAGTTAAAAACCTTTTTATAGTGAAATACAACTTTAGTTACTGCACAGTGCAAAAAGAGGCTTCTATCGCTCTGAAACGCTCAAAATTGACATGAGTGAGTGTTCACCATAAATGAATTAAAAGACAGGTGAGACCATGTTTGCCATGAAATAGATCCAAATTCAGCAAGTCCAGGCAAGGAAACTTGTTTGAAAATCCTTTTTTCAGTAAAATTCAGCTTTCTCTACTGCACAGTGCAAAAAGACGCTTCTATCGCTCTGAAACGCTCAAAATTGACATAAGCCAGTTTGCACCTTTAATGAATGAAAGTGCAGGAAAAACCTTGTTTGCCATCAAGAAGATCCAAATTCAACCAGTTCAGGCTAGGAAACTTGCTTGAAAATCCTTTTTTCACTCAAATACAGTTTACTCTACTGCAGAGTGCCAAAACGTGCTCCAATCGCTCTGAAACGCTCAAAATTGACATAAGCCAGTTTGCACCTTTAATGAATGAAAGTGCAGGAAAAACCTTGTTTGCCATCAAGAAGATCCAAATTCAACCAGTTCAGGCAAGGAAACCTCAGTGAAAAACCTTTTTTCAGTCCCATACAGCTTATGCTATTACACAATGCAAAAAGACGCTTGTCTCGCTCTGAAACGCTCAAAATTGACATAAGCCAGTTTGCACCTTTAATGAATGAAAGTGCAGGAAAAACCTTGTTTGCTATCAAGAAGATCCAAATTCAACCAGTTCAGGCTAGGAAACCTCAGTGAAAAACCTTTTTATAGTGAAATACAACTTTAGTTACTGCACAGTGCAAAAAGAGGCTTCTATCGCTCTGAAACGCTCAAAATTGACATGAGTGAGTATTCACCATAAATGAATTAAAGGACCGGTGAGACCATGTTTGCCATGAAAAAGATCCAAATTCAGCAAGTCCAGGCTAGGAAACTTGCTTGAAAATCCTTTTTTCACTCAAATACAGCTTACTCTACTGCAGAGTGCCAAAACGTGCTCCAATCGCTCTGAAACGCTCAAAATTGACATAAGCCAGTTTGCACCTTTAATGAATGAAAGTGCAGGAAAAACCTTGTTTGCCATCAAGAAGATCCAAATTCAACCAGTTCAGGCAAGGAAACCTCAGTGAAAAACCTTTTTTCAGTCCAATACAGCTTATGCTATTACACAATGCAAAAAGACGCTTGTCTCGCTCTGAAACGCTCAAAATTGACATAAGCCAGTTTTCACCTCTAATGAATGAAAGTACAGGAAAAACCTTGTTTGCCATCAAGAAGATCCAAATTCAACCAGTTCAGGCTAGGAAACCTCAGTTAAAAACCTTTTTATAGTGAAATACAACTTTAGTTACTGCACAGTGCAAAAAGAGGCTTCTATCGCTCTGAAACGCTCAAAATTGACATGAGTGAGTGTTCACCATAAATGAATTAAAAGACAGGTGAGACCATGTTTGCCATGAAATAGATCCAAATTCAGCAAGTCCAGGCAAGGAAACTTGTTTGAAAATCCTTTTTTCAGTAAAATTCAGCTTTCTCTACTGCACAGTGCAAAAAGACGCTTCTATCGCTCTGAAACGCTCAAAATTGACATAAGCCAGTTTGCACCTTTAATGAATGAAAGTGCAGGAAAAACCTTGTTTGCCATCAAGAAGATCCAAATTCAACCAGTTCAGGCTAGGAAACTTGCTTGAAAATCCTTTTTTCACTCAAATACAGCTTACTCTACTGCAGAGTGCCAAAACTTGCTCCTATCGCTCTGAAACGCTCAAAATTGACATAAGCCAGTTTGCACCTTTAATGAATGAAAGTGCAGGAAAAACCTTGTTTGCCATCAAGAAGATCCAAATTCAACCAGTTCAGGCAAGGAAACCTCAGTGAAAAACCTTTTTTCAGTCCCATACAGCTTATGCTATTACACAATGCAAAAAGACGCTTGTCTCGCTCTGAAACGCTCAAAATTGACATAAGCCAGTTTGCACCTTTAATGAATGAAAGTGCAGGAAAAACCTTGTTTGCTATCAAGAAGATCCAAATTCAACCAGTTCAGGCTAGGAAACCTCAGTGAAAAACCTTTTTATAGTGAAATACAACTTTAGTTACTGCACAGTGCAAAAAGAGGCTTCTATCGCTCTGAAACGCTCAAAATTGACATGAGTGAGTATTCACCATAAATGAATTAAAGGACCGGTGAGACCATGTTTGCCATGAAAAAGATCGAAATTCAGCAAGTCCAGGCTAGGAAACTTGCTTGAAAATCCTTTTTTCACTCAAATACAGCTTACTCTACTGCAGAGTGCCAAAACGTGCTCCAATCGCTCTGAAACGCTGAAAATTGACATAAGCCAGTTTGCACCTTTAATGAATGAAAGTGCAGGAAAAACCTTGTTTGCCATCAAGAAGATCCAAATTCAACCAGTTCAGGCAAGGAAACCTCAGTGAAAAACCTTTTTTCAGTCCCATACAGCTTATGCTATTACACAATGCAAAAAGACGCTTGTCTCGCTCTGAAACGCTCAAAATTGACATAAGCCAGTTTGCACCTTTAATGAATGAAAGTGCAGGAAAAACCTTGTTTGCCATCAAGAAGATCCAAATTCAACCAGTTCAGGCTAGGAAACCTCAGTGAAAAACCTTTTTATAGTGAAATACAACTTTAGTTACTGCACAGTGCAAAAAGAGGCTTCTATCGCTCTGAAACGCTCAAAATTGACATGAGTGAGTGTTCACCATAAATGAATTAAAGGACCGGTGAGACCATGTTTGCCATGAAAAAGATCCAAATTCAGCAAGTCCAGGCTAGGAAACTTGCTTGAAAATCCTTTTTTCACTCAAATACAGCTTACTCTACTGCAGAGTGCCAAAACGTGCTCCAATCGCTCTGAAACGCTCAAAATTGACATAAGCCAGTTTGCACCTTTAATGAATGAAAGTGCAGGAAAAACCTTGTTTGCCATCAAGAAGATCCAAATTCAACCAGTTCAGGCTAGGAAACTTGCTTGAAAATCCCTTTTTCAGTGAAATACAGCTTACTCTACTGCAGAGTGCCAAAACTTGCTCCTATCGCTCTGAAACGCTCAAAATTGACATAAGCCAGTTTGCACCTTTAATGAATGAAAGTGCAGGAAAAACCTTGTTTGCCATCAAGAAGATCCAAATTCAACCAGTTCAGGCAAGGAAACCTCAGTGAAAAACCTTTTTTCAGTCCCATACAGCTTATGCTATTACACAATGCAAAAAGACGCTTGTCTCGCTCTGAAACGCTCAAAATTGACATAAGCCAGTTTGCACCTTTAATGAATGAAAGTGCAGGAAAAACCTTGTTTGCCATCAAGAAGATCCAAATTCAACCAGTTCAGGCTAGGAAACCTCAGTGAAAAACCTTTTTATAGTGAAATACAACTTTAGTTACTGCACAGTGCAAAAAGAGGCTTCTATCGCTCTGAAACGCTCAAAATTGACATGAGTGAGTATTCACCATAAATGAATTAAAGGACCGGTGAGACCATGTTTGCCATGAAAAAGATCCAAATTCAGCAAGTCCAGGCTAGGAAACTTGCTTGAAAATCCTTTTTTCACTCAAATACAGTTTACTCTACTGCAGAGTGCCAAAACGTGCTCCAATCGCTCTGAAACGCTCAAAATTGACATAAGCCAGTTTGCACCTTTAATGAATGAAAGTGCAGGAAAAACCTTGTTTGCCATCAAGAAGATCCAAATTCAACCAGTTCAGGCAAGGAAACCTCAGTGAAAAACCTTTTTTCAGTCCCATACAGCTTATGCTATTACACAATGCAAAAAGACGCTTGTCTCGCTCTGAAACGCTCAAAATTGACATAAGCCAGTTTGCACCTTTAATGAATGAAAGTGCAGGAAAAACCTTGTTTGCCATCAAGAAGATCCAAATTCAACCAGTTCAGGCTAGGAAACCTCAGTGAAAAACCTTTTTATAGTGAAATACAACTTTAGTTACTGCACAGTGCAAAAAGAGGCTTCTATCGCTCTGAAACGCTCAAAATTGACATGAGTGAGTGTTCACCATAAATGAATTAAAAGACAGGTGAGACCATGTTTGCCATGAAATAGATCCAAATTCAGCAAGTCCAGGCAAGGAAACTTGTTTGAAAATCCTTTTTTCAGTAAAATTCAGCTTTCTCTACTGCACAGTGCAAAAAGACGCTTCTATCGCTCTGAAACGCTCAAAATTGACATAAGCCAGTTTGCACCTTTAATGAATGAAAGTGCAGGAAAAACCTTGTTTGCCATCAAGAAGATCCAAATTCAACCAGTTCAGGCAAGGAAACCTCAGTGAAAAACCTTTTTTCAGTCCCATACAGCTTATGCTATTACACAATGCAAAAAGACGCTTGTCTCGCTCTGAAACGCTCAAAATTGACATAAGCCAGTTTGCACCTTTAATGAATGAAAGTGCAGGAAAAACCTTGTTTGCCATCAAGAAGATCCAAATTCAACCAGTTCAGGCTAGGAAACCTCAGTGAAAAACCTTTTTATAGTGAAATACAACTTTAGTTACTGCACAGTGCAAAAAGAGGCTTCTATCGCTCTGAAACGCTCAAAATTGACATGAGTGAGTGTTCACCATAAATGAATTAAAGGACCGGTGAGACCATGTTTGCCATGAAAAAGATCCAAATTCAGCAAGTCCAGGCTAGGAAACTTGCTTGAAAATCCTTTTTTCACTCAAATACAGCTTACTCTACTGCAGAGTGCCAAAACGTGCTCCAATCGCTCTGAAACGCTCAAAATTGACATAAGCCAGTTTTCACCTCTAATGAATGAAAGTACAGGAAAAACCTTGTTTGCCATCAAGAAGATCCAAATTCAACCAGTTCAGGCTAGGAAACCTCAGTGAAAAACCTTTTTATAGTGAAATACAACTTTAGTTACTGCACAGTGCAAAAAGAGGCTTCTATCGCTCTGAAACGCTCAAAATTGACATGAGTGAGTGTTCACCATAAATGAATTAAAGGACCGGTGAGACCATGTTTGCCATGAAAAAGATCCAAATTCAGCAAGTCCAGGCTAGGAAACTTGCTTGAAAATCCTTTTTTCACTCAAATACAGCTTACTCTACTGCACAGTGCCAAAACTTGCTCCTATCGCTCTGAAACGCTCAAAATTGACATAAGCCAGTTTGCACCTTTAATGAATGAAAGTGCAGGAAAAACCTTGTTTGCCATCAAGAAGATCCAAATTCAACCAGTTCAGGCAAGGAAACCTCAGTGAAAAACCTTTTTTCAGTCCCATACAGCTTATGCTATTACACAATGCAAAAAGACGCTTGTCTCGCTCTGAAACGCTCAAAATTGACATAAGCCAGTTTGCACCTTTAATGAATGAAAGTGCAGGAAAAACCTTGTTTGCCATCAAGAAGATCCAAATTCAACCAGTTCAGGCTAGGAAACTTGCTTGAAAATCCCTTTTTCAGTGAAATACAGCTTACTCTACTGCAGAGTGCCAAAACTTGCTCCTATCGCTCTGAAACGCTCAAAATTGACATAAGCCAGTTTGCACCTTTAATGAATGAAAGTGCAGGAAAAACCTTGTTTGCCATCAAGAAGATCCAAATTCAACCAGTTCAGGCAAGGAAACCTCAGTGAAAAACCTTTTTTCAGTCCAATACAGCTTATGCTATTACACAATGCAAAAAGACGCTTGTCTCGCTCTGAAACGCTCAAAATTGACATAAGCCAGTTTTCACCTCTAATGAATGAAAGTACAGGAAAAACCTTGTTTGCCATCAAGAAGATCCAAATTCAACCAGTTCAGGCTAGGAAACCTCAGTTAAAAACCTTTTTATAGTGAAATACAACTTTAGTTACTGCACAGTGCAAAAAGAGGCTTCTATCGCTCTGAAACGCTCAAAATTGACATGAGTGAGTGTTCACCATAAATGAATTAAAAGACAGGTGAGACCATGTTTGCCATGAAATAGATCCAAATTCAGCAAGTCCAGGCAAGGAAACTTGTTTGAAAATCCTTTTTTCAGTAAAATTCAGCTTTCTCTACTGCACAGTGCAAAAAGACGCTTCTATCGCTCTGAAACGCTCAAAATTGACATAAGCCAGTTTGCACCTTTAATGAATGAAAGTGCAGGAAAAACCTTGTTTGCCATCAAGAAGATCCAAATTCAACCAGTTCAGGCTAGGAAACTTGCTTGAAAATCCTTTTTTCACTCAAATACAGCTTACTCTACTGCAGAGTGCCAAAACTTGCTCCTATCGCTCTGAAACGCTCAAAATTGACATAAGCCAGTTTGCACCTTTAATGAATGAAAGTGCAGGAAAAACCTTGTTTGCCATCAAGAAGATCCAAATTCAACCAGTTCAGGCAAGGAAACCTCAGTGAAAAACCTTTTTTCAGTCCCATACAGCTTATGCTATTACACAATGCAAAAAGACGCTTGTCTCGCTCTGAAACGCTCAAAATTGACATAAGCCAGTTTGCACCTTTAATGAATGAAAGTGCAGGAAAAACCTTGTTTGCTATCAAGAAGATCCAAATTCAACCAGTTCAGGCTAGGAAACCTCAGTGAAAAACCTTTTTATAGTGAAATACAACTTTAGTTACTGCACAGTGCAAAAAGAGGCTTCTATCGCTCTGAAACGCTCAAAATTGACATGAGTGAGTATTCACCATAAATGAATTAAAGGACCGGTGAGACCATGTTTGCCATGAAAAAGATCCAAATTCAGCAAGTCCAGGCTAGGAAACTTGCTTGAAAATCCTTTTTTCACTCAAATACAGCTTACTCTACTGCAGAGTGCCAAAACGTGCTCCAATCGCTCTGAAACGCTCAAAATTGACATAAGCCAGTTTGCACCTTTAATGAATGAAAGTGCAGGAAAAACCTTGTTTGCCATCAAGAAGATCCAAATTCAACCAGTTCAGGCAAGGAAACCTCAGTGAAAAACCTTTTTTCAGTCCAATACAGCTTATGCTATTACACAATGCAAAAAGACGCTTGTCTCGCTCTGAAACGCTCAAAATTGACATAAGCCAGTTTTCACCTCTAATGAATGAAAGTACAGGAAAAACCTTGTTTGCCATCAAGAAGATCCAAATTCAACCAGTTCAGGCTAGGAAACCTCAGTTAAAAACCTTTTTATAGTGAAATACAACTTTAGTTACTGCACAGTGCAAAAAGAGGCTTCTATCGCTCTGAAACGCTCAAAATTGACATGAGTGAGTGTTCACCATAAATGAATTAAAAGACAGGTGAGACCATGTTTGCCATGAAATAGATCCAAATTCAGCAAGTCCAGGCAAGGAAACTTGTTTGAAAATCCTTTTTTCAGTAAAATTCAGCTTTCTCTACTGCACAGTGCAAAAAGACGCTTCTATCGCTCTGAAACGCTCAAAATTGACATAAGCCAGTTTGCACCTTTAATGAATGAAAGTGCAGGAAAAACCTTGTTTGCCATCAAGAAGATCCAAATTCAACCAGTTCAGGCTAGGAAACTTGCTTGAAAATCCTTTTTTCACTCAAATACAGCTTACTCTACTGCAGAGTGCCAAAACTTGCTCCTATCGCTCTGAAACGCTCAAAATTGACATAAGCCAGTTTGCACCTTTAATGAATGAAAGTGCAGGAAAAACCTTGTTTGCCATCAAGAAGATCCAAATTCAACCAGTTCAGGCAAGGAAACCTCAGTGAAAAACCTTTTTTCAGTCCCATACAGCTTATGCTATTACACAATGCAAAAAGACGCTTGTCTCGCTCTGAAACGCTCAAAATTGACATAAGCCAGTTTGCACCTTTAATGAATGAAAGTGCAGGAAAAACCTTGTTTGCTATCAAGAAGATCCAAATTCAACCAGTTCAGGCTAGGAAACCTCAGTGAAAAACCTTTTTATAGTGAAATACAACTTTAGTTACTGCACAGTGCAAAAAGAGGCTTCTATCGCTCTGAAACGCTCAAAATTGACATGAGTGAGTATTCACCATAAATGAATTAAAGGACCGGTGAGACCATGTTTGCCATGAAAAAGATCGAAATTCAGCAAGTCCAGGCTAGGAAACTTGCTTGAAAATCCTTTTTTCACTCAAATACAGCTTACTCTACTGCAGAGTGCCAAAACGTGCTCCAATCGCTCTGAAACGCTGAAAATTGACATAAGCCAGTTTGCACCTTTAATGAATGAAAGTGCAGGAAAAACCTTGTTTGCCATCAAGAAGATCCAAATTCAACCAGTTCAGGCAAGGAAACCTCAGTGAAAAACCTTTTTTCAGTCCCATACAGCTTATGCTATTACACAATGCAAAAAGACGCTTGTCTCGCTCTGAAACGCTCAAAATTGACATAAGCCAGTTTGCACCTTTAATGAATGAAAGTGCAGGAAAAACCTTGTTTGCCATCAAGAAGATCCAAATTCAACCAGTTCAGGCTAGGAAACCTCAGTGAAAAACCTTTTTATAGTGAAATACAACTTTAGTTACTGCACAGTGCAAAAAGAGGCTTCTATCGCTCTGAAACGCTCAAAATTGACATGAGTGAGTGTTCACCATAAATGAATTAAAGGACCGGTGAGACCATGTTTGCCATGAAAAAGATCCAAATTCAGCAAGTCCAGGCTAGGAAACTTGCTTGAAAATCCTTTTTTCACTCAAATACAGCTTACTCTACTGCAGAGTGCCAAAACGTGCTCCAATCGCTCTGAAACGCTCAAAATTGACATAAGCCAGTTTGCACCTTTAATGAATGAAAGTGCAGGAAAAACCTTGTTTGCCATCAAGAAGATCCAAATTCAACCAGTTCAGGCTAGGAAACTTGCTTGAAAATCCCTTTTTCAGTGAAATACAGCTTACTCTACTGCAGAGTGCCAAAACTTGCTCCTATCGCTCTGAAACGCTCAAAATTGACATAAGCCAGTTTGCACCTTTAATGAATGAAAGTGCAGGAAAAACCTTGTTTGCCATCAAGAAGATCCAAATTCAACCAGTTCAGGCAAGGAAACCTCAGTGAAAAACCTTTTTTCAGTCCCATACAGCTTATGCTATTACACAATGCAAAAAGACGCTTGTCTCGCTCTGAAACGCTCAAAATTGACATAAGCCAGTTTGCACCTTTAATGAATGAAAGTGCAGGAAAAACCTTGTTTGCTATCAAGAAGATCCAAATTCAACCAGTTCAGGCTAGGAAACCTCAGTGAAAAACCTTTTTATAGTGAAATACAACTTTAGTTACTGCACAGTGCAAAAAGAGGCTTCTATCGCTCTGAAACGCTCAAAATTGACATGAGTGAGTATTCACCATAAATGAATTAAAGGACCGGTGAGACCATGTTTGCCATGAAAAAGATCGAAATTCAGCAAGTCCAGGCTAGGAAACTTGCTTGAAAATCCTTTTTTCACTCAAATACAGCTTACTCTACTGCAGAGTGCCAAAACGTGCTCCAATCGCTCTGAAACGCTGAAAATTGACATAAGCCAGTTTGCACCTTTAATGAATGAAAGTGCAGGAAAAACCTTGTTTGCCATCAAGAAGATCCAAATTCAACCAGTTCAGGCTAGGAAACTTGCTTGAAAATCCCTTTTTCAGTGAAATACAGCTTACTCTACTGCAGAGTGCCAAAACTTGCTCCTATCGCTCTGAAACGCTCAAAATTGACATAAGCCAGTTTGCACCTTTAATGAATGAAAGTGCAGGAAAAACCTTGTTTGCCATCAAGAAGATCCAAATTCAACCAGTTCAGGCAAGGAAACCTCAGTGAAAAACCTTTTTTCAGTCCCATACAGCTTATGCTATTACACAATGCAAAAAGACGCTTGTCTCGCTCTGAAACGCTCAAAATTGACATAAGCCAGTTTGCACCTTTAATGAATGAAAGTGCAGGAAAAACCTTGTTTGCTATCAAGAAGATCCAAATTCAACCAGTTCAGGCTAGGAAACCTCAGTGAAAAACCTTTTTATAGTGAAATACAACTTTAGTTACTGCACAGTGCAAAAAGAGGCTTCTATCGCTCTGAAACGCTCAAAATTGACATGAGTGAGTATTCACCATAAATGAATTAAAGGACCGGTGAGACCATGTTTGCCATGAAAAAGATCGAAATTCAGCAAGTCCAGGCTAGGAAACTTGCTTGAAAATCCTTTTTTCACTCAAATACAGCTTACTCTACTGCAGAGTGCCAAAACGTGCTCCAATCGCTCTGAAACGCTGAAAATTGACATAAGCCAGTTTGCACCTTTAATGAATGAAAGTGCAGGAAAAACCTTGTTTGCCATCAAGAAGATCCAAATTCAACCAGTTCAGGCAAGGAAACCTCAGTGAAAAACCTTTTTTCAGTCCCATACAGCTTATGCTATTACACAATGCAAAAAGACGCTTGTCTCGCTCTGAAACGCTCAAAATTGACATAAGCCAGTTTGCACCTTTAATGAATGAAAGTGCAGGAAAAACCTTGTTTGCCATCAAGAAGATCCAAATTCAACCAGTTCAGGCTAGGAAACCTCAGTGAAAAACCTTTTTATAGTGAAATACAACTTTAGTTACTGCACAGTGCAAAAAGAGGCTTCTATCGCTCTGAAACGCTCAAAATTGACATGAGTGAGTGTTCACCATAAATGAATTAAAAGACAGGTGAGACCATGTTTGCCATGAAATAGATCCAAATTCAGCAAGTCCAGGCAAGGAAACTTGTTTGAAAATCCTTTTTTCAGTAAAATTCAGCTTTCTCTACTGCACAGTGCAAAAAGACGCTTCTATCGCTCTGAAACGCTCAAAATTGACATAAGCCAGTTTGCACCTTTAATGAATGAAAGTGCAGGAAAAACCTTGTTTGCCATCAAGAAGATCCAAATTCAACCAGTTCAGGCTAGGAAACTTGCTTGAAAATCCTTTTTTCACTCAAATACAGCTTACTCTACTGCAGAGTGCCAAAACTTGCTCCTATCGCTCTGAAACGCTCAAAATTGACATAAGCCAGTTTGCACCTTTAATGAATGAAAGTGCAGGAAAAACCTTGTTTGCCATCAAGAAGATCCAAATTCAACCAGTTCAGGCAAGGAAACCTCAGTGAAAAACCTTTTTTCAGTCCCATACAGCTTATGCTATTACACAATGCAAAAAGACGCTTGTCTCGCTCTGAAACGCTCAAAATTGACATAAGCCAGTTTGCACCTTTAATGAATGAAAGTGCAGGAAAAACCTTGTTTGCCATCAAGAAGATCCAAATTCAACCAGTTCAGGCTAGGAAACCTCAGTGAAAAACCTTTTTATAGTGAAATACAACTTTAGTTACTGCACAGTGCAAAAAGAGGCTTCTATCGCTCTGAAACGCTCAAAATTGACATGAGTGAGTATTCACCATAAATGAATTAAAGGACCGGTGAGGCCATGTTTGCCATGAAAAAGATCCAAATTCAGCAAGTCCAGGCTAGGAAACTTGCTTGAAAATCCTTTTTTCAGTCAAATACAGCTTATGCTATTACACAATCCAAAAAGACGCTTGTCTCGCTCTGAAACGCTCAAAATTGACATAAGCCAGTTTGCACCTTTAATGAATGAAAGTGCAGGAAAAACCTTGTTTGCCATCAAGAAGATCCAAATTCAGCAAGTTCAGGCTAGGAAACCTCAGTGAAAAACATTTTTATAGTAAAAATACAACTTGAGTTACTGTACAGTGCAAAAAGAGGCTTCTATCGCTCTGAAACGCTCAAAATTGACATAAGCCAGTTTGCACCTTTAATGAATGAAAGTGCAGGAAAAACCTTGTTTGCCATCAAGAAGATCCAAATTCAACCAGTTCAGGCAAGGAAACCTCAGTGAAAAACCTTTTTTCAGTCCAATACAGCTTATGCTATTACACAATGCAAAAAGACGCTTGTCTCGCTCTGAAACGCTCAAAATTGACATAAGCCAGTTTGCACCTTTAATGAATGAAAGTGCAGGAAAAACCTTGTTTGCCATCAAGAAGATCCAAATTCAA
This sequence comes from Pagrus major, assembly GCF_040436345.1. Lineage (NCBI taxonomy): Eukaryota > Metazoa > Chordata > Actinopteri > Spariformes > Sparidae > Pagrus > Pagrus major. The sequence continues at coordinate 1,337,258 of NC_133233.1, forward strand.
CCAGTTCAGGCAAGGAAACCTCAGTGAAAAACCTTTTTTCAGTCCCATACAGCTTATGCTATTACACAATGCAAAAAGACGCTTGTCTCGCTCTGAAACGCTCAAAATTGACATAAGCCAGTTTGCACCTTTAATGAATGAAAGTGCAGGAAAAACCTTGTTTGCCATCAAGAAGATCCAAATTCAACCAGTTCAGGCTAGAAAACCTCAGTGAAAAACCTTTTTATAGTGAAATACAACTTTAGTTACTGCACAGTGCAAAAAGAGGCTTCTATCGCTCTGAAACGCTCAAAATTGACATGAGTGAGTATTCACCATAAATGAATTAAAGGACCGGTGAGACCATGTTTGCCATGAAAAAGATCCAAATTCAGCAAGTCCAGGCTAGGAAACTTGCTTGAAAATCCTTTTTTCACTCAAATACAGCTTACTCTACTGCAGAGTGCCAAAACGTGCTCCAATCGCTCTGAAACGCTCAAAATTGACATAAGCCAGTTTGCACCTTTAATGAATGAAAGTGCAGGAAAAACCTTGTTTGCCATCAAGAAGATCCAAATTCAACCAGTTCAGGCAAGGAAACCTCAGTGAAAAACCTTTTTTCAGTCCCATACAGCTTATGCTATTACACAATGCAAAAAGACGCTTGTCTCCCTCTGAAACGCTCAAAATTGACATAAGCCAGTTTGCACCTTTAATGAATGAAAGTGCAGGAAAAACCTTGTTTGCCATCAAGAAGATCCAAATTCAACCAGTTCAGGCTAGGAAACCTCAGTGAAAAACCTTTTTATAGTGAAATACAACTTTAGTTACTGCACAGTGCAAAAAGAGGCTTCTATCGCTCTGAAACGCTCAAAATTGACATGAGTGAGTGTTCACCATAAATGAATTAAAAGACAGGTGAGACCATGTTTGCCATGAAATAGATCCAAATTCAGCAAGTCCAGGCAAGGAAACTTGTTTGAAAATCCTTTTTTCAGTAAAATTCAGCTTTCTCTACTGCACAGTGCAAAAAGACGCTTCTATCGCTCTGAAACGCTCAAAATTGACATAAGCCAGTTTGCACCTTTAATGAATGAAAGTGCAGGAAAAACCTTGTTTGCCATCAAGAAGATCCAAATTCAACCAGTTCAGGCTAGGAAACTTGCTTGAAAATCCTTTTTTCACTCAAATACAGCTTACTCTACTGCAGAGTGCCAAAACTTGCTCCTATCGCTCTGAAACGCTCAAAATTGACATAAGCCAGTTTGCACCTTTAATGAATGAAAGTGCAGGAAAAACCTTGTTTGCCATCAAGAAGATCCAAATTCAACCAGTTCAGGCAAGGAAACCTCAGTGAAAAACCTTTTTTCAGTCCCATACAGCTTATGCTATTACACAATGCAAAAAGACGCTTGTCTCGCTCTGAAACGCTCAAAATTGACATAAGCCAGTTTGCACCTTTAATGAATGAAAGTGCAGGAAAAACCTTGTTTGCCATCAAGAAGATCCAAATTCAACCAGTTCAGGCTAGGAAACCTCAGTGAAAAACCTTTTTATAGTGAAATACAACTTTAGTTACTGCACAGTGCAAAAAGAGGCTTCTATCGCTCTGAAACGCTCAAAATTGACATGAGTGAGTATTCACCATAAATGAATTAAAGGACCGGTGAGGCCATGTTTGCCATGAAAACGATCCAAATTCAGCAAGTCCAGGCTAGGAAACTTGCTTGAAAATCCTTTTTTCAGTCAAATACAGCTTATGCTATTACACAATCCAAAAAGACGCTTGTCTCGCTCTGAAACGCTCAAAATTGACATAAGCCAGTTTGCACCTTTAATGAATGAAAGTGCAGGAAAAACCTTGTTTGCCATCAAGAAGATCCAAATTCAACCAGTTCAGGCTAGGAAACTTGCTTGAAAATCCTTTTTTCACTCAAATACAGCTTACTCTACTGCAGAGTGCCAAAACTTGCTCCTATCGCTCTGAAACGCTCAAAATTGACATAAGCCAGTTTGCACCTTTAATGAATGAAAGTGCAGGAAAAACCTTGTTTGCCATCAAGAAGATCCAAATTCAACCAGTTCAGGCAAGGAAACCTCAGTGAAAAACCTTTTTTCAGTCCCATACAGCTTATGCTATTACACAATGCAAAAAGACGCTTGTCTCGCTCTGAAACGCTCAAAATTGACATAAGCCAGTTTGCACCTTTAATGAATGAAAGTGCAGGAAAAACCTTGTTTGCCATCAAGAAGATCCAAATTCAACCAGTTCAGGCTAGGAAACCTCAGTGAAAAACCTTTTTATAGTGAAATACAACTTTAGTTACTGCACAGTGCAAAAAGAGGCTTCTATCGCTCTGAAACGCTCAAAATTGACATGAGTGAGTATTCACCATAAATGAATTAAAGGACCGGTGAGGCCATGTTTGCCATGAAAAAGATCCAAATTCAGCAAGTCCAGGCTAGGAAACTTGCTTGAAAATCCTTTTTTCAGTCAAATACAGCTTATGCTATTACACAATCCAAAAAGACGCTTGTCTCGCTCTGAAACGCTCAAAATTGACATAAGCCAGTTTGCACCTTTAATGAATGAAAGTGCAGGAAAAACCTTGTTTGCCATCAAGAAGATCCAAATTCAGCAAGTTCAGGCTAGGAAACCTCAGTGAAAAACATTTTTATAGTAAAAATACAACTTGAGTTACTGTACAGTGCAAAAAGAGGCTTCTATCGCTCTGAAACGCTCAAAATTGACATAAGCCAGTTTGCACCTTTAATGAATGAAAGTGCAGGAAAAACCTTGTTTGCCATCAAGAAGATCCAAATTCAACCAGTTCAGGCTAGGAAACCTCAGTGAAAAACCTTTTTATGGTGAAATACAACTTTAGTTACTGCACAGTGCAAAAAGAGGCTTCTATCGCTCTGAAACGCTCAAAATTGACATGAGTGAGTGTTCACCATAAATGAATTAAAGGACCGGTGAGACCATGTTTGCCATGAAAAAGATCCAAATTCAGCAAGTCCAGGCTAGGAAACTTGCTTGAAAATCCTTTTTTCACTCAAATACAGCTTACTCTACTGCAGAGTGCCAAAACGTGCTCCAATCGCTCTGAAACGCTCAAAATTGACATAAGCCAGTTTGCACCTTTAATGAATGAAAGTGCAGGAAAAACCTTGTTTGCCATCAAGAAGATCCAAATTCAACCAGTTCAGGCTAGAAAACCTCAGTGAAAAACCTTTTTATAGTGAAATACAACTTTAGTTACTGCACAGTGCAAAAAGAGGCTTCTATCGCTCTGAAACGCTCAAAATTGACATGAGTGAGTGTTCACCATAAATGAATTAAAAGACAGGTGAGACCATGTTTGCCATGAAATAGATCCAAATTCAGCAAGTCCAGGCTAGGAAATTTGTTTGAAAATCCTTTTTTCAGTAAAATTCAGCTTTCTCTACTGCACAGTGCAAAAAGACGCTTCTATCACTCTGAAATGCTCAAAATTGACATAAGCCAGTTTGCACCTTTAATGAATGAAAGTGCAGGAAAAACCTTGTTTGCCATCAAGAAGATCCAAATTCAACCAGTTCAGGCTAGGAAACTTGCTTGAAAATCCCTTTTTCAGTGAAATACAGCTTACTCTACTGCAGAGTGCCAAAACTTGCTCCTATCGCTCTGAAACGCTCAAAATTGACATAAGCCAGTTTGCACCTTTAATGAATGAAAGTGCAGGAAAAACCTTGTTTGCCATCAAGAAGATCCAAATTCAACCAGTTCAGGCAAGGAAACCTCAGTGAAAAACCTTTTTTCAGTCCCATACAGCTTATGCTATTACACAATGCAAAAAGACGCTTGTCTCGCTCTGAAACGCTCAAAATTGACATAAGCCAGTTTGCACCTTTAATGAATGAAAGTGCAGGAAAAACCTTGTTTGCCATCAAGAAGATCCAAATTCAACCAGTTCAGGCTAGGAAACCTCAGTGAAAAACCTTTTTATAGTGAAATACAACTTTAGTTAGCCTACTGCACAGTGCAAAAAGAGGCTTCTATCGCTCTGAAACGCTCAAAATTGACATGAGTGAGTGTTCACCATAAATGAATTAAAAGACAGGTGAGACCATGTTTGCCATGAAATAGATCCAAATTCAGCAAGTCCAGGCAAGGAAACTTGTTTGAAAATCCTTTTTTCAGTAAAATTCAGCTTTCTCTACTGCACAGTGCAAAAAGACGCTTCTATCGCTCTGAAACGCTCAAAATTGACATAAGCCAGTTTGCACCTTTAATGAATGAAAGTGCAGGAAAAACCCTGTTTGCCATCAAGAAGATCCAAATTCAACCAGTTCAGGCTAGGAAACTTGCTTGAAAATCCTTTTTTCACTCAAATACAGCTTACTCTACTGCAGAGTGACAAAACTTGCTCCTATCGCTCTGAAACGCTCAAAATTGACATAAGCCAGTTTGCACCTTTAATGAATGAAAGTGCAGGAAAAACCTTGTTTGCCATCAAGAAGATCCAAATTCAACCAGTTCAGGCTAGCAAACTTACTCGAAAAACCTTTTTTCAGTCCAATACAGCTTATGCTATTACACAATGCAAAAAGACGCTTGTCTCGCTCTGAAACGCTCAAAATTGACATAAGCCAGTTTGCACCTTTAATGAATGAAAGTGCAGGAAAAACCTTGTTTGCCATCAAGAAGATCCAAATTCAACCAGTTCAGGCTAGGAAACCTCAGTGAAAAACCTTTTTATAGTGAAATACAACTTTAGTTACTGCACAGTGCAAAAAGACGCTTCTATCGCTCTGAAACGCTCAAAATTGACATGAGTGAGTATTCACCATAAATGAATTAAAGGACCGGTGAGACCATGTTTGCCATGAAAAAGATCCAAATTCAGCAAGTCCAGGCTAGGAAACTTGCTTGAAAATCCTTTTTTCACTCAAATACAGCTTACTCTACTGCAGAGTGCCAAAACGTGCTCCAATCGCTCTGAAACGCTCAAAATTGACATAAGCCAGTTTGCACCTTTAATGAATGAAAGTGCAGGAAAAACCTTGTTTGCCATCAAGAAGATCCAAATTCAACCAGTTCAGGCTAGGAAACCTCAGTGAAAAACCTTTTTTCAGTCCAATACAGCTTATGCTATTACACAATGCAAAAAGACGCTTGTCTCCCTCTGAAACGCTCAAAATTGACATAAGCCAGTTTGCACCTTTAATGAATGAAAGTGCAGGAAAAACCTTGTTTGCCATCAAGAAGATCCAAATTCAACCAGTTCAGGCTAGGAAACCTCAGTGAAAAACCTTTTTATAGTGAAATACAACTTTAGTTACTGCACAGTGCAAAAAGAGGCTTCTATCGCTCTGAAACGCTCAAAATTGACATGAGTGAGTGTTCACCATAAATGAATTAAAGGACCGGTGAGACCATGTTTGCCATGAAAAAGATCCAAATTCAGCAAGTCCAGGCTAGGAAACTTGCTTGAAAATCCTTTTTTCAGTCAAATACAGCTTATGCTATTACACAATCCAAAAAGACGCTTGTCTCGCTCTGAAACGCTCAAAATTGACATAAGCCAGTTTGCACCTTTAATGAATGAAAGTGCAGGAAGAACCTTGTTTGCCATCAAGAAGATCCAAATTCAGCAAGTTCAGGCTAGGAAACCTCAGTGAAAAACATTTTTATAGTAAAAATACAACTTTAGTTACTGTACAGTACAAAAAGAGGCTTCTAACGCTCTGAAACGCTCAAAATTGACATAAGCCAGTTTGCACCTTTAATGAATGAAAGTGCAGGAAAAACCTTGTTTGCCATCAAGAAGATCCAAATTCAACCAGTTCAGGCTAGGAAACCTCAGTGAAAAACCTTTTTATAGTGAAATACAACTTTAGTTACTGCACAGTGCAAAAAGAGGCTTCTATCGCTCTGAAACGCTCAAAATTGACATGAGTGAGTGTTCACCATAAATGAATTAAAGGACCGGTGAGACCATGTTTGCCATGAAAAAGATCCAAATTCAGCAAGTCCAGGCTAGGAAACTTGCTTGAAAATCCTTTTTTCACTCAAATACAGCTTACTCTACTGCAGAGTGCCAAAACGTGCTCCAATCGCTCTGAAACGCTCAAAATTGACATAAGCCAGTTTGCACCTTTAATGAATGAAAGTGCAGGAAAAACCTTGTTTGCCATCAAGAAGATCCAAATTCAACCAGTTCAGGCTAGGAAACCTCAGTGAAAAACCTTTTTTCAGTCCAATACAGCTTATGCTATTACACAATGCAAAAAGACGCTTGTCTCGCTCTGAAACGCTCAAAATTGACATAAGCCAGTTTGCACCTTTAATGAATGAAAGTGCAGGAAAAACCTTGTTTGCCATCAAGAAGACCCAAATTCAACCAGTTCAGGCTAGGAAACCTCAGTGAAAAACCTTTTTTCAGTCCAATACAGCTTATGCTATTACACAATGCAAAAAGACGCTTGTCTCGCTCTGAAACGCTCAAAATTGACATAAGCCAGTTTTCACCGTAAATGAATTAAAGGACAGGTGAGACCAGGTGAGACCAGGTTTGTCATGAAATAGATCTAAATTCAGTAAGTCCAGGCTAGGAAACTTTCTTGGAAAATCCTTTTTTCATTGAAATACAGCTTACTCTACTGCAGAGTGTCAAAACGTGCTCCTATCGCTCTGAAACACTCAAAATTGACATGAGTGAGTGTTCACCATAAATGAATTAGAGGACAGGTGAGACCAGGTTTGTCATGAAAAAGATCCAAATTCAGCAAGTCCAGGCTAGGAAACTTGCTTGAAAATCCTTTTTTCACTCAAATACAGCTTACTCTACTGCAGAGTGCCAAAACGTGCTCCTATCGCTCTGAAACGCTCAAAATTGACATAAGCCAGTTTGCACCTTTAATGAATGAAAGTGCAGGAAAAACCTTGTTTGCCATCAAGAAGATCCAAATTCAACCAGTTCAGGCTAGGAAACCTCAGTGAAAAACCTTTTTTCAGTCCAATACAGCTTATGCTATTACACAATGCAAAAAGACGCTTGTCTCGCTCTGAAACGCTCAAAATTGACATAAGCCAGTTTTCACCATAAATGAATTAAAGGACAGGTGAAACCAGGTGAGACCAGGTTTGTCATGAAATAGATCTAAATTCAGTAAGTCCAGGCTAGGAAACTTTCTTGGAAAATCCTTTTTTCATTGAAATACAGCTTACTCTACTGCAGAGTGTCAAAACGTGCTCCTATCGCTCTGAAACACTCAAAATTGACATGAGTGAGTGTTCACCATAAATGAATTAGAGGACAGGTGAGACCAGGTTTGTCATGAAATAGAACCAAATTCAGCCAGTCCAGGCTATGAAACTTGCTTGAAAAACCTTTTTTCAGTGAAATACAGAGTACACAGTACAAATACACAGTAGTAACACACATTACACAATATAAATACACTGCACACATTAGAAATACACAGTAGAAATACAGAGCACAAAGTAAAAATACACATAACACAGTAGAAATACAGAGAAAACAGTAGAAATACACAGCAGAAATACACATCACACAGTAGTTATACACTGTAGAAATACACATCACACATTAGAAATACAGAGTTTGAATCCACATCACACAGTAGAAACAGACTGTAGAAATACAGAGCACAAATTGGAAATATACTGTAGTAATACACACAGCACATAGTAGGAATACAGATTAGAAATTAACATCACACAGTCGAAATACACAGTAGAAATACACAGCACAGAGTCGAAATACACAGTAGAAATACAGAGTAGACAATAGAAATACAGAGTACAAATACACATCACAGTAGAGATACACAGTAGAAATACACAGTAGAAATAAACATCACACAGTCAAAATACACATCACAATAGAGATACACAGTAGAAATACACAGTAGAAATAAACATCACACAGTCGAAATAAACAGTAGAAATACACAGCACACAGTCAAAATACACCGTAGAAATACAGAGCAGACAATAGAAATACACAGTAGTAATACACATCACAGTAGAAATACACATCACAATACAAAAACACAGTAGAAATACACAGTAGAAATAAACATCACACAGTCGAAATACATAGTAGAAATACACAGCACAGAGTCGAAATACACAGTAGAAATACAGAGTAGACAATAGAAATACACAGTACAAATACACATCACAGTAGAAATACACATCACAATAGAGGTGCACAGTAGAAATACACAGTAGAAATACACATCACAGTAGAAATACACATCACAATAGAAATACACAGTAGAAATACATAGCACACAGTACAAATACACTAGAAATCCATATCACAGTCGAAATACACAGGAGAAATACACATCACAGTAGAAATACACATCACAATAGAGATACACAGCAGAAATACACATCGCACCGTAGAAATACATATCACAATAGAGATACACAGTAGAAATACACAGTAGAAATAAACATCACACACTCGAAATACACAGTAGAAATTCACAGCACACAGTCGAAATAGACAGTAGAAATACAGAGCAGACAATAGAAATACACATTAGAAATAAACATCACAGTAGAAATACACAGTAGAAATACACAGCACACAGTACAAATACACTAGAAATACATAGCACACAGTCGAAATACACCGTAGAAATACTAAGCATACAATAGAAATACACAGAAGAAATACACATCACAATAGAAATACACAGTAGAAATACACAGAACACAGTACAAATACACTAGAAATACATAGCACAAAGTCAAAATACACAGTACAAATACAGAGCAGACAATAGAAATACACAGTACAAATACACATCACAGTAGAAATACACATCACAATAGAGATACACAGTAGAAATTCACAGTAGAAATAAACATTGCACAGTAGAAATACACATCACAGTAGAAATACACACCACAATAGAAATACACAGTAGAAATAAACATCACACAGTTGAAATACACAGTAGAAATACACAGCACAGAGTCAAAATACACAGCAGAAATACAGAGGAGACAATAGAAATACACAGTAGAAATACACATCACAGTAGAAATACACATCACAATTGAAATACACAGTAGAAATACAGAGCAGACAATAGAAATACACAGTAGAAATACACATCACAGTAGAAATACACATCACAATAGAAAAACACTGTAGAAATACACAGAACACAGTACAAATACACTAGAAATACATAGCACACAGTACAAATACACAGTACAAATACAGAGCAGACAATAGAAATACACCTTACAAATACACATCACAGTAGAAATACACGTCACAATAGAGATACACAGTAGAAATTCACAGTAGAAATAAACATCGAACAGTAGAAATAAACATCGAACAGTAGAAATACACATCACGGTAGAAATACACATCACAATAGAGATACACAGTAGAAATACACAGTAGAAATAAACATCACACAGTTGAAATACACAGTAGAAATACATAGCACACAGTACAAATACACTAGAAATACATATCACAGTATTAATACACAGTAGAAATGCACATCACAGTAGAAATACACATCACAATAGAGATACACAGCAGAAATATACATCGCACCGTAGAAATACACATCACAATAGAAATACACAGTAGAAATACACAGCACACAGTCCAAATACACAGTCCAAATACAGAGCAGACAATAGAAATACACCTTACAAATACACATCACAGTAGAAATACACATCACAATAGAGATGCACAGTAGAAATTCAAAGTAGAAATAAACATCGCACAGTAGAAATACACATCACAGTAGAAATACACATCACAGTAGAGATACACAGTAGAAATACACATCACAATAGAGATACACAGTAGAAATACACAGTAGAAATAAACATCACACAGTCAAAATACACAGTAGAAATACACAGCACAGAGTCGAAATACACAGCAGAAATACAGAGAAGACAATAGAAATATCCACTAGAAATACATATCACAGTCGAAATACACAGGAGAAGTACACATCACAGTAGAAATACACATCACAATAGATATACACAGCAGAAATACACATCGCACCGTAGAAATACATATCACAATAGAGATACACAGTAGAAATACACAGTAGAAATAAACATCACACACTCGAAATACACAGTAGAAATTCACAGCACACAGTCGAAATAGACAGTAGAAATACAGAGTAGACAATAGAAATACACATTAGAAATAAACATCACAGTAGAAATACACAGTAGAAATACACAGCACACAGTACAAATACACTAGAAATACATAGCACACAGTCGAAATACACCGTAGAAATACTAAGCATACAATAGAAATACACAGTACAAATACACATCACAGTAGAAATACACATCACAATAGAGATACACAGTAGAAATTCACAGTAGAAATAAACATCACACAGTAGAAATAAACATCACAGTAGAAATACACATCACAATAGAGATACACAGTAGAAATAAACATCACACAGTTGAAATACACAGTAGAAATACACAGCGCAGAGTCAAAATACACAGCAGAAATACAGAGGAGACAATAGAAATACACAGTAGAAATACACATCACAGTAGAAATACACATCACAATTGAAATACACAGTAGAAATACAGAGCAGACAATAGAAATACACAGAAGAAATACACATCACAGTAGAAATACACATCACAATTGAAAAACACAGTAGAAATACAGAGCAGACAATAGAAATACACCTTACAAATACACATCACAGTAGAAATACACGTCACAATAGAGATACACAGTAGAAATTCACAGTAGAAATAAACATCGCACAGTAGAAATACACATCACAATAGAGATACACAGTAGAAATACACAGTAGAAATAAACATCACACAGTCAAAATACACAGTAGAAATACACAGCACAGAGTCGAAATACACAGCAGAAATACAGAGAAGACAATAGAAATACCCACTAGAAATACATATCACAGTCGAAATACACAGGAGAAGTACACATCACAGTAGAAATACACATCACAATAGATATACACAGCAGAAATACACATCGCACCGTAGAAATACATATCACAATAGAGATACACAGTAGAAATACACAGTAGAAATAAACATCACACACTCGAAATACACAGTAGAAATTCACAGCACACAGTCGAAATAGACAGTAGAAATACAGAGCAGACAATAGAAATACACATTAGAAATAAACATCACAGTAGAAATACACAGTAGAAATACACAGCACACAGAACAAATACACTAGAAATACATAGCACACAGTCGAAATACACCGTAGAAATACTAAGCATACAATAGAAATACACAGTAGAAATACACATCACAATAGAAATACACAGTAGAAATACACAGAACACAGTACAAATACACTAGAAATACATAGCACAAAGTCGAAATACACAGTACAAATACAGAGCAGACAATAGAAATACACAGTACAAATACACATCACAGTAGAAATACACATCACAATAGAGATACACAGTAGAAATTCACAGTAGAAATAAACATCACACAGTAGAAATAAACATCACAGTAGAAATACACATCACAATAGAGATACACAGTAGAAATACACAGTAGAAATAAACATCACACAGTTGAAATACACAGTAGAAATACACAGCGCAGAGTCAAAATACACAGCAGAAATACAGAGGAGACAATAGAAATACACAGTAGAAATACACATCACAGTAGAAATACACATCACAATTGAAATACACAGTAGAAATACAGAGCAGACAATAGAAATACACAGAAGAAATACACATCACAGTAGAAATACACATCACAATTGAAAAACACAGTAGAAATACAGAGCAGACAATAGAAATACACCTTACAAATACACATCACAGTAGAAATACACGTCACAATAGAGATACACAGTAGAAATTCACAGTAGAAATAAACATCGCACAGTAGAAATACACATCACAGTAGAAATACACGTCACAATAGAGATACACAGTAGAAATTCACAGTAGAAATTCACAGTAGAAATAAACATCGCACAGTAGAAATACACATCACAGTAGAAATACACGTCACAATAGAGATACACAGTAGAAATTCACAGTAGAAATAAACATCGCACAGTAGAAATACACATCACAGTAGAAATACACGTCACAATAGAGATACACAGTAGAAATTCACAGTAGAAATAAACATCGCACAGCAGAAATACACATCACAGTAGAAATACACATCACAGTAGAAATACACATCACAATAGAGATACACAGTAGAAATACACAGTAGAAATAAACATCACACAGTCGAAATACACAGTAGAAATACACAGCACAGAGTCGAAATACACAGCAGAAATACAGAGAAGACAATAGAAATACACAGTAGAAATACACATCACAATAGAAATACACAGTAGAAATACACAGCACACAGTACACATACACTAGAAATACATAGCACACAGTAGAAATACATTGTAGAAATACACATCACACAGTCCAAATACACTGTAGAAATACACAGTAGCAATACACATCACATTACAAATACACAGTAGAAATACTGCACAGTGCAAAAAGAGGCTTCTATCCCTCTGAACGCTCAAAATTGACATGAGTGAGTTTTCACCATAAATGAATTAAAGGACAGATGAAACCATCTTTGCCATGATATTTATCCAAATTCAACTATTCCTGGCAAGGCAGCTTCCTTGAAAAAAAACTTTTTTCAATGAAGTACTTCATACTCTACTGCACAGTGCAAAAAGTGAATTAAAGACCAACGGAAACCATGTTTGCAACAATGCAATAATCCAACTTCGGCCATCCACAACAAAATAGAACACAAAAGAACATATGAAATATGATCAAATTTGAAACAGAAATATCCATATTTTATGGACCAGAAGGTCCTGCAGCATGTGACCTGGTGCTCTCTACAAATGCACCTGTTACACTTGGTGCAGGTGGTAGAAGACCTCTATTTTAGCCTTGTGCACAACCAGCATTCAGCTGTCCTTCTGGTCGAGCTGGTGGCAGCAGTGGCAATGGCGGTGTCGGTGGTTTCTGCTAGGGCAGCAACAGTGGTCTGTAACTTCACCACCATGGCAGCAGCATGTCGGTCATCGAATCGGAGGCTGGCGCTTATCATATGAAATCGTTTGTGGGACATAGTGGTCCTGACGACTGTTCTCCCACTCTGGTCATCCCACAGACTGCGGGTAGAGTCCCCTTTGGACCGGTACACACCTGCCAGGATGAGAAGTCCCAAGTACGCTCAGCCAAGCTGTATGTTTATCTTTAGCTGTGAAAGCAGTCAGGTGCATAAACACAGTGACAGTTGTTTTTGTTTTTGAGTACAGCAAAGGCAAGAGGCCATGTTTTTACTCAAGCACCTCTTCGAAGACACATGAAACACAACCCTCAAAAAATGCCATTTTTTCCCCCTTAAAAGATCAATGCTTGGTTACAGATTCACACACTCTCTCTCACACACACACACACACGCACAGGCGCGCAAACACACACACACATGAAAACTCTTGGGGTCGGCTAATAGGGCTGCATAATATAACTGGCAAAAAGTACAAGTGAAACCATGTTTGACGTGAGCCAGTTTTCACCATAAATGAATTGAAAGACAGGTGAAATGCTCTTTGCCATGAAATAGATCCAAATTCAACCAGTTCAGGCTAGGAAATTTGCTTGAAAGACCTTTTTTCACTCAAATACAGCTTATGCTACTGCACAGTGCAAAAAGAGGCTTCTTTCGCTCTGAAACGCACAAAATTGACATAAGCCAGTTTTCACCCTTAATGAATAAAAGGACAGGAAAAACCTTGTTTGCCATCAAATAGATCCAAATTCAACCAGTTCAGGCAAGGAGACCTCAGTGAAAAACCTTTTTTCACTCAAGTACAGCTTATGCTACTGCACAGTGCAAAAAGAGGCTTCTCTTGCTCTGAAACGGTCAAAATTGACATAAGCCAGTTTTCACCCTTAATGAATTAAAGGACAGGAAAAACCTTGTTTGCCATCAAATAGATCCAAATTCAACCAGTTCAGGCAAGGAGACCTCAGTGAAAAACCTTTTTTCACTCAAATACAGCTTATGCTACTGCACAATGCAAAAAGAGGCTTCTCTTGCTCTGAAACGCTCAAAATTGACATAAGCCAGTTTTCACCCTTAATGAATTAAAGGACAGGAAAAACCTTGTTTGCCATGAAATAGATCCAAATTCAACCAGTTAAGGCTAGGGAACTTGCTTGAAAAGCCCCTTTTCAGTCAAATACAGCCTATGCTACTGCACAGTGCAAAAAGACGCTTCTCTCGCTCTGAAACACTCAAAATTGACATGAGTGAGGTTTCACCATAAATGAATTAAAGGACAGGTGAAGCCATCTTTGCCATGAATAGATCCAAATTGAACTATTCCTGGCGAAGAAACTTGCTTGAAAAAACTTTTTTCAGTGAAATACAGCTTAAGGCTAGGAAACTTCCTTGAAAAACCCTTTTTCAGTGAAATACAGCTTACTCTACTGCACAGTGCAAAAAGAAGCTTCTCTCGCTCTAAAACGCACAAATTGATATGAGCCATTTTTCACCAAAAATGAATTAAAGGATAGGTGAAACCATCTTTGCCATGAAATAGATTCAAATTCAGCAAGTCCAGGCTTCAGTGAAATACAGCTTAATCTTTTTTCCATGTGCAAAAAGACGCTTCTTTGACTGGGAAAAGCTTAATTTTGCCAGAAGTGAGTTTTGACCAAAAACGAATTAAAGGAATGTTTATCCAACTTCAAATATTCCTGGTACGAAAACTTCCCTGAAAAGCCTTTTTGTCAGTGAAATGCAGGATCCACTTCACAATGCAACAAGACGCTTATCTCGCTCAGAAACGCTGAAAATTGCCATAAGCCAGTTTTGACCGAGAATGAATTAAAGAACATCTGAATCATGTTTTGCATAATATTTATCCAACTTCTTTTGAGGCACTTGAACACATAAAATTGCTGATTACCACTTTCATTTAAGTGTTTGAATTTGAGTGGTATAATCAACTTTGTAATACCTGTGGTGTGATGAGAATTTTGTACTTCATGTAGAGGAATGTGAATTGAAGTTTTATACAGCCCTATTCAAAGAGCCTGTTTAACATGAACTGTAACCTGTGACTTTGTTTTATGACCTTGTTTTATGACTTGTTTTATGACCCATGTAAGGTACTGAGTAATCACTGAAGGTAAACACTGTCTTTACTTTACTCACAATAGAAATACACAGTTGAAATGCACGGCACACAGTAAAAATACACAGTAGAAATACACAGCACACAGTAGAAATACACATCACACAGTAGAAATGCACAGTCGAAATGAACAGCACACAGTAGAAATACACAGCACACAGTAGAAATACACAGTCGAAATGAACATCACACAGTTGAAATACGCTGTAAAAATGCAGAGCACACAGAAGAAATACACATCACCCAGTAGAAATACACTTTAGAAATACAGACCACACAGTAGAAATACACAGTAGAAAAACACATCACACAGTTGAAAAACACTGTAGAAATACACAGCACACATGTGGAATACAAGGTAGAAATACAGAGCACACAATAGAAATACACAGTAGAAATACACAAGACACAGTACAAATACACAGTACAAATACACAGCACACAGTCGAAATACACAGTAGACATACATAGCACACAATAGAAATACAAAGTAGAAATACATAGCATACAATAGAAAAACAAAGTAGACTTACAAATCACTCAGTAGAAATACACATCACACAGTCGAAATACACAAGACACAGTAGAAATACACAGTAGAAATACACATCATACAGTAGAAAGAGAGAGTAGAAACGCACAGCACACAATAGACATACAAAGTAAATATACACAGAACACAGTAAATACACATTGCACAGGAATAATACACAGCACGCAGTAGAAATACACTATAGAAATACACAGCACTCAGAAGAAATACACAGCAGAAATATACAGCACTGAGTATTAATACACCGCAGAAATACACATCACACAGTAGAAATAGACAGTAGAAACACACAGTAGAAACACACAGCACACATTAGAAATACACAGTAGTAACACACAGCACACAGTAGAAAAACACAGTAGAAATACACATCACACAGTAGAAATACACTGTAGAAATACAGAGCACACATCACACAGTAGGAATACACATCACAAAGTCGAAATACACAGTAGAAATACACATCACACAGAAATACACAGTAGAAATACAGAGCACACAATAGAAATACACAGTTGAAATGCACAGCACACAGTAAAAATACACAGCAGAAATACACAGCACACAGTAGAAATACACAGTCGAAATGAACATCACACAGTTGAAATACACAGTCAAAAAAAACATCACAGTAGAAATGTACAGTAGAAATACACAGTAGAAATACACAGCACAGAGCAGAAATACACAGTAGAAATACACAGCAGAAATACACAGCACATAGTAGAAATACACAGTAGAAACACACATCACACAGTTGGAATACACAGTCGAAATACACATCACACGGTAGAATACACAGTTGAAAAACACATCACACAGTCAAAATACACAGCACACAGTATACATACACAGTACACAGTATAAATACACAAGAAACAGTATAAATAAACTGTACAAAGTATAAATACACACTTTAAATTCACATTGCACAGTATAAATACAGAGCACACAGTATAAATACACAGTACGCAGTATGAATACACATTACAAGGTATACACACACAGTACACAGTATACATACACAGTACACAGTATGAATACCCAGTACACAGTACAGAGTATAAATACACATACACAGTTGAAATACACAGTCGAAATACACATCACACAGTAGAAATGCACAGTCAAAATACGAAATACACAGTAGAAATATACATCACAGTAGAAATGCACTGTAGAAATACACATCACAGTAGAAATACACTGTAGAAATACACAGTACATAGTAGATATACACTGTAGAAATACACAGTACATAGTAATAATACACTGTAGAAATACACATCACACAGTAGAAATACACTGTAGAAATACAGAGCACACAGTAGTAATACACTATAGAAATACACATCACACAGTAGAAATACACTAGAAATACAGAGCACACAGTAGAAATACACAGTAGAAATACACAGCACACAGTAGAAATACACAGTAGAAATACACATCACACAGTAGAAATACACTGTAGAAATACAGAGCACACAGTGGAAATACACAGTAGAAATACACAGCACACAGTAGAAATAGACAGTAGAAACAGGATTTGCTTCATTTCTGGACGTATCCTACCTGCACTCCAAGACAAAATAATGAAACGCAATCTGAGGGCATCTTTAAAAGGCTTGTTTTGGGGTGCAAGTGTGGCTCACGCCCATACCAATTTGAACACGCCAGATCTCCGAAGCTAAGAAGTGTTGGTCCTGGTGAGAGTTTGGATGGGAGATCGCTTGGGAATGCCAGTGCTAAGCTTTTTGACTTTGCTCTACAGACACCAGAGGGCGCTGCAGCTTCTTCAGTGGAGACAGAGGGTTGAAAAAAAACAGCAGCCTGTTTCTTGTTTTCCGGTTATGCAGGCTGTCTGTTTAGGTGGAGAAATGTAAATGACTAGTCCTTCACTTCCTATTTCCACTGTATGCTGTTTTATACTACTACTTCATTCCATTTCAGAGGGAAATATGGTACATTTTCCTCCTCTAAACATGTAATTATTTGATCAAATTGAATACATCAATGAAAATGCTGCTGAGACAATAATGTGTCATTGCTTACCAATCCACTGATAGCTGTTTTTCATACAGCGAAAGCCTTAGAAATGTAAAAACAGGTGACAGCAGAGCTTGTTATGAAGGCTCATTTTTCATCCTGGTAACAGGATTTGCCTTATTTCTGGACGTATCCTACCTGCACTACCGGCCTTTTTTGGGGTGCAAGTGTGGCTTACGGCCATACCACTCTGAACACGCCCCCTTTGGTGAAGTAGTAAGTTTGTGTATTGGTGAGAAGAAAAAAATCTAAAAAATCATGGACGGACTAAAAATCAAAAACAATATAATCATGGCGAGGGAATTGGGCATAGACGAAATGGTGGTCTCTTTTATTAATTTGCCCACTTATATTGAGGACATGGCAATACTGGAGAAATTAAGAGACTGGGGAGTCAAGCCTGTTTCTGGAATCAGGAGACGGATGTGGCCAGGGACGGAGATCACGGACGGAACTTTGCATTCGGCCTGGACGTATTGTTAGACACATGTTTTAAATGTGGAAAACAGGGCCAAAAACGGAGCAGCAGACGGGAGGAGGGGGCTGGAGTAAGGACAGGTCTAAAGACAAGTGAGGGTACCGGGGTGAGAATGACTGGGTTAGAGTGGACGGTGTCTGATGTTACGGGCAGTGAGGGAGGTACCATGGAGAAGGTGGGAGAAATGAGGAAAAGACCCATGACAAGACGGCAAGTGAAAAGAACTCATGGAGACACTCTTTTCAATATTGCTTATCATGCTCCATATTTCCTCCTTCAATGGGAATGGGCTCCGAGACAGAGACAGAAGACAGCAAACCTTGCTGGTGTGTGAGGCTGACATCATTTGCCTACAAGAGACTCACTGGGATGATGAGTGTGTTGGAGAGAGACTGAGAGAGAATGGATGGGTGAGTGTATGTTAACAATGGAGGAACTAAATCAAGAGGGGTGGCAATTTTGGTGAAGAGGGGAGTGATTGAGGATGTAAGAAAGAGTGTGGATGATGAGTGATTGGAATAACATTTGAACACATGGAGGAAAAGTTTTAACTAATGAATGTATTTGCACCGAATGAGGAAAGAGAGAGAAGGTGGGAGTGGGAGGAATGTGTGGTGACAACTGTATGATTGTGGGTGATTTTAATGTGTGGTGGGAAGGTTGGATGCTTCATCAATTGTGTGTTTCAGGAGTGATTCATCCAGAGGTGTGCTGAGACAGGTGATGAGAGAGAAGAGACTGATTGATATGTGGAGAGATAGAAATCCAGAGGGGAGGGGTTTTTCTAGACAGACAAGAGGTGAGGGGGTGTTAAAAAATAGTATAAAAAACAGGATAGATTTAGTTTTGGGAGCAAAGGGCATAGCAGACAGGATAGGTAGGGTAGAATATAAAGCCACAGCGCCCAGCAATCACATGGTGTTAGAGTTTAGGTTAAATCAACAAATTGAAAGGAGGGGAGTGGTGTGTGGTGTTTGAATGGTGGTTTAGCAAAGGATGAAAGGTATAAAAAGAAAGTGAGAGAATGTATAAACAGGAGAATGAATGAGAGTATGAAAATAAAACACAACTACGTCAGTTCAGGGTCCAATATAATAATATATATTTGCAAAATAATAGCTCATTAAATGATTGATCAATGAATGATTTCTTTCATCTGGTTAATGTGATTTCTGCTCCCGAACTTCACTGCACAGCTTATCAATATCAGGGCTGTAAGACGTCACTTTGATCTTCACACAGGATTGCAAGCTGTCATCTGTGAGGCGGGAGCGATGTTTGCTCTTTATGTAGTTCATGCTGGGTGAAAACCTGCTCACATAAGTATGTGGATCCAAAGATCGACAGGACTCCAAATGCATATTTTTTCATGTTCATATAAGTGTCAGGAATGGCATTCCATGCTTCGAACACAAGTTTGTCTGGTTTGGGGAGGTTTTCAATATCATTCCATTTGTTCTTCTGAGCAAGAGTGGCCTTCTGATGAGCAACATCCTCAAGATCAGCTGTCAAGCTTCTTAACTTAGACACCCTTACGTCTTTGTCAGCTATGTCGGCCAGTTCGATCTCAAGACTGGGTTGACTTACAACTGTAAATGCAGTCATATTCAACAGGGATGGTGACGGGAAAGGATAATGTGTTTTTTTCCTGTCTGAAATCGCAGAATCTTTTTCCAAACGCAGTTTGCATTGTGATGATTGCATGCTGCAAATGGTCATAACATACAGTAATTGAAATAAGTACATAGTATAGAAGTTGTCAGAGGTCCATAAGAGGTTTCCAAGTCTTCAGAAAAATATCCCCTTTATTTTTCAAGGAGTAAGTACGCTGTTCCAATCGTAATGTCTCGTTGAGAATTCTTATAAACAAATCAAAGGTTGGAGGTTGTTGTTTGTTCCAGTTCAGCAGAATACATTTCTTTGCTATGTATGATATTATGCTAATCTGTTTGGCTGAAATGGGGTCTAGTGTCTTGTCCAATTCTGTTCCGAAGAGGTACCATATTGGAGAGATGTCCAGTGGGATTTGGAGGACCTTAACAGTCAGATCACGTACCTCTGACCAGAAGCGTTTTATTTGTCTACACTCCAAGAAAACGTGAATGACAGATCCTATACATATTTTACAACGATGGCATTTAGAGGAAGAATTAGGATATATCTTGTTTAAACGAACTGGGGTAAGGTACATTCTGTACATAAACTTATAATTCTGTTCAATTATTTTATTACAGAACAGTGATGTAAATACATTTTGACATATAGCGTCCCATTGATCTCTACTTAAGTTGCATCCCAGAACTTTTTTGCTATATATTTCTAAGTGGCGTAAAGGAAGAACTATGATGGTCTAGCAGAGTATTGTAAATCAAAGAGATTTTCCCTTCAACGAAGTAGCACTATTCAAAATTTCTTCCAGACTTGTTAGCCCCAAACACAACCATCCAGATCTTTCTAGAGTAGTAACTAGGTGACAAATTTGTAAATATTTATTAAAGTCTTGTTTAGGGATTTTAAACTCCGACCTTAATTCAAAGCCTTCATTGAATATGTCTTTAAAATTGTGTAAACCATGATCTTTCCATTTTGTAAGCAAGGACTTTCCGATTGAGGATGGCAAGTCAGGGTTAGAGGATAAAAGAGCTAACAAAGAAATTCTAGCAGAAGACCCACAGAACCTCTTAACATCTAGCCAGGCCTTAAAGGAATAGTTCACTCTAGAACGAAATTCAGTCATTATCGACTCACCTTCATGCTGATGAGAAGTCCTGTGTAGTTTCTTATTCCTCAAAGTGCAGCTGGAGACCCGCGGGGGTACCCTCCGGCAGCAATAATCCATGTAACGAGCGTTGATGGCATCCGAGACCAGGGCTAGTTTTTGCTATGGGCAATGTGGGCGACTGCCCAGGGTGCAATCTATGTGAGGGCGCACGAGCGCCCTCAAAAAAAAAAAAAAAAAAAGACAAAACAAAACTCGCCAGTTTTCTAGACTACCACTCATTTCCATGTCAAGTCAGTGGAGTGGGCGCTGGGGCGCCCTCATTGTCACATCAACTTACTACTGAGAGTCACACAGGTTGTGTGTGTCAGAAGAGGTAAGGGGGAGGGGGGCGGGGGATCAACTTGCAACTGCAGAGGTTGGATCAAAGCAAGGGGGAGGGGGAGAGGGATAGACTGATGATCCCAGGCCACACAACACAAACTGCTTCCAAATAAATTGTATTTCATTCCTAAAATTAATATAGACCCATATACCTACATGTAATTAATTGGGTTATGTGAAAAATGTAAAAAAAAAAAAAAAAAAAAGTTTAAAAAATCTGTGCATGCATCTACATGAATTTGTTTACATCACGTGACTCCGGTTGTTTGACAGGCGAACGGACGGTGTTGGCAAAAGGTAATAAACAAAGGTAATGATGTCGAGTCTTCATCTTCATCATGGATCAAAATAAAAGACTAAAGAAGCCATCAGGTGCCCAGTTCAGAAAAAGAAGAAAAGAAGAAGAGGAGAAACGGGCAAAAGATAAAGGTATGCAGATTTTTTTGAGTGACGTTAGTGACAGTAGCCTATAGGCTATTTATTAGCCTCTTGCTAATATGTTGCTACTTAGCCACAGAAGGTTTTTAGTTTTGCTGAACTAGCAGCTATTAGAATTGAGGCATCATGCCATGCAACTAATTTCACCCATAGGCAAACTAGGCTAGTTTGTGTTTGCAACACAACAAGTGCAAATTCACTTGTGGAATTTGTAATGCTATACGCTATATGCTAACTTAAATTACTTCTAATATACATTGACATGGCATACATAAGCTACATGTGATATAGCTTTTTGAATAATTTGTAGTGTGTTATGCTTAGTTAATAGGATGTTAACAAATGTTAAATAACTCATTTTAATTGGGTAACTGATGCATGTGTGATGTAAGTGTGATCTAACTTACATATTGTATCTTAATTGTAAATTCAGGGGCACTTCTGAAGTATTTTGGAGCTGGAGCACCCACTGGCCAAAATGAGGAGTCAGATACTTCCACAGCAGCCACAGACATGGTCCTGGAGTCTGATGAGGAGCCATCTACCTCTGCAGCCACACAGGCCTCTTCAGGGATGGTCCTGGAGCCATCTACCTCCTCAGCCACATGTAATGTTCCTTGCAGGACTCCTCAGGTGTGTGTGTGTGTGTGTGTGTGTGTGTGTGTGTGTGTGTGTGTGTGTGGTGGGTGGGTGGGTGGGTGTTTGTGTGTGTTTTTGTATATTTTTTTACTTTTGTAAACGCTATGAATGCTGTGAATAACATGTATACTAATGACAATACAATATTTTTTTAGCTTTCTTCAGGAATTTTTCAAGCATGGTTATTAGATCCTGTGATGAAGGATTTGTGCAATTTACATTGGTGTTTATATACTGTATTTCATTTATTTATCTTGTTTTTTTCTCTGTTCTTGTTACCTTTTTGTATTTTAGATTATAATATGCCTCCATACTGCTCGTCCGCTGCAATCCAAGTGTCCTAAAGTGGCGACATCCAGACCACTATGGAAGCCGCGCCAGACAAGATCAACGAGACCGCCATATACACACACCGGTATTTACATTCTGCTGTGAGCGACCGAGCGACACACAAACTGTCAAGTCAAACTGAAGTTAAACGAGTGATAATTAAAAAGAACTACAAAAAAACTGCAAAAGAACTACAAAAAAAACTGAAGGAGGAACCATTGCACAGTTGCTGGCCGGACCGTAAAAACCGGCGCACATCATCGCAGGTGCAGATCATCATCAATCAATCACACGCAAACAGCGGCAGGGAAAGAGACAGTTCTCTCGTCGCCTGAACCCTGCAGTGAGCCCATGCAGAAGAGAGCTTCTACAAACACCAGAGAGGCAGCCGGTAAGACGCGTGAACAGAGACTCTTGCTACGGAGGTTCAATTGCTGATTGTTTGTGTTAGCGCTAGCTTAGCCACGGGGTTGGTTGCCCAGTAACGCGTGGCTTATTAAGCACTTAATGCCCACGTGTGCTGATTGTTTGTTAACGTCCTGAGTCTAATGAAATGTGTTGAGAATGTACCATATGTAGAATGTAAAGATTAACTGGTACTTATGTATTGAGCACATCTGAGGGTTTCACTTTGATCTTGAAACTTGGTAAATTATGAAATGAAAATTGATTGGGTTGTGTGTTAATCACAAAAGCAATTTAAGTATAGCATGATTTGAGCATTTCATACTTGTGTAAAGACTAATTTCACTTTATTTATTAAATCTGACCATAAAATGTGATTGAGGTTAAAAAGTAATTCATGTTAAAATACAGTTGAAATTGAGACAATTTGTTAAAATGCATTAAAAAATAAAAAGACTAACAAACATTAAAAAAGTGAAATTCATACTTACCTGACAACATGCTAAAACAATTGACAGCTGTGGGTAACTTGATTTGCACTTAATTTGCAATGTAATATAAACAGTTTTGGGTTTCACAGTATTGATTTATTTAGGTATTTTTCTGGTCTTTTGTATACTTTCCTATTACAGTCATTTGAGATATCATTGGCATTATGTACAGAATTTAAACATGTTTTCTTTTTGTGTGTTCTGTTTGAAAGGTTTTTCACCTAATGCCTGATGGCTAATGGCACTTGGAAAATAAAAAGGAAGAAAAGGAACAGCTGCCTGGTCATTAAGTGAATTCCAGTTAAACCTCTGAGTAGATGACTCCATCCCTTTTGAAGTGGGGAAATTGCATGGCAAAACTTAAAGAAACTTGACACAAACACAAGAGGGATCTGCCTGCACTAGTGATTTGAAACTTTGAAACTCACAGCAGGATGTAAATACCGGTGTGTATCTATCGCGAGTCTCGTTGATCTTGTCTGGTGCGGCTTCCGTAGTGCAAACGCTGTGAGGGAGACTCGCGTGAACTATATTCCAAACTTGTCAATAACATCTAACTACTGGGACTGATCTCTCTGGATCGGCAAGGTACGGAATGATATCATCGGCATATGATATTCTATTATCTGTTGTCCCAAACTGAATACCGGAAATTTCTTCACTTGTCCTTATGACTTCAGCAAGGGGTTCGATCGCTAAATTAAATAAAAACGGGCATAGGGGACATCCCTGTCGACAGCCTCTGCTTAAGTTAAATTTTTCTGAGACAGCACCATTAACACATATTTGAGCTTGTGGATTACTGTACATAGCTTTGACCCAACTGATACATCTATCGCCAAAATTAAACTTCTCCAAAACCCGAAGTAAGTATGACCACTCGACCCTATCAAACACTTTTTCTGCATCAAGGGATATTATCATAGCTGGTTGGTTGCAAAGGGTCGAGTGGTACACTATGTCTAACAGCCTTCAAATATTATGTCGCATATCATGCCTTTACAAAACCTGCCTGGTCGGGGTTAATTAGCTGAGGAAGAATGTCTTCTAGTCTATGTGCAATTAATTTAGAAATAATCTTAAAATCAACTGGTAGTAACGAAATTGGACCGAATGATGTACATTCTGCAATGTCTTTATCTTTTTTATGTATCAATGATATGACAGCTGTCTTCATTGATTCGGGAAGGGTCCCATTTTCAAAGAAATATGTAACCATAGGCATAAGGAGAGGTTCAATCTGTGGCCAAAAGGTCTTATAGAACTCTGCACAGTATCCATCTAATCCTGGAGTTCTCCCAGAAGACAGAGACATAATTGCCTGTAGAACTTCTTTTGAGGTGAATGGAGAGTTCAGGTGTTGTTAATCTTCTTCAGAGATGGAGAGGAGAGATACATTTTCTAAAAACATGTTAATGTCAATCATAGAGGGGTTTTCAGATGAGTATAATTGCTTATAAAAATCTATAAAAGAAGACTATTGACTGCAAGTCATATTTTAGCTGTCCTTTTGCATTGCGTATGCGGTCGGTGCTTTCTTTTTTGAGCTGGTACGCTAAGAGCCTGCTAGGTTTATTTACATACTCATGATATTGCTGTTTAGTAAAGAACAGGAGTTTTTTTATATGTTCGGTTTAAGTAAGGTTGAGATGGTTTCTGACGTCATTAAGCTTCAAGTTTTCATCTGTGGGTGACTGAAGTGTCTCCAAGTTGACAAGCTCCTTTGTAAGTAGTTCAGTTTGTTTGGTAATATTTTTCTTTCTTGCAGATGTGTATGACATCAACTGCCCTCTAATCACGGCTTTGGCTGCATCCTATATTACCACAGAGGTGACAGGGGAAGCTGCATTATCTTGCCTGTATTGGTCAAGCCATAGTCTTATTGTTATGTTACAAGCTTCAACATTTGTAAGAAGTGAAGAGTTAAACGTCCAGTTGTTGTTTGGTGGGGGATAGATAGCTGAAGATAGACTGGTGAGTGGTCCGATATAAGGATGGATCCTATATCACAGGAAACCACAGAGGAAAGATGGTGCTTCAGCATAAAGAAAAGGTCCAGTCGAGAGTATGTTTTGTGGTGATACTGCAGTTTAGAAAATAAAAATACACATTTTGGAATGGTTATCAATGCTTTCAGCTAATCCCTGTAGAAGAAATACTTCTGTCAAACACTGACTTTCCAGAAGTCTTTATTTGAACATATGAAAATTATTAATAGAAAAAAAGGTTTTGAATTAATTTAAAGTAAAATAACGTCTTTACATTTTTAACTAAAATAATTATTAATCTTTTAAAAATGTATTAAAATAAAACTCAAATACAATCTTTAACAAAAACTGTTGTGATTTTCAGGTTTTTTTTTGTACAATCACTGCAACAATTGAACTGTTGACATTTTTTTTTGTCCTTTCATTTTTAAAGTTCCTTAAAGAGGTCCAGAAAGCGTCGCAGCACAGGCAGCAGACCAAGGAGGAGATCCAGAAGGTGCCCCCTGAAGTTCCTGGAGATAAAGACCTTTTCTAGCTCTTACTGCTCTCTGCCTCTTCAGGTCAAAGCCTTGGTATCCAACTGCCTTACCACTACCTGGCACATTTGTGGGCAAAGCCGTCTAGGGCTGATGAGTTTCTTGAGAGGAGAGTCATTCACCTTCTTTTGGAGGTAAATGTACTTTGCTCTTGGGCTTTTGTTTCTCGTCCTAGGAGACTTCACTCGGGAGCAGGAAAGCCTGGTAATTTTTTTGGCCTCGTTATGTTTCCCAGTAGACTTCACTGGGGTGCAAGACAGCTTGGGACGTTTCTTGGCCTTGTGCGGTTTCACTGTCTTTCTTACAGCATCTTCCCGAACTGGTGCCCCTGTTGTCTTTGTTACATCCTCCTCTTCCTCTGAAGATGAGCCAACCTCTACCACATTGTCAGCTGGTCTCTCGGGGTCATTGTCTCTGTCTTTTCTAAGCCTCTTTGTCATCATCTTTTTGCTTTTGGCTGCTGCCTCCTTCTGAGCTTTCGCTGCTGCCACTGTCTCGTATAAGTCTCTTTGTCATTTTCTTTCCTTTGCCCTGTGTTATGTTCTTGCTTGTTCCTGCTTCACTGTCACACTGCATTGTGCCCTCCTTGTGTCCTGTCTCCTTCGCAACACATTTCTTGCCCTTGTCTGCTCCCTCTTAAGTCATGGAAACACTGTTGTCCTTGTCAACTCTTTCTGTGCTCTCACCCTGCGTGTTGGTGTAGATCTTGCACCTGTTTTTGTTTGTCTTTGCAAGCGCGATTGGCTGTGTCTTCACGCGTCTGGAAAGCTTCGCCAAAGCCCAGGTCAGCCTCATAGAATTTCTCTACTGTGGCTGTTGAGTGGCACATCAGCCTGTGGATGTTTCCCTTCTTGCTCTCCTCCAAACGTCGCCCAACCTACAGAAAATGGAATGATTACAAATACATTAATAGTTGTGCATAATTACAATTGTGCACGCTTGTCATTAATATCTGACAATAATGAAAATGTCTTACACGTGCTGATGCTGCTGCGAAGCAGGGAGAGCGTTGGCCTCCCTGGAAGGCCAAATGACTCCCAGCAGTTCTGAAAAGCGGTGAGTATTTCATGATATGGGCCACCGTTGTTGTTGGAAAATACCAGTTCAGAGTTGCCGGTTAGGTAGTTGTGTAGGTTGTACATTAGTCGGTAAAACCACATGTACTATCTCTTCGTAAGTGGAATCAGGGCATGACCAAAGCTCTCTTTGGTTTTGTGGTCTTTAACCTGTGAAGGAAACAAGCAAGCAAGCGCCGACATGTAGTGGAAATGTGGAATAATAGCAAATCATTGCCCATATCCGGAATGTAAAGGAAGTTAGAGGCTAAGTTTGGATTAATTAGCAGTTTTCATTCATTATGTGGAAAGTAGAGCACTTTCATGCTGTATTTGGAAGCATAGCAAATTGTGACCCATGCATGGAATATAAAGGAATTTAGAGGATATATTGGAATTCATTGACAGTTGACATTCAATATGTGGAAAGGGAAGTACTCTACACTATGTGCTGTAATTTGGTGCATCCTCTTACTCGAGTTATCCTCCGTTCCAACTCATCCTCCTCTGCCTGGGCAAACTCCTCCACCGCAAGGTTGGTGATGACCCCCTTCCTGTGGCCATTGATACATGCAATATACCCACTCAGTAAACCATACACACGCTCGAGCGCCTCACTGCTCTTGTCTCTCAAGGGTGCCTGTAAAGTCAAAGGACATTGTTAAGTCTATTTGATGTTTATAGTGCCAAACCATAACATAAGTTCTTCATTCATCTTGGGGCATTTTCCATATAAAGCAGGTCTAGGCCATACTCTTTCTAATATTCGAATAGAAGGTTGCTCCCTACATACTTACGTAGAGCTAGCGGTATGACTCTACAGTCATGAACGCTGTTGTGTATTACCCTCACCCCAGTCCTTACAACCACAACGTGTGCTTGAGGTAGACTTTCAGTAGGGTAGTGAGGTGGAGGCACATCACCAGTGGGCTGGAAGAGAATGTAGAGTGTTTAAGTTTCAACTGATGTCATGAGTCTAAAATGCAGCACACTTTAACAAGAAAATGAAGAACATGTTGGTCTTACAAGGCAATGAAGGGTGTCTGGGATTTGCGGGGCAGCCACCCTGCCAAGGACTCTTGCTGCCCAGGTTCTTTGCATCGTTGTTTGTGGCATCTGACTATAAGCAGAGACTACATGTAACAAAATAATCAAATAAATTAGACACTACTATCCCCATTTTGGACTGGGTTAGGGAGCTGGATGGGCTTTTGTAATATGTCTCCATCTCTGGAATCACTAGGAAGCAAAACGGCATTTGGGGAATGTTACATACCAGGCACTTGGACGGTCCACTCGCCCTTTACAGGCTCTTTGTCCTCACCAGGCTCCTTGCAATACAAAAAGAAAATTCACATATTTAAACAGTCAATAGTTACACATCTTCTGTTTACTCTTCCTGCTTTATTCAGACTTTTAGTAAAGTACTTTAAAAAAGAAAAAAATAATTAAGGTTGCGTGTGTGTGCATGCGCATTATATCATGTGTAGTCAACTGTGAGCCTAGCTCCTCCTCTCCCTCCTTAATGTCCTGAATCTACATCTTCATCTGAAGATTGCTGGAAATACATTTGTGAATTGTGTGAACAGTGCTACCGTGTACATTTGCAGCAAAGCCAACAACACGCTACATGTTGCAAACCATTTAACACAAAATTCACTTCACAGTTCGTACTTGCATCCCTAAGTGGCAAATTGGGTCGTGAGAAAGACATTCCAACACGGTCCTTGAAATAGAGAAAATACCATATTTTATAACATTAATAATTAATATGTGGAATGTAAAGGGAAATAGATGCTATATTGGGATTCATTAGAGATTTCTATTCAATATTTTGTAATATATGGGTCCTTTCATTGGCGGCTATAATGCCAATATTGGAACAATCACTGCTTTTCATTTTACCCCGGTAATTTGTGTTTTCGATTAAAATCCAAAAATTGAAAGCAGTACTAATTGGGATTTTATCTGTATCATTTCATCTTACTGTTTTCTGAAGTGAATCCTGGTGGCCTGTCTACAGTGAACAAGACACTTCCTGAATTTATATCCTAAACCAGTCACTTTCTGATTACTTAATGGGCAACCCATCAGGCCTGTGATTAGTTTTCGAAAGCTTTTATCATCATCTTTTATTTGAATGGCTGCCAATGCCTCAATGGAACAATGAGAGATTATTATATTCTCCTTTGAAGGCTGTGACCCTTTGATGTCTGAAAGAGTTTACATTCCCCAATAGTGTACCAAGAAGCATTCTGGGAGTGTTGTCAATAGTCACTCAAGTCTCTTTTTTTTTAAGTAGTTTGGCATGAAAGATCGCTTGTTGGGAATGCTGATTGCTAATTAGCAAAATTCACCCATTTTTAATTAGAGTTAGCATCTAAGATTTCACTTTTGGAATATGAGTTATCCTTGTAATTACAGTAGTGATTTCTGTGCAATATTTTCAATGAGTAGGAATGCTACATTGGGACTGGTTAGGGTTACACCTTGCAATTTAAAGTAAAATTGGTAATGTGAGCTTATTGCATTACGCTATGCCATTTTTTTCCCCCAACGTACCTCAATTCCAGCTGTCCTTCTGGTAGAAGTCTGGCAAATACAAACAGTTTCCTCAGCCTTCCACGGATGTTGTCCAATGGCAGATTTAGCTCCTTTGCCGCTGTAACCAGCTCCGCAGACTCCTTTAGCACTTCTTTGATCCAAAAGGTGGACAAACAAAAGGGGGAAAATAAACACTGTCATGTGCATTGTTTTGAAGGTAATCCTGCCAAGGCCTTGAAGCTCAGAGGGCAGTTTTCTTTTTTACAGTGGAAAGTAAATAAAATGGAAGAGACACATTTTAAAAGCAGCAAGACAGTGTTGTTAAAGCATACAACAACAAAACTTACCCGTTGGCATCTGATGTCCTTGCACTTCAGTTCTTTCCCAAACAGGTGTCGCAGTAACTTGTCAAACTCTGGCGGATAGGTCAGTCTTCTGCATTTTCCCAGTGTGGATAATGACATGTTATGTGCGAGAAAAGAAAGAAAATACTGTTATATAACAATCACTACAAGGATTATTTATTTATCTGTAGTACTTCTAGCCATGATCGTTGTGCTAAAGACATTGTATAAATTTGTGTGTTTCACTCACAGGCAGTGGTGCCAATGTTGGCAAGTCCTCTGAACTGCTAGAAATGCTAGCCTCCTCCTCCTTCAATGAACTACTATTGCAGCAATCTGGCTGACTCTACCCTGTCACAGTAAATCAGAATATAGTTGTTAAGAATTTGGACATTGCCACACCATGGTGAGGAATGTCTTGTCCTGGGTTTTGTGTCTCGTTAACTTCCTGTTTTATTTTAAAAAGTAACTCTCCTCTCGTTTCAGGTCACTTGCCCTTCCTCATGTGCCACCAGTCTGACGTCTCCCCTAATCCCTAATTGTTTCCACCTGTGTTCCCTCACCTGATGTCTTATAGTCTGCGTCTCCCTTTGTTCTGTGCCAGAGTGTTGTATTCGTCACGCACCCCAGCCCTCATTCACAGCCTTGATCACGCCAAGAGTCAAAGTTTGTATTTCTGTTCTTGATCCTCTTAAGTGAGTGACTTTTTGTTTGTAATTTTTCTCAGTGAATTCAAGGTCTGGTTTATAGCCATTTGTTTGCCTCCGGTGGAGTGCCTCATTTGTTTCATTCTTTTTCATAGTCTGTCGAGAGAGTAGTTTTATGTTTATAGCCTTTTCTTCTTCCTCCGATTGGAGTGATTTTTTGTTATAAGTTTTCATAGCCAGTGAGCCAGAGTAGTTTAGTTCTTAGTCCTTTTATTTGCCTCCTCAGGAGTGATTTTTGGTTTCCTTATTCCTTTTTCTTTGAGGTTGTTTTGCCTCATTTTGTTGTAGTGCTGTTGCTTGTTTTTTTTTAGCCAGCAGATTAGATATTGTGCTTTATAGCCTATTTGTTTGTCACCTTGCTCAAGAGTTCAAGTGAAGAAAACAAATTTCTCAATAAAAGCCTGCTCTAATTGTCCTAATTCTGCTCCTGAGTCCTCCTTCCTAGCCCAGGCCTGACAGACATTTGATTTAGTATATAATCACATTCTGTTGTATATTGAAGGACTACTGTATATGTCACATCAATTTTAATTTGCGCATGTTAAATACTAAAGTCACTAAAATTGCTTGTGTGGCATTTTACCTCAATACCCTCACACTCTGACTCCTCCTCGCATGGAGTAAATGTTGACCCAGCTTCAATCTGAACAGTATGAATGGATTTAAGTTGAAGGTTTATCATCTTATACTGTGTTAAGTATGACTGCTTTACTCAGAAATTTGGTGTTTGTGTGTGTGAATATGTACTCACTGGTGAACCATGCTCTTCTTTGATGTCCACTGTCGAGGTCATGTGTTCCATCTGAAAGACAGAAACCTGTAATACAAAGAAGGGACACATAAATTAATTAGAACTACTGGCAAAGCACAAACCTCCACCAAGTCAGCTTAGTTCCCCTGGATCCAGATATGCACCAAAATTTAATGGATTGTTTCTTGGGACATAACCTACCAGTCCTGAAAATTTCACCAAAATCCATCCATAACTTTTTGAGTAATCTTGCTAACAGTCAGACAGACAAACAAACAAATGCTGGCAAAAACATAACCTCCTTGGCAGAGTTAATAATTAGGGCAATAGTCCTTCCATGGAAGCGGGGTTAGGTAGAGGAAATAGTGTTGTTAAGTTACCTGGGGAGGTTTGTTTGCACGGGCAGCAGGGAAGAGCGAAGCCCCGTCCACTCAGCTATAATGTGTGGGTGTGTGTCAATGTGAGCATAAGGAGGAGTGCTCAGAAGGTTGATGTGGGACTCGAACCCGTGTGTCGTTCTGGGAAGAGTGTTCCTCCTTGTGCTGGTCAGGAGGAGCAATATATAAATACAGTAAGGATTATATACATGGTTGAGTGATGGACGCGAACCCAGGTCCCCCCGTGTGGTAAGCGGGAAGTTATGTCTTGCACCATCGAGGGATGATGCCATTAAATCTGTGGGGGCATGTAAAATGATTGCCGGATTGAAGTGGAGGAAATAGAAAAAGGGAGGGGGAAAGGAGTAATAGGAGTGGGGGGTTTTCTATTCATTTGTGATCCGTAGGGTGGGGGATGGCGTGGGTTGCACCCCCCTGAGATGAGAAAGGGTTAATGAATAAGAATGCAAATAATTATCGAATAAAACAGGTAGGCACGGACTTCCGGTTATGGAGTGCGACTGACAGACACGCAGTAACTTGGCTCGTCACTGACTTTCTGAGAAAATACTAAAAGAAACGACTAAGCCTTAACTCAAACTCACTTTTAGCCCTGGAAAAGTCTTGGGGATTATGAAGACGCGGAAAAACAACAAACAAGGACAACAATCTCAAAGTGAAACAGCGCAAAACAATACAACTATGACCGACGCTAGCCAGGATGCTAACGACAACCACGAGGAGGCTAATGCTAGCGGACCGTCAAATACTGAGATACTGGATGCAATTCGCTCCCTGAAGAAGGACTTCGACCAACAATCGGCTGACATGCTGGGGGCTGTTAACAGTATTAAGGGAGAGTTGCTGTCCCAGTCGAGGAGAATTGGCGAAGCTGAGAAGAGAATATCGCATGCAGAGGATGATGTCGCCATTCTCCAACAAAAAGTTAAACAACTAGAAGGTACAACAGAGATGTTGCGCAATAAAATCCAAGACCAAGAAGACAGGGCAAGACGCTCCAACCTGAGACTAATCGGTCTCCCTGAAAAAACCGAGGGCCCCGACATGTGCAGTTTTCTGGAAAACTGGCTTCCCAAGCTACTGGGCAACACTTTGACCCCCACCCCTGTGATTGAGCGTGCACACCGGGTCGGCCAAGCCAACACAAGCCGGTCTTCAGCGCCAAGACCAATCGTCATCAAATTTCTGAACTATAAAGACCGTGAAAATACACTCAAAGCAGCCAGAAGACAGAGGGAGGTGCGCTACAACAATCAACGGATCAGCTTTTTTCCGGACCTGTCAACTGAGACCAGACAGCGGCAACGTCTATTTGATGGCGTAAAGGCGAGGCTCCGTGCCATGAACATCCGCTACGGGCTGCTCTACCCTGCTCACCTGGTCATCACCTATGACGGCGGGCGCCGTGTCTTCACGTCCGTCACCGAGGCAGAGGATTTCCTTCGCAGCATTCCACCACAACAATCTACCGTCACCGGCACTTCGCAGGTCTCCGCAAGCTCCGATAGCTGATGAGTCTATTTCCTGGACTAAATCTAAAGGTAACGGTAAATCTGAAAACCACTACGATTATATGACGGAGGACTTGTGTTCTGGACAAACAGTCTTTTCATCCCTCTCTTTTCACAAAAGAGTACCTTTATTTTGAAAATCCTCACAAGACATTTAATGAAACTTCTCCATGTGAGTTTTGAGTTATAACCAACTGTGATAACTTTTTTTTTTTGTTGTTTTTTTTTTTTTTTTGTTTTGTTAGTTTCCTCTCTCTCTCTCTCTCCTTTTTTAATTATTTATATACTTTTTTTGTACTTTTCGTCTCTCTTTCTCTCTCTCTTTATTTATTTATTTATTTTTATTATCATTTCATTTATTTTCACCTTAAATCCGAATTTAAAGTCCGTTTTCAATGTCAGTGAGCCTTATGACGTTGTAGCCTATTAGTGCATGAATCACGTTGCTCCTCATTGTGTGGATCAAACGTTGATCATAACCAGAGTTAATTACTCATTTTGTAGTTCACATGTACTTCGTTTGGGGAAGTGCATGAAGGGTTTTTGGGAGGGAACAGGATCTCGGTGCTATGTCTTTGGTTTTGTCTTTGCGGTTTTCCGGTCAGATCATTCGAATGTGCATTTTTATTTTAAACATAGATGACTACTAGATCAGAATTAAAAATCTCTAGCTGGAACACAAGAGGGTTGAACAAATTGGTAAAACTGAAACAGGTATTGAATAGGATTAAGCAAATGAAGGCCAACATTATTTTCCTTCAAGAAACACATTTGGTAGAAAATGATATAAATAGAGTCAGGAGCAGGTGGCCAGGGCAAGTTCATTCTGCTTTCTTTTCATCTCATGCCAGAGGAGTCATAATATTAATTCATAAATCAATCCCTTTTCAATTAAAAAATAAATATATAGACCCATCAGGGAGGTATATTATACTTAACGGTATGATAGTGTCCACTCAAGTCAGTTTAATCTATGCTCCTAATGGTGACGACCCGACTTTCTATCAAAATCTTTTTCTTTCTATATCATCCTACTCTGGTCAGTGCATAATTGGTGGTGATTTTAACTGCGTGTTAGACCCGTCACAAGATCGTTCAACTGGTATTGATACCTCTCATCAACAAACAAGAAAAATTATCAAAAAGTTTATGAATGATCTAAATTTGATGTTTGGCGATATCTTAATCCTAAAAAAAGAGATTATTCATGCTTTTCAAGCACGTATA
Organism: Pagrus major; assembly: GCF_040436345.1. NCBI lineage: Eukaryota > Metazoa > Chordata > Actinopteri > Spariformes > Sparidae > Pagrus > Pagrus major. The sequence continues at coordinate 1,372,041 of NC_133233.1, forward strand.
AAACATACTCGAGAATAGATTATTTTTTAATTTCACATGGGCTACTGTCAAAAATTGAGAAATGTTGGTATGACAGTATATTGCTTTCAGACCACGCACCAATCTCCTTGATAATGCAACTACCTAATGTAATGGCCTCGCCGCCTAGATTTCGTTTTCAGTCTAGATGGCTTCAAAACCCAGACTTTGTAAAGTATATTGATGGGAAAATAGACGAATACTTCTCTCTAAATACTAACCAAACCAGTGCGTCTGTAAAATGGGAGGCATTCAAGGCCTATTTAAGGGGTGAGATCATAAGCTATACTACATACAAATCCAAAAAATATTATTCACAGCTTAACACTCTTGAACAAAATGTTAAAAAATTAGAGGAAGAACTTCATCACAGTGATACCCCAGAAAAACAACAAGAGCTCCTCTTGCTGAAATCCCAGTACAATGAGCTAACCACCAACAAAATAGCCTCCAGTTTGATGTGGTTAAAACAATCATACTATGACCAGGGAGAGAAAGCTGGAAAGTTGTTAGCATGGAGGTTGAAAAAGATACAAACTGACAGGGCTATAAATTCAGTTAAATCACAAGATGGGAAAATCCTGATTGATCCATCTGAAATAAACACTGCTTTCAAAGAGTTTTATGAGGATTTGTATAAATCAGAATATAATTCACTCAACACCTCAGAAAAACAAAAAGAGTTTTTGGATAAACTCCAGTTTCCATCATTAACTGAAGAAGCTAAAATTGATCTTGATAAACATTTATGTGTTGAAGAATTATCAGAAGCAATGAAAGACTTGAGCAGTGGAAAGGCACCTGGGCCTGATGGCCTGCCTATTGAACTATACAAAACATTTGCAGGAAAATTGTTACCCCATCTCTTAGAGATGTTCAAGGAATCATATGAAAAAGGAATTTTGCCCCCATCTTTAAGAGCTGCTGTTATTTCCCTCCTTTTAAAGCCGGGCAAATATCCCTTAGATAGAACATCGTATCGACCCATATCTTTAATGTCTTGTGATACCAAGATACTTTGTAAGGCTCTGGCCAAGCGGATAGAATTACTAATACCCAACCTGATCGCCAACGACCAGAATGGATTTGTTCTTGGCAGGCAAGCTTTTCACAATACGCGCAGACTGTTGAATATTATATATGTCAAACAAAATGCTAGAGACCATGCGATACTGTCATTAGATGCTGAAAAGGCGTTTGACAGGGTCGAATGGAGCTACCTATTTGACGTCTTAAAAAGATTTGGTTTTGGGGAAAAATACCTTAAATGGATTCAATTATTATATACTGAACCAGTAGCAGAAATCGCGACTAATAATCAAATTTCAAAGCCTTTTAACCTAAGCAGATCCACACGCCAAGGTTGTCCTATGAGCCCTTTGTTATTCTTATTTGCTGTTGAACCCTTAGCTATGGCAATCCGTCAGTCATCTGACATTACAGGCATGACTATTGGTAAGACAGAACACCGTTTGTCTCTTTTTGCTGATGATATTGTTTTGTTTTTAACAAAGCTAGGAACTTCACTTAAGGCTCTTAACCATTTGCTAAAGGTATTTGGACAATTCTCTGGTTATAAAAATAATGATAAAAAAAGTGCTTTGCTACTATTGAACAAGGAAGAGAGAGAAGGTCCCCAGATCCACACTCAGTTCACTAATACTCCAGAAGGATTTACCTACTTAGGCATTAAGATATCGCCTGTCATTGAAGACATAATACCAATCAATTATAACCCACTTGTTAAATCTGTAGGAGAGTCCCTAGAGAAATGGAACGCGATGCCTATCTCTATGATAGGACGTATAAATATTATTAAGATGTCTGTCCTGCCCAAGTTCTTGTATCTTTTTCAGGCGATTTCACTTCCCCTACCTGTCTCTTTTTTTTCTACTCTTAAGAAAAACATCACCTGCTTTATTTGGAGTAACAAGCGCCCTAGATTACGTCTTTCTCTTCTTTATCTGCCCTATGAACGTGGTGGGCTTAAACTGCCTAATATGAAACTATATTACTGGGCAGCTCAACTCCGGGCAGCCATGTATTACTTTCATACAACAGAGGTTCCAGCTTGGGTAAAGATAGAAAATGATGCAATAGAACTTCCATTGTGTCAGTACCTCTATTCGTCTCAAGCTAAAATACTTGGGAAACGAACACAAAATCCTTTCCTTAAAAACACTCTGATAGTATGGCATGAAGCCCACACCTTTTTAAATGATATCCCCAAACTTTCCTGTTTCACACCTATATGGGGAAATGAAAACTTCACTCCTGGGAGGCGTGACATGGGATTTAAACAATGGATGGAGAAAGGATTAAGCATAATAAAAGATCTTTATGAAGAAGGCGTTTTAATGTCATTCACACAATTAAAGTATAAATTTGACCTACCTGGGAAACATCATTTTAAGTACATGCAACTAAGAAGCTTCATATACTCCCAGATTAAAACTACCTCAGAACCCTCATTATCTACTATTGAACGACTCATGGTGAACAACCTACATGGCAGAGGTCAAATATCAATCTTTTATGGTTTGTTACTAGCAGGCTCTAAAGAAAACTCTCTCTCTTATCTATCTTCATGGAAAAATGATCTTCAATCAGACATTAGCATAGAGGACTGGGAGAAGGCATGTCTTCTGGCTCAAACACAAACTATAAACACAAGATGCAAACTTCTACAGTATAAATGGTTGCTCAGAACTTATATCACACCTGTGAAATTGCACCACTTTGATCCCAATATTCCTGACTACTGCACCAAATGTACGGAAGAAGTTGGTACCCTGCTACATTGTATGTGGAGTTGTCAAAAACTGCAGATATTCTGGAAAGAGGTTGTTGACTTAATTTCTAAACTCATAGAAAAGGTAATTCCAGTTGAAGCTAAGATATGTTTATTGCACATATATCCTGAGAACTTCCCAGTGACTGTAAAAAAACGCAAACTAATTAATTTCTGTCTGTTGCAAGCTAAACGTGTGATTGCCTTAAAGTGGAAGGAGACTCAGGGACCTACCGTGGGCCAATGGATTACAGAGCTGTCATCTAATTTGGCACTGGAAAAACTGACTTACATGGCAAGAGGAAAAGTTGAGGACTTTAACAAAATGTGGTTGTCTTTCCTAACCTTCATAAATAATTTGAATGTGCAACCTAGGGCTGGACAAGATCTGTTGCCACCACCTTCATGATCTTGGAATGGCCCAATAAGGGTTACACGGCTGGAGTATTGGTACTGTAAGAGGATTGATATTCACTGGAATATGTACAGATTAAATATGTAAGGCAAATTTTGATACTATTATCAGAACTTTGTTAACCGTAGATCTTGTTGTGGGTGGGAAGAGGGTGGGTTAGAGGGGTTCCTGTTTTTGTATTTGTATGTTATACTGTTGTTGTTATGTGTATGAATGTTTGTTAATTAAAATGGAAAATCAATAAAGAAATTGTGAAAAAAAAAACAGGTAGGCACACAAAACCAGTGCAATAAAATGGTGTAATAAGTCAAAGCATGCTAGGTTCAAGGACCCTGAGGGGGAAATCCGGCCAAATAACCATCCCACCGAGCTCCATGTCCTGTCTATGTGAAACCATACTTTCAAAATAAATTAGATAGGGTTAGGCTGAGGGAACTGAGCCTGCCCCCTGAAGGGGACAGGAGGTGCACGGTCGTTCCCCCGGTCGTACTCGACGTACCCCACAGTCCACCCTCCATCAAAATTTCCCATCCTTGTAGGTAAATATTTTTCAATTGTTTTTTAATTCTGGTGTAGCCTTTTGGTATATATGTAATAACGTAGATGTTTGTTATTCATTTATGAAATGAACTGTTTTATCTGAATTAATATTTTTAAACTCAAATTTTGATATAAACTAAAGAAATGAAATTGTTTTTAAATGTTTTAAACAAAAAATGCGAGTGCCTGGGGCATTGTTTCGACCCTGTCTGGGTTTTCTTCAGGCCTGCAAACAAATGCTAACTGTCTGACTGACTTGTGGAGAGATGCTTCCCTTTCAGTGGTCTGAGCGAAGGTGAGCTCCTTCTCCTGAGCGTATCATTTTATATCCCTCTACTCTTGTGTTTCAATGGTCCCGCAACCTTTCTACATTACGGAGCAATACTATAGTTCCCCTACAGATTTAAACTTTTTTGTACATGAAATAATCTGAATGTAGGTTTTTAAAGTAAGTATGAATTTATGTATTTATGAAATGATCTAATTAAGGACTAACTTTTTAAGGTATTTAGGGCCAATATACCTTGTCTACATAAAAGTATACCCTGTTTTTGAGTGAAAATAAAATGAAACAAGTATTTTGACTTTATATCATTTTGACTATTTGACTTATCACAGAGTGGTATATGTCAAAGTTTAGTGAGGATTCCATTTTTGAATCATTTTAATTTTTTTTTAATGGCAGCACATAATCACACCTGCTGTCCTCTGGGGTCAAAATTGACCCTGTCTGGTTTGACTGTTATTTAAAGAATATAAAGTGGATACTTTACCCAATACTGTGTTACACCTTTAATAACAACTTCATTCAAACACATTAACACCATTTCTTTATTCCATTTGAAATTTAACGCCTATAAGACCTCATTTAAATGAACTTTTACCTTGTTTTTGAGTAAAAATAAATAAAATCATCACTTATTCTGACTATAGTTAACGATCAGAGTCACGTGTGTTGATAGATCATCACAGACTGGTATATGTCAAAGTTGAGTTAGGACGCTGTTTTTAAACCACCATTTCTTTTAATGGCAGCAAATAATCACACCTGTTCTCATCCCGGGTCAAAAATGACCCCGTCTGGTTTGACTGTTTATAAAACAAAGTATAAATTATCACCCACCTCTGTGTTTCAACTTTTTAGTCAGCTTTATTCCAACTCATTACCTGACATATAAAACATGTCAACATTCATTTCCAAAACATTTAACTTTTCTAAATTAACTTTTCAGATTAGGGAGAAGGAAGAGCAACAGAAATGTAGCTTAATGCTCACCTTGCGTCGCTTGTTGTGAGGTATCACCAGCTGTCGCCCGAGCTCCTCCAAGAACAGTCTCCTCCTGTTGTATGCAGACGCGTCAATAATGTTGTAGAAGACAACGAGGGACCAACGGGCTGTCATTCTTTTGCACGTATACACACTGGTAACCTGAAACATACCAAAAAATATTCAGGAAAGGAAGTTTATTTCCCTACACACAAATTCAATGCATTATTCCTTTCCATATATAATATAAATATTATGAATAATAAATGTGCATTACCTTGTCAAGGTTATCGACACCCCCTTTGTTGTGATTGTAATCTTCGATGATTTTTGGCCTTTTGTCATCCCTGTTGCTCACAGCAGCATCCCGATGCAGAGTGCTCATCAGAAGAACATTTTTCTGTTTTTTGGGGCGATATGACACCAGAGCATGGGTCTCGGTGAAGGCAAACTTCGATGAGAACCGAGCCCTGTCTGTTTTTGACACCAGTGCAGGGGGTAGCTTGGGCTTATTCCTCAGTACTGTTCCCACCATGTACAGCTTTCTTTTCAGCAGCTGCAGGCCAAGGACATGTGAAGTAAAGAAGTTGTCACAGGTGATTGTTTTCCCCTGGAGCCCTTCTGTAATGTTAGGGACAATTCGCATGCCCTGATTTCTGATTGCGCACCAGCAGGTTTGCCAGTAAATACCTGCATGTTCCATGCATAGCTGGACCTGGCATGGCATGCTGCCCATATTTTTATCCCATATTTCCCTGGTTTACTCGGGATGTACTGTTTGAATGACAACGACCTCTGAAGGGCGACCAGGTGCTCATCCACAGTCACATCAGTGCATGGATCATACATCAACGGCAAGAGAGACACCCACTTGTCCCATAAGTCTCGAATGGGAGCAAGTTTGTCTCGTGCACGGCGATCTTCTCTTGTGTCTTTATCATCAAATCGAATCACTCTTGAGATTTTATGAAACATCTTGAGTGTCATGGTAGCACGGAAAATTTCCATGCCAGACTCAGCTTGCCATAAACTAGCTGTAGCTTCTTAACTGGATCGGTACACGCCAGCAAGAATCAACATACCCACATATGCCTGCAGGACCATTCGATCCATCTTTCTCCACTTGTTGCCATACACACGTTGCCCCTCCTTGTTTGTCATGTTCAGCACCACCTCTTCAATAGGCTTGGGCAGAAACAGGTCAAAAGTGGGCTTTATGACATCAATACAAGACCTTGCATATGCGGTTGGACCATGGTAGTTTGTCTCTCTCTCTCTCTCTCTGCTGTCAACATGCATCCTCCGTCACTGGGAGGGATGGAAGACCAGATCAATGTTTCATCCTTTGACTGGAAATATTCTTCTATCTCAGCTGGATCCTCTTCCTCAGATTCTTTCTCATCAGTTGATTTTTCCTCTTCATCATCATAAGTGCAGTCCTCCACTTCTGACACTTCTTCCATTTCAGCTTCAGGTTCTACCTCATCATCATGTTCATCATTTCCTTCACTTCATACCCTTCTTCCATTTCTGCAGCAGGCGATGTGGGGGCTTCTTCAGAGGAAGAAGTAGCATGTTGGATCTATCACCTCATCATTATTCCAAGTTCAAGTTCAAGTTACTTTATTAGTACCCAGAGGTAGATTTTGTTTGCAGAAGAGTCCTCATACACACCTATCGAAAAAACAGAGGCACATATCACACATCATCCAACTTATGACAGTGGAAATTAAATATTGATATTGTATATTATATTGTATATAAGATATTGAAGTAAACTAAAATACTAATAGTAAAAAGAAAATAAGTAAGTAAATAAAATAAATACAGCAAGGAGTAAATAAAAGCAGCAATAATCATCTGTGCAAAATACAGCTATGCATGGATTAAAGCAAAAAAAAAAACTTTTGACTGAAATGTATTGTCGAGCTGTAGCCAAGTCATATTCCCAATTTGTAATTTGTGAAACATGTTACAGGGCACGTTACTTGACACGTGCTTAAAAAATAAGATAAGATTTACAGCCTCACCCCACACCATTTTCTCTAATGCAGACATAAAGTTTAAATATTTGACCAACAGTGTTTTACAGGAGGATGATCTGAACAGCTGTTCTATTCACACTTAAAAAAATTTTTTGTCTTTTCAATGTCATTTTCAATCTATGAAATCAAACTATCTTTACTCTTCCAAATAATCAACCATCTACAGAGCTTTTCAGTACGCTATTTTTCTACTTTTTCTCATCATCATAATTATTATATTATTATTATTATTATTATTATTATTATTATTATTATTAATTATTATTATTATTATTATTATTAATAATAATCATAATCATAATATTGTTTAAAGTGAGCCTCTTATCGTTTAACAGAAAAATACATCATACAAGCAGCAATTTTTGCAGCCTTGTCAGTCTGATGGCGAGTTATCACCTTTCTGTCATCACTAACATACTGTTAATAATCAAAGAAGCTCTGAGGCTTTGTTCTATATGTTATAATACAAGATTTAAGCATTGAGCTACAATCAGGCAACATTCACATTATAAAGTTTCAGGGCGTTCCTGTAACCATGGTAACTCACGGTGCCAGAGGGGAGGGAGAGATGCTGAATGAAGCCGTTTACACAGATACACTGCAGACAAAGTCCAGACTATAGTTGTTATTTCACACATGTAGCACACAACAGGAGACTCTCCATGTCAGACGAGTTCTCACGTGTTGACTAAACTCAAAAACTAATTGATAACGTAGCAGCGCAACGAGTCCTTGCTAGCTAAGCAGCTAAACTTTAGCACCGCTCCGTGTTGAGATCCCGCCCTGTGTGGTTCACTACACTGTCATTGGTCAGGCGTGCACACACTGTTAACGATACCATTGGCTGTAGAGTGTGACAATCCGTCAATAACAATCAGCCAACACTTGTTCTCCTCCGATCTACATTGATCTCATAAGTTGCCTCTGTGAAGTTTGAATGATGGAAATCCGTCGTAGCGATGGAGAACTTTAATCCATGGCTATGACTTATTCCTCAGTGTAATGGCTGCAGGGACAAAACTGTTTTTGTGTCTTTTTGTACTACACCTAGGGATTGTAAACCTGCGCTCAGAGGGGAGAAGCTGAAACTCAGTGTGCAATGGATGGGAACTGTCATTTAAAATTGAACCACATATGTGCTGTAGCTGTTTTGTATACAAGGTCTCCACGTTGAGCTGAGGCTCACCAGTCAGCCTGCTAGACCACTTTACTATTTGGTTGAGTGAGCTTTTATTTTTCAAAGAGAGGTTCCCAAACCAGGCTGCTAGTGCAAATAATAAAACTGATTCAATAAAAGCATGGTAAAAGAGAGTCATGATAGATTTGTCAATGTGGAAGCGACTCAATTTCCTCAAACAGAACAGGTGTCGATGCCCTTTTCCACAACATGGTTAAAAATGAGCTCACAAGCCTCCTGTGCAGTATAGCGCCTCTGCCTCCTCATTGTGCTGCCTGTCTCTCTCAGACTTAAATGTGAAATGCCCCAACACCTGTGAGAAAAGACCTTTTTTGTTGTTTTGTAATAACCATTGCTTGACCCCACACATCAAACATCCAAGATCAAAGATGTTTTGGAAAGCAGTATGGTGTGACAATTTGCTCCATCGCACCACTTTGTGCTGCAGGGTCTTTTTGACCCCAGAGGACAATTATTAAGGACAAGTAATTCGATTGGACAATAATTCAATCAAATTATTTCAAATTTATTTCAATCATTAAGAGCATAGTATCGGACAACCCCCATTATTTTCAGACCATTTGATGAATAAAAAACAAATTTTGACGGGAAAAAATTTAACTTGGGGTCAGAACCCCAGGACAACAAGAGGGTTAAGGTAAGTATGAATTGTTGTTTTAAGTTTTTAACGTAAGTATAAATTGTGGGGCTGGGACTTTATCACATTAATTACGATTAATTAATTACAGAAAAAATAACGCGACAAAAAAAATAACGCATTTAATCGCAATTTATTTTTGCACTCCAAACAGCGTGGAACATTGCTCGTTGCACAAGTTCTGGCAAACCCGTAATACCGATGCACAGGACACAACACAAGAAATGGAAACCGATGAGAAGTCGTTGCTGGGTTCAGTGGGTGGAAATTTTAGTTTTAAAAAACTACCAGGTGGAAACCTGGATAAAAGCACAGTTGTGTGCAAATTGTGCAAGAAAGAATTTGCCTATCACCAGAGCACTTCCAGCCTCCGCTACCACCTCAATGCCAAACATGTTGCAGCTAGCACAGACAACACTCCTAGTTCAAGCAGGCAGTGTCGCCAATCCACACTCGACAAGATAACAGGGTTCAGAGCCAAAATGAGTAAGTCCACGAATGACAAATTAACAAACGCACTGGCGAAGTGGATTGCAGTGGACTGTCAGCCACTCTCGGTGGTAGACAGGTAGGGACTGTCATCAGTTGATGGATCATTTTTGTTTCTGTGTTGTTTTTCAAAACCATTTATGGTAGAAAGGGCACTTTATGTTTAACTGTTGGACTGTTTATTTTATGCCAAGGATATTATTCTAACTATTTTGCAATGTTAGTACAGTACATTCCAGAAAAGTGGAAACCTAAGTTCTGTTTTTTATTTTAATAAACAAAAACAAATGTGTTTAAGACATAGAAAGTTTACAAAAAGTCCTGAAAAAGCTTGAATACAGCTAACTTGAATTTAAGTTTGTGCCTTGTGAATAATGCAATCATAATATTCTTTGTTCATATTGCACTTTATGTTAACACTCAGTGGTGAAAATAAACACGATTTTGTTGTTTAAGCTCATTTATGTGTCTATTCATTGATTCAGTCATATACCAAAATCCATTTAAATTTAAAAATTTTGCTTCCTGAGTCAAATATTGATATGCGATTAATTGAGATTAATTAATTACAAAGCCTCTAATTAATTAGATTATTTTTTCTAATCGAGTCCCACCACTAATAAATTGTTGTTTTAACTTTTTAAGGTAAGTATGAAGTGTTGTTTTTAACTTTTATGGTAAGTATGAACAGAGTATGCAAGGTTAAAATCTCATATCGAGCAGGCTCTACAAATAACCTGCACAGGCACATTAGAACTGTACATTCATCAGTGCAGTTGGAAGTGAACCTGCTACTAATGAAAGTGCCAGTTTGTCTGCTGCATCTGTTGCTGCTGCTGCAGTTGTAACCCAGCTGTAGTTTCAGTCAGCTGATGTTTTCAGTTAGTATCGTTTTGTGTAGTGCCCTTTAGACGGTGTCATATTACGACAGCCAATATGGTGCTTCTGGTAGGGATCGTGGGCCCAGTAGATCATTATTGCTGTGTATTGACGTGTGTCCTGCTCATCAGTGCTCTGTATTAGCCTGACTTCATTTATAAATACAATGTTTCCTTGCTAGTGGGTCATTATTGGAGCAGAGACTGCTTTTAATGTGGCTACTGGGAGAACAGCTGCCGCCTGCCATCTCTTGGACCCGTCTGATATTTTCAGGCAAAACATCACATTGCACTTCACATATAGAGCTCTATATAACTTATTTTTTGCTGGCCAGTACTAAACATATTTTTTTTTGCTAACGACAATTAAAAGGACAAACAAAGGCTTCCTTTCATTTTGAATTGAAGACCGTCCGGTATTGAATTGTTCTCATGGGTTGAGAAAGGGACTCCCAATTCAAACAGACAAGGAGCATCTTGTCCGGTGCCTTTGTAAAGAGTAAAAATAATAATTTCATTGTTTATAGAGAATGTAAACAATCATTTGTTTTCAGAAAAGAAAGAAAGAAAGAGGGAAATATATTTGTGTTTTATTTTTATTTTAATCCATTTATAAAGAGTTAAGGTCATACAGTTGTGGTTGTATGTTGATGGTAATGTGTATTTCTATGGTTTCCACTTCTAGCATTTGTAGCATTTCAGTTCAGAAATTGAAAATTGTGAATAAAACCGGATAGGTAGTAAACTGCTAACATAACCCTGGATAAATTCCACTTAGCGGTTACACAGTGTCTACACTACACCACCACAACCCAGAGCTCTATAAGACAGTTTGTGCAAAAGGCTATGTACTTAAAAAAATATTTTTTGTAGCACTCTGTTGAGTATAATAAGCCATATACATAATAAATCACCCATTCTTGAGAATTGTGACAAAACCTTTTTTTTTTTTTTTTTAAAGGGGACATATTATGCAAAACTCACTTTTTCCTTGCTTTAGTATGTATATTTGCGTATCCGGAGTGCCTCCCCACCCCTTAAGCATGATTTTTCGACAACTAAGTCAATATTTCGTAAACTACTGGAGTCAGGGATTGGGTCTCTAAACGAGCCGTTTGGATTTCGACCGGATTGTGACGTCACAATCCGGTCTTTTGCATACTCCAGTCCTGGCGCTGGCTATCTCCTCCCACACTTGGCCAGCTACCTGGACGAGGATCCGCCATTTTTCTCGTTCTCGCTTAACTTCTACGGGACAGCCTGACCGCTACCATGTACAACCCGAAAGCCGAGCACTGCTGCTCTGTCGTCGGATGCACGGATCCTCCTGTTTCGCTACATGGCCTCCCTATCAAAGAGGATATCAGAGCGAAGCGGCTACATTTTATTTATCAGGGAAACGTCCCAGCTTCAGTGAGCAAAGCATTACGGTCTGTGCCAGTCACTTCACGTCGGACTGCTTCAGCAACCAGGGTCAGGACTGGACGCTGGACTGGCAACAAGATTGTCCTTTAAAAGATGGATCCATACCCACTGTCAATGATGGAACTGTAAGTATTTAAAAAACAGCGTAGTTTGTGTTACTTTGGCCGTTTAGCACATGAGCTAACGCTAATGCTAACGCTAACGCTAACCGTCGATGTAAATATGAGGCTAACGTGAAGTTATCAACGTTGGGCTTACTGGCCGTAGGATTCACGATTTGTCATATCAGCACTCTTTTAAAACATGACAGTGAATTGAGAAAATGAATTAGGATATTGAGATTTTATCGCTTCTAACCGGCCGGTGAACCACTGCTCGGCCGTAAACAAGCAGAGGAGATTGTATGAAATCGTCTCGGTTGTTAGCGGACGGTGAGGTACTGTTCCTCCGTGAACACGCAGAGGAGACGGGGTGAAATGTCTCGGTTGTTAGCGGACGGTGAGCTACATTAATTCATTAGCATGTTGTGCTAAAGGACAGTGACCTGCACGTTACCTGCAGTCAAGCAATCACTACTTTGTTTTGGAGCCGGAGACAGGGGTTAGCTGCTACATGTCTGCTGTGCTACTATCAGTTATATGCAGGCATGGACACAGAAAAGTTGCTTCGCAAATGTGTATAGCTCGTTGCCATGGTCACGCGATGCTGTCCTCACGTCTTCCACCCGGCAGGAAGAGGTGGGCGGCGCACGCAGTAGCTCATTAGCATAAAAGGGAAAGTCACTCAAACCTGCCGCTTAAAACAGGGCTGTGAAACTGGTGTGTAAACACCCCTGCTGTGCTCAATCCTTCGGTTTTTTCGACCAAAGCATGTTACTTTCATTCCATTTAGACATCAAGGAACCATGTCAACAAGCAGAAATGAGCATAATATGTCACCTTTAAATTATTTTAACCTTCAATCATGCTTGGAAGATATATTTTAAAAGATCAAAGTCTTGGCTATTAAACCTTGTAATGGGCCAACCACCCAGTGATTTAATTTTTTCTTAAATAGCATTTTTTTGCAGCTGAGGACTTGAACTTTGTCAACTCCGTCAGGCACACAAAAAGTCATAGTATTATAATATAAAACATTAAGGAAATGTTTAATGATTTTTGTTGTATTAAATACAAGATGATTTAATTAGCTGTATAATCAAAACGTTTAATATTTTCTTATTCAAGAAATAAATACCATTATAATGTTGCCAACTTACAATTTTTGTTAATAATGTCATTTGTATCACACCCTCCATGCATGGTATATGTAACCATAAGGCACCAGATGTCTTCATTTATCAGAGGATCGATGTTGAGTTGTATACATCAATCTAAAATATATACAGGATGACCTCAGTTAAGGATTTAAAATGCACATCTTGGAATGTAAGGGGGATGGCTAAACTAATCAAGCTGAAACAGGTTATCACTAGGCTTAAACGATTAGATTCCTCAATTGCCTTTGTTCAAGAGACCCATTTGCTTGAGGACGAAATTCTTAAAGTACGTAGGAGATGGCCAGGCCAGGTATTCGCTTCATGTTTTTCATCACACTCTAGGGGGGTTCTGGTGTTGATCCACAGATCGGTGCCATTCCAAGTTGACAATACAATTTCAGACAATGCAGGTAGATACTTGGTGGTACAGGGCAGGCTGTTGGGTGATAATATTAACTTAATTAATGTCTATGGCCCCAACGACGACAATCCCTCATTTTTTGAAAATGTATTTCTGTTAATTGCCACGCTCTCAGGTACATCGTTGATAGCAGGGGATTTTAATTGCACAATAGACCCAAAACTCGATCGCTCCTCTGGGGTGGATACTTCACACCCTCACAGTAGGAAGAAACTACAATATTTTATAAACGAACTGAATCTCTGTGACCCTTGGAGAGTGCTAAACCCAACAAAAAGGGAATTTTCATGTTTTTCATCATCATTTAAAACCCAATCTCGTATAGATTATTTTTTAGTTTCCAGATCCCTGCTACCCAATATTTCAGGTTGTCAGTATGATAGCGCTGCTCTGTCAGACCATTCTCCCACGTCATTATTTTATAGTGGTGCCCAGCTACCCAGAAGGGCCACCAGGTGGCGCTTGCACCCTAGGTGGTTACAGAACTCAGAGTTTATTCAATATGTGAGTGAACACATAGATTTTACTGTTAATACAAATCAGACTTCAGCGATCATCAGATGGGAGGCTTTTAAAGCATATATCCGAGGTCAGATGATTAGTTTCACCTGCTCAAAATTTAATAAGTTTAAACAAAAAATGGCAGAATTGGACTCAGAAATTAGGAAATTGGAGAGGGAGGTGGATCTAGACAATTCAGCGGCAACTAAACAGAAATTACTAGCCCTTAAGGCTGAATATAAAGTACTCTCCACACAAAAAGCAGAAGGTAGTCTATTAAGACTTAAACAAACCTTTTATGAACAAGGGGAAAAACCCAGTAGGCTGCTTGCATGGCAAATAAAAAAACTTGATACAGAGAAAACTATAAATGCAATTACAAATGAGAAAGGTGACATTACAAATATTCCACGGGAAATAAATCAAACTTTTGTTTCGTTTTACAACAAATTATATCAATCGGAATATCCAGCAAATTCTATAAACCAAAATATCTTTCTGGATAACCTAGAAATTCCTTCTATTTCGGAAGAGACAAAACTGGAATTGGACAAAAAATTGGATGCTACAGATATTAATGCTGCCATTTGTAATATGAAAGGTGGGAAAGCTGCAGGACCGGACGGACTGCCAATCGACATATACAAAATATTTAAAGACAAACTAATAGCCCCTTTGTTAGAAATGTATACAGAAGCCTTTGAAGGTGGTCACCTCCCTCAGTCACTACAAAATGCACTGATTACTCTAATTTTGAAACCAGGCAAGCCGCCGACTGAATGTGGATCTCATCGACCAATTTCTTTGATGAACTCTGATGCGAAAATTATAGCAAAGGCTCTGTCTATGAGACTTGAGAAAGTCCTACCCTTCATTATACATGCTGACCAAAATGGTTTTGTGAAGAACCGTCAGGGTTTTCATAATGTGAGGAGAGTGCTTAATATCATTCATGCTCATGAAGGGTCCGCAGATATGGCCATTCTTTCACTCGACGCTGAAAAGGCATTCGATAGAGTCGAGTGGCCATATCTGCTAGAAGTACTTAGACGTTTTGGATTTGGTGACTATTTTTGTAAGTGGGTGAACATTCTGTTTTCTGATTCTACAGCAGAAGTTTGCACTAATTACATAACCTCACATCCATTCGGATTGTCTCGTGGCACAAGACAGGGCTCTCCGCTTTCACCGCTGCTTTTTGTGTTAGCGTTGGAGCCATTGGCGATAGCAATCCGAACTCATCCCATGATATGTGGTATCAACACTGGAGGCCTGGAACATCGAATTGCATTGTTTGCAGATGACGCTATAATATTTCTTTCGGATTTGAGAAAATCAATACCATCCCTTTTGGAGCTGTTGAGTGAATTTGGTGTCTTCTCTGGGTTTAAGGTCAACAAAGATAAATCTTCAATTATGTTCTTAAATGAAAAAGAGAGAAAGAATCCTTTGTTACCTCACCCTTTCATAAATGCAGTAGACTATTTTATTTATTTGGGTATCAAAATAACCCCAAAGATAGTTAACATTAGTTCAACAAATTATGAACCCATGTTAGCCTCAGTTTCAGAAAGCTTTACAAGATGGATGACCTTACCTCTTTCTCTACTGGGTAGGATTAATGTGATAAAAATGACAATTTTGCCTAAGTTTTTATATTTGTTCCAATCAATCCCTTTAGCTCCGCCACCCTCATTCTTTTCTAAAATCAGGAAGCTGATGTCAAATTTTATTTGGAGTAACAGGAAGCCGAGACTTAGATTATCTCTTTTATATTTGCCGTACGACAGGGGTGGTTTACAATTGCCTAATTTCCAATGGTATTACTGGGCGGCCCAACTGAGGGCCACCATGTTCTGGTTTTCAGAGGAAATAGATTTGCCCTGGCTACATGTTGAGCGTTTGGCCTCGAGTGAATTGACCCTCAACAGCTTTTTATACTCTGCCCCCTTAAAAACCCTGTTGAAAAAAACAGTCAATCCCTTTGTGAAAAACACTATTGGGGTCTGGTATGAGGTACACAAATATCTAGATGACTTGCCAGTGTTATCTTGTTTTTCTCCGATCTGGGGCAATGACCTTTTTAGCCCTGCCAAAAATGATTTGGGATTTAAAAGTTGGCTAAAAAAGGGTGTAACTAAGCTTTTGGACCTTTATAAAGACAATACTTTGTTATCATTTGACGATCTAAAGGCAAAGTTCAATTTCCCAAACAAACACTTTTTTAAGTACTTGCAGCTTAGGAGTTTTATTTTGTCTCGCCTAAATCACTCAGTGCAACAACCTCAATTTTCCATTCTAGAATCATTTTCTATGCAGAACTGTTTCGGTAAGGGGCGGGTTGCCCAAATATATAAAATTTTGGTAAATAACAATAAAGATAATTCAGAGAGAAGGAGACAGGACTGGATACAAGATTTAAACGAAGAAATATCACAGGAAGAATGGGGCACTATATGCTCCGAGGCCCAATCTCAGACCATCAATACCCGATTGCGCATGATCCAATACAAATGGATAATGAGACTATACACTACCCCTGTAAAATTGAACAGATATAACCCTCAGATTCCAGATCTTTGTTTCAAGTGCAGTGAATATCAAGGTACCTTGTTCCATTGTCTATGGGAATGTGACGAAATTCAGAAATTTTGGAGACGGGTGATACATTATATCTCACAGATTACCTCTACTTTGATCCCTCTGAACCCCAAATTGTGTGTTTTGGGTGTATATCCTGTTAATTGCATTTTGACTAGCAGGGAGCTTAAGATGGTAGACTTGGGTCTTCTTCAGGCCAGACGTTCAATTGCTATGTGCTGGAAGAATGTTAAAGGTCCTACTCTCTGCCTTTGGCTGAGAAATCTAACATCAACTCTGGCTCTGGAAAGACTCACCTATATTATCAGGAGGAAGACATCTGCATTTAATGACATTTGGGAAAGATTTTTGAATTTTGTCAAACATGGAGATATTGATGATGCTTTGTAAATGAGAGTGTATATGTGAGGTGGAGTGATGTGTTAGTTTGATACAATATGGGGATAAAAGTAAATGTCCAATGAGTTATGCTGCCTGTTTGTATGGGGAAGTTCATATGTTTTGTTGAGTGGATGTTGTTATATGTCTACATGGTTGTTATAATGATGTGTCTTAATGCAAAACTCTAATAAAGACATGTTTAAAAAAAATAAAAAAATAATGTCATTTGTCTTCGTGATAAACAACATATAATATAATTTATAACACAAAGGACACACATTAGGTGTACCAAAGACACTTTTTATTGACATGAACTCATTTTATAAACCATTATGAACATATATTTCATGAATATCACAGAAAAAGTCCGTCTGACGGAGGTGACTTCTCTATGACGGAGTTGACAGCCAACTGACGGAGTTGACGTCATATGAAACATAATAGTACACAAACCTTAAAAACTGGAAGCACACAGAAAGCCATTCCAAACATGAATCTTCTCTTTTTGATTGTTTCAGATTTTGACTTGAAATCAGCTAATTCATCGATACCTTAAAAAAATCTGAGAAGATTGAGAAACTTTGTAACCAAACTGATCAACTTTCAAACTAAATAACAATAACTGTGAAAGACCTATTTTCCCCTGAATTAAACAGCCACCATTTATTACAACTAGGGATGGGACGACATATCTAAATTCAATATTGCAATACAAAAATGTAAGGACATGTATAGGTCAGAAAATTGGGGATGCAGGAATTCCACTCTCACATCCTGGTTTTCACCATCCACAGAAACAGCTCTGGCCAACCACCAGTGCTCTTCATAAACTACTGCCATCCAGTCCCCAGGTTTAATACTCTCAGCAGTTATTCCTGTGGATGTGCCCTCAGGGTCTGATGGTGGCTCTTCTTCCATTTCCACCAGAAGTTGTGCAAAAGGTCTTAACACACATCAGTCCCTCCAGAAAAACACGATTATGCGATCGCATAATTCAACGCATAATCAGCCAAAGTCCGCACATTTATGCAGGGGCCGCATTTTTTTCAAAGACACCACACTTTGGCCGCATAAATCGCCAATTTCCGCGCAAAATGCACAAAATATGCGGGGCTTGCATGATTTCATAATCCCCACATTTTCGTTGAAAAAAAGTCACATACATCGCAGAAAGTTGAAAAATGTTGCGTTTACTTCACACAAGAGCAGCCATTTTCCTCCTGTTGCCTTGGGAACGTTATGAAGTGAAGTCATTGGAAAGCTGAGAACTTAATTATTCCCAGCACTTTCTGTGATGTAGTATGCTTGCTTACCATAGGAAGTCATTAGAAATTACTAGGTCTAATATTACTAATATTATCAGCTGAGCTCCGAGTGCAAATAAAGCCAACTTGGTCGGGGTGAATCAGGTTGGTCATCACCTTATCTAACCTTACAGCTAGAATCTTAGCAAGAATTTTACTGTCACAGCCAATCAAACTGATTGGTCTATAGCTTCTACAGTCTCAGACAGTGTGGGGGGTAGGCCCACTCTGCAAGATAGAGTGACATAAATTACAGTGTGTCATACCTCCAAGTTTCAGTGAATTTCTCTTGGGACCGGCTATTGAGCTTTGAGTTTCCAAGGCAAACTTGGCTTTGATGCACAGGTTGAAAAACCTGTAGCTTTGATCTTTTCATAAAAGAATGCCACACACAACTACACAATAGCCCTTAGATACTCAAATAGCTGCTCTCCAAAAAAAGGATCACAGGTCATCTTGACCTCTGCCCTCAGGGGAAACAAAAACAAAGTCTGACACTGTTTATAAATCTGTCCTGGAGTTTATGCATGTGCAGTCAGTACTAATGCTATAAGTGAGCCTAACAGCTCCCAGATCATTCTTTCTCTGGCAAAATGGCGAGAAGGTCATATTCACTGACTGACTTCACTGAGAGTGAAGATGGGGAGAAGTGCTCTGCACTTGAGGAGGAGACATCTTCTGCCCAAGATGTCCTCATCTTGGGCAGAAGATGTCTCCTCCTCAAGCGCAGGGCATTTCTCTGCGCCTTCCGCCTCCTGCGACACGTCCTCTCCTAAAGATGAGGGGACACCTTCCTCAGAGGATGACAGCAACACCACGGATGAGGAGTACCAGCCAGTGCCTGATTCCTCTTCCTCAGGGGAAGAGGACGATACAGACACAGCGGTGGAGGCCGAGCAGCTGATGGCAGAGACAGAGGAGCTGGCGGGTGAGTGGATGTCTCGTCATAGGAAAATTATGTGGTTTCCCACTCCTGAAGAGACCCTGCACTATAATCCAGTATCCACTGGTATCACCTCAGGGCCCACCCTGTATGCAGTTGCCCGCATCAGCAACCTGAGGTCTGCCTTTGACCTGTTTATAACAGAGGAGATAATTCAGCTGCTGTGCACCCACACAAACATGCATGGGAGGCAAAGGTGTGAGGATTGGAGGGATGTGGATGAAGTGGAGATGAGAGCCTACATTGGGATTCTGGTTCTGGCTGGCGTCTACTGCTCAAGACATGAAGCAACACGTGGCATGTGGGATGCCAAGACAGGACGGGCCATGTTTCGTGCTACGATGCCCCTCTACCGCTACACTCGGCCAAGTCCCCCACGCTCAGCAGCTGCTGCTGCCATTGTTACCGGGATACAAGAGGGCGAATCAGAGTGTGACCCAGAGCCCGCCAACAAAAGTAGGAGAAGGTGTGAACTGTGCACCCAAAGAGGAAGAAGAACGGCAACCACTTGCTCCAACTGTGGAAAGTGTGTCTGCAAGGACCACTCTGCTGTGGTTTGCACATCCTGCTGCCCTTGAGCATGCACACACACACACACACACACACACACTGAAACACACTGTTTAACGTTCTCTCTCTCTGACACACAAACACGCACATGCTGTTGTTGTTCTGTTGTTCTCTAAAAAAACAACAACAAATGGGCATTTTTGGCCACTCACATGCAACATTGGAGTTTTGTCTTTTTTGTCACTGCTAAAAAGTAATAATGCAAAAAAATAATAATCTTTGTTACTGTTACTGACCTGCAATGATAGAAAAATATTGGTATTTTGGGTTGCATCAATCATATGGTGAAAAAATGACAACTTTCCCCCTGGAAAGTTAGTGGTAATATATAAATATATAGTCTAACTGGTATTTAAAGGGTTAAAATTCTGGAATTGATCAAAATTTTGGATTTCATGATCAGGACTGATGCCAAATTAAAAAAATAACCAGTGAAAGAAGCAAATATTTTCAGTATATAGTGTTTTGTAGAAGCAAACAGGAGGTGGCCATTTTTGGCCACGAACAAGCTGAGAGGGAGTTTTTTTGTTTTTCTGTCACTGCACAAAAAACTAATGAAGCATAAAAATCATTGATACTGCTTATTGTTGACACACATTAAGCTGCAATGATGGTTAAAGAATAAATCAGGTGGCATGTATTATTTGGTAAAAACAATGTGATTTTATGCTTTTCTCCCTTATAAATCATCAGCATTATGTGATCTAACAGGCATTTAAAGGGTTAAAATTCAGAATTTGAATGAGATTTTGGTTTTCATGAGCAGGACTGATGCAAATTTAAAAAATAAAGTCAGTAAAAGTGGAATTTTCTTTATATATATATTAATTTTATAGCATTTTGGAAATGTAAACAGGAGGTGGCCATTTTTGGCCACGAACAAGCTGAGAGGGAGTTTTATCTACTTTGCCTTCCCTGCACAAAAATAACAATGCATAATAAAGTGTTATTGTTAATCAGTTACATATCTCAGACTGTGTTATTGATAATACAAGCAAAACCGGTAGCACTGAAAAGATAGGCAGTGGTCATTTTTGTGGTAGTTTTCCAACAAGCGCATTGTGCAAACTAATTGGCATTTGAGGGGTTAAAAAATTAAAAAGGAATGGATATTTTGTACTGGTGACAAGAACTGATATTGATTAAAAACTTTATACAGTAAAAGCAGCAAAAAACACAAAAAATCTAAAAAATTACAGACTCAATCTGTTGGTGGCCATTTTTGGCCACGAACAAGCTGAGAGGGTAGTGATTTTGAACAAGGCCAGAGGGTTAAAGATTCTTTGAAACTTAGGTCAAGCAAAAGGCTGGAATTGAGCCTCCACCTGGGGGACTTAGGGGTATTGCAAAAAGGGGTTACACAAAGAAACACAGGAACATGATCCGAGAGGAGAATGCTACCGATAGAGCTAGATACTATGGAGGCGATACCAAATCCAGAAACAAAAAAATAATCGATCCTAGAAAATGTATTGTGACGCGGGGAATAGAAAGTATAATCTCTTGTGGTTGGGTTTAATAACCGCCAGACATCAACTAGATCAGAAGCTTTGCCCATTTTGTGCATAATGGAGGCTGATTTGCATTGACGCTGGGATGGGGTGCTACGATCCAATATGTTATCCATAACCTGATTAAAGTCACTCCCCATCAAAATCGGGTAGTCTCCCATATCTTTGAGTTTACACTTTAGTTGCCCAAAGAATGTGGGATCATCAATATTAGGGGCGTAAACATTAGCTAATATTACTTTATGGCCCTGAATCTCAGCGAGAAGTAACAAAACCCATCCAGCATCATCAATACTTTCCCTAATACATTTGAATTGCATTTGTTTGTGGACTAGAATTGCTACCCCCCTGCTATGACCATTCCAGCACGAGGCGGAGACATGACCAACCCAATCTCTGCAAAGCTTTCTAGATTCCTGAGTTAATAAGTGAGTCTCCTGCAGAAATGCTATATCACATCTTTTCGGCTTAATAAATGTTATGACTTTTTTCCTTTTGATAGGGTGGTTAAGACCTTGCACGTTCCATGTCATTAGTTTCAAGGTCCTTCCTTTATCAGCCTGCATCATTAGATTGGAGTAGGTCTAGCAACCGATGCATGTAGGGGATGTAACCTATCATTAGGAACCACCATCACTGAGCAACAAGCATCATGTACATGGGCAGGAAAAGAATTGGGAAAAAAAGAAAAAGAAAAAAGAAAACAATATGACAGGAAAAAAAGACGTGTATACATACTGATACATGGTGACCGTGAACTGTCGTCACCTGCAGGTGCTCAAAAAGCACCAAACCTAACACACAAAAAACTTGGTCCGTGACTTTGAACAGTCTAACAGCTCGCGAAGAGGGCAGTCATGCAGCTTTAATTATGTAGCTACAAATTAGTAAGGGCTACATCAGTACAAGAACTGTGTAACGGTCATAAGCAATAAATAGTCAAATATAACCAAAATACTTGAACAAGTTAGTTTTAAGTATCTCTCCACTCATCTAGTAATGTCTATCTGAGGCATATGTCTCCCCATTATGCCCTTATCAGCTCTGGGTTGGTCTATAGTGCTAATGGAAATGGTGGGACGGAGCGGAAGAAGACAAAACAAAACAAATGTATTTCTCCACCCCAAAAACAGGTGAAATAATAAGTGGGTGAGTAATAAAATAAAAGGTACACCAGTAAGTTCAGGGAGTGACATACATTACAGATATGCTCCCCCTACTATAGCAACTCTAATGCCAACAGTATAGACAAATAACAATCTGAATCAGAGCACAACCAAAAATGATAGGTATAATAAAAGCCATAATGCCTCCATCCAAAATAGTAAATGAAATATCTCTTTCATATTCAGATGTGTTTAACAGTGTAAATGAGAGACGTGTACAGTTCAACTGGATGGTTCTAGGTAACTTAAGGGCAGAATATGAATATGCTTTCACGGGGGCAGAGAGCGAATGAATTCCAGTGCTTTTTTGGGGTCTGTGAACTCACGTCTACCGTCCACCGTCCTCAGGGAGAGCACAGCTGGATACATCATGGAGAACTTGATCCGACGCTCGTGAAGCAGGCATTTGCATTGATTAAAAGAAGCCTGTTTCTCGGTGACAAGTTTGGAGTAGTCAGGAAAGACCATGATGTGATGCTTGTCCCAGTGCACCTTTCCCATCTTCCGCGCAGCTTCAGCGATCCGTTCCCTGTCCTGGAATCTCAGGAAACGAGCAAGGATCGGTCTAGGGGGCTGGCCGTCAGGTCTGCATCTGGCAAGGGTCCGGTGCGTGCGGTCAATTTTGAGGTCCCCCTGAAAATCAATGTTCAGCATCTGTGGGATAACTTTGCGTAGAAACACGAGTGTGTCCGGGCCCTCGCATCCCTGCAGGAAACCAACAAAGCGCAGATTGTTCCGCCAGCTCCTATTTTCCAGGTCGTCCAGCTTCTGTCGCTAGATTTCCACCTCAGTTTGAGTGGCGGGAGGATTAGTTTCTAGCGCCTGATGAGCGTCTTCAAGGAAATCTATGCGAGACTCAACATTGTTCAGGCGTGTAGCAATGTCAGACAGCTTGGCCTCCACAGCCCGAGTTGCTGACTGAATGGCATTAAGCTTGCGCTCTTGAGACTCTGAGGTTTCTTTTAAAAGTGCATAGATGCTCGATATGTCCTTAACCATCTGGTTGGGGGGGGTAGCTCTGTCGCTGGGAGTTTTGGAGGGCAACGGCGAGTTGTTTATAGCCGCAGTGTTACCTGCTTTAGCTGTGTTACTAGCTTCGCCGGGTTTGCTAGCTGCCTCTTGGCTTCATGTTGCGGGCTTTTGCTGCTGGCCAGGCATCGTAACTCAACGAATGTAGTTTCAAAATACTCCAACGTAAAAATGTGTCACACACATGTCAAAATAAAGCAACGTGTAACCCTTCATTTAAATAAAATAAACTACTCAACTGCAGAGCCTCCGACTAAGCTGCCATCTCTGCTGCCTGCATCACGTGACTCCCCGATTTTGAAGACTTTTAACAAATTTTTTAATCGTTTGAAGTTGTAAATTCCTGTCTTGGACAACGGTGTTTTCTGGCATGGCAAGTTAAAAAAAAAAAAAAAAAGCACACCAATACATTTTATAAATCATTTATTTCATATATATAAATCCTTTAAAAGGAAATTTTCACCAAAAAATAAATGGAATTAGTGTGTTGATAATTAATAATTTTAAGTTTTTTTGGTAGGACATGATTTGTCCCAATTCTCAAGAATGGGTGAAATATTTGTACATTAGTAATTAAATTTATACATATTTTTTTGTAATAAATTAATTAATTTAAGCAACAAAAAATTGGAGGAGCCACTTGGGAAAGAGCCAGCTCATTTCAGTGAGCCGAGTCATAAGAACCGGCTCTCTTAAAACAGCTGGAATTCCCATCACTAACGGGAGGTGCACGGTCCTTCCCACTTGAAGCCTCAATCACTCAGTCCCAACCGGGTTGACGGTCGCGCCCGTAGCGTACCTCCGTCCAACCCCCATCCATTGTTTTGTTTTGGAGTCGTGTATTTATGTAATTATAGTTATTGAAATATTTATCATCATCATCATCATCATCATCATTATTATTATCATTGTTGTTGTTATCTACGAATAATAATAAATAATCCCAAGGGCTACCACCAATCACATTGTGAAGTTTGCGGACGACACAACAGTGGTGGGCCTCATCAGGGATGACCACG
This sequence comes from Pagrus major, assembly GCF_040436345.1. Classification (NCBI taxonomy): domain Eukaryota; kingdom Metazoa; phylum Chordata; class Actinopteri; order Spariformes; family Sparidae; genus Pagrus; species Pagrus major. Next base: position 1,396,448 of record NC_133233.1, read on the forward strand.
ACCTGGCTTACAGGGAGGAGGTCGAGCAGCTGGTGGGCTGGTGTAGAAAAAACAACTTGATCCTGAATGTGGACAAAACCAAAGAGATCATTGTCGACTTCAGGAAGAAGCAGCCCAGCCACGTTCCACTTCTCATCAACAACACGGCTGTGGAGGTGGTCAGCAGCACCAAGTTCCTGGGGGTGCACATCACAGACAACCTCACCTGGTCTGTGAACCCTCGGCACTGGTCAAGAAGGCACAGCAGCGTCTGCACTTCCTGTGAAGGATGAGGAGAGCCCTCCTGCCCCCGCCCATCCTCACTACATTCTACAGGAGCACCATAGAGAGCATCCTGACCAGCTGCATTTCCATGTGGAGGACAGCGGAGAAGATCATTGGGACTTCTCTCCCCTCCATTCAGGACATTGCTCCCAAGTGCTGCATGTCCCGAGCTGGAAATATTATCAGAGACTCCTCCCACCCTCACCATGGACTGTTTTCCGCGCTGGCCTCTGGAAAGAGGTTCTGCAGCTTTCAGTGCAGGACCACAAGGTTCTATAACAGCTTTTTCCCCCCTTGTCATCAGACTGCTTTCAGTAATTTGCACTTTTTAGTATGTTTCTGTTTTTGATATTTATTTCTTATTGTGGTATTTTTTGATATACTTTCATTTTAATTTCTATGCTGAGCCTCTGAAACAAAATTTTGTTCATTTGTTGCTCACAGAATGACAATAAAATCTGTCTAAGTCTAAGTCTCTAAGAAATGAAAATACATTTATTTATGCATTTTTTAACTAACTAAAATGATCTATGAAATGAAAAATAATAATTTGTGTGTAAGATGAAAAGAAATTAAATTGTTTTTAAGTATATAAATGAAAAAAGTGTGTGCCAAGGGCGACGTTTCGACCTGTAGTACTTCCTCAAGCCAAGGTACACTAAAAAGAAAACAAGTTAGCTGTTCTTGACTGGCTGACTGAGGTGCTTCTCTTCCTGTGGTCAGAGCAGAAGTGAGCTCTCTCTCCTACAAGCCTCCTTTTACACCCTCCCGATTTTGTGTCCCTTAAGCTTTAGTGGTTTCTTCTTAGATTGTCCTTTTCACTTCATTTGTCCCTCCACCTTTCCTCCAATGTTATAATCTCCATATGAATTTAGATAAATGTAGAGTCTTTAAGGTATGTATGAATTGTTGTTAACTTTTTTAGGTAAGTATGATTTATTATTTTAGGGTTTGGGCAGGGGAACTGAGCCCGCGCCCCAAAAGGCACGGGAGGTGTGTAGCACTAGTGTCCGCCAGACACACTATTAAAGCCACTGGACCAGTTCTAGGTTCTGATGGAGTGGGGCGACAGGTTAAAATTAGACCAGAGACCAGGTTCTTTAAAATTAAAGCCAGTACTTTACTTAAAGTAAACAAGAACAATAAACATAACAGTGTTCAGACAGTGTCTAAGGTATCCTGCAGGTATGGGTTAGGGTGTAACACTTCAGTAGGGTGTAACACTTCAGTTCAAGTTCAATAAAGTTTAAGTTCAGTTCAGTTATTTTTCCAACTCAGTTCAGTTCAAAAGAAATATCTCCAACACTCCTACCTCTCCGGCAGCGAGTTTACCAGTAATCCATCCGGCAAATCCTCATTGAAGCGATGAATATGAAGGTGAAGATGAAGATGTCTTTTACGAACGAAGTCTGTGGGTTTGGCTCGCCATCTTGTGTCCCACGGCTGCGTGCGTATGTGTGGTCTCCCGCACCTAGGAAGAGTGTCTCTCTTTGGTCAAACTTCATTCAGGAGCAAGCAAAAAAACCTGACCTGTACAACAGGCCATAAACAAAATAAATTACTCTGTCCATGCAAATGAAATAACCTTTTACAGCGAGTTTAAATCATAATGTTACTGTTACGTGGTGTAACCGGGCCCCACACAGTGACATGGGTACTTTTCCTCCTGCCGCTCGGCCGTATAACTCCTCTTTTTACATGAAATAAAACTCTTTGGTTGATAAACCGCAGACTATTAGCCGCTAAACAGTTTAGTTTGACTTTTCTCCGCACATTTTTTAGCTAAGGCTATTAGCGCTTTGCTAGCGACCAGTCACTCACTCAAGTGCAAACAGTACAAGGAAGCATAAAACGAGCTGAAACTCACCAAAACCGCTGTGGCTTATTCAGACATGGTCCTCATGAAACACCAAGTAGATGGGTATTATTTTCCAGGCGTTAAAGCAACTGTCTTTGTAACTATTTCACTCGTTAATTTCTCTGCTTCTCTTCGCTTCTCCTCTGCTCTTGGCTCTGCTGCTCAGCTCTGCCAGGAGCATGCGTAAACACAGGGCAACGAGTGCCTTAAAGGGGAAGCGTCATCACATTTCTTAAAGGCATTTTTTAAAATCATTTCCATTAAATTATTGCCAAATCTGTGTTAAGTGGCTCTTAATGAAATGTATGCATTTTAATCCAAAAACACATTTATGCTTCTTAACAAAATAACCATATTTATGCTTTTAAAATAAATATTTATGTTGTATCTATTTTCCTTCTCTGGGCTGTGGACCATCTTGGATTACACTGTAATACTGTGGAGGTAAGTGAAGACCAGTCGTGTTCTACAAAGTGTTTTACCAAAAGAGTCTGTGCGTTTTTCTTTTTAGAAATATTATATCTGTGTTGGATGAACCTGGTAAGCATTGTTTTACCTGTTTCACCCACATATTGCATTCCACACTGTTTATGTAACCAATAAGTGGATTTACCAGGGTTATGGTAGCAGTATACTATCTATCCAGTTTATTCACAACTATTAACTTCTGAACTGAAATGCATCAACTTCATCTTCACAACACTTCATCAACACACAACCACAACTGCATGACCTTAAATCTTTATCACTAGATTGAAATAAAAATAAAAACACAAAATATATTTCCCTCTTTCTTTCTTTGTGGAAACAAATGATTGTTTACATTTCTGAACACTTCAACACCAGATGGTCTTCAACTCAAAATGAAAGGAATCCTCAGTATTTTCACGATCCGCTTCCAAGATTGTAGGTAAGAACCCACAGGGAAGGAGCATGTCATGATGCAGGACCCGTTCTCTGCCCTCTCCATCCTCAGGCTTGACCACATAGACAGGGATACTCTCATCTGGCTGTTTGACAACAACATGAACAGTGGACTCCCACTTGTCTGAGATTTTGTGCTTCTTTCCGAGACTCAGGGTCCTTACAAGGACCCTGTCCCCCACTTCCAAAGGCAGAGCGGTCACTTTAGCATCCCAGCGCCATTTGTTCAACAGCTGCCTTTTCTCAGCATTTCTTGAAGCTAGCTCACATGCATGTCTCAGTCTTTTCTTCAGGTCACACACATATTGTGAGTGCGTTTTGGGGTTGTGGCCTTGAGGGCTGATGCCCAAACATAGGTCAATGGGAAGACGCGGCTCTCTGCCAAACATGAGAAGAAAAGGAGCTTCCCCAGTCACATAATTTCTTGTACAATTATACGCGTGTACTAGGGGCCTAACATATTTCCTCCATTCCTCCTTCTTTTTCTCCTCCAGAGTTCCCAAGAGATCAAGCGTTCTGTTGAATCGCTTACCGGATTCCCTCTCGGGTGGTAGGGTGTTGTGCGAGACTTGGAGATTCCAGCATGCCTACAAAGCTCTGCTACAACTTCTGACTCAAAACAGGCTCCTTGATCACTATGTAGTCTGCGGGGAAAACCATAGTGACTGATGAAGTTCTCCCATAACACTGTGGCAACAGTTTTGGATGTCTGGTCTCTTGTTGGATATGCCTGTGCATATTTTGTATAGTGATCAGTTATGACCAGTACGTTTCTAGTGTCTCTTGAGTCAGGTTCTATTGACAGAAAATCTATACAAATCAACTCGAGGGGACCACTGACATTGATGTTAACCAGTTTTGATGCCTTTTGCACTCTAGCTTTCCGTCTAACACATCTATCACAGCTTTTACATTTTGTCTCAATGTACCTAGCCATTATCGGCCAATAGAATCTAGCTCTGGCTAGTTCCGAAATTCTTTCAATGTCCATATGCCCCACTTCATCATGAACACCTTGTGACTACTAGGTATGACAAGTTGATGAAAAGCTTCACCTCTTTGGTTGAGAACCCTGCGGCACAACACGCCATCCATCAAGGGTAGTTTTGATCGCTCTCGTAAGAGTAGGGCTACCTCCGGCTTCTCAGCTCTCATATCCATTGTCTCAGTGTCGATCCCACTTTCAAACATGTGAATAATTTGTGCTAGGGCAGCATCCTCTCTGCAAACAATGAGTGAGTGCAATCAAAGTAAGACACTAAGCATTTTTTACAGACAGCATACAGTACCTGTACCAAAGACAATGCTGGTGCCTACCTGAGACATGTAGCAAACGCTGTTCAAGTTGCATACACCTCCACTTGAAGTAAAATGAACGGTCATCCCCGAATCCGGCACTGACCCTGTCATCTTTGGCGGGGGCTAGGGCTCCGGTTGTTACGGGGAAGTATTTGATGAAAGCTTCCCATTGGTCCTCAGGTGGGACTTTCACAGATGGAGAACTGCAAGAAAAGAAAAGCACATGTCGCCATCAGGTAGTTGTGATGTCGGACTGGCACCAATGAATGTCTTTAAGTGTGCTGCAAGTATTTGTAGGTTATATAAATCAGCTGGAATAGTAATAGTGGCCTTGCATCCAACATCAGGCAGCTCTTCAGCCAAAATGCCAGGTGGATTACAGCATATTTGTGATTCGACACATATCCTTTGGATGGATCCATATTAACCCTACTGCAGCAGTCTTCATCCATCACAATATTTAAACATTCCAGCAAAGAATCCCGTATATAAATTCTTGATAGGAATGGCAGTGTTAGCTCTCTGAACACTAGCTCTCAGTGTCAGGGTCAGCATGAAAGATATGTTTTGGCACTGTAGGACATGCATAAGGAATAATATCAGGGTCAGTGTGACGGACGGCGTTGGGGTCACCATGTGGGACATCACTGGGGTCACCATAAGGGACATCACATGAGTCACCATGAAAGACATCACTGGAATCACCATGAGGGTCATTGTTGGGGTCAGAGTGATGGTCAGAGTCAGGGTTTGAATGGTGGTCAGAGTCAGGGACAGCATCAGAGCCAGTATTATAAAGAAGCACCCTCTGCTTCAAAGGTCCTTGATGTACCTCTAAGTGTTGCTGGTTGATGGCAGATGGCAGACTGAAAAGGTAGAGCAGAGAAAACTTGCTTCATGATAAGGTGTATGCCCACCATTGGCCCGACCAGTCCGCCTATCCCAGACTTTTGGCTCTTTATACTACAAAAATGGCTGAAAACATTTTGTGTTGACACACGAAAAATATAAATAATATAGGTGATGGAGCCTAGCCGCTAGCTAAAACATACAACATTATCCCAACAAACATCTTAATACACAGAATATTTAAACAGATAAGGTGGATGGCTTGGTTTAACAAAGATATTAATTGAACTTTAAAGGTCACAAATAGTGCTGCTTACCTGCAATAGTCACAGTAGAAGTGAGCACGGCATTCTCAAAGGCCCAAAATAACTCTCATGGGTGCCACCTAGTGGCTCAACTTTATACATCAATAAAATGTCAGAATGCAATTACTATTAAATACTTGGTTTCACTAATTTAGTTTACTAATGCACTGAAGCCCATGCCTTTTGCTTTACTTGCAGCTTTATTTGAGAGGTAAAATGATGATAATGCAACACTTTTCTCACTACATGAGCTATTATTACATTATGAGCTGTTATTACATTATGAGCGGTATCAATAAGGCTCTTAATGTAATAAGTTATTACATTATTACATTATGCGCAAAGCCCTTATTACATTATACGTCCGTGATTTCATTACATTATGAGCCGATTATTACATTATGAACTTTTATTACATTTAAATTATTACATTATGAGCCGTTATTACATTATTAGCCATTATTACATTATGAGTTGCTACAGCACCGAAACTGGCAATGTTTACCTTTGATCTCTGGAGGACGTCCCCGCGGCCTGGCATGTACCAGACAGCAGATTTCCCTGATTTTCTTACAGCTGTGTCGTAGAAGAGAGGGGGAAAAGGAAAACAGAGAGAGGGAGAGAAAAGGAAGTTTTAAGTCAGAGTTGTTGATGTTCAATGGTTGCAATATGCCTTGTCTGACCTGTAAGAACAAGTTAATTAACAATACTAGGAATAATAATTACCAGTTACAGGTTACATAAGCAACCTGCTAGTTCCGGTCACTTAATGAGTGAAATTGCCTCAACCCGGTTTAAGAAATGTAAAGTACACTCACTGATTCCAGAGGTGGTCCAAGTCGGACCTGGCATTGGCCACGGGACCTCCCTTCTTACCAACGAAAAAGCAGCCCTTGTCACCCTGCGCTTGAGCTTGCCTCTTCAGGCAGAGCGGCCTGATGCCCGTGAAGTAGGCATCAAACCACTGTCGGTGGGAAAGGAAATGCCAAGCTGGTTTTTCAAGTCTGCCATCTTGTGGAAATGTTTTTTTGACTTTAATGTTAAAATAAAAACGCTCAACTCACCCTATCCTCTTCTGCACTGATTACCACTGTGTCTTTCCTTGAACCGGAGCAACACCCCAGCACCGACGCCCACCTGCCTGTCGTTCCAGTCAGTCACCTGTGATGGGGGATTATTTTTGTAGGCAAGGACACAAACAACTTTCAATGTACGGGAGTCAAAGTTGCAGGGAAACTGAGCCAACTGAGCCAACGCACGCTTACCTTGAAATCCACAGCTGTGTGTTCCGATTTCCGGTGCGTAATCATCAGGGCCGCATGCAGAAGTACCGGTAAATCGTCATGTGCTTCTCCGATAACTGCTCGCTACTTTGCAGCTTACGGCAAGCTTCCTCGATCCATTCTTTGGCCTCCTCCAGCAGACCCTGGTGCTCAGACCAGGACTCCTCCTTCCTCTGAGAGCTGACATGCATCACAGGTTCATATAGGAAATGTAGATTTGACACATCAAAAAAGAGTCAGCTTAAATGTCAAATAAATCATAAGCATAACCAATCTCCCCTCTGCAACCTGCGGTATCTCCTCTTCTTCACTGAGCACAAAGAGTCCTTTGCTCCTCATTCAACACAAGCCTATTCAACACACCTGGCTTGGCAGAAACTCACTTGATAGCTACTTTACTTCAATGGTCTCACAACAACTAACACAAAAAGTATCTAGACTAGATTAAATATTTCAACTAACTTTCTCCACAGAATGCCTAAACACCAAGTCTACAATTTCTCTTTACTCACCAGCAGCAGTTCAGCTTCATTCACCTGGACAAAATGTATTTTCATGTGTTCGACCAGTGATTGGCAAGCCTTATCTGGAACCAAGGAGGACAAAGTCTCGTATTCCCAGCATCTGCCAACCCTGGTCCACTCTCTCTGCGACTCTTTTGCCCTTTTGACTTCAGCTTCCCGTTCCTCTTGAGTGTTGTCCTTCATGCAGGATCTTTTGAGGTGGACAGGCAGTGTGTCACACCCCTTTTTGCACTGGAGGAGGATAATGTGGAGATGGACAGAGGCAACAGTGAGGGTGGTGCCATAGAGGGGTCAAAGGTCAGTTGTATGGTAAATGGCATAAGAAGTCATAAAAATGTCGTAGTTTAGTATACTCGGTTAAAAAACATAAAAATCTTTGAGTCTAAATCTAAATCGAACGATAGAAACATCAAAGTATAGTGAGTTAAAATATCATATAGAAAAAAAAGGGTCAGTAGAATGCCAGTACGTTATCGTGTAATCACAGATGTTGAATCAGACTCACATTAGACTGGTCTGATACTGACTTAGGTCTATGTGAGACTAGAATAACCATCTGTTACTTAGTATGAGCCAGTACAAACCGGTAGGTAACCAGACTGGGACTGTGTCATCTTCAGGTGAGTAGAGACTGATGAGGAGTGGACTCACCCGAGCTCCGGTGACACGACACCTTCTGGCCAAAAACTCTGACATCGGAGCTGCACTCGACACCATCCAGTATGCCAAACAGCCCTGGCCACACCAGCCCTGATGACTGTCCCTGACATCACCTATACTAAACCAATGGCATAACCAGAGATCATTTATACTATTTCCTGCAATCTTAGATCAGTTAGCTGAATACTTTTGTCATTAATCAGTACTTTAACTCATTAACCAACACTAACTCATTGTTTGTACTTCTTTAGTATCGTTATTAGTCACTGACATTTTTCTGTTTTGTGTAAATTTGAACAATAAAAACATGAAGAACTGAACCGTCTGGATCTTTCCTAAACTCAAGTTTAAACTGATTCACAAACATGTGTTACTGATCTGTTATAAAATCATCAGGTCAATAAACAAAACAATAAACTGACAGTTTCCTCTGATCTGCTCATTATTTTACATCACACAGAGATTAAACAGTTCACAGAAAATTAACCCAAAGGGGATTTTATTATTGAAATAGAAACTTGAACATATTATTATATATTATATATATTACATATTCATATTTGAAAAAGTTACTTTACAGTCTTTTTTACAAGAGACTAACCAATTAATTTCAGAACAGGTGGAGAGTTTCAGTCAGTATTAAACTGTCCTGTTAATTTTTCTTAGTGACCCAATAGTTAAAAACCAAATAAACAGTTTTACCTCCCAGGTGGTTTAAGATAGTGTGTAAGTGATAAAAGTGGTTTATGTGCATGCCATAAAATAGTAATTAAAAATTGTTATTCTGTTGAAGCAAGAGATCTATAGAATGCTTAAACAGTTTTTTGACCAACAGAAGGACAAGATTGCTGTGAAAGTCCCTCCTGGTGTAAGGGAACTCCAGTTTAACAAATGTGAACATCACAGCTAGAGCTATATGAACTAGAATATATTTTTGATATTTTCTTATTTGTATTTGTTTTTCAGATGCCACAGCCAAACAGGCAGCCGTTTCCTCATCCTCTGTGGCACATCAATGTACTTCAGTTCAACCTCCTGAACTTCCTGTTCTCCCCTCTTTTGATGATGTCACTGTGTCACAAAACCGTGCTGACGGTGAGGAGAAAAAGACATGGATCAGGAAAGGTTGTTCTCAACAGGAGTCTGGCTTGTGGCTCCACCCTGATGGCTGGCCGGTCTGCCCCCGCTCTCTCCTTCATGTTTTACCCTGCGTTGCACACGGGCCTACACATGTGGGTAAAGGGGGGATAAATGACATAATCTGATCGCAGTGGTTTGCACCAGGCATTACAAATGTTGCACAAACACTGGTGAATAATTGCATGATATGTCAACGGACAAGACGAGCAGGTAATACCATCAGCCATAACCATTTGCCGCTGCCATCAGGTCCTTTTGTAAATATGCAGATTGATTTTGTACATATGCCTAGTTGCCAAGGGTAGAAATACTTGCTTGTAATCACTGATATGTTTTCCAAATGGGAGGAAGCGTATCCATCAAGAAAAGAAGAAAAGAAGATGCATGAACAGTTGTAGAATGTTTGATAAAAGAGCTTATCCCGCATTTATAGGTAACTATGAGAATAAATAGTGATAGGGGCCCTGCTTTTGTTGCAAAAAATAGTCTTGCATCAATACTGGGGAGCCAGTGGAGATTGCATGTTCCCTATCACCCACAGAGCTCAGGTCAAGTGGAGAGAATGAACTCCACCATTAACAAAGACTATGATGACAACAGGGCTAAAATGGCCTGATGCCCTTCCGCTAGTGCTGTATGCTATTCGCAGCACGTCAAACTCCACAACGGGACTTAGCCCCCATGAAATCTTTTTTTTTTTTTTTTTTTTGGAGGATTTAGCTCTTTATTTCTCGCTTTGTCAGTACAGCATGAAACACATGAACACAGATGCCTACAAATACTTACATCCCTGACAAATATAGCTCTTATTCTTTTTGTTTTTTAGAACTTACTCTCCACACATACACGCAAAAAAAAAACAAAAAACAAAAACATACGAAAAAGAACAAAAAAAACAGAAGGTTTACACAGTCAAAGTAAACACAAACACAGCAGATCAAACCTCCTCTTTTACCACTAGGAGCAGGGGTGTGGCCATCCTGGTTCATAAGTCCTTGCCCCTTGGGTGGAGGTAAGAGCTGATAGTGCAGGCAGGTACTATCAGGGGTACCCCCCCTGTCCGTTCTTCAGTCTTTTTTACTGGAGTGTTTTCCTTGTTCTCAGATTGGATTGTTGAATCCTCTGTCATTGCTGGCGACTTTAACTGTCACACATCAAACACAGCAGTACGCCGACAGCACATCAAGATCTAGGAATGCATCCTGAAACCTCAGTCCATGCCAGACCACAGAGACCACTCCTGAGAGCCCGGGCCCCATCGTCTCCAATATGTTCTAGAAAGGGGTCCCAGATTTGAAAAAACGTTTATCATTAAGCCAGAAGCTTATAGCTTCTAGGGGGAGAAATTCCATAATACTCCGGATCCAGTGTGAGACTGTGGGGGCAGAGTCTGAAATCCACTGTAGAAGAATACATCTCCTTGCATTAAACAGCAGCACCTTAAGCAGCTTCAGTGAAGGGGGGCTGAGGTTCAAAGCTGCTGGTTGTACTCCCAGGATACAGGAAATAGGTTCCAGGGCTAGTTTCCTCTTGAAAATAATATCAATTTCTTTACACACTTTGATCCAAAAGTCATTAATAAGAGGGCATTCAAAAATACAGTGGAAATACGAACCTTCGGTAATTTTACATTTATTACAGTATTTTGAAAGCAGAGGATTGAATTTGTTATGTTTCACAGGAGTAATTTGAAGCCTGTGTACAACCTTAAACTGCAACTCCCTAGCTTTGTTGGTAAACAGGCAGCCTGTGGAGCTCGACCAAACACGGTCCCACTCCTCATCTGAAATAGCCTCTCCAAAATCGGCTTCCCAAAGAGCCCTAACATGAGCCGTACATACGTTATTTGGGCTTGATAGGGCCCTATAAAACCTGGAAATAAGTTTTCTGGAGCCTGGGTTTTGGATGGCCTCCTCCACAGCCGAAAGAGAAAACCCATTAGGGTGTAGTTTAATAATAGAGGTAATAAAGCTACGTATTTGTAGGTATCTAAAATGATGGTTCTGTGGGAGATTATATTTGTCTCTCAGCTGCGCAAAAGACACCACAACATCATCTATCAACAAATCACCCACAGTCTCTATACCCTTACTGGACCACGAGGAGAAGGCGTGGTCTATCAAGCCAGGGCGGAAGTCTGGATTTAAGCGGATAGGTACGAAGCGAGAAATGAAGCCCTCCTGGCCCTCAAGTTTTCTTGCCAGTCTCCAGACCCTTATAGCATTCTGTAACAAAAAGTTGCCTTTTACATTAGGCTGTGTCCATTTCTTAGACACATATAAAATGTTACGGAGAGGAATAGGGGCCACTGGGATAGCTTCTAGAGTGAGCCATGTAGAATCAGGGTCACCTCTGAACCAATGCCATAAATAACTACAAAGGCAAGCAATTTGGTAACGTTTAATATTCGGCACCGCCAGACCCCCTTCCTCGAAAGGGCGATGTAGGGTGGTGAGTTTCAGCCTAACACGTTTATTTCTCCAGAGAAGGAAGATAGAGAGCTATTTAAAACTGAAAGTGATTTCCTTGTTAAAAGAACCGGGATCATTTGAAAGGGGTATTACAACCGAGGAAGTATGTTTATTTTGAAGAGGTTTACTCTCCCCAGAAGAGAACAGTGGAAGAGCCGTCCAGCGGGCTAAGTCTTCTTTAATCCTACGAATTAGGGGCACGAAGTTGGCTTTGTACAGGCCAGAGATGGAGGGAGTAATATGTATGCCCAAGTAGACAAAACCTGATGGGGACCAACGAAAAGGGACAGAGCAATTTGAAGACCATGACACATAAGGGGTCATTGGCATTGCCTCGGATTTAGAGTAATTAACCTTATAGCCTGAAATTTTTTTCGAAAGATCTAATTATCTCCACTGCTCTTACAATAGAAGCCTCAGGGTTACTCAGATAGAGAAGGACGTCGTCCACGTAAAGCGAAATTTTGTGCTGCAGAGGACCCACCTGTATGGCAGTCACTAATGGATCAGTTCTAATGGCCTCTGCCAAGGGCTCCATGGCGAGAGCAAACAAAAGAGGGGAGATTGGACAGCCCTGTCTAGTGCCCCACCTCACTGTGAATGCAGGGGATCTCATGCCATTTGTAATAACCGAGGCACGAGGGGCAGCATATAGAAGCGATAGCCATTTAATAAAATTATCACCAAAGTTAAATTTAGAGAGAACATATAACAGGTAAGGCCATTCAATCCTGTCGAAGGCCTTCTCTGCGTCAAGGGAAATCACAAGAGATTTGACTTTTGACTGTGTGCTATGTTGTATAAGATTTAGGGTTACGACCTAGAATAAAACCAGTCTGGTCTAATGAAATAATATCTGGGAGGATACTTTCAAGCCTTCTGGCCAGTATTTTAGCAAGTAATTTTCGGTCCACATCCAGCAGAGCAATTGGCCTGTAGGAAGCACATTCATCCGCAGACTTGTTTTTTTTAAGGATTAATGAAATATTTGTGTCCATCATAGTATTAGGAAGAGCTCCAGATTCAAAGGAGTAAGACAGCATCTTGAGCAAGGGATCACTCAGCAGGTTCTGGAAAGCTTTATAGAATTCAGGAGTCAAACCGTCCAGCGCTGGGGCCTTGTTATTTTGTAAATTCTTGGCAGCCTGCATGACTTCCTCTTTTGTAATCGGCTTGTTCAGCAGCTCTTTTTGTGTATCAGAAGCTCGAGGAAGATTGATGGATGACAAAAATGTATTCATCAGGGTCTCCAAATTACTACCACATTCAGAATTATATAAACCTTCATAAAATTCTGAAAATGAGTTGTTAATATTCTTGTTATCATAGACTTTTTTGCCTGATCTGTCTTTTATAACTGGGATGGCCTAGGAATCAGCCCTTGCCTTAACTAAATTTGCTAAGTATTTACTTGATTTGTTCCCGAATTCATGCATCTTTTGCTTCGCAAACAAAATGGATCTTTGAGCCTCTTTAGAGAGGAGAGTGTCCAGAGCTGCAGTAGTAACATCAATTTGAAGTCTCAAATCCTCTGACGGGTTGAGGTTAAACTCTCCCTGCAGATTACATAATTGTTGTTCAAGCTTCTGCTGTTCTGCCCTCTGTTTTTTCTTTACGCTTGCTGAGACTGATACAGTAAGACCACGGATAACAGCCTTAGCGGTTTCCCAAAGCAGACTAGGAGAAACACCAGGGGTGTCATTTTCAGTGATAAAATATTTGAACTGTTCAGTAAGATGCGATTTAAAATTCAGTTTTTCAGAAGATGATTTGGGGACCACCACTGTGCCTTGGGGCATTGTACTTTACTGGACATGACTAAAAATACTGGTGAGTGATCACTAATGATAATATTACCTATCGAACAGGAGCGCACATTCTGCAGTGCAGATTTAGGAGTAAAAAAATAATCAATTCTAGAGGATGAATTATGAACCTTAGAATAAAATGTATACTGCCTATCAGTGGGATGGAGAGTCCTCCACATATCTATAAAATGGATGTCATTGCAGCAGCCAAGTAAAGACTGGCCCTGCCCTGTATTAGATTGAACTTTTTTACTAGATCTATCCAGCCATGGATTTAGGTAACGGTTAAAGTCGCCAGCAATGACAGAGGATTCAACAATCCAATCTGAGAACAAGGAAAACACTCCAGTAAAAAAGACTGAAGAACGGACAGGGGGGGTATCCCTGATAGTACCTGCCTGCACTATCAGCTCTAACCTCCACCCCTGTCAGGGGCAAGGACTTATGAACCAGGATGGCCACACCCCTGCTCCTAGTGGTAAAAGAGGAGGAATAAATCTGGCCCACCCATTCTCTCTTTAGTTTTGAATGTTCGCTGTCATCCAAATGAGTCTCTTGGATCAGAGCTATTTGAACATTTTCTCTCTTTAAATAGATAAGTATTTTCTTGCGTTTAATAGGACCATGAATCCCATGGACATTCCAGGACCAAAGTCTAACTGTCGTGTTGTCAACCATAATCCCAATCGGCAGATACAATAAATCTGGCCGAAAACCCCGGATATTATGTCAAGACTCTGTGGAGAAAACCTTCTGACCAAACAAAAAATAAGACATAAAAACAGTGAAAACAGTGTGGAGAAGAACAAAACCCCAGCCCACCCACCCTCTACACCCCAAACGCCTCCCCAAACGAAGCGTCTACTACACCTCACACGGTGTATCCTAACTGCACTAAACCAGTGCTCCAAACCTAACAATATATAGCACCAAACGTCTAGAGAAAAAGAAAAGAAAACTTGTCATGGACATTATCTGTATACAGATTCAAAATGAAATACTTTCAGCACTCATCACACTTAATCAAATAATATAATATATTAAATTGAATTGAATTGAAATGGCGGCTTTAAATGGGAAAACACAGTTTTAAACAGTTGTGAAACAGATTTAAGCCACCCATATTGGATAGTCTGTGGGGCTGTCATGGGGGGAAACAAACCGTGAGCCCATGAAGAGTCACCCGTTGTCGGTGGTGCCGTCAGCTCGACCCGCCGGGAGCGTTCTGGCGGCGGCTCCTTGACTCGAGGTCCTTGGTTTTCATCATTAGCAGCTTGTTGCACTTCTCCAAAGTCTCACACTTCGCCTCCAGTGTACTAATCCTGTCATCACAATCCTGTAGCGAGGTTTCCACCACCGTCATACGTACCCCGAATGACTCTATAACAGACTGCAGAGTGCTCATCGAAGAGCGGGTTTCACTGCGGAAAGTTTCAATAAGTTTGATAACCGCTGACAGGCATAGGTCCCCCTCCTCCTCCTCGTCGCCATGCTTGGGTAACGGCGGGTGGTTAGCCTTCTCGCTAACGTGCCGAGGTTGAGCTCGATTTGAGCGGTCAAGGCGAGAGTTAGCTTTCCCAGCCATACCTGAATGTTTCATAAATCGTCATAAAATAAAAAACAACCGAAGTAGTCGAGTAAAATGACGTTTGGTGTACTATTAATGATTAAATATACAGGAGCTGGCAAAGACGTGTCTACACAGTGGCCATGTTGACACGCCCCCTCCCCAATGAAATCTTGATGGGCATAGCGATGACCATTGGAGTCAGTGCACCTCTGACCCCGCATCAAGTCACCCTATTATGGATGGATGATTACATGTGTAGCTGGGTCAATGTTTACTTTGTTTTATTCATCTGATCATTCATTATTCATCATTATTATTGTCATTATTTATTTATTTTCCTAATTAATTATGGTGAACATTCTCAAAACCTGGTCAATGCTAATATTATCTAAAAAAAAAAAAGTTTGAATTTCCTGCATTGTTTTATATCAGTTCTATTTCTAAGTTCCGGGTTCACCTGTAGCAAGGGGGAGCCTTATTGGGGTAACACACATAGGGGTACGTGGGTGACGTCGGACCAAACTCCCGGCAAAAATATGGCTGCTCTTGTTGTGGAGGCAGACTGTTCCTACCTGCAACTGTGTGTTTCCTGACTCTGCCCTGTGCTGCCTTTGCAGAATAAATGAACAAACTCCGATCCATGGTGTTGTCATCCTTCAGCCTATAAGCAACCATTTCACAACTGCTACATAAGACTGGTGCCGTGACCCGGATCCATTGGTCAGCCGCCACCGATCGCCGAGGTTCTGCTGTGTGCTTGTGACATCTGGGATATCAAGTTGGTGGACCTGTGGATCCTGTTAGTTGCTGAAGTGTTTGCTAAGACTGTTTAACACAGGCATTCAGAAAAAAAATCAATAACTAACCAAGGAGTCATATTGATACAAGTTGCATTTTCTGTGATATCTGTAAAACTTATTTCTGAGGGTTTTTTTTCCCCATTATTGTATATGTGCATTAAATTTGTGTGATATGGCAGGCAGAGGTCAGAATACCTTTAATGTATCTACGCCAGCTTTTGATAGGAACAGGGGTTTATTCAACACAGATGGGGTAGTTTGTAGTAAGTCTACAGTGTTAATTAATGAAGAGCCCTTAGATTCAGATGATTTCACTGACACCCCTCCACTTGAGCCCTTGTTTTCCACACCTGCTGCTAACACTGAGAACACAGTCCAACAGCTACGTGATCTCATTGGTGAGTTGGGGAGCCAGATAGGTGAATCAATAGCCAGTCGTCTACTAGCCAGTCAGTCCCCATTCACCTCACAGCAGTCCCCTGCAGCTAGTTCAGCAAGGGTTGAAGCACAAGACACGACCATTGACCTTTCCAAGGTGAGCCTGGTCGTCAGATCAGATGTGAAGGAACCTCCCATGTATCGTGGCGATGGAGATTAAAAATATTCCATTCAGGAGTGGATTGATATGATGGAGGTGTATTTGCACAAGAAACAGTTCTCGACCCACGAACATAGAGATGAGATTCTGAGTCATCTTCTTGGCAAAGCTAAAAGTATTGTCAAAGTAGGACTGAAGAGCAGTTCGTCATCTGGCACAGTTGTTAATCCCGAGACAATCTACAGCATACTGAGAGGTTATTTCAGTGAAACCCCTGGGTCTTGTTTACCATTGGCTGACTTTTATGCCACACAGCCAGCGGCAAAAGAAACACCAGTAGATTATTGGGTTAGGCTAAATACAGCTGCTGAGGCAGCAGACAGACACCTGAAGTGCCAAGGGAGCAAAATGGACAATATGGATGCAGAAATAGCTATGATGTTCATTAGAAACTGTCCTGACCCCAGTCTTGCTTGTGTTTTCAAGTGAAGGCCCATAAGTAACTGGTCTCTCACAGAGGAGCAGGAGGTCATCGATGAACATCAAAGAGAGTGTCAAGTTAAAAGACCAAATGTAACCACGGCCAAAGCACACGTTCTGCAGGTAACTACAGCTACAGCATCCATTAGCTCCCCTGAACCCGACACTGATTTTGCCCAAGTGAACACGGCCAAATGCACCCAAACTAACCCAACCAAGTCAAATGAAGCAGCTGCTTCAGAATCAGGTGCTCTGGAACGTGTGTTGAGTATGCTAGAGAGAGTCTTAGAACATACCAACCAGTCTGCCCCTGCTGCTGGACCTCAGTTCATCCCATCAGCTCAGTTTGCCTCATGCAGAGTTTGTGGTAACAGCTCCCACTCAACACAAACACACTGCATGAGAGAACGGAGATGTTTGAGCTGCTTAGGACTAGAACATAGATGAAAAGATTGCCCCCAGGTCACTGCTACTCTGCAGGGCAACAACTCACCTGATCAGGGACACTAAATCACTCACGCATGGGAGGGGACAGTGTGAGTGACATTGACGAGACCCTCAATCCTAGTGAAGATATGCAGTCAGTTTATGCAGAAAGCCTAAAATCTGCTCCACCTGGTGCCATTGTATTGTTCCAGAACATAACCCAGCTCAATAAATCTGACAGCCTATTCTATGCCAGTGCACAGGTGGATGATAAACTGTCATTACAAGCTCTGCTAGACACGGGCTCCCTGGCTTGCACCATTAGTGAAGAGGCTGAACAGATGCTTAAGAATGTTGGTTCAGTATCAGAGACCAACTCTGCCCATCCTGATGTTGTGCTTGTTGGCTGTGGTGGAACCCAAGTCAGGCCCAAATCCATTCACAACCTGAAGATGGAAGTGTATGGTTGTACATTTATTGTACCTGTTTTAGTGGTTTTCGGGGCAGAAAGATCAGTTGATTTTGGGCACAAATGTCATTAAATATCTCTTGAAGCAGTTTAAACAGTCTCCCCATTTCTGGCAGGTTCTGAGCAAACCTCAGTCTACAAACGCACCTGAGATAATGCAGTTTCTTAACATGTTGTCTGGCATCAACAGATGGAAAGGTGACACTATGCCAGATTTTATCGGGTCTGTCAAGCTGGTGCAAGCAGTAACTCTTCTCCCAAAGCAAGAGCACCTGGTTTGGGGTAAGTTACCTGGAGTCTCACCCCTCTCTGAAGGCAGCGCTGTTCTGGTTGAGCCATCGAAGAACAAATCCACAAGAAAAACATCATCGTCTGTCAATCTGTTGCTTCTATGAATGGTGAGAGATGGATCCCAGTCCGAATCTTGAACACGTCTGACAAGGCTGTCACATTAAAGTGCCACACCAAGGTAGCAGATGTGTCCTCCTGCATTGCTATTGAGGATCTGGATGTGGCCTCTGAGCAAACATCAACTGCAGAGGTCAGAATGCAGAACCAGACAGTATGTGGTGAATCAGCCCACAGCTCAGATCCTCCACCATGTCCCAACTTTCGTGACAGCTTGTGTAATCTGGGATTGGATGATCTGGATATTGATTCATGTGAGGGGACAGACCACTGGAAGTCACAACTGTTGCAACTGATACAAAAGTATGAGGACATTTTCTCAAGGAGCAAGCTTGATTGTGGGATGGCTAACGATTTGGTCCATCGGATCCATTTGTCCGACCAGCGACTCCCGTACCGGCGTGTTCCACCAGGGGAACATCACAAGCTCCGACAGGTTCTCACGGAGATGGAGGAACGTGAGATCATTCGCAAGTCCAACAGCGTGTGGGCTTCCCCATTAGTGCTTGTATGGAAGAGGAACGGGGATCTCAGGATCTGCGTGGATTATCGCTGGTTGAATGCACGCACAATCAAAGATGCACATCCCTTGCCCCATCAATCTGTCTGTCTGGCAGCTCTGGGAGGTAATGCCATTTTCAGTGCAATGGATCTCACATCTAGCTTTTATAACATTGCCATGGCAGAAGAGGACAAAAAACTCACAACCTTCACAACACCTATGGGGCTTTATGAGTTTAATAAACTCCCACAGGGGATATGCAACAGCCCTGCAAGCTTTATGAGACTACTGATGGGCATATTTGGAGATGAGAACTTCCTAACTCTACTCTGTTACCTGGATGATGTGCTTGTGTATGCTCCCAACGAAGCTGAAGCTCTCAGGGGGCTTGAAACAGTTTTCAGCAGACTTCGTGTTCATGGACTAAAGCTGGCCCCTAAAAAAATGTCAGCTACTGAGGAGGAGCGTGAAATTCTTGGGTCATATTGTGGATGAAAACAGTGTGTCGACCGACCCAGATAAGGTCAAGGCAATCGCCTCCATGTCTGAGTCTGATCTTATGATGGAAGATGGCGCTACACCGTCCCAAAGAAAGATCAAGTCATTCTTGGGTATGATCATGTACTATCAGCAGTTCATTCCTGATTGTTCCCGCATAGCCAAACCTCTATTTGCACTGACTGCAGCACCAAAAGGAAAGAGAGGGAATGCAAGAGGCGCTGCTGCGTTCAGGAAACTGCACCCCAGTGACTGGAGAGAGGAGCACCACAACTCATTTGAACGTCTGAAAGCTGCACTCCTGGAGTCTGTCGTACTGGCACACCCTGATTTCAACCAACCATTCATTCTTTGTACTGATGCCTCCCAGGATGGCTTAGGCGCTGTGTTATCTCAGCTCCAGGATGGCGACAGCAAGGCACGTCCTATTGCCTTTGCCAGCAAAGCACTGACCCGCGCTCAGTGCAACTATCCTGCGCACCGCCTAGAGTTCTTGGCATTGAAGTGGTCCGTCTGTGACAAATTTAGCTATTGGCTAAAAGGGCACACCTTTACTGTTTGGACAGACAATAATCCACTGAGTATCCTCACAAAACCCAAACTCGATGCGTGTGAGCAAAGGTGGGTAGCCAAGTTACCGCCATATAATTTCAGCATCAAATACATACCTGGTAGCAAGAACATCGTCGCTTATGCTCTGAGCAGGCAGCCATTCGTTCAAACCCGTGTCAGCCAAAGGCTCATAAAGGAGCTATATGCCGAGCTTTTGGAGGAGTCTCAACAAGTTCGAGAGGGTGTTGTTCAAGAAGTGTTCAGGGCTGGCGCCAACCACCAGAGCGTCGAACACCCACTTTGACTAGAGAGTTTCGAATGCTGCTCTATGACTGATGTTGAGGTGTCTGCAGTGTTGGCAGGACATGTTGAGTGGGATCAGGGGTCCAAACAAAGGGTGGTCGCTTGTCTTGCGCAGGATATGGAGCAACTCATCCCACCAGGCCAAAGCACCCTGCCTGTCTTCTCACTCCAGGAGCTCCAGGACTAGGTAGGAAGCGCCATCAGTACATGGTACCCACCTCTTTGGTCAGCGGTGTTCTGCGAGGCGTTCACGATGATGCTGGCCATCAAGGTCAGAGCAGGACTTTGTATCTGGTACGGCAGAGGTTCTTTTGGGCTGATATGGAGCGTGATGTCAGAGAGTACGTCAAGACTTGCAAGCATTGTGTTGTCAGTAAGACCTGGAACCTGAAGGAAGAGCCAAGCTTGAAAGTATTAAGACCACAAGCCCCTTGGAACTAGTCTGTCTGGATTTCTGGTCTGCAGAGGATGCTAAAGGAAGGAGTGTGGATGTATTAGTGGCAACAGACCACTTCACTAAAATGGCCCACGCCTTCAAGTGCTCTGACCAGTCAGCAACGCATGTCGCACATCAGTTGTGGGATAAGTACTTTTGTGTCTATGGATTCCCTCAAAGGATCCATTCAGACCAGGGTGCAAATTTTGAAAGCCAGTTGATTCAGGAGCTGTTGCAGGTTGCCGGTGTAAAAAAGTCAAGGACAACCCCTTACCATCCCATGGGGAACGGCCACACTGAGAGATTCAACCGAACCTTGGGGAATATGATCTGTGCTTTACCCCCCAGAGATAAACAAAGATGGCCGCAGATGCTACAAACGCTGACCTTTGCATATAACTGTACAGCTCATGAGTCGACTGGCTATGCTCCCTTTTACCTGATGTATGGACGCATTCCCAGACTGCCAGTAGATGTGATCTTCTGCAATGTGGAGAGAGATAATGACATCACGGACTATGACAGTTATGTCAAAAGGATGAGAGATGACCTCAAGGAAGCCCTCACACTGGCCCAGGTCAATGCCAATCCCAGCCAACGACGACAGGCAGACCTGTATAACAAAGGGGTTAAGGGCACAGATATTGAAGAAGGGGATCAGGTTCTCTTGGCAGATAAGGGTGGACGCAGACACAGGAAGTTGGCTGACAGGTGGGAGTCTACACTCTACACAGTTGTTTCCAAAGACTCAAGGTGCCATACTTACCATATTAAAAATCTCACCACCAGTCAAGAGAGGGTTGTCCACAGAAATATGCTGTTGCAAGCTAACTTCTTACCAGTGGAAGTGGAGCATGAAGTTGAGTCAACCTTTGACAGTGGCTCAGAAACAAGTAAAGAACACAGGAGACTCCTGTTGACTGAGTCCGAGGTATATTTGAGAGTGATAACTGACTATGTTGAGATTACCCTTAAGCCAGCTATTATCCTGTACTGGAGCTGTTTTGAGGAGTTCGTAGCTGGGTCAATGTTTACTTTGTTTTATTCATCTGATCATTCATTATTGTCATTATTTATTTATTTTCATAATTAATTATGGTGAACATTCTCAAAACCTGGTCAATGCTAATATTATCTAAAAAAAAAAAAAAAAGTTAGAATTTCCTGCATTGTTTTATATCAGTTCTGTTTCTAAGTTCTGGGTTCACCTGTAGCAAGGGGGGGCCTTATTGGGGTAACACACAAAGGGGTACATGGGTGACGTCGGACCAAACTTCCGGCAAAAATATGGCTGCTCTTGTTGTGGAGGCAGACTGTTCCTACCTGCAACTGTGTGTTTCCTGACTCTGCCCTGTGCTTCCTTTGCAGAATGTAGGAGATACACTAATAATAAATGTTATTTATTAATCACTGGTGAATGAATAACAACAGGTAACAGGAAATATGGAATAACTAAGTAATGGGTTATTAGTGGAATATGGGCTGATGGTGAGATCACGAGTTAGGTTGAAGCATTTAAATATTGCAGGAGGGCTAGAAAAACAGAGAAGAGGCCCAGAGTACTTTTACTCTGGAGTGGATTCATTTGATGATGAACTCAACTGACCTGAGAGAAAGGAGTGTCAATATCTTGAGTGGGGGAAGAGGACAAATGGTTATCCAAAGCTGTAAATAAAGGAGAGGGGTTCTCCTGTGAAGCGTCCATCTGACGGTTTCTTGAAAGCAAAACAAGTCAGGTGAAGAGGTGAGAGATTTCATGGCGTCTCTTTCCTGAAAACAGTCAGCTTGCAGATGATAGGAGTAATTAATGCAAGAACAGAACCTCAATGGAATGCAGAGGCGATGGACGTGTGTTCCTACACATGCTTCATGTCACAAGGGAAGATGATAATGAAGCTGTTAAGAGCAGTGAGAAAAGCACCACAGAAAACATGACAACTTGTGAAACAACACACAACTCTAGTGAAAATTGTTGCGCCACCGGGGCACAACAATTCCAGAGAGCAGAAAACCTGGAAAGGAAACTTGTCAAAAACAAAGACTTTCATAAAGAGTATCAGAGATTCATGTCTGACCTGATCGGTAAAGAGTATGCAGTGGAAGTACCTAAAGAAGAGACTGTGTCTGAAAATGATAGTGTGTGGTACATACCTCATCATGGGGTATATCACCCCCAAAAAGGGAAACTTTGCGAAGTTTTTGACTGCGCAGCATCATTTCAGGGCAAGTCATTGAATACAGAACTTTTACAAGGACCAGATTTAACAAATACACTAATAGGAGTGTTAACAAGATTCAGACATGACCACATTGGTTTAATGTCAGACATAGAGGCAATGTATCATCAAGTGAGAGTACCACCAGAGGATCAAGACCTCCTGCGATTCCTCTGGTGGCCAAATGGAAACCTGAATGAGCCCTTGAAAGAATACAAAATGGTTGTGCACTTGTTTGGGGCGACATCCTCTCCCAGCGGTGCCAACTTTGCATTAAGGAAGACAGCTGAGGATGCTAAGGACAAAATGGCACCTGCTGCAGTTAAAGCATGCACAATTTTTATTTAGATGACTGCCTTTTGTCAGTGTCAGATGAAACCCAAGCAGTTGATGTGGTCAGAGACTTGACAGCACTGTGTGAGAGTGGAGGATTTCATCTTACAAAATGGATGAGTAATAGCAGGACTGTTCTAGCCTCCATTCCTGAGTCAGAAAGAGCAAAAGAGGTTAAAGATTTGGACCTTGATCATGATGCATTACCTGACGGAAGAGTCCTTGGAGTGAACTGGTGTACAGAGTCAGATGTTTTCAAGGTCAGAATTAATGCAAAGAATACACCATAAACTAGACGTGGCATCCTGTCATTTGTAAGTGCTGTATATGACCCGTTAGGGTTTTTGTCACCTGTCATCCTTCCAGCTAAAATGATCCTGCAGGAGCTGTGTGGCAGGAAAGTCTCCTGGGATTAAGATATCCCTGCTGACCTGGCTCAAAAGTCACAAAAGGATTTTGGATCTTGCAAAACTTCATGGTTTCACATTGGACAGATGTCTAAAACCAGCTGGTTTTGGAAAAGTCACATCTGCACAAATGCACCACTTTGCGGACACGAGTGAGAAAGGTTATGGAGTTGTCACCTACCTTCTCATTAAAAACAAAAAGGGTTCAGTTCACTGTTCATTCATCATTGGGAAGTCCAGAGTGTCTCCATTAAAACAAACAACAATTCCGAGACTGGAATTGACAGCTGCTGCTGTCGCTGTAAAAATGGACAGGCTTATGACAAAAGAGCTGCAAATGCCACTGGAAGAATCCATGTTTTGGTCTGACAGTACCACTGTGTTGAGATATATTGCTAGTGAGAATGTTAGATTTAAAACCTTTGTAGCAAACAGAGTGTCACTTATCACAGACAACACTAAGCCAAGTCAGTGGATGTATGTGAACTCTGAGCTGAATCCAGCCGACCATGCATCCAGAGGCATGAATGCAGACACATTCATAAAGTGTCAGGACTGGACTGGTGGGCCAGATTTTTTGAAGAAAGATGAGAAACACTGGCCAGTTTCACCTGATATCAAAGAGATACAGAAAGATGTTGTTGAAGTTAAAGCTGCAGTGAGTGCGAATGCTACAAATGCATATGAGAATACACTTAAAAAGCTCATTTGTCATTATTCAGAATGGCACAGATTAACAAGAGCAGTTTCCTGGATGATGAAGTTGAAACAACTGCTCCACAATCTGAGTGTACATCGCAAATTACTCACATTACAAGCAAGTGAGAGACTGAGTCATGAAAGGAAAACTGAGATTGTTGCAAACCAGATGCAAAAGTTCAAAACAACTATCAGTGGATCTTTGCTCACTACTGAAGATATTGCACTGGGAGAGATTGAAATTGTCAAACTGTATCAAATGCAAGGCTTATGTGATGAACTGATGACTCTTTAGAAAGGTGACAAGCTGAAAAGAAGCAGCCACATCATCAAGCTTGATCCTGTCATGCAGGATCAAGAAAGATATCAGCAAAACCTGGTGAACAGAGAATGGCAAATCTGCCACGAGATCGCCTGATACCAGACAATCCTCCGTTCACTATTGTAGGAATAGACTATTTCGGACCCTTTGAGGTCAAGTGTGGGAGGAGTATGGTCAAGAGGTATGGGGTCTTGTTCACATGTCTCACAGTCAGAGCAATTCATATAGAAGTTGCTAATTCTCTCGAAACTGATTCCTTTGGACGATCAACCCACCAGCAGGTTCACATTTTGGAGGCATCTGGGAGAGGCAGATTCGTTCTGTGAGGAGCATTCTTAACCAGATACTGAAACAGCAGCCTCTTGATGATGAACGTCTCCACACATTGTTCTGTGAAGTTGAGGCTATTGTAAATGGCAGACCTATAATAAGAGTGTCAAATGATCCACATGACATTGAGGCTCTCACACCTAACCATTTACTTCTTCTGAAAAGCCAACCAGTGCTGCCTCCTGGAGTGTTTCAGAAAGAGGACTTGTATGCCAGGAAGAGGTGGAAACAGGTACAATACCTGTCTGACATTTTCTGGAAATGCTGGACCAGGGTACCTGCCGCTTCTGCAGGAGAGGCAGAAGTGGAGTGAAATCAGGAAAAATCTGAAGGGAGGACATGTCGTTCTTATAGTGGACGATGGTGCACCAAGAAGTTCACGGGTGATGGGAAAAGTTGAAAAGGCAGTTTCTGATGCAAAAGGTCTTGTTAGACGTGCTTTTGTGAAAACTAAAACTAGTGTTTTGGAAAGACCAATAGATAAGTTATGTTTATTGCTTGAAATGGATGAATAAGTTCTTATTCCGTGTGTGATACACTTGTGTTTAAAGCATGTGATTTATGCTCCACACTAAACTTGAGTGATTGTTGAATTAAGATAATGTTAGATAAATGTGTACTTGAAGTACTGTTTATGTGAAGAAATTTATATTGGTTCATGTAAACAAAAAGAAACAAAAGTTCACTATATAGTCAGTGTTTCAGATTAAATGACGCTTTAATGTGTAGAAATGTAATTGTTATGCCCCAGCAGTAACAATTAGGGGCCGGAATGTAAGCGCCATTTATTATTGTTTAGTTATTTGCGAGTGCCAGTGGCACAACTTACCCCCAGGGGCGGAGCTTCGGGAGGGGCTGGGAGGGTCGGAGCGGGGACCTGGGGGAGTCGGGCCCCTCCCCCGGCTCCGGGCTGGGGAGGGCGGGCCTCTCCCACGGCTTGGGCCCGGAGGAGCTCAGATCATGCAAACAGTTTTTTTCTAATCACCACTATCAAGAGAGCTGGACGTATGTGGGCTTATATAGGTTGCCCCAGTCAGGATGAGTCATGGTTGCTAAAAACTTTACAAGACTGACTTTAGTGACGTAGTAGGTGTAAAATATTGAATAAAATGTTGTGCTGTATGACTGGCTTTATTTTCACTCTCACATTTCACTTTACGATGTGCAAATTTACCAGTGGATCGCCGATATTGTCTCCAAGTGTATTTTGGGCAAAATTGTCATCAACCGTCCACCAACGTCATCAGTCACTTGTCAACAGAGTGCAAGCTAGGTGGAGCATTTTTACTACGAAGTTAACATGAGTGGCAGTTCATATAAACATAAAAGTGGAGCGGGCAAAGTGCAAAGAAAAGGAAAAAAGAGAGCAAGGAAAAGCCAAATTACAAAAACTGGACACATATTTTGTTCGTCCTCCTGGAGATGAACCCGACATTGTTGTTGGCAGCGATTCAGGCCCGCCAATACTGCCAGCACAGTCAGGGAGCCAGATTTACAGGTAGCAATTCTAACAATCACTACACTATACACAATGTGTGAGTTAGTTGTAAACTGTTGATGGTTGTTATTGTAGTAGCCCAGCCGCCTAGCTTAAATCCCCTTCTTTCTCTCTCGGCCGTATAGCGGTGATGTTAGGGACTCAGCAGTTGCTAGCTGCTCCAGGGTAGAGCCAGACCTGGTGCCTGACCAGCAGCCCCCCTCCTCACCCGCACTGGACACTAGAAATGAAAGCAGCAGGTCTCCTCACGCTACAGGTGACACGCAGACCGTGGATGATGAAAACCCTCCTCTGGAGTGTTTTCAGACTGATCGAGCCAATTTTGCTGAAAACATCCAGGACGCCAACATTAAAAGATATATCCTTAAGATGGGCCCATACAGACCCAAAGGTCCATTTCCCACTGATAACGACAATCGGTGTTTTTCGGAAAGTTATTACACCTCTACCACTAAAGTTGGGATGAAACTTCCCCGCAGCTGGATGTACTATTCCCCCAAATTAGACTGCTGTTACTGTGAGCCTTGCTGGCTTTTTGCCAACCGAAATGCCCCGTATTACAACAATGCATGGGTAAATGGAATAAGAGACTGGAAACATTGTTCTGCCAAAGTTGAGAAGCATGAATCCACGCAAATACATCTTGCTGCATGCATAGTCTACGAGCAGTGGAAACTCAACAACACAATAGACGAAATGGAGAGGAATGTACGTAATGCAGCCTTGTTTTGGAGACAGGTCGTGGAGTGCATTGTAAATGTAACTCTTACTCTGGCTTCATGCAACCTGGCATTTGGGGGCACAGGGAAGTTCTAGGTCAGGGAAATGCTGGCAACTTTTTGTCAATAATCGAGTTATTAGCTCGCTACGACCCTGTTTTGAAAGAGCTAATCAACCAACCAGAAGGGTCAGCGAAATACCTAAGTCACCAGATTCAAGATGAGATTATTTACATATTATCTCAACGCGTGAAAGCTGACATAATTAATGAAATAAACAAAGCCCCGTTTTATTCAATTATCATGGACACAACGCAAAATGTGTCAAAGATGGACCAGCTGAGCCAGGTGTACAGTTACGTAACTGTTGTTAAGAATGACATGGATATTGCAACAGATATACAGATCAATGAAGTGTTTTTGGGTTTTGAGGCGACTGTGGGCTCATCAGCATCAGAGCTTGAAAACCAAATCCTGGGCTCTATAGAGTCCCACTCGCTGGTCATCTCGACATGATGCGCTTTTTGCGTTAAGGCACAGATATGGAGACATTATAAAAGCCCTCGTCAAAATATCCCTGACCAGTGACAAAAAAGATGAGCGTGGTGAAGCAAGTGCGCTCAAGAATGCCATAAGCAAATTTTCTTTCATATTTTTAGTCAACATGCAAACCAAGATTCTTGAATGTATAAACGCTGCCTCACAGTTACTGCAAGCTAAGGACGCGGATATTCTGAAAGCATCTACTCTTCTGCAAAACGCCATCAGTGTTTTGATGGAGTTTAGGGAGCAATTTGATGAGGCTAAGTCTGCCACTCTTGCTCTAGCTACAACATGGGGAAGTCAAACGCAGTTTGAAGCAACCAGGGCCAGAAAAGTTAGGCGTCACTTTGATGAACTTTCTGAAGACAGTCGCCTCACTGACGCAGAGAGCAACTTTTGGGTGAATGTTTTCAATGCTTGTCTTGATATTATCATCCAGCAACTGCCCCAAAGACTGACCAGCTTAAATAGAACTGTGAATATGTTTGAGGCAATTCACTCTAACACACTGCTGCAAGCAGGAGATGAGGAGTTACACCAAGCTGCCCAGCGGCTTAGTGAGCACTACAGTCAGGACATCGGCCCCAGCTTCCCTGGCCAGCTGCTTTGTTTTAGAACCTCTTTCAGGGACCAGATACCAAAGCAAAAGTCTGTTGCGGATCTGGCAAACTTACTCCTTGTCAACCACTCGGCAGTAATTCTACATTCAGTGAGGTTTGCACCGCCCTCCTTTTATTTTTGACTCTTCCCGTCACCGTTGCAGCCTCTGAGCGCTCATTCTCCAAGATAAAACTTATTAAAAACCACTTGAGGAGCACAGTGGGACAGGAGAGACTGAGTGGACTTGCCATGTTGTCCATAGAGAATGAGAGACCAAAGAAAATGGACATACAGAGCATCATGGACGAGTTCGAGGAGCGCAAGGCTCGTCATATGCCCTTCCAATAGTGGTGAGTAGGCCTATAGTACTTCATATTGAAATTGTGTTTGTACGTGAACATGTGGGCCGCTGTGCCAGTTTTACTAAACTTTATAGCTATTGATATAGGCTAGTAGCCTACTGTGCTCTCATTAGTTGAAATACTTAAAGTGGGTGTCAAAATGATGTGGTCGCTATCTGTGGTGCTGAACTGCTTTGAATTTGTGTTGTTTTATTATTAGGGGCCATGTAGCCTAATGTTTTTGTTGTTCTCTTGGTTTGTTATACTTCATGTCCGTTTGATGGACTTCAAAATGACATAGTTGCTCTCCGTGGTGCTGAAGCTTGTAAGCCCCGCTGTTGCGGGCATGTGTATGTTGTAAAATGATGTTATGATGAGCTTTATTATTTGGGTTTAAAGGGCCCGGTCATGTGCCCTGCCCCCGGCCCGGCTCTGATTTGTTCCGCTGGTGCTTACCCTAACTTATGATTATTTACTATATATTACTTTATTGTATTTTATTGTTATTGTACATTGTATTCTTACATTTGATCACTAAATCTATGTGACATTCTTAATTTTAGACCAAAATCCATCATGCCACACAAATACAAACGGAAGACAGACAGGGTTTCTGGTTACTCCTCTTGAGGAGTTGGAAAGAGCAGTGAAAGAGGTGCAACAGAAGAAGACCATACGTCAGGTTGGAAAGGTGATGAAGATCTGTAGAATGAAAATAAAAAGATATATGGATAAGAGAAAAAAATAGGAGAAGTAACTAAGCCAGGCTATGAAAGAACAGCAGTCGCCAAACAAGTCTTCAATGAGAACATGGAGAAAGAGCTAGCTGACCATGTCTTCTGATGTCGTACACTACCTTTAAGTAAACCACCCACACCACAAAACTTGGTGGTACAGCCAGAAGGGAGCAGAAGTTCATATTTCCCTGCAGTATTGACAAGTAGGATGTTAAGTTGTAAGCCTAGTAAGCTGGATCTGTGAAGAGTAAGAGTCAATTAAGTGTTCATGTGATGGTATAGGCCTTGTTATAGAAAAGTGGCCTTTGATGTTGTTAAAACTATAAATAAATGTTAAATAAGTAATTTTGTATTGAATTTGTCTTGCTTTTATATAGAATTATCGTTTGTGAGATTAAAATGATCTGCTTTACTTCAATTATCAATGGCACAATTTACCCCAGTGTAAAGGGGGCAAGTTGTGCCACAAAAACACTTTTTTTTCTAAAGCTATATTTCTCAAACAGTTTATTTAAGATCCAAAGTGACTGTTCCCAGGGATTCACAAAACATCCTAAACTATATGTACATATTTTAGTTTGAGGCATTACTTTAATCCCCTTGATTTAAAGGCACTTTAAGTAAAAATTGGTACTACTTACCCCACTCTCCCCTACAGGCCATGGAACATGCCAACACCAACTCATTCAAGGATTAGTTGTCTATAAACACAGTCTGTGGCATCACAACTGGGCACTATGAAGTTGAGCTGCTAATAGAAGTCACTACTGAAGCTAACAACGCTAACGTGATTAATGCTAATGACGCGAATATAGCTAGCGCGATAATCGCGGCGCTAATGCTAATGTTGCTACGCTAGCGGGAAAGCCCCGTAGCTAATTTTTTTTTTTTACACACACAAACCGAAATCACACACTAGCATCTCAGTCAACTCACCAAGAATTTTTCTTTGGCTAATGGCAGCAGAATTGTGACCACCACAGGTCTTTTGGATGAGTAATGGATGGTTATCTGGCTTTTACTAGCACGTAGCTGATGCCTTCACTGTCCAGACACACGTCCGTCTCTTTAGCTGCCCAGGTAGGAAAAGGACGTGAGGACATAATGAAAATTTCTTACCATACATTGGGCAAGTTCAAGTGTTTGACTTTATTGATGTTACCCACGTCTATCAAAGTCAAATCTCAAGCTTTATTATCACATTCCCAGAGTCTCATATGTATATATATAGAGAGAGAAATAAATGGATATATATGTTGTTTTATAATTTCTGTTCATAGTGTCAACAATAACCAGAGGTTATATTGTTTATCCATCAGTAGACCCTATCTTCTCATATTGGTCACCCATTTGGCTTTAATAGGATTTTAGTAACCGTGGGTTACACACATCACACAGTAGAAATACACAGTACATACTAGAAATACACAGTAGAAGTACACCGAAAACAGTAGAAATACACTGTAGAAATACACAGCACAGAGTAGAAATACACAGTACATTGTAGAAATACACATTAGAAATACACAGCACACAGTAGAAATACACATTACCCAGTAGAAATACATTGTAGAAATACACATCACAGAGTAGAAATACAGAAATATACAGCACACAGTATAAATACGAATCACACAGGAGAAATACACATCAAAGTAGAAATACACAGTAGAAATACACAGTACATAGTACAATACACTGTAGAAACACATATCACACAGGAGAAATACATTAGAAATACACATCACACAGTAGAAATAGACTGTAGAAATACACAGTACATAGTAGAAATACACTGTAGAGATACACAGCGCAGAGTAGAAATACACATCGCACATTAGAAATACACAGTACAGTACACATACATTTGAAATATAGAGCACACAGTAGAAATACACATCACACAGCAGAAATACACAGTAGAAATACACATCACACAGTAGAAATACACATCACACAGCAGAAATACACAGTAGAAATACACAGCACACAATAGAAATACACAGTTGAAATGAACAGTAGAAAACACAGCACACAGTCGAAATACACAGTAGAAATACAAAGCACACAGTAGAAATACACAGTAGAAATGAACAGTACACAGTGGAAAAACACATTAGAAATACACAGTAGATATACACAGTAGAAATGAACACAAAGTAGAAATACACAGTAGAAACACACAACACATCGTAGAAATACACAGTAGAAACGCACAGTACACCTTAGAAATACACAGTAGAAACACACAGTAGAAATACACAGCACATAGTAGAAGTACACATTAGAAACACGCAGCACACCGTAGAAATACACAGTAGAAATACACAGCACACAGCAGAAATACACATCAGAAATAGACATTAGAAATACACAACACACAGTAGAAATACACAGTTGAAATGAACAGTAGAAATGTACAGTACACAGTTGAAATACACAGCACACAGTAGAAACACACAGCACATAGCAGAAATATACATCAGAAATACACATTAGAAATACACAGTCGAAATACACAACACACAGGAATACACAATTGAAATGAACAGGAGAAACGCACAGCAGACAGTAGAAATACAAAGCACACAGTAGAAATGCACAGTAGAAATAAACAGCACACAGTGGAAACACAGTAGAAATACACAGTAGAAATGCACAGCAAACAGTAGAAATACACAGTAGAAATACACATTACAGTAGAAATACACAGTAGAAACACACAACACATAGTAGAAATACACAGTAGAAATACAGAGCACACACTCGAAATACACTGTAGAAATACACATCACAGTAGAAATACACTGTAGAAATACACATCACAGTAGAAATACACAGCACACTATAGAAATACAGAGCACACAATAGAAATGCACAATGGAAATACACATCACAGTGGAAATACACTGTAGAAATACATAGAACACAGTAGAAATACACTGTAGAAATACACAGAACACAGTAGAAATACACTGTAGAAATACACAGAACACAGTAGAAATAAACATGACAGTTGAAATACTCAGTAGAAGCACAGTAAAAATACAGTGGAAAACAAACAACACAAAGTAGAAATACACAACACACAGTAGAAATACACAGCAGAAATACACAGTAGAAACACACAGTAGACATACAAAGCACACAGTAGAAATACACAGCCCACAGTAGAAATACACAGTAGAAATACACAACACAGTAGAAATACACTGTAGAAAAACACAGCAGACAGTAGATATACACAGCAGAAATACACAGCACACAGTAGAAATACACAGTAGAAATACACAACACAGTAGAAATACACTGTAGAAAAACACAGCAGACAGTAGATATACACAGCAGAAATACACAGCACACAGTAGAAATACACAGTAGAAATAAACAGCACACAGTGGAAACACAGTAAAAATACACAGCACACAGAAGAAATACATAGTAGAAATACACAGTAGGGGTGCCGTTTGGCTCAGTTGGTGGAGCGGACATCCCATGTGCAGAGGCTTTGTCCTCGCTGCAGCGGCCCTGTGTCCTGTCAATTCTTGAGCTGTTTTATCAATAAAGCCATACAAATGCCAAAAAAATACTTAACGAAAAGAAAAAGAAACACACAGTAGAAATAAACAACACAAAGTAGAAATACACAGTAGAAATGCACGGCAGTCGAAATACACAGTAGAAATAAACAGCACACAGCAGAAACACACATCAGAAACACAGTAGAAATACACATTAGAAATACACAACACAGTAGAAATACACAGTAGAAATAAACAGCACAGAGTAGAAATACACTGTAGAAATACACAGTACATAGTAGAAATACACTGTAGAAATACACAGCACAGAGTAGAAATACACATCGCACAGTAGAAATACAGAGCACATAGTAGAAATATACAGTAGAAGTACACAGCACACAGTAGAAAAACAGTAGGAATAGACATCACACAGTCAAAATACACAGTAGAAATACACGGAAAAAATACACAGCACACAGTTGAAATACACAGTAGAAATACACAGTAGAAATAAACAGCACACAGCAGAAATACACAGCAGAAACACACATCAGAGACACAGAGTAGAAATACACAGAAGAAATACACAGCACACAGTTGAAATACACAGTAGAAATACACAGTTGAAATGAACAGTAGAAATGCACAGCACACAGTCAAAATACACAGTCGAAATACACAGCACACAGCAGAAATACACAGCAGAAACACAGTAGAAATACACAGCAGAAACACACAGTAGAAATACACAGAATTACACAGTAGAAATAAACAGAACACAGTAGAAATAAACAGAACACAGTAGATATACACAACACACAGTAGAAATGTACAGCACACAGTCAAAACACACAGTAGAAACACACAGTAGAAATACACAGTACACAGCAAAATCGTGAGTGTTAATTCAACTCACACAGTGTTAAATTTAACATTTTGAAATAAAGGAATAGCTGAATGTGGCTATCCTCTCTTGACTGTTGCCGGTTTGGGGAAACGAACCCACCATAGATGATCGTTCAGAATCATGAGGAGTCAGTAGTTCAGGTTTAATTAAAGTTCTTCATTGATGCTTGTGATTGAAAGCATAATAGGTGTGTGGTTTTTATAAAGGATATAAACAAATAATGATTACCAAATTCAGGCTGGAAACTTCGACAGAAACTTCATAATTGTAAAAATATATTTCTCACTATAAACAAAGTGCTCGTTAGAAAACCACCGTGAATGCATCATAAGTGACAGTCAAACATAAATCATCAAACCCGTAGAGCACCCAGTGAACCAACATCCCAACATATGTGATCAAACAAACCCAACACCAGCTCCCATAATGTGTACAAACCTATAGCAAATATCACAGAACACCAATTCATGACATTATTCACATAGATAAGTACGCACACCGTGCTGAGGGACAAAAGGACTGGCTGTGTGGGAAAGTGACTATGACTATATAGGGGACGACAGGTGTGCTAATTAGGTGCACTGCAGGTTTCACTGGCCCATCCCCGGGAATGTACCATTGCTGTGGGGGAGTGTGATTATCTTTTGTACACACTTTTTACGAGTTTATATAATTCTCACGGATTCTGAGTCAAAATTACACTTTGAACAGTGATAATATTTTAACTCTATTAGTGTTAAATATTTGACACCCTTGGTGTTGTTTTATGACATCACATAAGTGCACTTTCAACTAGAAATTGTGTTATTTCCTTTCACTAGTGTGTTAATTAACATTCATTGTTTTGTTTTACGATACATTAAAAGTGTAATTGTGTGTTTACTAGCCTAACATACACCAAATCTGAAAAGTCTTGTAGTCACCTGCAAGGCTACAGAAAGTTAACATACAAAACACACACTCTTTAATGTTACATCATTAGTTCAAATGTGGTGACCAGCAACAGTGATCAAGTAATAAAATCATTCAAACAAACATTTTATATTTTTTTTATTCAAAAAATTACTTACTTCCCAGCACCATAGGAATTAGCACAATAATAAGATCAGGCGCAACTTAAGCATTTACAAAGAAAATAATGGCACAATATATTGGCTCTCATCTCCACCATAAGCACTCAGTAAGTCGAAGGGCTTATAAATCACAAGACTGTCTGCTTTAACAACATCTTTGTCATTACTTTCAAATACTTTGTAAGCATGAAAATGTTCATTGAAATGGTCAACCACAAGCTTGTTCACAAGAAAGCAGATAACAGTGTCGACAACATTATTTTTTCTATTCTGCAAAACACAGGCATTTCATGTTCAATCTCACCGCAAATTATTAAAGGGGAATTGCCGTTTTTTACCTGGACCTTATTTCTAGCATAAAATACGATCATTTACTCACTCAGATAACTTTGGTGTCATTTGGAGTCGTTTGGACGAAATTAGATCCAGTGGAGCGCCGCGTATATCCATATAATGCGAGTGACTCAGAGGGGAACGGCAATTCCCCTTTAATCCTGCCCTGTGCTCTGTCCCACTGATTGTAACCCAGTTAGTTGCATGGCTGTCTTGCGATACAGACTCAACATGCAAAGCTTGAGCCAACACATCACTATAGTCCTCATTGTCCACATCAATAGATTTCATAGGTCCATACTTAATACATTTTGAATGTGATGTCTCCCAATGACATGCAATAGACATTTGATGTTTTTTTTGCAAGAGATTTTGTGATGTTTTTGAAGTTTTTAAGAGCGTTTTTGAAAATCCTGTGTTTTGCCTCAAATCTCATACTCCACATATGTATTAGTGGTCCAATTTTTCGGATACAAGATGGATAGTGTATCATCAAGTGATGTTTCAGGATCAGGTTTCTATCGGGATACAGCTCTTTGAACAACTCATGATGTTCCATTATCAAATGCTTAAGAAGTACAGTCATGCCAAGTGTAACAGATGGAGAAAATATAATGTTAATTATCTGCAGTAAAAGCAGCAGCAAAAACCAGTTTCGTTTTCCTTCTGGCACAATGTCATCAAAAAGCAGAGCAATGTTTCTTACGAGACAAAGAGTCTAAATGGAATTGAGCCCTATATTATTGCCACTACTGTCCAAGTTAATCCTTGTAGGTCGATTTTTGCGCTCCACATACCCATAGTCAAAGGCATAAATTCTAGACAACAGATCAGGTTTCGATAAAACATTTTCCAAGAGATATTCCAACAGTAACTTCAGCTCATACTGAGCCACCCCTTCAAGAATGTCATGCATAATGTCCAAAGAAAAATTATGACATATAACATGAAAGAACTGTAGGCTGTTAAGAGTCGAGTTCTTTTTTAAACCAAACACTGATAACTTCTGTGGGTCTGACAGCAACTCATTGCAGTGCATTTCAAAAAGTTCCTTTCCACGCAAGATTATCTTGGGGTCATCCTCATTGTAAACATTCTGGGCATCATCTTTTTCTGTCAAACATAAACGACAAAAATAACATCCACTGAAAGATTCTGTAAATCCCAGAATTGCGTGCATCCTAGAACAACTGGATTTGTGGAGAATTCTGGTGTTTAGAGAACAATGGATGTGTCTTAGAATAACTTCCATCACAAAAGTCTTTGTATCTGTCAGGTCTTGATTTACAAGTTTCCCCAAGCAGTTTACAAATATCAGCATTTCAGCACATTAATTTTATCATTTCTAAAATTGATATGTAAACAAATGTATTGTTCACTGGGACTTGATCATAAGTACCTGATTGTTTATTTTGCTTTGTATCAAATCGAATTCCTAGAATTTTTTCTACTGGCTCCACAACACCCCATTTCTTGTTGAAATAGTTCAATCTTTTACTTTCAGTATTGAAGTTAACAAATGGGTTTTCAAAAGTCTCCAGAACTTTTTCCAATGTAGCTCTTACAGGATTATCTTTAGGCACAGCAGACAGTACTTACTGCTTAACCTGAGTGTGCAGTCCACTAGCAAGTTCTTCCAAATCACCAACAACTGATGAAACAACACTATTTGCTATGCCACTTCCTTGTAGTTTAGCAATAATTGAAGCACAAATATTTTCTGTATTTTCTTTGTTCCTTTGACCTGATCTATTGTCCTCAAAACACTCGGACTCTGGGTTCTGCATGGCACTTGTTCCAGCAACTTCTGAGGTATCTTGGGGCGTGTGGAAATTAGTTTGAAATGACTCTGGCCTTGCTGCATCTCCACTTTGACGAGAATCATTCTCATGAGAACAAATTAAATGTTTTTTGAAACCTGAATATGTTGAAAACTGACGCCTACAACGATCTTGTGCACAAACTAACTTAAACCTGGTGCTAGAATAAAAACTGTGATCAAGTCTTAGATGAGCGATCAAGGACTGACAGGGAACATGCACAGCTTGACAAATTAAACACTTAAACATTTAAGTACTTTAGTTGAAGACTTAAGCACGAAACTCACAAACTCTGGGAGACTCATTTGTTGTTATTACATCAATATTGAAAACTGTTGTTTGCACGAAGGTGAAGAGCTGGCCCAGGTACTCATTCGTACGACAGGTTGAACACGTAGTGGGATTTAAACAGTTCGTCAAATGCACCCAACGAGCTAGTGGCTTGGCAGGGGTTGAGCTGTTTGTCCACAACAATGTAGAAAGTGTCCATCCTGTTCCTGGTTCGACCAACAGCAAGGATGTATGGTTGTCTACCATCTCTTCTCCGAAGGTGTTCATCCAAGCTGCAGCATGACTAAAAACAGAACGGTAACATCAACACAATACACTATCAAGTTTTCAACTGCTCACTTGAGTCTGTACACCAGAAAAGTTGAGTTGTTAAACAAGCCATGACAAACTGTGTGTGTGTGTGTCTATGGAGAGAATTGTGTTCCTTTATTATTCAATCAAATAGAATAGATTTGAAACCAAAAAAGAGATTTGAGAGCAAAAGAGAGTAAGTGGCAATCAAATTTATTTTTTTTTTAGATCGAAACAGAACAGGTTGCAATTGAAAAAAAAATATGAGAGAGCATATTTCTTCAACTTCAATCAAAACTAGTGTTTGTAAGTAAAAACATACGACCATTTTGCTTATAAATCAGTCCCATTTGCTTTCAAGTTAAAAACCTTTGCTTGCAAATCAGTCCTCTTTGCTTGCGAGCTATAAAGTTTTGTTTGCAAATCAATCCTCTTCCCTTGCAAGTTCTAAAGTTTTGCTTGCGAATTCCACTGCACTTGATGGCAGGGCCTACGCTGGTAGATGAGAGAAGAGTTTCTATTGGTTGGTTTGACCTGGCTCCAGCGCCAGTTACGCCTTCCGCATTACACCCACTTCTCCCTTGTGCTGTGCTGTTTGGAAGTAAGTTGATAGCCTGTTGCTCTTGAAACGTTTCCCATAAGTAATGAATTGCGCTATATATCGTTGGCTACAGCTTGCCGTACGTTCACAACAACAACAACAACACAAGTAATGAATTATAATGCCCTGCTGCTGCAAGCACACTGATTAGCTGTAACATGGTTGTCTCTGCTAGTCATGGCCTGAGCAGAGTAATCTAATGAGTGAGTGAATTACAGGGAGGCGTATACAACGTAGGGCTGTGATTTAAACATTTAGTGTTGCATGGTACTCGCGGTGCCAAAACGTCACGGTTCCTACACAACAGTACTACCATGGATTACTAAACTACCGCTGAACGCGGTGCCAGTTTCCACTGTGTAGCGGGCTGCCGCTACTCCTCCCGGCTCCCGTTCTCACTACAGCTGTTCTAATTTTAACAAACACACGTGGCAAATAATTTAACAAATCCACGCACATATTTCTAACCAGCCAGCATTACTGGTCTATACAGGAGCAGCTGCGTCAGACGGTCCGACTTAAATGACACTGAATGATGCTCTTGACCTCCGAGATGTAGAATGAGTAGGCTATAGAAGAGAAACGCAAATTTCAGCACCACTGATCTGTATAATCAGACCAAAAGACATGTCCTGTGATTTTTAGAGGCCGTTATAATGTAGGCCTAATATATTTATTTATGTTATGTTATGATACAAAAAATACAGATATTATGACCCCTCAATGATCATGCTTTACTTTATTTTCATGACAGAATGGATAACCAAACTGCAAGATCACAAGTCCAGGTAGGCTATGCATGCACATATATGTATTGTCATTGTGGTGGGAATAGCTGTATTGTACAGCTTGTGCAGTACCGGAATCAACTGTTTAGACCTTATATATCGATTTCGAGTATCTGCATTTGGTGTGCACCCAGGAGTTGCAATTCATTCGAGCTGGGGCAGCTTATCTTGACGTCCCTGAGTCTGTGTTGGACCATGTACAACAGCTGTCTGAAGTTGTCAGGAATCATCTATCACACAGTACGGTAGGGCTGAACGATTTATCGTTTTCTGATCGAAATTGCGATTTCAGACAACGCGATCATGTGATCGCCAAAACTGCGTTTTTTGCAGCGCTCCTGACTGAACCAGGATCTGTTGTGTCAACTATTTTACACATACATGCCGTCTCTTTACCATCCTGCCAAGCTCACCGATCAGAAGTGGCATGCTACTCGTGGACAGGTCACGCTAACCAATCAGTATTAACCTGCTCCTTAACGTGTTCTGAAATGGCTCTAGCTGGACCAGAAGCGGAGTTAGGGGATTTAATCCCCAAGAAAAACAGCACGTTGGTCATTTGGGAGTATTTCGGGTTTGAGGCTGCAGACGTGCACCAGGTAC
Organism: Pagrus major; assembly: GCF_040436345.1. Classification (NCBI taxonomy): domain Eukaryota; kingdom Metazoa; phylum Chordata; class Actinopteri; order Spariformes; family Sparidae; genus Pagrus; species Pagrus major. The sequence continues at coordinate 1,435,791 of NC_133233.1, forward strand.
TGTGCAAAACGCGCTAAAGTTGCAACATTCAGCGGAAACACAACCAATTTATACCGGCATTTGCTTGACGAGTGCATGACGAAAAAGTCTGGTGAAACGTCCGGTGAAAATGATACTCAGGCCCACTGTAGCAAACAGACTACAATTACAGCATCTTTTGCCAACTTGGGAACTTGGGGCAGGATCAAGAAATAAGACTCAATAGTGACACGACGGCCGTTGCGGCCGATAGGGTAACTGCAGCCATCAGCCGTGCATGCTTCTTGTTAATAAGTACATTTGGAAGCAATGTTTAACTTTAGTTTTCATCCTTGCATTAGAGTAATAGCATTTAATGTTTTAATGTAACTGTATATTGTGAATATTGCACTGAAGATTGATTTGAAGGAAATCGTGAATCAAATCGAAATTGCAATATCTGCTAGAAAAATCGCAATTAGATCTTTTCCTAAAATCGTTCAGCCCTACAGTACGGCCCCTCCACTGTTTGATGATGTGGCTGTTGTTGAATGGAGTGGGAGTGTGGGGCGACCCTGCCTCAACATAGACAGACAAACGCTGCTGAATCTTCTTGGTACAGAGTTACCACTGACATCTCTTGCGAATCTCCATGGGATTTCAAGATCTACCCTTTACAGACGAATGCAAGAGCATAACCTCTCTGTCAGAGAAGGGTATTCAGACATCCCTGATCATATTCTAGATTTAAAGGTTAGGTCAGTGAAAGCAAGATTGCCTCATGCTGGCTACAGGCTAGTCAAAGGATCCCTTAGATCAATGGGTTACCGGATTCCATGGAGAAGAGTAAAAAGTTCTTTGCAGCGTGTGAATGGTGCAGGAGTAGTAGCTCGAATGGTCCAGCTGTCTTGCATTGCAAGACGGACGTACTCCATTCCTGCTCCTCTGTCACTTGCCCACATCGACACAAATCACAAGTTAATCCGGTGTGTTTTTGCCTACTGAACTTCTTCTAATCAATTGTGAATTGATGTCACTCACTTGTAATATCAGTGATGACTAATGTAGAGGCTAAACCTAGTGCTTAAAGCCACTGAGGGCTGCATAGAGGGCTGAACTTAGGTTGACGCGTTTGCCGAACACTGCGAGACACAGACGACTTCGGAATCGGTTAATTTGCGATCATGGTTTATTTTTCTCACCAAAACATCTTCTAGTGTGAACAAAGTCCATGCACCATTACCGATGCGACTCGCCTGCCGCAGCATGACAGAGCGGTCGAAAACTGTATGCTCTTCCCCTTTGCAGCAACTGACCCCTGACCCCGGAACAATAACTCCCACCTATGTAGACTCCCCTTTCGTGGTGCGCTGAGGACACCTACTGGCCCCATACAGACACGCAGTCACACGGAAATGGCTCATACAACTAACAATCAACTTTTTGGTAGGTACAACATTGTGATTTATGGAGCAATTGATGGCTTCTCGAGGAAGGTAATCTTTTTTCACAACCTTGTTCACCATTTTTTGTTTTGAGCCACTACATGAACCACTACACACACTTTGTTACAGATATTTTATCTGGACACAGCAGGAAACAACAAAGCAGAGACAGCTTTGCAATTCTTCATGGATGGAGTTCAGAAATGTGGATGGCCATCAAGGTAAGTGCAGTTGTTCAGAAGAAATGTGACAAGATTTTGTTGTCAACACACAATGTTAGCAGTAGTAAACTGAAAAATAATAATCCATGTTCCAAACAGCTGGAGTGACTGACTGATCACTATTCCTCATCAGTTCAATGTTATTTTACTCAATGTCTAATTTAAGTCTATTTTTGAGGTACTTGTAGTTCTCGAGTGCATTTCCATTTTATGTTAATTTGTAGTTCCACTCCACCACATTACATATATGTAATACATAATATGTAATACTTTCTATCCCGCTACATTTGATGGTTAAATATGAAACCTTTGTCTCATGTATTCAGGGTTACATTTCTGATGTCTGAGTTGTTAACAGCTCCGCAAATGATTTTTCATTCTAAACTTCTTTCATGGTTTCATGTCAATAAATGTTTAAATAATCAAATATTTCACCTAAAGTCAAAGGTTAGAAAAAAAAGTAATTCCTCTCCCATTAATCATCTCACCACCCCTCAAATTTCTCTGCTAGCCTTTTGGCGTGGCATGGGACTTAAGTTGTAAACAACTGGACTAAAATTAGTGCATATAAAGTGTAAACAATTTCCACCTCCAGTAGCTAAAACCTTAACATGCTGTTCCAACACTAATGCTTCACTATTAAAAATCTAAATATGTCATACATAATAATGTATCAGTCAGAGGGATCAAAACACTACTTTTACCACAATACAGTGAGCTGATAATAATTATGGACTTTAACTGTAGCATTTTTCTACAGAGAACTTCTACTTGAAATTCAGTATTTTTACACTGTTGTATTGGGAGTTTGGCTTAACATTATTTTTTTCTATTCTGCAAAACACAGGCATTTCATGTTCAATCTCACTGCGAATTATTAAAGGGGAATTGTCATTTTTTACAACCTGGACCTTATTTCAAGCATAAAATACGATCATTTACTCACCCAGATAACTTTGGTGTCATTTGGAGTCGTTCGGACGAAATTAGATCCAGTGGAGCGCCGCGTATATCCATATAATGCGAGTGATCGGGGCACCGAAGCGCAGCCTCTATATAACGCATTATCTGCTGCGAAACTAGTTCATTTCACCAATATTTTGTTATGATACGCTAGCGCTATTCCCCTCTGAGTCCGGGGTTGCCTGTTATCAACATCTGGGGTCTGTAGGTTGACCTACTAACCTCTTAAATAGATAGATCGATATATATTCCTCCACTCTCACTTTATGTCTCTGAACTCCCTGGCACAAGATGTGATGACTAACCTGTGACCGTCTGTGTAAGACTGGCTTTTCAATTCAAGCTTCGGGGACCAAACTACACCAGCTGCTTTCACACAACTGACTGCACTCCGTGTTCTTGCTCTGTCCTACATTTTTTCTTTTTGTACATATATGATGCATCTAGTCTGGCATGGTGTCCCACAATGTGCATGGGATCTTCTCAACCTATCATAATTAGTTGTTCTAGCTTAGTATCCAAAGCTAGATGTTTTACTCTTTATAGTAATCTGTGCTGTCCCAATGTGTTGTTTCCACCACAAATCCAGCAACCAGAACACCCACCAACATTGTGTGAGTATGATGTGGATTGTAACAGAAGTCAGTCAGGATAACTCAAATGTCATTGTGGCCATTTGTGCATTTCTGTCTTCCTACACGGTTTTAGCTGATCCACTGAATAGTTACAAATATATCCTTATGTTATTCTTTGTAGCTTGTTATATTGAAAATTAAATAGTAGCACTGCCAAAGCTCTGCCAAAAGGCAAAACAATAAACACATTTCCATTCCTGTTAAATTGACGCAATAAAAGCCTCCTGTTTATTTGTCAGCTGAAATATTTTAATATGAAAGAGAAGCAGCCAAGTAACTTTGATTTCTCATCCACATAAAAACAAATACAGATTTGAGTGGATACATCATCCACATTAACAAAAACACATTTCAGTGGAGGTAGACTTGAATGCTAAAATGGAACAACTTTTAGTATCCATAACATTGGTCACAGTACAGTATTAATTCAATTAAACAGTACCACTGAATCTCTTATGGTTCTTTAATTCGCAGTACAACTGAATGAGAAGCAACCAGGTAACTTCTATATGAGAAGTAGTTGGTTGCTTCTAATTCAGCTGTACTGCGAATTAAAGAGCAGTATGGAAAAAACAATAGTAGTACACAATCTAAAACAGTTACATAATGCAAAAACAGGCATTTGGGACAGAGACTGGATGATAGAGAGGGTACTGGGGGGTGGGGGGTACTACAATAACATCAATATTAACGTTAACTTACACATTAACTTGAATTCACTTATTTATTCTTCACAAATAAATTCTCAACAGTTTTAACAAACCACATCACACTCTGTCAAATCCTGCACCATTTGATTGCAGTTTGCAGTAGTGTTTTGAAGGACTCAGTCTTTGATGTGGGCGACTGGAAATGTGATAGTGTCAGTGTAAGCACCGACAGTTGGAAAGCAAATACTATGAGTCGGCATGTCATTCATACATTCATGATTAAACTTCACAGTGATACTGAATTTCTGCCGCTCCGCTAAAAGCAGATGTCTGTGGGCTTGACCCGTCATCCACTGCATGACTGAGGATACAGTCAGGGTATCTTCTGTACGATCAGGGTGTGCATCTTGAAAAGACAAAAAGCTTAAGTCGTAAGAAATCTGTTCAGTCATTTTATATGCCAACAATTTGGTGAATTGCTCAGTGTTTTTCAGCAGCCTGGGTTGGTTTGCTGTAAATGCTCATGTAATTTTTTGTTAACAGCAGGCCTGAAGGAAAATTAGTGTGGTACTTGTGATTTTTCTTTATTCTAAACTGCACTACTAGTTAAAAAAGGTAAACATCTGTGAGCTATCTTCTCAGCAAAAAGCAGTTTGGCTAAGTAAATAAGTGCAAAAGTATGGGATGTTTAGAGGGTAAATCTTTCAAGAGTTCAGAAATGTAAGTGGGAGCTTGTCCATGAATGGCCTGATAGGTAATAACCAATATTTTAAAATGAATCCTGAAATAAACTGGAAGCCAGTGCAGAGAAAACAAGATGGGGGTGATATGGCATTCTACTACTTACTTTAAATTGAAGGTTGTACATACTTTCAAGTTCAAGAAGGAAGTCCTGAAAGTACTCCGAGATTTTCCGTTCTTTCACATGCTTACTTGAACCACTTGAGCTGAAATTCAGGGCCAGATGGGAAAGGATGTAATGTGAGTCCACCTAGATAAAAAAAAAAAAAAAGGTAATCTGAGATTCCCTGATAATTACCTGCTTAAGAAGCAAGGGGTAAGCTAAGGAAATACCATGTAGTACAACTTGTAAAAACCTCGAAGCCATACTGTACAATAGCATACCAAATCATTGTCTCCAGCGATGAGGGGCTGCGACACACTTCCAGCCTTGTCTGTATCACTTTGATGAGGTTATACACTTTCAGGCCCTCACGTAGTTGTTGGAGTATGGGCATGCGTTTTGTCATCACATGAAGTCAAATTGTCCTGAATACAGAAAAATTAACTTCACACTATTGCCTAGGTGTAACACTGAAATGGTGGGAAGGTGCGAATACAGCAATGTAAAAACACTATTACAAGAAAAGATCCTGCACGAAAACTCCTACTACAGTAAAAGGAAATAAGTATTATCAGCTTTTTGTAGTTAAAGAATATAAAGTACAATATTAAATCATCATAAAAATGGAAATACTTAGATGAAGTACAAGTACCTTCAAATTGTACTGAAGTGCAGTACTTGATGAAAGGTAAATTTTAGTTACGTTCCATCACTGACGTTATGGCAGCAAGCTCAAGAATAACGCCATGAAAAAGGCTTTGCTACTATATGCAGGCAATACTATTTCCTTGTATTCCTATATTAACACAAAACAAACTTTCAACATTTTAACAGGAGCAGAGTGCCTCAAGATCATTTGGCTTTACTCGAATGGTCAAAAAGATTTCACATTCAAGCCAAAGAGCACCTTGGAAAAGACTTTTGGAAAGCGCTTGCCATTATTCTCACATTTTTTGAGGGGAAAGCAAACTACACATGGCGATCTGGGGTCACACTGCAATGTGTTACAAAAACAGTAGTATTTACCTCAATATGCTGTCTTTGTGCTCCATGTCTATTTTCCCTGTGTAGCCACAGTCCACGACGTCTTGGATGTGGGCTGTCATGTCATCTGCTTCTTCAATCTTAAATAATCACACCCAAAACATTAAATTGTACATTTATTCTTTTCAGTATTAAGTAGTATGTGTGAAGCACTTTAAGACAATATTAAATAGGTACAATGTCTGGAAAAAAAAAGGCAACTTACCGCTTGTATCAGTGATGAGTGACACCATTTTTGCAAGTACCGTGGTGCTGGTCCTCCTTGTGCTATGCTCACTGCAAAAATTTCCCCTGCAGCCCTACAAACAAGAACAGGATGGTTTAAACAACGTAAGTACAAGGGGAAGTCTCAGTTCTGTTTCACAATCAGAATCATATGTATATATAAATGCACCTGAAGAGCTCATCATCCAGGTCATTGAGCAAGTATTTGGGCATCTTTCCCTTTTCACCATCACCTTCAAAAAGTCTTTTTTCTATCCCAGCCACCATTGCTATAATCCAGAACAAAGCAAGTCAAATCTTGAAGACTGTCAAACAAGTACAGAGGAACGTGTCTGATTATTCCAGTCATGTGACTATTTAATTAACTGCTCTGTTATTCTGTGTAGGAGATACACTAATAATAAATGTAATTTATTAATCACTGGCGATTAATAAAACACTCATTAATGTGTTCCTACATCTGAAACAAAACACTCCCGAGTTTCCCATCTCAGGCTGAATCAACTCAGAGTTGGTTTTGTCAAGCCTGTTTGTAGAAGGCACCTCAGTTCAGAAGTCAAAGAAAACAAAACAACCGAATCAACAAGACCACAAAGAAAAGATACACAAGCCACAAGTAATGATTCTTCATTTGATTTTTACCCTGTGACAAAATTACTCATGAATGTCCAGTACTTACCAGACAGAAATTCTTTTCTTAGGGCCCCTGTATCGAGCCCTGGCTCACCCAGGAATGTAACTTTCAAGGGATTAACTGGACTGCCATTTTTTTGACGTTTCCACATCTTAAGACATCTTTCCACCACATTCTCCTGAGACACACATAAATCAAAGGTCTTGTCGGTGTCCACCTGAGATCTGACCCACATGATGACATCCTCCTCACTGTAAGAATATATCAAATCTCGATATAAGACAGATATTGGGACATATGTTTTTAAACACATATAAAAGCATTATATTAAAAAATAAATAAATAAATAAATAAATAAATAAATAAATAAATAATAATAATAATAATAATAATAATAATAATAATAATAATAATAATAATAATAATACCATGAGATAAGATCCAAATCAGCCTGAAGTGTGTCTCCTTTACAGGCTCTGTCCTCAGGACTATAACAATAAAGGCAATCATTATTGATCTTCACAGATAATATGCTGTCAAAATTAGTGTACAAACCAGACATCTGGCCTTCTAAGTCTCAAAAAATAATAAATGCAACATTTCACATGACACATACAAACTTATAAATGAATCTACAGAGTAGGAAAAAAAATGTCAGACGACCAAAAACAATGACCTGCATCCACAAAAACTTGCATGAACCTCTTGCAAATAGGGCATTGGACCTCATCTTCCTGCATGCAGGCATATGAATTAACAACCTGAGCAAAAAGCTTCAGGCAAACTCTTATCATCAAAACAGTAAAACAGTGACAGTAGTACAGTAAAAAAAAAAAAGTGCTCTACTTGTTGATGGCTGTGGTCTTCACAGGTTGATGAGGCAGATCCAGATGTAGATTGGTCAACAAAGATCAAATCTTCATCCTAGATGTAAAACAAAACAGATGCAATAACAGCTCTTTAATATTATGTCAGAGCTAAACTAGGGGTGTTAAAAACTTTCAACAGTAACTTTTAGCAGACTACTGTGCAGACTTCAACAGACTTCAATTCAACAGACTTCATATTTGTTACAAGATAAGCTATATTTGGTTCACAGCTTAAAGATGGCTCAAACAGTCAATATACACACATATTAAACTTGTACTAACTTTGATAATTAACAGTAAGACATTTCACCTGTGTTTCAGGGCTACACTGCACTACACAATCATTGTGTTGCAATCCTTGCAGCTAGCCTTTAGCATTAGGGCAAACTCAGGAGCACTAGCAGGGAGAGGTGTAAGGTCAAGTTCGTCCTGAAGAGGAACAATAAACAGGACAAACATAAAAGAAGTTGCATTTTAAGTACAGTAATTATGTACCTGCTGCTTTAGAAAGGAGCCACCTGTCCTGGAGCTGTGTCATCCTGGGGAATGTCTTCACCAACAAATATTTTTTGAGGTATATGAAAGGCATTGCACAGAACCCTTGATGACACAGGCAATTAGGCAATGTACTTGCTTCAACATGCATAATACCTCAACATGTGATATGTCAGAATCTACTGACATAGTCCTCTTCCCCAGGCCAGCTTACATAAAAGTTAACTCCTCCTTGGGGTTTGGAGTTACTTCCACATTAGATCCAAGTAAAAAAAGGAAACATCGAACGGCTTCCATATCTTCACAGCCTTGGCTGTAGGCATTTGACCTCTGGGGAGTGCTCTTTTCTTGCCTCGGAAGAATCCAGGGAAAGACCTGTGTGATTGTAGAAAAATAATGTTATTAGTTCCAACTTAAAAGGAAGCCGACTGTCAAGCCACATGCACCACATCCAAGTACCAGAGAAAATAATAAAGATAAACAAATTAAACCACACAACCTAAATCAGCAGCTCCATCATTGCGCTACCATCATGGCAAAGCCAGAGTAATGTAATTCATTTTACCTGAATAATCCCATACCATTAATGGTGAAATTGCAGGTACAGTATAATGTCTACAGTAGAAACAATATAGAAAAAGTAGTAAAAATGTACAGTGTTAAAAGCCTAACTTGGTCATGTTCTCTCCACATGAAGAGAAGAGACTGATCCTGATAAAATACATGTAACGTGAAAATGTGCATTTACATGACACATTTAGGTGGTCAATTTACATGGGTGCAAAACTGTCTACCTGGCCATTTCAGTCTGGACTGAGAGTCGCTGACTCTGTCCCTGTCCCTGTCCATGTCCATGTCCCTGACTTTCATTCAGCATCGCCCTTGAAATCAGAGACAGGAGGTGTCTGGCCGTCTCTGTGGCTTCACGTGCATCATACTGGAAAGGGATTTCACATGTATGGACATTGGTAAAAGGACATCAGTACATTACAGTACAATGCATTACTGTCACTTAGGCTGTACAGAAACAAATTAAGCAATGACTTACCCTAGCTTGTGACTGCTGTTGGTTTTCCATTCTGGCATTAAAAGAAAAACGGACGTATTATTTTGACAGTATTTATGTAACATTGCATAACAATAAAAGTCATGGTCAATAAAAAACAACAGCGAATGAAGATCAATGTAGTGTTCCCAATGAATCTGTAGATCCATTCCATAATATTACAGACACATAAATCTGAGTTTGGTAATGTGCATGAATTTGTTAAATTATTCGCCACGTGTTTGTTGACATTAGAACAGCTGTAGTGAGAATGGGAGCCGGGAGGAGTAGCGGCAGCCCACTACACAGTGGAAACTGGCACCGCGTTCAGCAGTAGTACTGTTGTGTAGGAACCGTGACGTTTTGGCACCGCAAGTACCATGCAACACTAAATGTTTAAATCACAGCCCTACGTTGTATACGCCTCCCTGTAATTCATTACTTGTGTTGTTGTTGTTGTGAACGTACGGCAGGCTGTAGCCAACGATATATAGCGCAATTCATTACTTATGGGAAACGTTTCAAGAGCAACAGGCTATCAACTTACTTCCAAGCAGCACAGCACAAGGGAGAGGTGGGTGTAATGCGGAAGGCGTAGCTGGCGCTGGAGTCAGGTCAAACCAACCAATAGAAACTCTTCTCTCATCCACCAGCGTAGGCCCCGCCCATCAAGTGCAGTTGAATTCGCAAGCAAAACTTTAGAACTTGCAAGCAGGGCCGGCCGCTGGCATAAACACTCTATGCGGTTGTTTAGGGCCACAACCACTAGAGGGGGCCACACGATCAGTGTGCTATTGGATTTTTGATCCTCTCTTTATTTCAACATATACTACAATACAATGGCGGTAACATATCAATTTAAACAGTCGTATTAGTACAGGGGTGAAAAATAAACCAGTAAAGTAAGTTAGTTTGTGACCGCTCCCTCCTCCGTGCGTAACCATGGTGACAACGCAGCCGCAGCGGTCGGCAACCGCGGCATTGTGGGTATCGTTATTTCGCTGGTGTGGGAAATTAACAACACCACAATGGCTCCTAAAAGAAAATTTAGGAGTGGTGCGGAAGGACGAAAAAAAAGAAAAACCGAGACGGAAAGAAGATCACAAGATAAAGGTATGTTATAATGTGACTGTTTGATTCATTTCATTTCAATCAGATTAACTAATCTGCGCGTTTTTTCTTGCTAGCACGCTACACGCTACGTGCTAGCAAGAAAAAACGCGCAGCATTGCTGTTATTCTAAAAATAGCATAATGAGAGCACTTTCACGTTGTATCCGACACATCGCAACACAGCAGGGGGTTATTGAACTTAATAATAAGCTAGCTGGTAAGCTAGTCGGGCTCTCTGGCTGCGTGTCACGTCAGAAATGTGAAAAGTAGACAGCGAAAACACAGCTTTTAATGAAGAATGGACTATGAACAGACCTGCAAGCAGTTCAAAAACAGTATGTTTCAAATAAGCACAAATCCTTTGTGATATTATATAGTCAATCAATCCATTTTATTTTAGGATGCAGAAGCACTCTGTTATGTATTATTTAGCCCTGACTACACTTGATATGAGAAAAGATTAACTATAACATTATTTAACATCTGTGTATAATGTAAATGTTAGTTTCTTTTGCCTTGTTGGTATACTCATTCACACATCACATCAATAGTAATTTTTCTATGTGTTGAAGGAACAATACCAGAGGCCAAGCAATAACATGAGTAGGAGTCTAGTTTTACTTGTTAACTAGCTACTAATGTTTTATTGTAACATTAAATTTGTGTTTTGATATATTATTTTAATACAGAGCATATTAAATGTCCAAATTGGCCCAAATAGTTTCAGGCTATCCATTTGCTTTCCAAGCTATGTTAAATTGTATTTTTGTATCTCATACAAACATACATCTCATTTGGACATATTTGGACAATTAGCTAATTTGTATATTTCACTTTGAGAAAATTGCATTTGTTGTGTGGTTAATAAATACATATGGAAGATACATATGACATACCTATGTAATATCTTCCAGCCTATATGTAAAAATAATAATAATCTAATGTATTATCTTTTCAGGGGCATTATTGAAATACTTTGGACGGACCTCTGCTACACCAGGTCCATCTACCTCAGTGAGTGACATGACTGCTGCTGAAGGGATATCATCAGAAAATTCAGGGGCATCTACTCCGTCCTCTGATGAGAGTGTGGGTGCAGAGGACATAACTGAGGTACCACAACCTTCTACATCCTCCTCTGACACGATTGGAGCTGCAGAGGCCATAACTGAGGTACCACAACCTTCTACATCCTCCTCTGACACGATTGGAGCTGCAGAGGCCATAACTGATGTACCACAGCCTTCTTCATCATCCACTGATATTCCATCTGCCATCTCCCAGTATCCAGCTGCAGCACAACCACTAGATCCATTTGACTGGCCATCTGTCCTGTCAGATGCAGACAGGACAGACATTGTACGCAGAGGGCCGTTTCAGGTTGATCCAGCATTCACCTTTCCCAAAAGGCAGGATGGTAGACGTTTTCATTACCACTACACATACAGGACACTGGTAAATGAGGAAAAAAATCAAGCGGAGTTGGCTTGTCTACTCTAAGAAAAACAATGCAGTTTACTGCTTCTGTTGTAAACTGTTCTCCAGCAAGATATACAAGTTGGTTAAAGAGGGATTGTCAGACTGGATGAACATTGGAACCTTGTTGAAAGCCCATGAAAACAGCTCTGATCACACAAAGCATATGGTCACATGGAAAGAACTGGAGCTTCGACTCAAGAAAGGGAAGACAATTGACCAGGTAGAAATGTCACTGATAGAAGCTTCACGAAAACGCTGGAGGGAAGTTCTTAGTCGCCTGGTTGCCATTATTCAGTCATTGGCTGAAAGAAACCTGGGTCTCAGGGGAACTGTTGACACGTTGTACAGTCAGAATAATGGCAACTTCTTGAAAGAGGTGGAACTTTTAGCCAAGTTTGACCCTGTAATGAAGCAACATGTTAGCCAAATTGAAAGTGGAATGAATCCTCATGCCACCTACTTAGGCAAAACAATTCAGAATGAACTGATCACTTGCATTAGTGACAAAATGATGGAGACAATGGTGACTGAAATTAAACTATCCAAATATTATGCCATAATATTGGATTGTACCCCAGATCTCAGCCACCTGGAGCAGATGTCTGTTGTGATCAGAACAGTCAAGTTGGAAGAAACACCCAAGATCAAGGAGCACTTTTTGGGCTTTCTAGCTGCACCAGAATCGACAGGACTTGGGTTGTCTAATCTCATTTTGAGCAGGCTGGAGGAACTGAACATTCCCTTCAGTGATTGCAGAGGGCAATCATATGACAATGGTGCCAACATGAAGGGCAAAAACAAAGGAGTGCAGGCAAGGCTTTTGGAGAAGAACCCACGTGCCCTGTATGTCCCCTGTGGGGCTCATACTTTGAATCTTGTTGTGGCTGATGCTGCCAAGAACTCTGTGGATGCTACCAGTTTCTTTGGCAATGTTCAGAAGATCTACAATCTGTTCTCAGCTGCTCCCCAGAGATGGACCATTTTGAAACAGCATGTCACCATTACTGTAAAGTCCTGGAGTGAGACAAGGTGGGAGAGCCGTGTCAACAGCATCATCCCTTTACGCTACCAAGCATCTGGCATAAGGGATGCATTGGTAGAAGTCAGGGAAAAAGCAACAGATGCCATCACAAAAATTGAAGCACAATCTTTGGCCGAGGAGGTTGGGTCATTCAGATTCCAGATTTGCACAGTTGTGTGGCATGACGTCCTCTCCAAGATCAACACAGTCAGCAAGCTACTGCAGTCTTCCTCAATGCAGTTGGATGTGGCAGTCAACCTCCTGGACAGTACTAAGAGCCATCTGTTAAACTACAGAAACAATGGCTTTGCTGCTGCACAAGCTTCCGCAAAAGATGCATGTGAGGAAATGCATGTGGACACTGTACTGAAAGAGAAGAGACTGCGAAGCACAAAGACTCACTGCTTATGAAACAGCAGATGAACCAGTCAAGGATGCCCTGAAGAGGCTAGAGACCACATTTTTCAATGTGGTCGTCGACTCGGCTATTACATCTTTGGATGACCGGTTTGAAACACTTGGACAAGTTAAAAGCAAGTTTGGGGTACTGCAGAACTTCTCAACCTTGGATGATGAAGCACTGAAGAAACAATGTGAGGAACTTGAGAGTACATTGAGGATTGGAGAGGAAGCAGACATTGATGGAAGAGAGCTTGCCATGGAAATCAGGAACCTTCCTCAGCTACCCACAAAAAGGATGTCTGCATTTGAACTGCCGGACTTTGTCCATAAGACGGAACTGACAGAGTTGTATCCAAATCTTTGGATATCCCTGAGGATTGCCTGTACCCTACCAGTGACAGTGGCATCAGCTGAAAGAAGCTTTTCAAAGCTTAAACTGATAAAGACATACCTGCGATCATCTATGGCACAAGACCGCCTCAAAGGACTTGCCATCATTAGTATAAACCATGAGGTTGGCAGACAGGTGTCTTACGATGATGTCATTGATGATTTTGCTTCAAGAAAAGCAAGGAGGCAAAAATTTTGAGGACTTTCTCACTGATGTTGGATGGTGGTAAGGATAGGAAAGGTAAAGGATGAATAGCTATAGTTTTTACAGTAGCCTATAGCTGTTATTTTGTACAATAGTTAACACTTTTCACTATTTCACTATATTTATTTTGAATACTTTGCACTGTTATGTTAAAAAAAATGTTAATTTTTCATTTCTATTTATTTATCAAAATATTTTAGGTTTAATTGGTGTTCATTTGTCATTGCCTTTATTTATAGACCTTGTTATATGCAAGTTAGTTGTTGACTTTATTATTTTGAATATTTTTCACTCTTATTGATCATTGCTATTTTTCAAAATATTTTAGTTTTTATTGGTGTTCATTTGTCATTGTTTTTACTTTGTTACATGCAAGTAAGTTATTTTTTATTATTTAGAATACTTTCAATTGTCTTAGCCTCTCAAAATTTGATATATATTTTAATATACCTATACATTGTTCTAAAATAAAGTTTGTTTGTTGTTAATTCAAGTGCATGTGTGTTTTCATTCAGTTACAAGCAGTGCGTGTGATTTGGTGGTTGCCCTGTGAGTGTTTTGGGGCCACACACAAAATCTTGCTTAGGGCCACCAAAATCCTAGGGCCGGCCCTGCTTGCAAGCAAAGAGGACTGATTTGCAAGCAAAGGTTTTTAACTTGAAAGCAAAGAGGACTGATTTATAAGCAAAATGGCCGTATGTTTTTACTTACAAACATTAGTTTTGATTGAAGTTGAAGAAATATGCTCTAAAAATACAAGAATGTAGAAATGTCAACACTATTTTGATTAGTATCTGTGATGCATCAATCATTTTAACTAAAATCCCAAAAACTGTAAAACAGTAAAACTGGTGTGTTTTCTGGAAGTAATCATTTTTTAAACTTACATAGCCCATAGGAGAAAAAGGATCCTTCAGTGAAGGAAAGAGTGTTACAATTCCCAGGGCATACTTCTCCTTATGTTTACGGGAAGGCATCCTCCTTTAGAAACAACATTTCAAATCAGTTTATACTGCATCAAACCCCAATAGATGTTATCTGATGATACTGCTTGTAGGAACACATGTCTATCGCCTCTGTATGATGTTGAGGCCCTGTTCATCTGTAAGAAAACTATTCACAGGAAAGAGGCGACGGCCAGTCTGACCCCTTCTCAATAAAGCTTCTCAATAAAGCCTTCAGATGGCGACCCTTTTTAATTAATTTACAACTTAAAACCCATTTGTCCCTTCTTCCCCCTCAAAACAGATAAACTCCTCTCTCTGGTCAAGCTGAATGAGTTCAGCATGGATTTGTCTACTTTCTTCACATCAGGAGGGACAGAGAAACTGTTTCGTGACAAGGATGTGTTAATATCAAATGTCTTTGCAATTGCAAGTTAGGTATCTCACTCACTCACACTCACTCACACTCTCCAGAGTGAAAGGACTCTGGAAACCTCTTCCTTGTTGTTCTAATCCTCTTTCGTGATTTATGAAGCATCTGGTTTTCACTGTGTGATATTCCAATCTATAATGGTTTCTGCACTCATCCAGATTTCAAAACAGTTCTAATTAACCATTATACCAGGATCTCACCTTCTTAATTTTAACAAATTGGGAAACAGTAAAAGAAGTTCA
This sequence comes from Pagrus major, assembly GCF_040436345.1. Classification (NCBI taxonomy): domain Eukaryota; kingdom Metazoa; phylum Chordata; class Actinopteri; order Spariformes; family Sparidae; genus Pagrus; species Pagrus major. Next base: position 1,451,047 of record NC_133233.1, read on the forward strand.
TATATCTGATTTTTTTAGCGTTTCTCTGCGATGAAGTTTGGCTGAGAACAAGTTTGTGTGTTTAATGTGCCTTGTGTTCGGTGGAACCACAGCACCTCCTGACGGTGAGTCCTGGTACAATTGGACAGGCTCTGAAAAATCTTTTGTTTAATATGCTCGTTTTTTTTTTTTTTTAGTAAATGTCTTTGATATGTCTTTTTAAACTAGTATTAAGCTAGGACTAGAAGAAATATGTATAAGTGATCAATTCTATCAGTTCTACTGTATATTCAAGTGTGTTTTATGTTTTGATCCAGTTTTAATTCCTTTTGAATGTTCAGTGATTTTAATCATGTCATATTATTTCATTGTTAGACAACGTCCACCTATTTAGCCATGGTTAAGTTCTGGGAAAGGTGAAGCACGATCTCGAAACATTAAAAACGATAGTTTAAGTTGAATTAAGTTTTGTGAGTTTAGACTTATAATATCGTCTAAAGTGTGAATGCTGTCAGCCCGCCCCTTAGTCCCGCCTGCCACTCGGGACAACAAAACTGAGAGACATCGCTCTCTCTCGTTCTTCTCTTCTTTTAATTTTTCAACTCTTTACTTTATGACACGCTCCAAGGCAGCAATCTCCGCAGAATTGACCACGTGTTGATTTTTCTCATTTTTATAATTTGCAGTGTTGACTTACTTTCTTTAAGTGCTTTCACTTTTGTTAAGTGCTAACAGAACGAAGTTCTGCTTTGATTTTTTTTATATATATATCGTTAAGTATCACAACCTGATTCAGAGGAAGTTAATTTAATTTAATTAATCTTGTATTGAGTAACAACGGAAGATCTGCCCGGCCAGCGTTTCATCCTCTCATTATTTCATTCAAGAAAGTTGAATTAGTTTACGAATCAGACGCTTAAGAGCCACCACTCAAACCAAGAAGAAGAACATCTTTAATAAAGACCACCATCTTTGGTAAAGACTTGCAGTAGCCTTCTGCTTCAACAAACCGTGCGAGCGGTTTCCAACAACAGAAAGACTTTGTGCCAAGCCAAGATCGGTCCTGCCTCCAACGCTCACAAGCGGTGCCATTCCGCTGGGCAGCGGACCGAGTTCATCATCAGCTGAGTGTTGGACGAGTTGCGCTCTTCCTCTGACATCGGAACGAGGGCGTCACCCACTGTGAAATCGGACGAACCGCGACTTCCCTCTGGCTCTTGGACCGGCACTGCAAGCCCGCAGTCGAGCTACGAACTCCGGAGGAAAGACCCAAAGTTGTGGACGTCCCAACTCTCCGGACATAGTAGACTAAGCACCTTGCACACTGCTGGATTCACATGCATGAAAGAGTTGGTGTCTTTTAGGCTTCCGATTCATATCTTTTAGCTTAAGAAGAATTTGGTTAGGGTCTCGTTAATATTAAAATTACTCTCGTAATATTTGAGTGCTTCCCCGACCCTGATTTCACCAGCCGCCCATGTCCATATAATCCCATTACTTTAATCATCACAGTCTCCACATTTTCTGTTATCATTGTTGTTTGTTTAAATCACCATTTCATTTATTTATCCTGATTTATCTAGTTAATAAACATATTTAACCGTATGTCGTTGTCTGTGCAGGTTTGTTTTTAATGTGGAGAACCGATGGAAACTGTGTAGAAATCACTGCTTCATTAATGAGATTTAATACATTGATTTAAAATTGATTAGAATTGTTCCAAGTTAACCTTGTCCAGTCGGATTTGATTAATTCCCTCCGGATTATTCAAATAGACAAAACATCGGAGGTGGTGCCCCATTTAGGAGTGCTTTATTAATCGCCAGTGATTAATAAATTACATTTATTATTAGTGTATCTTCTACATGCTCATATAAACAGGTCAAGACCATATTCTTAAAATGCAAAAACATACAATTGAAAAATGCCCCACTTGCTATGTTAATTCAATGCAATGTATTTTGAAAATTCATGATAATCTTTCTTAATATAATGTTTACAATCTAACAATTCACTTAACACTTACCCATGCCTCCAAGTCATATGGCTAGCCAATATGTTGACAAGCTGTCTCCGGGTGCAGTGAGTGAGTGACTTTTCTGCCTCATACTTGTCGATGACATCCTCACCCCCAGGTTTGCAAAGCAAGGCATTTTTTACCATCTATTTGTGTAAAAGAAAATAAAGTTTTCAGTGTACAAATCAGTCTTTCAGGATAAAAATCATTTTAACAATAAACCACAAGATTAAGAGTAAAAGTTAAAATCACTGATTCAGGAGGGTTTCTCACACACAAAAATGGATCAGCAATTTCAGCAAAAAAAATCTAACCAATTGTTTCACTGATTATGCAAGTGCAACATGATTTGTGATGAAACAATGTTGTTTCTTATCTGCCTTAGATTACTAAGTACAGAGCTATTAGCCAAACCCAATCATTCTAAATGTCACAAATACTCTGATGAGAAACTCACTTAGTTTGACACTTTATGATGGTCAACAATGTAATTTACATCTGCTGCCCTTGACTACCTCTTTTGCAGCCTCTGACTCAGAAACCTCTGTGGTAGGCCTGGGTATGACTTCAGAGCTGGACGTACGTCTGCCTATGGAAATCCCATATTCTATTCGACTGGAGTGGTCATTGTCACTTGAAGAAAGTGATGTCTTCGTATCTGTGAGGGAGGATGGTGTTGAATGATCTAAAGGAGAGAAATCTAAAAGAAATAAAAACGTAACTGTGACATGCCTGAAATGTAGCATTTGGTGGTTCCCCAGACACTGGTTAAAAATCACACCTGATCCCACATTTTCAAACTGTTTTTGCAATTAGATACAGATCTTTCTTTTAAATATATTTTTCTATAATCTACTTTGTTATAGTAGTCAAGGCAGAGACATGAGATCTCAACTGATATTTGTGAAGCAAAAAAACCCTGAACATTGATTACAACTGATTTTATAATGAGACATACCTTCCTCTGAAATGCCGTCTTGTGTTGTTGGACTTGGACCAGGATCGATCTGTATCTCAAGAACGATGTCTTCCTCCAGTGTCTGAGCTGTGTAGTTAATAGATTTCATGTGATCAGCATCAGGTTACAAAAAATAACTACTCACTTTTTCAAATATAAGATGAAGCAAAGAATACAGTTAGATTATAAAAGGATTACACTTAATTTTAAAACACAGCTATTGTCAAGAAATTAAATAGTATAATCATAGACTTATGCCAGCAGTTTTTTTCATACCCCATTGATTTGGCCAATTCTAAATGATGATTATGTTCTAATGAATATCAAAGTAAATTACTACTCACTTTTCACTGATGGTGACTTAACCAATGTCTAAACTTACTGTCAGGCATAAATCCGGACTGGCCTCTATCAGTTCAGAAAAGATGTCTTCCTCAACTACTTTGTTGGTTTCATCAAAAGCATCAGGTTCAGTAGCATCAGGAAGCCCAAACTTGTATTTGACTGTAGGAAGATAATCATGAAAACAGATTAAAAAATACATGATGCTGATCTTAAGGTGCAGTAAGTGATTTGCATTTGTGAATATAAGTGTTGAATAGCTCTACTTTCCGACAGCCGTCAGTGCTTTAGGGTGTTTGTCAGTAACATGGATCTCCCAGTATCTCTGCTCTGCAGTAAACAGAAAATAAGTTCCTACTAGTTCTCTCCGGATTGGCTGGAAAGAGGGTGTAGGATACCAGAAAATGTCTTTTCTGTTTACTGCAGAGTGGAGGACCCATGTTTCTGACAAAACACTCTGAGCTAGTGATGGCTGTCACAATGTAGACGACAATACTAACACTTTTTGGGGGGATAGATGCAATTACTTACACCACCTTTAAACTGCACTTTAAGGATGACTGATCAAACTTTTCTCTTTAAACATCTCTGAAACTACATAATGCTTTCACTTGTGCAGTAATCGCAGCGTCAGAATGTTGCATTTTGGTCATTACCAACACCAGTGTGTACAATACAAAAAGCTTTTTTTTTTTTGCAAATTGATACCCAAATTGAAAACCAAAAGTGCCATCCTAAATACATAAATCCTTGTCTTTATTTGTTGTGAGGGCAACCATGAGATGGCTACTCACCTTGAGCGATGAAATCCAAAAAGGTGAACCCTGACAGGAATCGGATGTACTTCTTGGTATTCTGGTACTTCACCTTGAGCGACATTGCCCCATCTTTAGACTGCACCTTGTAGAATAAGTGGAGAAATGTGGCTGTTAAACTTCATCAGGTGCAAGGAATTAATTTTTAAGACTAAGATGGAACCAATGTGGTCCCTGTAGGAAAGTGATGAAACGGACAGCACTCAAGCAGAAAAAACTGAGTCTCTTCTATGAATTGTAACGTTTTTTAACGTCCAGAAGGGAGCAGGCGGCGAGATGTCCGCTGCATAATTTCTGCATCCTGCTAGTGATGAATCCGATTCTTTTTAACAGCACTTTGGTATGAACAAGGGGAACCGATTTATTTGAGAGCCAATTATTTAACCTCTTATCTTGAATAGCCACTTGAATAGCCATTCGTGGCTATTCATCATATTTGCATTGACTATGTAAAAAATAAATAAATTAAAAGGGCTCTTGGAAAGGAACGGAGCCATGAGATCTCCCTTCAAAGAGCCGTAAATCTCATCACTTCTGCCTGTTGCATGCGCCTTGCCTTGCCTGGTTCAAACGGCATATTTTCAGTGAGTGTGAACACGTATATCACGGACAATGTGTAGCCTAGTTGTGTGTTTGTGTGAATGAGTATAAACGGGTGATGTCTGTGCATGATTAAACAGAAATTGTCTGAAAAGGGCTACAATTTCACTACGACGACGACAACGCCGCCACCACCACCCCTCCCCCACATTGATGCGCAGATTTAAATTTGACAAAACACTCACCATCATTTGACTTAAAAAACGCTAATTCATCCACCACTGGTCACCTTAGTACATCTTAATGTGGCGAGTGAGAGGGTTGTGCTTTGGGCAGCACTTTGATTAAGAATGAATTTTCACGCCAAACAACGCCACCCTGGGGGTTTCACCCAGGGACCCCTTTTTTAAAGGACTGGTTTTAAACCAGAAAAGGCACTCAGGTCCGTTTTGCAATTGAGACAGACAGCATTTCTGGTTACAAAACAAGTATTTATTAATTGTAATTCAACATTTTTTTTAAAACTCCAATGTTAAAAAGTCACTCACTGGGGCAAAAAGGGGAGCCCCTCAGGGCTGAGACTTACTGGGCAAATGGGTCCAAAACAAAGGGAGATCCCAGGAACACCACACGTGAAGTAAATGAAAGTGAAACAAAATCAACCCAAACAAAAGTGCTAACACAAGGAGGGACACCGCCACCAGGACACCAATCCGCCACCCTAGACTCAGCACCTGAAGGGGGGGGGGACAGCAAGGGAGAAATGAAAGAAAGTTAGATACAACTCATCACCAAACGCACATAAGAAATCAAGAAATTAACTATACAAGATCTCTAAGAACACAATAGCAAATCAAATAAAATTAACATAATCTATATTAGCACAAATGAAATTTACCTGCAACCAAAATAAACGTAAAGCCAACATAAGAGTCACAATTACAGGTTGCAGTGGAAACAATAATTACAAAAGAAACAAATGCCATAAAGAGCACTAATCATACAGAAAATGAAATAACTAACACACACACACACACACACACACACACTAAGATGCGGCAGGCCCGACAATAAACCGCAACACGACCTGGACAAAGGAGCCGGGCTAGCGCTTAGCCAGCTGTAGTGAGCAGCCGGGAGCCAGGCAGACAGCGCTGGAATATCTTACAAATAGTCTGTAGGCGAGCAGTGGGCAGCGCCGTAATAACAAGGAGACGGAGCACGGCGAAGCCAAGCAGCAGCAATGCGAAGAAACAGTCAAGCCACAGCAAAGCAAAGCAGCAGTGATTTCCCTGCAGACGGGTTAGCGGTTGCTGCTACACAGGTATCTTTTACCCTACAATAAAATAACAAATATTAGCAACTTACTAGTGGCTGGAGGAGGAAGCTAAAGTCACTGCTACATACCGGTCAGGCAATCCCGATCGGCGCGGAGCGGAGCGGAAGCTCGGCTACCTGTGGCCGACCAACAGTGGACAGCGAGCAGCACACAGCGAGCGGTGCGCAGCAAACAGCGAGCAGCCTGCAGCTAGCGGTTGGCAGCGTGCAGCCAGCAGCAACCCCCAAGCGAGCCTCTGAAATAACATAACCAGAATAAGCGACTGGATGGACAGCATGATAAAAGACTGCAGTCGCCGCCGCCAGCCTACCTGCCACCAAATGAATGCGGAAGTGGAGGGCGTCAGGAAGTGACGTGACCCAGGATCCGTCAGGCAAGAGGACAACCAGGTGCCTTCTGCCTGCCTTTTATAAGGTGCTCCCTCACAGCCATTGGCTGGGAAGAGCCACCCAGCTAAAATCCACCACACAACTTCATACTGCTACAATCTCCCCCCACCAATTGAGTCGTCGTCCCGACGATGAACTAACCAGCAACAAACCAAGAAACAATTAACTCCAAGGCCTAAATAAAGCGGCTACCCCGTTAGACACTGAGCCAGGAAGATTTACAACTCTTTGTGCCATCCCGCCTGCGGACCGTGGGAGACGATGGGCATTGGAATGTTGACCTGCAGTAGACCTAGTTGTCCGTCGTGCAGCCACTTCCTCAACAACGGGGAGAGGTGGCCCAATCCCCACGGGAGCAGGATTTACTGATAAAGGTGGCACAGAGGGAGCTGGGTCAGACTGTGGAAGCAGCAACCGGGGTGTGGTTTGAGCCACAGCCACGGCTTGGTGGGGAGTAGCCAGAGGCTGCTCTGGCCTCAGGAACAAATCGCCATCCCATGACAGCTCATCCTCCGACTGAGGCTGCTCAGCAGGAGGAGAAGAGATAGCGTTACTACCTGGAGGGTCGACCCCCACCACAGCCTTCAGCAGAGTACGATGGACTTGCCTGGCTCTGGTTGGATCATCCCTAGGGGCAATGGTGTAGACTGGCCCCCCTTCCTTTGGTGCCCTCAAGACACGATACACAACCGAGGCCCACTGGTCCTGGATCTTATGACGCCCCCGTACACTAAAATCTCGCAACCACACCAACTGGCCCTCCTTTAAGGGAACATCACGGACATATTGGTCATTGTTCTGCTTACGGCGTTCTGCAGCAGCCTTCAACCTGTCCCGAGCTCCCTCGAAAGCCATCTGCAGGCGAGTTTGATGCTCCTGGAGCCACTCGTGGACACTGCCACCAACAGGATCTTGGACGCGGCCTAACAGAAAATCGACTGGGAGTCTAGGCTCTTGGCCAAACATCAACAAAAAGGGAGACTCACCGGTGGCTTGATGTGGGGTGGTGTTATAGGCATACAAGACTTGAGGCAGACAGGAACTCCAGTCGTGCTTTCGTGACACCGGCAATGTACGCAACAGGTTGTGAAGCGTTCTGTTGAACCGCTCACATTGCCCATTCCCTGACGGATGGTATGGAGTGGTACGAGACTTCTCTATGCCATACAAAACACAAAGCTGCTGAATGAGGGAGCTCTCAAAGCTCCGTCCCTGGTCTGAATGTATCCGGGCTGGGACACCGAATTTTGAGAACCACTCAACAACCAAGGCTCGAGCTACAGTGGTGGCACGTTGATCCCGGGTAGGAACAGCCAACGTGTACTTACTAAAGACGTCAGTCATGACAAGGACGTCTTCCATGCCATTACGGCTGGGCTCCAAAAGGGTGAAATCAATGGCAAGGATCTCGTTAGGCCGAGAAGCCAACAAATGCCCCATGAAGGTCCGAGCAGTCGGTTGACTCTCCTTGGCAACCTGGCACCTCTCACATGCCTGGCACCACTGTGCCACCTCAGCCGACATACCTGGCCAGTAACACCGCTGCCGTAGGAGCTCTAAGGTCCTCTCGACCCCCTGATGGCCATGCCCCTGGTGAACTTCAGTCAGCACATCTGCTTTTAAAGCAGCAGGTAACAACAACTGCAACACAACCTCCGCCCCATCTGGCCGGAAAACCTGGCGATACAAAACACTATTTTGCTCCACCAACCGATCCCACTGCCGAAGCAACACCAAGGCTGAGTAAGACATGTTCTTACGCTCCTCTTTATTGGGAGGGTGTTTACGCCTCCAGAAAACCAGAACTTCCTGGATCACTGGGTCGGTGTGCTGGAGCGTGACAATGTCAGATGGAGGATGATGGGGCAAGGCTGCAACCACTGCTTGTGTTGCACCCACCTTTTCCACCTGCAGGGCTTGCTGCAAAGGCTTAGGGAGCAGTGTGCCACGGACCATGGTCTGCATGTCCTGTGGCTCAGTGGGATGCTGGCGAGAGAGAGCATCCGCGTTCTTATTGCTTCGGCCCGAGCGGTACTTGAGTTCGAAATCAAAGGACGCTAGTTGGGCTGCCCAACGTTGCTCGGTGGCCCCAAGCCTAGCGGACGACAGGTGACTCAAGGGGTTGTTGTCGGTGTAGACGACACATTTGTGGCCCAGCAGATACTCCCGGAACTTTTCGGTCATTGCCCACTTGAGCGCTAAAAACTCCAACTTCATGGAGCTATAGTTTTGCATATTGCGCTCAGTGGGCCTCAAACCACGGCTCGCATAGGCTATGGGCCTTACCTTACCACCCTGCTCCTGTGATAACACAGCCCCAAGACCTCCATAGCTGGCATCCACTTCCAAAATGAATGGGAGCGTGAAGTCAGCATAAGCCAGCACAGGTGCCGAGGTCAGCCTAGCTTTCAATGCCTCAAAGCTACTATGACACTCCTCTGTCCAGCGACCAGAGACTATCTGAGCGGCCCGCTTGGATTTGGGACCTGTCAGTTCTGCCACCAGCTTATGCAGGGGTGCAGCCAGCTTTGCAAAACCCTCTACAAAGCGGCGGTAGTAGCTGGCAAAGCCAAGGAAAGAGCGCAGCTCAGATGGAGTGGCAGGGGGTGGCCAGCTGGAGACAGCCTCGATCTTACTGGGGTCAGTGGAAACACCTTTGTCCGAAATGACATGGCCCAAATAACGGACTTCATGCTGGAAGAAGGCACACTTACTGAGTTTCACCTTTAGCCCTTCACACTGCAAACGCCCCAGCACCACACCCAACCTCTCCAGATGTTGCTCAATGGTAGAGGAGAAAACCACGATGTCATCAAGATAGAGCAGCAGGGATTGGCACTGCTGGTCACCAAAAATCCGCTGCATCAACCTCTGGAAGGTGCTGGGAGCGTTGCAAAGCCCAAAGGGCATGCGGTTCCACTCAAAAAGACCAAAAGGGGTACAGAAGGCGGTCTTGGGACGATCACACTCTGCCACAGGGACCTGATTATATCCACTGGCCAGGTCCATGGTGGAAAACCAACGAGCCCCGGTCAAGGCATCCAAAGACTCATCTATACGGGGTAACGGAAAAGCATCCTTCCTGGTCTTCCTATTAAGGAGCCTGTAGTCAACACACATACGAAGAGTGCCATCCTTCTTTTTAACCAAAACAATTGGAGAGGCATAGGGACTGCTGCTCTCTCTAATGACCTGAGCACTGAGCAGCTGGTTGATATGGTCTTTAACGACCTCATATTCCGATGGAGAAATGCGCCGATAGCGTTGCTTCACCGGGACGTCATCTAAGAGAGGGATCTCATGGGAAATCAGGTCAGTACAACCGAGGTCCCCGTCATGGGCTGAAAAGATGGAACTGTACTGACCAAGAAGAGCCCTCACTTTATCCTGTGCTTCCACAGGCAAATGACCCAACTCCATGGCTGCTATCGGATCCTGCTCTGGCGGGGAAACAGACTGAGAAGCCACTGTAGCCACCATGGGTGGCACCTCAGTAACACCAGCAGGTAAGCTTACGACCCGTACCTCGTCTAAGGTCCCGACAACAGCATGGGGATAAAGCAACACATCTGAAGAGCCTACATTCACAATGGGAATGTAGGCTGTGCCCCGTACCACTGGCACCAGGGCAGAAGCAGCAAGCAGTCCAGCTGGCAGGCCAGAGTCTAATGGCTCAAACAATACAGTGCTGCCGGAGTACTGCTCCGAGCAGGTGGTCACAACAATTTTCATCACACCACCTGGGATACGACAAGCCCTTTTTCCACGAACCTTGACCTTCCCTGCACTCTGATCAGGCTTAACACTGACTTGATGGCACTTTTGCAGGGCCTGCATGACAGGTTTGGGGGCCTCAGACACCACCGGCAGATCGAACAAAGCCAGGCCATGATGCCCAAACAACTCCCTGTAGCACTTGCGAATAACATTCATCCCTAGGACGCCAGGAACCTGCGAAGACAGACCACCAGGAGGGTCCTTGACCACCAAAATCCCACAGCCCGGCAACCTCTTACCACAAAGCTCCACGTCTAGCTCTAGGTAGCCAATGTAGGGGATAGCCAGTCCATTGGCTGCTCTGAGCTGCAGCCAGTGACAAGATTTGAGCCGTTCTTGGCCCCATGGCTCAAAGTGCTGGCGAAAAAGAGACTCTGTGATGGTTGACACCATAGACCCTGTATCTACCAGGCAAGAAACAGCATTCCCCCCCATGCTCACACCTAAATGGGGACAAGATGACATGAGCTTGGACACTTCCACGTCACCTACACACTCTGAGCCTGTAACTGCCCCGCCCGAACTGTGACTCTGCAGCTCGGCGGGCACTAGTTTTCCGGCACCTGGGCAGGGTGAAACGGCCTGCTTGGCCGAGAGACCGGCAAAGGAGGCTGAGGACGGAAAGGGACACGGGCCCCATCACACTCCCTAGCGATATGACCTGGTTGCTGGCATCGCCTACAAATTATGGGACCACGAGAAGCTACTCGGCTATGCTGCTGAGGGCCCTGCAGACGGGAAATGCTCTGAGTCAGTTGATTCAACTGCTCTTGCTGTAACTTTAGCATTTCCCTCAACTCACGCAGCTCGGAGGCCGGTGGAGAACCCACACCTCCCTGGCTACTACCCTGAACCACACACTGAGCACCGAAGATAGAAGGGACAGAATGACTACGACCCCTAACACCCCCGGGTAAGCCCTCTCGTTCCCACCTGATCGCCTCACTCCTAACCTCCAGTAATGTAGCTGTAGGCTGCCGGCGCACGAACTGCTTCAGTTCACGACGAAGGGCCCCATCCAGCACATGCTCCACAAACTGGTCACGCAACAGAACCTCTGCATTGGGTATGCCACTGGGTGCACGCTGCCTCACAGATGTCATGAGACCCATCAACACAAGTGAAAACTCTAACAGAGTCTCTCCCTCCTGCTGCCGTCGAGAGAAAAAGGCCTCTTGTAAAGCTACATAGGACTCTGCACAGCCATATAGCTCCTGTAACACCTCTATGATTTTAGCTGGATCTGCACGCTCTCCACTGGGGCGATACTTAATCTCCTCACGTGCCTCCCCCTCTAGATGGTCAAATAAGAAGAAAGCCTGATCGGATGCAGACAGGTGGCGTGCTCTCATACAGGCTTGCACCTCCTCCAGCCACTCAGCTAACCCTATCCCTGACTTTCCCCTAAATGTGGGACATTTTCTGTCTCGGGGCACAAAAATCAGTCGCTCCGTTAAAGGAGCACTGGCAGTAGAAGAAGCAGTGGGTGTAAGAGAAATTGAGGGCGCTGTACTAGGGCCAGGCACGGCCGCAACCTGTTCCTGTCTCAGCCTCTCATTATCCGCTCTTAGCTGAGCGACTACGTCCCTCAGCTCCTGCAGCTCTGCCTCCATTACTAAAACTGTACCAGCTAAGGCTTTCCTACCGTGAAGAGGAGACCAGGGGAAAGGGAAGGCGGGTAGGCTCCTCACAGGACCAGGATCAGATACAAGAAACCAACTGCTGCTTTGCTTCGGAAAGAAAAAAAACACAGGTCAGACACTGACACTTAATAGTAACACTGCCACAGGTTTTCCCATTCAAAGGAGGGAAAAGAGAAAAGAAAAAAAATAAACAAGAAAACCAGAACATGCGTCTCTGCTCTCAAATTGCAAACCCTGCCAACAACGCCAGATTGTGGCGAGTGAGAGGGTTGTGCTTTGGGCAGCACTTTGATTAAGAATGAATTTTCACGCCAAACAACGCCACCCTGGGGGTTTCACCCAGGGACCCCTTTTTTAAAGGACTGGTTTTAAAACCAGAAAAGGCACTCAGGTCCGTTTTGCAATTGAGACAGACAGCATTTCTGGTTACAAAACAAGTATTTATTAATTGTAATTCAACATTTTTTTTAAAACTCCAATGTTAAAAAGTCACTCACTGGGGCAAAAAGGGGAGCCCCTCAGGGCTGAGACTTACTGGGCAAATGGGTCCAAAACAAAGGGAGATCCCAGGAACACCACACGTGAAGTAAATGAAAGTGAAACAAAATCAACCCAAACAAAAGTGCTAACACAAGGAGGGACACCGCCACCAGGACACCAATCCGCCACCCTAGACTCAGCACCTGAAGGGGGGGGGGACAGCAAGGGAGAAATGAAAGAAAGTTAGATACAACTCATCACCAAACGCACATAAGAAATCAAGAAATTAACTATACAAGATCTCTAAGAACACAATAGCAAATCAAATAAAATTAACATAATCTATATTAGCACAAATGAAATTTACCTGCAACCAAAATAAACGTAAAGCCAACATAAGAGTCACAATTACAGGTTGCAGTGGAAACAATAATTACAAAAGAAACAAATGCCATAAAGAGCACTAATCATACAGAAAATGAAATAACTAACACACACACACACACACACACACTAAGATGCGGCAGGCCCGACAATAAACCGCAACACGACCTGGACAAAGGAGCCGGGCTAGCGCTTAGCCAGCTGTAGTGAGCAGCCGGGAGCCAGGCAGACAGCGCTGGAATATCTTACAAATAGTCTGTAGGCGAGCAGTGGGCAGCGCCGTAATAACAAGGAGACGGAGCACGGCGAAGCCAAGCAGCAGCAATGCGAAGAAACAGTCAAGCCACAGCAAAGCAAAGCAGCAGTGATTTCCCTGCAGACGGGTTAGCGGTTGCTGCTACACAGGTATCTTTTACCCTACAATAAAATAACAAATATTAGCAACTTACTAGTGGCTGGAGGAGGAAGCTAAAGTCACTGCTACATACCGGTCAGGCAATCCCGATCGGCGCGGAGCGGAGCGGAAGCTCGGCTACCTGTGGCCGACCAACAGTGGACAGCGAGCAGCACACAGCGAGCGGTGCGCAGCAAACAGCGAGCAGCCTGCAGCTAGCGGTTGGCAGCGTGCAGCCAGCAGCAACCCCCAAGCGAGCCTCTGAAATAACATAACCAGAATAAGCGACTGGATGGACAGCATGATAAAAGACTGCAGTCGCCGCCGCCAGCCTACCTGCCACCAAATGAATGCGGAAGTGGAGGGCGTCAGGAAGTGACGTGACCCAGGATCCGTCAGGCAAGAGGACAACCAGGTGCCTTCTGCCTGCCTTTTATAAGGTGCTCCCTCACAGCCATTGGCTGGGAAGAGCCACCCAGCTAAAATCCACCACACAACTTCATACTGCTACAATCTCCCCCCACCAATTGAGTCGTCGTCCCGACGATGAACTAACCAGCAACAAACCAAGAAACAATTAACTCCAAGGCCTAAATAAAGCGGCTACCCCGTTAGACACTGAGCCAGGAAGATTTACAACTCTTTGTGCCATCCCGCCTGCGGACCGTGGGAGACGATGGGCATTGGAATGTTGACCTGCAGTAGACCTAGTTGTCCGTCGTGCAGCCACTTCCTCAACAACGGGGAGAGGTGGCCCAATCCCCACGGGAGCAGGATTTACTGATAAAGGTGGCACAGAGGGAGCTGGGTCAGACTGTGGAAGCAGCAACCGGGGTGTGGTTTGAGCCACAGCCACGGCTTGGTGGGGAGTAGCCAGAGGCTGCTCTGGCCTCAGGAACAAATCGCCATCCCATGACAGCTCATCCTCCGACTGAGGCTGCTCAGCAGGAGGAGAAGAGATAGCGTTACTACCTGGAGGGTCGACCCCCACCACAGCCTTCAGCAGAGTACGATGGACTTGCCTGGCTCTGGTTGGATCATCCCTAGGGGCAATGGTGTAGACTGGCCCCCCTTCCTTTGGTGCCCTCAAGACACGATACACAACCGAGGCCCACTGGTCCTGGATCTTATGACGCCCCCGTACACTAAAATCTCGCAACCACACCAACTGGCCCTCCTTTAAGGGAACATCACGGACATATTGGTCATTGTTCTGCTTACGGCGTTCTGCAGCAGCCTTCAACCTGTCCCGAGCTCCCTCGAAAGCCATCTGCAGGCGAGTTTGATGCTCCTGGAGCCACTCGTGGACACTGCCACCAACAGGATCTTGGACGCGGCCTAACAGAAAATCGACTGGGAGTCTAGGCTCTTGGCCAAACATCAACAAAAAGGGAGACTCACCGGTGGCTTGATGTGGGGTGGTGTTATAGGCATACAAGACTTGAGGCAGACAGGAACTCCAGTCGTGCTTTCGTGACACCGGCAATGTACGCAACAGGTTGTGAAGCGTTCTGTTGAACCGCTCACATTGCCCATTCCCTGACGGATGGTATGGAGTGGTACGAGACTTCTCTATGCCATACAAAACACAAAGCTGCTGAATGAGGGAGCTCTCAAAGCTCCGTCCCTGGTCTGAATGTATCCGGGCTGGGACACCGAATTTTGAGAACCACTCAACAACCAAGGCTCGAGCTACAGTGGTGGCACGTTGATCCCGGGTAGGAACAGCCAACGTGTACTTACTAAAGACGTCAGTCATGACAAGGACGTCTTCCATGCCATTACGGCTGGGCTCCAAAAGGGTGAAATCAATGGCAAGGATCTCGTTAGGCCGAGAAGCCAACAAATGCCCCATGAAGGTCCGAGCAGTCGGTTGACTCTCCTTGGCAACCTGGCACCTCTCACATGCCTGGCACCACTGTGCCACCTCAGCCGACATACCTGGCCAGTAACACCGCTGCCGTAGGAGCTCTAAGGTCCTCTCGACCCCCTGATGGCCATGCCCCTGGTGAACTTCAGTCAGCACATCTGCTTTTAAAGCAGCAGGTAACAACAACTGCAACACAACCTCCGCCCCATCTGGCCGGAAAACCTGGCGATACAAAACACTATTTTGCTCCACCAACCGATCCCACTGCCGAAGCAACACCAAGGCTGAGTAAGACATGTTCTTACGCTCCTCTTTATTGGGAGGGTGTTTACGCCTCCAGAAAACCAGAACTTCCTGGATCACTGGGTCGGTGTGCTGGAGCGTGACAATGTCAGATGGAGGATGATGGGGCAAGGCTGCAACCACTGCTTGTGTTGCACCCACCTTTTCCACCTGCAGGGCTTGCTGCAAAGGCTTAGGGAGCAGTGTGCCACGGACCATGGTCTGCATGTCCTGTGGCTCAGTGGGATGCTGGCGAGAGAGAGCATCCGCGTTCTTATTGCTTCGGCCCGAGCGGTACTTGAGTTCGAAATCAAAGGACGCTAGTTGGGCTGCCCAACGTTGCTCGGTGGCCCCAAGCCTAGCGGACGACAGGTGACTCAAGGGGTTGTTGTCGGTGTAGACGACACATTTGTGGCCCAGCAGATACTCCCGGAACTTTTCGGTCATTGCCCACTTGAGCGCTAAAAACTCCAACTTCATGGAGCTATAGTTTTGCATATTGCGCTCAGTGGGCCTCAAACCACGGCTCGCATAGGCTATGGGCCTTACCTTACCACCCTGCTCCTGTGATAACACAGCCCCAAGACCTCCATAGCTGGCATCCACTTCCAAAATGAATGGGAGCGTGAAGTCAGCATAAGCCAGCACAGGTGCCGAGGTCAGCCTAGCTTTCAATGCCTCAAAGCTACTATGACACTCCTCTGTCCAGCGACCAGAGACTATCTGAGCGGCCCGCTTGGATTTGGGACCTGTCAGTTCTGCCACCAGCTTATGCAGGGGTGCAGCCAGCTTTGCAAAACCCTCTACAAAGCGGCGGTAGTAGCTGGCAAAGCCAAGGAAAGAGCGCAGCTCAGATGGAGTGGCAGGGGGTGGCCAGCTGGAGACAGCCTCGATCTTACTGGGGTCAGTGGAAACACCTTTGTCCGAAATGACATGGCCCAAATAACGGACTTCATGCTGGAAGAAGGCACACTTACTGAGTTTCACCTTTAGCCCTTCACACTGCAAACGCCCCAGCACCACACCCAACCTCTCCAGATGTTGCTCAATGGTAGAGGAGAAAACCACGATGTCATCAAGATAGAGCAGCAGGGATTGGCACTGCTGGTCACCAAAAATCCGCTGCATCAACCTCTGGAAGGTGCTGGGAGCGTTGCAAAGCCCAAAGGGCATGCGGTTCCACTCAAAAAGACCAAAAGGGGTACAGAAGGCGGTCTTGGGACGATCACACTCTGCCACAGGGACCTGATTATATCCACTGGCCAGGTCCATGGTGGAAAACCAACGAGCCCCGGTCAAGGCATCCAAAGACTCATCTATACGGGGTAACGGAAAAGCATCCTTCCTGGTCTTCCTATTAAGGAGCCTGTAGTCAACACACATACGAAGAGTGCCATCCTTCTTTTTAACCAAAACAATTGGAGAGGCATAGGGACTGCTGCTCTCTCTAATGACCTGAGCACTGAGCAGCTGGTTGATATGGTCTTTAACGACCTCATATTCCGATGGAGAAATGCGCCGATAGCGTTGCTTCACCGGGACGTCATCTAAGAGAGGGATCTCATGGGAAATCAGGTCAGTACAACCGAGGTCCCCGTCATGGGCTGAAAAGATGGAACTGTACTGACCAAGAAGAGCCCTCACTTTATCCTGTGCTTCCACAGGCAAATGACCCAACTCCATGGCTGCTATCGGATCCTGCTCTGGCGGGGAAACAGACTGAGAAGCCACTGTAGCCACCATGGGTGGCACCTCAGTAACACCAGCAGGTAAGCTTACGACCCGTACCTCGTCTAAGGTCCCGACAACAGCATGGGGATAAAGCAACACATCTGAAGAGCCTACATTCACAATGGGAATGTAGGCTGTGCCCCGTACCACTGGCACCAGGGCAGAAGCAGCAAGCAGTCCAGCTGGCAGGCCAGAGTCTAATGGCTCAAACAATACAGTGCTGCCGGAGTACTGCTCCGAGCAGGTGGTCACAACAATTTTCATCACACCACCTGGGATACGACAAGCCCTTTTTCCACGAACCTTGACCTTCCCTGCACTCTGATCAGGCTTAACACTGACTTGATGGCACTTTTGCAGGGCCTGCATGACAGGTTTGGGGGCCTCAGACACCACCGGCAGATCGAACAAAGCCAGGCCATGATGCCCAAACAACTCCCTGTAGCACTTGCGAATAACATTCATCCCTAGGACGCCAGGAACCTGCGAAGACAGACCACCAGGAGGGTCCTTGACCACCAAAATCCCACAGCCCGGCAACCTCTTACCACAAAGCTCCACGTCTAGCTCTAGGTAGCCAATGTAGGGGATAGCCAGTCCATTGGCTGCTCTGAGCTGCAGCCAGTGACAAGATTTGAGCCGTTCTTGGCCCCATGGCTCAAAGTGCTGGCGAAAAAGAGACTCTGTGATGGTTGACACCATAGACCCTGTATCTACCAGGCAAGAAACAGCATTCCCCCCCATGCTCACACCTAAATGGGGACAAGATGACATGAGCTTGGACACTTCCACGTCACCTACACACTCTGAGCCTGTAACTGCCCCGCCCGAACTGTGACTCTGCAGCTCGGCGGGCACTAGTTTTCCGGCACCTGGGCAGGGTGAAACGGCCTGCTTGGCCGAGAGACCGGCAAAGGAGGCTGAGGACGGAAAGGGACACGGGCCCCATCACACTCCCTAGCGATATGACCTGGTTGCTGGCATCGCCTACAAATTATGGGACCACGAGAAGCTACTCGGCTATGCTGCTGAGGGCCCTGCAGACGGGAAATGCTCTGAGTCAGTTGATTCAACTGCTCTTGCTGTAACTTTAGCATTTCCCTCAACTCACGCAGCTCGGAGGCCGGTGGAGAACCCACACCTCCCTGGCTACTACCCTGAACCACACACTGAGCACCGAAGATAGAAGGGACAGAATGACTACGACCCCTAACACCCCCGGGTAAGCCCTCTCGTTCCCACCTGATCGCCTCACTCCTAACCTCCAGTAATGTAGCTGTAGGCTGCCGGCGCACGAACTGCTTCAGTTCACGACGAAGGGCCCCATCCAGCACATGCTCCACAAACTGGTCACGCAACAGAACCTCTGCATTGGGTATGCCACTGGGTGCACGCTGCCTCACAGATGTCATGAGACCCATCAACACAAGTGAAAACTCTAACAGAGTCTCTCCCTCCTGCTGCCGTCGAGAGAAAAAGGCCTCTTGTAAAGCTACATAGGACTCTGCACAGCCATATAGCTCCTGTAACACCTCTATGATTTTAGCTGGATCTGCACGCTCTCCACTGGGGCGATACTTAATCTCCTCACGTGCCTCCCCCTCTAGATGGTCAAATAAGAAGAAAGCCTGATCGGATGCAGACAGGTGGCGTGCTCTCATACAGGCTTGCACCTCCTCCAGCCACTCAGCTAACCCTATCCCTGACTTTCCCCTAAATGTGGGACATTTTCTGTCTCGGGGCACAAAAATCAGTCGCTCCGTTAAAGGAGCACTGGCAGTAGAAGAAGCAGTGGGTGTAAGAGAAATTGAGGGCGCTGTACTAGGGCCAGGCACGGCCGCAACCTGTTCCTGTCTCAGCCTCTCATTATCCGCTCTTAGCTGAGCGACTACGTCCCTCAGCTCCTGCAGCTCTGCCTCCATTACTAAAACTGTACCAGCTAAGGCTTTCCTACCGTGAAGAGGAGACCAGGGGAAAGGGAAGGCGGGTAGGCTCCTCACAGGACCAGGATCAGATACAAGAAACCAACTGCTGCTTTGCTTCGGAAAGAAAAAAAACACAGGTCAGACACTGACACTTAATAGTAACACTGCCACAGGTTTTCCCATTCAAAGGAGGGAAAAGAGAAAAGAAAAAAAATAAACAAGAAAACCAGAACATGCGTCTCTGCTCTCAAATTGCAAACCCTGCCAACAACGCCAGATTGTGGCGAGTGAGAGGGTTGTGCTTTGGGCAGCACTTTGATTAAGAATGAATTTTCACGCCAAACAACGCCACCCTGGGGGTTTCACCCAGGGACCCCTTTTTTAAAGGACTGGTTTTAAAACCAGAAAAGGCACTCAGGTCCGTTTTGCAATTGAGACAGACAGCATTTCTGGTTACAAAACAAGTATTTATTAATTGTAATTCAACATTTTTTTTAAAACTCCAATGTTAAAAAGTCACTCACTGGGGCAAAAAGGGGAGCCCCTCAGGGCTGAGACTTACTGGGCAAATGGGTCCAAAACAAAGGGAGATCCCAGGAACACCACACGTGAAGTAAATGAAAGTGAAACAAAATCAACCCAAACAAAAGTGCTAACACAAGGAGGGACACCGCCACCAGGACACCAATCCGCCACCCTAGACTCAGCACCTGAAGGGGGGGGGGACAGCAAGGGAGAAATGAAAGAAAGTTAGATACAACTCATCACCAAACGCACATAAGAAATCAAGAAATTAACTATACAAGATCTCTAAGAACACAATAGCAAATCAAATAAAATTAACATAATCTATATTAGCACAAATGAAATTTACCTGCAACCAAAATAAACGTAAAGCCAACATAAGAGTCACAATTACAGGTTGCAGTGGAAACAATAATTACAAAAGAAACAAATGCCATAAAGAGCACTAATCATACAGAAAATGAAATAACTAACACACACACACACACACACACACTAAGATGCGGCAGGCCCGACAATAAACCGCAACACGACCTGGACAAAGGAGCCGGGCTAGCGCTTAGCCAGCTGTAGTGAGCAGCCGGGAGCCAGGCAGACAGCGCTGGAATATCTTACAAATAGTCTGTAGGCGAGCAGTGGGCAGCGCCGTAATAACAAGGAGACGGAGCACGGCGAAGCCAAGCAGCAGCAATGCGAAGAAACAGTCAAGCCACAGCAAAGCAAAGCAGCAGTGATTTCCCTGCAGACGGGTTAGCGGTTGCTGCTACACAGGTATCTTTTACCCTACAATAAAATAACAAATATTAGCAACTTACTAGTGGCTGGAGGAGGAAGCTAAAGTCACTGCTACATACCGGTCAGGCAATCCCGATCGGCGCGGAGCGGAGCGGAAGCTCGGCTACCTGTGGCCGACCAACAGTGGACAGCGAGCAGCACACAGCGAGCGGTGCGCAGCAAACAGCGAGCAGCCTGCAGCTAGCGGTTGGCAGCGTGCAGCCAGCAGCAACCCCCAAGCGAGCCTCTGAAATAACATAACCAGAATAAGCGACTGGATGGACAGCATGATAAAAGACTGCAGTCGCCGCCGCCAGCCTACCTGCCACCAAATGAATGCGGAAGTGGAGGGCGTCAGGAAGTGACGTGACCCAGGATCCGTCAGGCAAGAGGACAACCAGGTGCCTTCTGCCTGCCTTTTATAAGGTGCTCCCTCACAGCCATTGGCTGGGAAGAGCCACCCAGCTAAAATCCACCACACAACTTCATACTGCTACAATCTCCCCCCACCAATTGAGTCGTCGTCCCGACGATGAACTAACCAGCAACAAACCAAGAAACAATTAACTCCAAGGCCTAAATAAAGCGGCTACCCCGTTAGACACTGAGCCAGGAAGATTTACAACTCTTTGTGCCATCCCGCCTGCGGACCGTGGGAGACGATGGGCATTGGAATGTTGACCTGCAGTAGACCTAGTTGTCCGTCGTGCAGCCACTTCCTCAACAACGGGGAGAGGTGGCCCAATCCCCACGGGAGCAGGATTTACTGATAAAGGTGGCACAGAGGGAGCTGGGTCAGACTGTGGAAGCAGCAACCGGGGTGTGGTTTGAGCCACAGCCACGGCTTGGTGGGGAGTAGCCAGAGGCTGCTCTGGCCTCAGGAACAAATCGCCATCCCATGACAGCTCATCCTCCGACTGAGGCTGCTCAGCAGGAGGAGAAGAGATAGCGTTACTACCTGGAGGGTCGACCCCCACCACAGCCTTCAGCAGAGTACGATGGACTTGCCTGGCTCTGGTTGGATCATCCCTAGGGGCAATGGTGTAGACTGGCCCCCCTTCCTTTGGTGCCCTCAAGACACGATACACAACCGAGGCCCACTGGTCCTGGATCTTATGACGCCCCCGTACACTAAAATCTCGCAACCACACCAACTGGCCCTCCTTTAAGGGAACATCACGGACATATTGGTCATTGTTCTGCTTACGGCGTTCTGCAGCAGCCTTCAACCTGTCCCGAGCTCCCTCGAAAGCCATCTGCAGGCGAGTTTGATGCTCCTGGAGCCACTCGTGGACACTGCCACCAACAGGATCTTGGACGCGGCCTAACAGAAAATCGACTGGGAGTCTAGGCTCTTGGCCAAACATCAACAAAAAGGGAGACTCACCGGTGGCTTGATGTGGGGTGGTGTTATAGGCATACAAGACTTGAGGCAGACAGGAACTCCAGTCGTGCTTTCGTGACACCGGCAATGTACGCAACAGGTTGTGAAGCGTTCTGTTGAACCGCTCACATTGCCCATTCCCTGACGGATGGTATGGAGTGGTACGAGACTTCTCTATGCCATACAAAACACAAAGCTGCTGAATGAGGGAGCTCTCAAAGCTCCGTCCCTGGTCTGAATGTATCCGGGCTGGGACACCGAATTTTGAGAACCACTCAACAACCAAGGCTCGAGCTACAGTGGTGGCACGTTGATCCCGGGTAGGAACAGCCAACGTGTACTTACTAAAGACGTCAGTCATGACAAGGACGTCTTCCATGCCATTACGGCTGGGCTCCAAAAGGGTGAAATCAATGGCAAGGATCTCGTTAGGCCGAGAAGCCAACAAATGCCCCATGAAGGTCCGAGCAGTCGGTTGACTCTCCTTGGCAACCTGGCACCTCTCACATGCCTGGCACCACTGTGCCACCTCAGCCGACATACCTGGCCAGTAACACCGCTGCCGTAGGAGCTCTAAGGTCCTCTCGACCCCCTGATGGCCATGCCCCTGGTGAACTTCAGTCAGCACATCTGCTTTTAAAGCAGCAGGTAACAACAACTGCAACACAACCTCCGCCCCATCTGGCCGGAAAACCTGGCGATACAAAACACTATTTTGCTCCACCAACCGATCCCACTGCCGAAGCAACACCAAGGCTGAGTAAGACATGTTCTTACGCTCCTCTTTATTGGGAGGGTGTTTACGCCTCCAGAAAACCAGAACTTCCTGGATCACTGGGTCGGTGTGCTGGAGCGTGACAATGTCAGATGGAGGATGATGGGGCAAGGCTGCAACCACTGCTTGTGTTGCACCCACCTTTTCCACCTGCAGGGCTTGCTGCAAAGGCTTAGGGAGCAGTGTGCCACGGACCATGGTCTGCATGTCCTGTGGCTCAGTGGGATGCTGGCGAGAGAGAGCATCCGCGTTCTTATTGCTTCGGCCCGAGCGGTACTTGAGTTCGAAATCAAAGGACGCTAGTTGGGCTGCCCAACGTTGCTCGGTGGCCCCAAGCCTAGCGGACGACAGGTGACTCAAGGGGTTGTTGTCGGTGTAGACGACACATTTGTGGCCCAGCAGATACTCCCGGAACTTTTCGGTCATTGCCCACTTGAGCGCTAAAAACTCCAACTTCATGGAGCTATAGTTTTGCATATTGCGCTCAGTGGGCCTCAAACCACGGCTCGCATAGGCTATGGGCCTTACCTTACCACCCTGTTCCTGTGATAACACAGCCCCAAGACCTCCATAGCTGGCATCCACTTCCAAAATGAATGGGAGCGTGAAGTCAGCATAAGCCAGCACAGGTGCCGAGGTCAGCCTAGCTTTCAATGCCTCAAAGCTACTATGACACTCCTCTGTCCAGCGACCAGAGACTATCTGAGCGGCCCGCTTGGATTTGGGACCTGTCAGTTCTGCCACCAGCTTATGCAGGGGTGCAGCCAGCTTTGCAAAACCCTCTACAAAGCGGCGGTAGTAGCTGGCAAAGCCAAGGAAAGAGCGCAGCTCAGATGGAGTGGCAGGGGGTGGCCAGCTGGAGACAGCCTCGATCTTACTGGGGTCAGTGGAAACACCTTTGTCCGAAATGACATGGCCCAAATAACGGACTTCATGCTGGAAGAAGGCACACTTACTGAGTTTCACCTTTAGCCCTTCACACTGCAAACGCCCCAGCACCACACCCAACCTCTCCAGATGTTGCTCAATGGTAGAGGAGAAAACCACGATGTCATCAAGATAGAGCAGCAGGGATTGGCACTGCTGGTCACCAAAAATCCGCTGCATCAACCTCTGGAAGGTGCTGGGAGCGTTGCAAAGCCCAAAGGGCATGCGGTTCCACTCAAAAAGACCAAAAGGGGTACAGAAGGCGGTCTTGGGACGATCACACTCTGCCACAGGGACCTGATTATATCCACTGGCCAGGTCCATGGTGGAAAACCAACGAGCCCCGGTCAAGGCATCCAAAGACTCATCTATACGGGGTAACGGAAAAGCATCCTTCCTGGTCTTCCTATTAAGGAGCCTGTAGTCAACACACATACGAAGAGTGCCATCCTTCTTTTTAACCAAAACAATTGGAGAGGCATAGGGACTGCTGCTCTCTCTAATGACCTGAGCACTGAGCAGCTGGTTGATATGGTCTTTAACGACCTCATATTCCGATGGAGAAATGCGCCGATAGCGTTGCTTCACCGGGACGTCATCTAAGAGAGGGATCTCATGGGAAATCAGGTCAGTACAACCGAGGTCCCCGTCATGGGCTGAAAAGATGGAACTGTACTGACCAAGAAGAGCCCTCACTTTATCCTGTGCTTCCACAGGCAAATGACCCAACTCCATGGCTGCTATCGGATCCTGCTCTGGCGGGGAAACAGACTGAGAAGCCACTGTAGCCACCATGGGTGGCACCTCAGTAACACCAGCAGGTAAGCTTACGACCCGTACCTCGTCTAAGGTCCCGACAACAGCATGGGGATAAAGCAACACATCTGAAGAGCCTACATTCACAATGGGAATGTAGGCTGTGCCCCGTACCACTGGCACCAGGGCAGAAGCAGCAAGCAGTCCAGCTGGCAGGCCAGAGTCTAATGGCTCAAACAATACAGTGCTGCCGGAGTACTGCTCCGAGCAGGTGGTCACAACAATTTTCATCACACCACCTGGGATACGACAAGCCCTTTTTCCACGAACCTTGACCTTCCCTGCACTCTGATCAGGCTTAACACTGACTTGATGGCACTTTTGCAGGGCCTGCATGACAGGTTTGGGGGCCTCAGACACCACCGGCAGATCGAACAAAGCCAGGCCATGATGCCCAAACAACTCCCTGTAGCACTTGCGAATAACATTCATCCCTAGGACGCCAGGAACCTGCGAAGACAGACCACCAGGAGGGTCCTTGACCACCAAAATCCCACAGCCCGGCAACCTCTTACCACAAAGCTCCACGTCTAGCTCTAGGTAGCCAATGTAGGGGATAGCCAGTCCATTGGCTGCTCTGAGCTGCAGCCAGTGACAAGATTTGAGCCGTTCTTGGCCCCATGGCTCAAAGTGCTGGCGAAAAAGAGACTCTGTGATGGTTGACACCATAGACCCTGTATCTACCAGGCAAGAAACAGCATTCCCCCCCATGCTCACACCTAAATGGGGACAAGATGACATGAGCTTGGACACTTCCACGTCACCTACACACTCTGAGCCTGTAACTGCCCCGCCCGAACTGTGACTCTGCAGCTCGGCGGGCACTAGTTTTCCGGCACCTGGGCAGGGTGAAACGGCCTGCTTGGCCGAGAGACCGGCAAAGGAGGCTGAGGACGGAAAGGGACACGGGCCCCATCACACTCCCTAGCGATATGACCTGGTTGCTGGCATCGCCTACAAATTATGGGACCACGAGAAGCTACTCGGCTATGCTGCTGAGGGCCCTGCAGACGGGAAATGCTCTGAGTCAGTTGATTCAACTGCTCTTGCTGTAACTTTAGCATTTCCCTCAACTCACGCAGCTCGGAGGCCGGTGGAGAACCCACACCTCCCTGGCTACTACCCTGAACCACACACTGAGCACCGAAGATAGAAGGGACAGAATGACTACGACCCCTAACACCCCCGGGTAAGCCCTCTCGTTCCCACCTGATCGCCTCACTCCTAACCTCCAGTAATGTAGCTGTAGGCTGCCGGCGCACGAACTGCTTCAGTTCACGACGAAGGGCCCCATCCAGCACATGCTCCACAAACTGGTCACGCAACAGAACCTCTGCATTGGGTATGCCACTGGGTGCACGCTGCCTCACAGATGTCATGAGACCCATCAACACAAGTGAAAACTCTAACAGAGTCTCTCCCTCCTGCTGCCGTCGAGAGAAAAAGGCCTCTTGTAAAGCTACATAGGACTCTGCACAGCCATATAGCTCCTGTAACACCTCTATGATTTTAGCTGGATCTGCACGCTCTCCACTGGGGCGATACTTAATCTCCTCACGTGCCTCCCCCTCTAGATGGTCAAATAAGAAGAAAGCCTGATCGGATGCAGACAGGTGGCGTGCTCTCATACAGGCTTGCACCTCCTCCAGCCACTCAGCTAACCCTATCCCTGACTTTCCCCTAAATGTGGGACATTTTCTGTCTCGGGGCACAAAAATCAGTCGCTCCGTTAAAGGAGCACTGGCAGTAGAAGAAGCAGTGGGTGTAAGAGAAATTGAGGGCGCTGTACTAGGGCCAGGCACGGCCGCAACCTGTTCCTGTCTCAGCCTCTCATTATCCGCTCTTAGCTGAGCGACTACGTCCCTCAGCTCCTGCAGCTCTGCCTCCATTACTAAAACTGTACCAGCTAAGGCTTTCCTACCGTGAAGAGGAGACCAGGGGAAAGGGAAGGCGGGTAGGCTCCTCACAGGACCAGGATCAGATACAAGAAACCAACTGCTGCTTTGCTTCGGAAAGAAAAAAAACACAGGTCAGACACTGACACTTAATAGTAACACTGCCACAGGTTTTCCCATTCAAAGGAGGGAAAAGAGAAAAGAAAAAAAATAAACAAGAAAACCAGAACATGCGTCTCTGCTCTCAAATTGCAAACCCTGCCAACAACGCCAGATTGTGGCGAGTGAGAGGGTTGTGCTTTGGGCAGCACTTTGATTAAGAATGAATTTTCACGCCAAACAACGCCACCCTGGGGGTTTCACCCAGGGACCCCTTTTTTAAAGGACTGGTTTTAAAACCAGAAAAGGCACTCAGGTCCGTTTTGCAATTGAGACAGACAGCATTTCTGGTTACAAAACAAGTATTTATTAATTGTAATTCAACATTTTTTTTAAAACTCCAATGTTAAAAAGTCACTCACTGGGGCAAAAAGGGGAGCCCCTCAGGGCTGAGACTTACTGGGCAAATGGGTCCAAAACAAAGGGAGATCCCAGGAACACCACACGTGAAGTAAATGAAAGTGAAACAAAATCAACCCAAACAAAAGTGCTAACACAAGGAGGGACACCGCCACCAGGACACCAATCCGCCACCCTAGACTCAGCACCTGAAGGGGGGGGGGACAGCAAGGGAGAAATGAAAGAAAGTTAGATACAACTCATCACCAAACGCACATAAGAAATCAAGAAATTAACTATACAAGATCTCTAAGAACACAATAGCAAATCAAATAAAATTAACATAATCTATATTAGCACAAATGAAATTTACCTGCAACCAAAATAAACGTAAAGCCAACATAAGAGTCACAATTACAGGTTGCAGTGGAAACAATAATTACAAAAGAAACAAATGCCATAAAGAGCACTAATCATACAGAAAATGAAATAACTAACACACACACACACACACACACTAAGATGCGGCAGGCCCGACAATAAACCGCAACACGACCTGGACAAAGGAGCCGGGCTAGCGCTTAGCCAGCTGTAGTGAGCAGCCGGGAGCCAGGCAGACAGCGCTGGAATATCTTACAAATAGTCTGTAGGCGAGCAGTGGGCAGCGCCGTAATAACAAGGAGACGGAGCACGGCGAAGCCAAGCAGCAGCAATGCGAAGAAACAGTCAAGCCACAGCAAAGCAAAGCAGCAGTGACTTCCCTGCAGACGGGTTAGCGGTTGCTGCTACACAGGTATCTTTTACCCTACAATAAAATAACAAATATTAGCAACTTACTAGTGGCTGGAGGAGGAAGCTAAAGTCACTGCTACATACCGGTCAGGCAATCCCGATCGGCGCGGAGCGGAGCGGAAGCTCGGCTACCTGTGGGCGACCAACAGTGGACAGCGAGCAGCACACAGCGAGCGGTGCGCAGCAAACAGCGAGCAGCCTGCAGCTAGCGGTTGGCAGCGTGCAGCCAGCAGCAACCCCCAAGCGAGCCTCTGAAATAACATAACCAGAATAAGCGACTGGATGGACAGCATGATAAAAGACTGCAGTCGCCGCCGCCAGCCTACCTGCCACCAAATGAATGCGGAAGTGGAGGGCGTCAGGAAGTGACGTGACCCAGGATCCGTCAGGCAAGAGGACAACCAGGTGCCTTCTGCCTGCCTTTTATAAGGTGCTCCCTCACAGCCATTGGCTGGGAAGAGCCACCCAGCTAAAATCCACCACACAACTTCATACTGCTACAATCTCCCCCCACCAATTGAGTCGTCGTCCCGACGATGAACTAACCAGCAACAAACCAAGAAACAATTAACTCCAAGGCCTAAATAAAGCGGCTACCCCGTTAGACACTGAGCCAGGAAGATTTACAACTCTTTGTGCCATCCCGCCTGCGGACCGTGGGAGACGATGGGCATTGGAATGTTGACCTGCAGTAGACCTAGTTGTCCGTCGTGCAGCCACTTCCTCAACAACGGGGAGAGGTGGCCCAATCCCCACGGGAGCAGGATTTACTGATAAAGGTGGCACAGAGGGAGCTGGGTCAGACTGTGGAAGCAGCAACCGGGGTGTGGTTTGAGCCACAGCCACGGCTTGGTGGGGAGTAGCCAGAGGCTGCTCTGGCCTCAGGAACAAATCGCCATCCCATGACAGCTCATCCTCCGACTGAGGCTGCTCAGCAGGAGGAGAAGAGATAGCGTTACTACCTGGAGGGTCGACCCCCACCACAGCCTTCAGCAGAGTACGATGGACTTGCCTGGCTCTGGTTGGATCATCCCTAGGGGCAATGGTGTAGACTGGCCCCCCTTCCTTTGGTGCCCTCAAGACACGATACACAACCGAGGCCCACTGGTCCTGGATCTTATGACGCCCCCGTACACTAAAATCTCGCAACCACACCAACTGGCCCTCCTTTAAGGGAACATCACGGACATATTGGTCATTGTTCTGCTTACGGCGTTCTGCAGCAGCCTTCAACCTGTCCCGAGCTCCCTCGAAAGCCATCTGCAGGCGAGTTTGATGCTCCTGGAGCCACTCGTGGACACTGCCACCAACAGGATCTTGGACGCGGCCTAACAGAAAATCGACTGGGAGTCTAGGCTCTTGGCCAAACATCAACAAAAAGGGAGACTCACCGGTGGCTTGATGTGGGGTGGTGTTATAGGCATACAAGACTTGAGGCAGACAGGAACTCCAGTCGTGCTTTCGTGACACCGGCAATGTACGCAACAGGTTGTGAAGCGTTCTGTTGAACCGCTCACATTGCCCATTCCCTGACGGATGGTATGGAGTGGTACGAGACTTCTCTATGCCATACAAAACACAAAGCTGCTGAATGAGGGAGCTCTCAAAGCTCCGTCCCTGGTCTGAATGTATCCGGGCTGGGACACCGAATTTTGAGAACCACTCAACAACCAAGGCTCGAGCTACAGTGGTGGCACGTTGATCCCGGGTAGGAACAGCCAACGTGTACTTACTAAAGACGTCAGTCATGACAATGACGTCTTCCATGCCATTACGGCTGGGCTCCAAAAGGGTGAAATCAATGGCAAGGATCTCGTTAGGCCGAGAAGCCAACAAATGCCCCATGAAGGTCCGAGCAGTCGGTTGACTCTCCTTGGCAACCTGGCACCTCTCACATGCCTGGCACCACTGTGCCACCTCAGCCGACATACCTGGCCAGTAACACCGCTGCCGTAGGAGCTCTAAGGTCCTCTCGACCCCCTGATGGCCATGCCCCTGGTGAACTTCAGTCAGCACATCTGCTTTTAAAGCAGCAGGTAACAACAACTGCAACACAACCTCCGCCCCATCTGGCCGGAAAACCTGGCGATACAAAACACTATTTTGCTCCACCAACCGATCCCACTGCCGAAGCAACACCAAGGCTGAGTAAGACATGTTCTTACGCTCCTCTTTATTGGGAGGGTGTTTACGCCTCCAGAAAACCAGAACTTCCTGGATCACTGGGTCGGTGTGCTGGAGCGTGACAATGTCAGATGGAGGATGATGGGGCAAGGCTGCAACCACTGCTTGTGTTGCACCCACCTTTTCCACCTGCAGGGCTTGCTGCAAAGGCTTAGGGAGCAGTGTGCCACGGACCATGGTCTGCATGTCCTGTGGCTCAGTGGGATGCTGGCGAGAGAGAGCATCCGCGTTCTTATTGCTTCGGCCCGAGCGGTACTTGAGTTCGAAATCAAAGGACGCTAGTTGGGCTGCCCAACGTTGCTCGGTGGCCCCAAGCCTAGCGGACGACAGGTGACTCAAGGGGTTGTTGTCGGTGTAGACGACACATTTGTGGCCCAGCAGATACTCCCGGAACTTTTCGGTCATTGCCCACTTGAGCGCTAAAAACTCCAACTTCATGGAGCTATAGTTTTGCATATTGCGCTCAGTGGGCCTCAAACCACGGCTCGCATAGGCTATGGGCCTTACCTTACCACCCTGCTCCTGTGATAACACAGCCCCAAGACCTCCATAGCTGGCATCCACTTCCAAAATGAATGGGAGCGTGAAGTCAGCATAAGCCAGCACAGGTGCCGAGGTCAGCCTAGCTTTCAATGCCTCAAAGCTACTATGACACTCCTCTGTCCAGCGACCAGAGACTATCTGAGCGGCCCGCTTGGATTTGGGACCTGTCAGTTCTGCCACCAGCTTATGCAGGGGTGCAGCCAGCTTTGCAAAACCCTCTACAAAGCGGCGGTAGTAGCTGGCAAAGCCAAGGAAAGAGCGCAGCTCAGATGGAGTGGCAGGGGGTGGCCAGCTGGAGACAGCCTCGATCTTACTGGGGTCAGTGGAAACACCTTTGTCCGAAATGACATGGCCCAAATAACGGACTTCATGCTGGAAGAAGGCACACTTACTGAGTTTCACCTTTAGCCCTTCACACTGCAAACGCCCCAGCACCACACCCAACCTCTCCAGATGTTGCTCAATGGTAGAGGAGAAAACCACGATGTCATCAAGATAGAGCAGCAGGGATTGGCACTGCTGGTCACCAAAAATCCGCTGCATCAACCTCTGGAAGGTGCTGGGAGCGTTGCAAAGCCCAAAGGGCATGCGGTTCCACTCAAAAAGACCAAAAGGGGTACAGAAGGCGGTCTTGGGACGATCACACTCTGCCACAGGGACCTGATTATATCCACTGGCCAGGTCCATGGTGGAAAACCAACGAGCCCCGGTCAAGGCATCCAAAGACTCATCTATACGGGGTAACGGAAAAGCATCCTTCCTGGTCTTCCTATTAAGGAGCCTGTAGTCAACACACATACGAAGAGTGCCATCCTTCTTTTTAACCAAAACAATTGGAGAGGCATAGGGACTGCTGCTCTCTCTAATGACCTGAGCACTGAGCAGCTGGTTGATATGGTCTTTAACGACCTCATATTCCGATGGAGAAATGCGCCGATAGCGTTGCTTCACCGGGACGTCATCTAAGAGAGGGATCTCATGGGAAATCAGGTCAGTACAACCGAGGTCCCCGTCATGGGCTGAAAAGATGGAACTGTACTGACCAAGAAGAGCCCTCACTTTATCCTGTGCTTCCACAGGCAAATGACCCAACTCCATGGCTGCTATCGGATCCTGCTCTGGCGGGGAAACAGACTGAGAAGCCACTGTAGCCACCATGGGTGGCACCTCAGTAACACCAGCAGGTAAGCTTACGACCCGTACCTCGTCTAAGGTCCCGACAACAGCATGGGGATAAAGCAACACATCTGAAGAGCCTACATTCACAATGGGAATGTAGGCTGTGCCCCGTACCACTGGCACCAGGGCAGAAGCAGCAAGCAGTCCAGCTGGCAGGCCAGAGTCTAATGGCTCAAACAATACAGTGCTGCCGGAGTACTGCTCCGAGCAGGTGGTCACAACAATTTTCATCACACCACCTGGGATACGACAAGCCCTTTTTCCACGAACCTTGACCTTCCCTGCACTCTGATCAGGCTTAACACTGACTTGATGGCACTTTTGCAGGGCCTGCATGACAGGTTTGGGGGCCTCAGACACCACCGGCAGATCGAACAAAGCCAGGCCATGATGCCCAAACAACTCCCTGTAGCACTTGCGAATAACATTCATCCCTAGGACGCCAGGAACCTGCGAAGACAGACCACCAGGAGGGTCCTTGACCACCAAAATCCCACAGCCCGGCAACCTCTTACCACAAAGCTCCACGTCTAGCTCTAGGTAGCCAATGTAGGGGATAGCCAGTCCATTGGCTGCTCTGAGCTGCAGCCAGTGACAAGATTTGAGCCGTTCTTGGCCCCATGGCTCAAAGTGCTGGCGAAAAAGAGACTCTGTGATGGTTGACACCATAGACCCTGTATCTACCAGGCAAGAAACAGCATTCCCCCCCATGCTCACACCTAAATGGGGACAAGATGACATGAGCTTGGACACTTCCACGTCACCTACACACTCTGAGCCTGTAACTGCCCCGCCCGAACTGTGACTCTGCAGCTCGGCGGGCACTAGTTTTCCGGCACCTGGGCAGGGTGAAACGGCCTGCTTGGCCGAGAGACCGGCAAAGGAGGCTGAGGACGGAAAGGGACACGGGCCCCATCACACTCCCTAGCGATATGACCTGGTTGCTGGCATCGCCTACAAATTATGGGACCACGAGAAGCTACTCGGCTATGCTGCTGAGGGCCCTGCAGACGGGAAATGCTCTGAGTCAGTTGATTCAACTGCTCTTGCTGTAACTTTAGCATTTCCCTCAACTCACGCAGCTCGGAGGCCGGTGGAGAACCCACACCTCCCTGGCTACTACCCTGAACCACACACTGAGCACCGAAGATAGAAGGGACAGAATGACTACGACCCCTAACACCCCCGGGTAAGCCCTCTCGTTCCCACCTGATCGCCTCACTCCTAACCTCCAGTAATGTAGCTGTAGGCTGCCGGCGCACGAACTGCTTCAGTTCACGACGAAGGGCCCCATCCAGCACATGCTCCACAAACTGGTCACGCAACAGAACCTCTGCATTGGGTATGCCACTGGGTGCACGCTGCCTCACAGATGTCATGAGACCCATCAACACAAGTGAAAACTCTAACAGAGTCTCTCCCTCCTGCTGCCGTCGAGAGAAAAAGGCCTCTTGTAAAGCTACATAGGACTCTGCACAGCCATATAGCTCCTGTAACACCTCTATGATTTTAGCTGGATCTGCACGCTCTCCACTGGGGCGATACTTAATCTCCTCACGTGCCTCCCCCTCTAGATGGTCAAATAAGAAGAAAGCCTGATCGGATGCAGACAGGTGGCGTGCTCTCATACAGGCTTGCACCTCCTCCAGCCACTCAGCTAACCCTATCCCTGACTTTCCCCTAAATGTGGGACATTTTCTGTCTCGGGGCACAAAAATCAGTCGCTCCGTTAAAGGAGCACTGGCAGTAGAAGAAGCAGTGGGTGTAAGAGAAATTGAGGGCGCTGTACTAGGGCCAGGCACGGCCGCAACCTGTTCCTGTCTCAGCCTCTCATTATCCGCTCTTAGCTGAGCGACTACGTCCCTCAGCTCCTGCAGCTCTGCCTCCATTACTAAAACTGTACCAGCTAAGGCTTTCCTACCGTGAAGAGGAGACCAGGGGAAAGGGAAGGCGGGTAGGCTCCTCACAGGACCAGGATCAGATACAAGAAACCAACTGCTGCTTTGCTTCGGAAAGAAAAAAAACACAGGTCAGACACTGACACTTAATAGTAACACTGCCACAGGTTTTCCCATTCAAAGGAGGGAAAAGAGAAAAGAAAAAAAATAAACAAGAAAACCAGAACATGCGTCTCTGCTCTCAAATTGCAAACCCTGCCAACAACGCCAGATTGTGGCGAGTGAGAGGGTTGTGCTTTGGGCAGCACTTTGATTAAGAATGAATTTTCACGCCAAACAACGCCACCCTGGGGGTTTCACCCAGGGACCCCTTTTTTAAAGGACTGGTTTTAAAACCAGAAAAGGCACTCAGGTCCGTTTTGCAATTGAGACAGACAGCATTTCTGGTTACAAAACAAGTATTTATTAATTGTAATTCAACATTTTTTTTAAAACTCCAATGTTAAAAAGTCACTCACTGGGGCAAAAAGGGGAGCCCCTCAGGGCTGAGACTTACTGGGCAAATGGGTCCAAAACAAAGGGAGATCCCAGGAACACCACACGTGAAGTAAATGAAAGTGAAACAAAATCAACCCAAACAAAAGTGCTAACACAAGGAGGGACACCGCCACCAGGACACCAATCCGCCACCCTAGACTCAGCACCTGAAGGGGGGGGGGACAGCAAGGGAGAAATGAAAGAAAGTTAGATACAACTCATCACCAAACGCACATAAGAAATCAAGAAATTAACTATACAAGATCTCTAAGAACACAATAGCAAATCAAATAAAATTAACATAATCTATATTAGCACAAATGAAATTTACCTGCAACCAAAATAAACGTAAAGCCAACATAAGAGTCACAATTACAGGTTGCAGTGGAAACAATAATTACAAAAGAAACAAATGCCATAAAGAGCACTAATCATACAGAAAATGAAATAACTAACACACACACACACACACACACACTAATGCGGCAGGCCCGACAATAAACCGCAACACGACCTGGACAAAGGAGCCGGGCTAGCGCTTAGCCAGCTGTAGTGAGCAGCCGGGAGCCAGGCAGACAGCGCTGGAATATCTTACAAATAGTCTGTAGGCGAGCAGTGGGCAGCGCCGTAATAACAAGGAGACGGAGCACGGCGAAGCCAAGCAGCAGCAATGCGAAGAAACAGTCAAGCCACAGCAAAGCAAAGCAGCAGTGACTTCCCTGCAGACGGGTTAGCGGTTGCTGCTACACAGGTATCTTTTACCCTACAATAAAATAACAAATATTAGCAACTTACTAGTGGCTGGAGGAGGAAGCTAAAGTCACTGCTACATACCGGTCAGGCAATCCCGATCGGCGCGGAGCGGAGCGGAAGCTCGGCTACCTGTGGGCGACCAACAGTGGACAGCGAGCAGCACACAGCGAGCGGTGCGCAGCAAACAGCGAGCAGCCTGCAGCTAGCGGTTGGCAGCGTGCAGCCAGCAGCAACCCCCAAGCGAGCCTCTGAAATAACATAACCAGAATAAGCGACTGGATGGACAGCATGATAAAAGACTGCAGTCGCCGCCGCCAGCCTACCTGCCACCAAATGAATGCGGAAGTGGAGGGCGTCAGGAAGTGACGTGACCCAGGATCCGTCAGGCAAGAGGACAACCAGGTGCCTTCTGCCTGCCTTTTATAAGGTGCTCCCTCACAGCCATTGGCTGGGAAGAGCCACCCAGCTAAAATCCACCACACAACTTCATACTGCTACATTAACACATTTATTTTAGCTTAACACTTGATATTTGGTCGGATAAATAAGTTGCCACTCAATAACTTTGTTTTAAGCAACCACTTGTTGCCAGCAAACGTGAACGTAATTAACAGCTTGTCTCAACCAAGTCAATGACAATTCATTCGCTTCACACCCCATGATATGTTAACACGACTTCATACAGTGATTACCATCCCGTAGAAGTAAATATATTCGGTTCTTACCTTATTTAAGCCGTATAATCCACACAGGGTCTTTGCCGTTTTCTCCTATTACCAACCGACGTGAGTGAAAAAGGCATCCAAACCGGATGTTGTGATTAACTCAGCCAGGAGTGAATGTAACTCAGTCACAGGTGTTCATATTCAACTCGCTTGATTGACAACGCTCGCAGAGCTATTTGATCACTACAAGTGTTGAAACCAGTAGGCAATTTGAGGGGGGATGCCGCCCCCCTTGCAGAGGTGTATAAAGTACTTGAAAAAAATAACTAATTAAAATTACAAGTACCATAACTGAAAATGACTTTGGTAAAAGTTAGTCACCCATAAGAAAATTACTTGAGTAAAAGTCTTAAAGTAGCTCACATTAAATGTACTTAAGTATCAAAAGTATCTTGTGAAAAAATATACTCAAGTATCAAAAGTACAAGTACAAGTAAAGTACAAAGTATTTTTATAGTATGCATAAAAAGAAGCAAAACAACCAAAAATAGTTCTCCCCTTGTTCTCTTTATTTCACTTTCAGGTGAATGAAATAGATGTGGTATGATAAAACAAAAACAAAAAAACCACCTGAGCAAACATGTAGAGTGAGTGAATCAAGTGTCTCGTGTCTTCCTGAGAACACAACTATACATAAAGTGTCTGTCTGCCTAAGAACATAAAAAAATGCCTCCTATCTGCCTCAGAGAACACAACTAAATAAGGTGCCTTGTGTCTAGTTAAGAATACAACTTAAAAAATACATTCTCATTACACACAGCACCATCACTGGAGACTGGTTGCACATCACTTTTCTGAACAAGTGTCTTGCACAAACTGTATTGCAAAATTAAACTTAAGGACCACTTTTCCACTTTTAAACTATGTTGGGGGAATCCTCATGGGCTGAGGCATACTCACACCACACACACAAACTTTCTGGTTCTGGTTCAAGTGGTGATAGAGAAGTTGGATCTCGCGGTTCATCCTCAGCAGAAGTTGATTTTCAAAAGTGTTCGCAGCTAGCCATGCTCTTTTTGGGCTGAAGATGAGACCTGCTATGCTGAACAGTCTTTCACAGGCTGCAGAAGCAGGCAGAGGTGTGTTGAATTTGACAGACAACTTGAGAACCACAGGAAATGTCTTCAGTATCTTGATGTTGTCTGTTGAGTAGGTCGGGTACGAATCAAGCTGCTTGGTGGCGCTTTGTGTTTCGTGGGATCTTTTCAGGGCATGGAAGAAATCTCCCTCATCAGATGAGCCGGATCCAACATCTGCTGAAATGGAAGAATCCTCCAACTGCTCCCTGATGTAGTCCAACCCTGAAACACAGGGAGGGTGAAACTAGCATTAGTACAGCCAGGGTATGTGCACATTTTTATAGGACAAATTTAATTACATTTATGACATTTTCCATAACTCTAAGGGAAAAAAATTAAATTACATTGACAAACAATACTATCAGAAACAAAAGGCCAAAATTAGCAAAAAATAAATAAAATAATAGAAAAAAAGTTGAGACAAATTGTGAAAATAGCAGATCTACAAGCTCGCAACACGAGGCAGTGTGACCTTGCAGATTGGCTACTTTCACAATTTCTGTATCTGCCAAATTCAGGGAATAAACAAGGAAAGAAACACAAATTTAATGTCTTGACTAACAATTCCAGACATCTTGAGATATTTTCAGGCCCCGAACTTCAAAAACTAAATTTACAGTACCCTGATTACAGCTGAAATACTATCAACCTAATTCGAAATTAGACTGATGTATGAAATGAATAATAAAATAACAAATGTAGTAAGTGTACATTAAATTTGTAATTTAATGTATATTTGCTACATTTCCTTTATTTTAAAGATCTTCATGTTGTCTTACCAATTCTCAGTGTAGCATCATCTTTGATCCAGGCCGTTCTGAACTTTGGGATGAGAATCGCTGCAGCAATCAATTCAGGGTCTCTTAACATCTCGCCAAAACGGTTCTGGATGCCCACTTGAATGGCTTCAACCAACGGCTTGCAGTGCCTCAGTTCAATCTTTATTTTTTCCAGTTTGCTGCTCAGCAGGGAAATCGTCGGAAGAAGCCATCCCATCTGGACTTCCGCTTCTCCTTGGAGGATGTTGATGGACTGGGCGACAGGGCTCATGGTGGTGTAGTACTCTTTGAGGAAAGTGAGCTCAACTGGATGGAACCGGTTAGGGAGAAAACAAACCACTGTTTTACAATTATGCATGAATATTGTACCCAAAAATCAGTAACCTAGAAAACATACAAAGCAAGGTTTTACAGTACATTGTGTATGAACCAGTTCTTGTCTACAGCTCCTTATAATGGTTTAGTTTACTTGAGAGATTGAATATTTTTATAACCACTAGAGTGCAGTAGTAGGTAGGTTGGTGAAAGCTAGATAGTGTATGTTCAACATATTACTGCATTCTAGTGGTGGTAAAAATATTTAATAGCTCCGGTAAACTAAACCACTAGGAAGGCGAACATAGTATGAAATGAGGACTTTAATGGAGCATAGCACTTTCACCTCAGGGATCATTTCTAAAGGGGTCGAGTGGTTTTTAAACGAGTCTCATTTAAATATGATACAAGTCAGGGACATTCACAGAAGCCATGGCAGGCAAAAAATAAATAAATAAATAAAAAATAAATAATTCCAACTTACATTGGAACCTTCAATTCTGCACAGATCTCTCTTAAAGCTGGCTCTCCCCTCTCTCTCAGAATCTTGAGTAGCCTTTCCACAGCCATAAACAGCGAGTTCCACCTGGTGGCATTTGGTCGTAGCAGCTGGAGGGAGCAGGCATCTTCCACAGCTTCAGCTGCTTGGCAGGATCTTCCACACTTATTCCACAGCCCATGACACTTGCTGAATGCTGAGTGATGCAGTTTTTTCATAGGTGTGATTGACAAAGGACAAAAAAGCAGGAAAATATACTGACGTTTAGCATTTACTCCTGATTACTGTTTGCATGCCGATGAGGCAGGGCGAGTAATGTTCTCCTCATTTCCGTAGTTAACCGTTCCTGCTTCAGCAGAGACTTTGGTTTGCCTCCAGGGTCGAAGTTGATGCTAACTTCGGGGCTAACCGTAACCTAGCCGAGCTCCCTTTACCCAGCAGCTGGGAAGCAAGACACGGGAACTTTCCTGGGTCCTGAGGAGCTGCAGCATTTACTCAGAGACAAACAGAAACCTAAACTGTACATTTACTACTACTAGACAACTTTACTGTTAATTTCTTCTCTTCTCCATCACCCACACCTGTCAGCTCTGAGCTCAGCCACCGTCTCTCTGTCTCCGGCTTCACCACTCGCTACGCTCTTAAAAGGAGCCACGCTGCTCTTAAAACACCATGTTTCCATCCAAGCATGTTTATGTGGCATTTCTAACATTGGAGTAGAATTCCCTTGATCGTGGAATCTGACGATTATGCAAAATGATCGCGGTCAGCTCAAATAATCACTATCAGGCGATTATGTAATAATTGTGACAGGCTTGGAGGCAGTATTTTCTAACCATGTCGGGGGAGTTATTCTTATGCGTTTTAGAATAATGTCACTTGCCAGGTCATGTAAGGGGTAGACTACAGAATTTATTATACCTGTCAAAACAAAAATAGGAACTCCACTATGTCTGTCTTTACATTTATTTTGTCCCGTTGTCGGCTTCAGCTAAGAAAGAAATAGTTCGCCCCACACGTCCAAAATTCTTAGAAAACATCAGATAACCTTCCGCCATGATTGCAGGCTCTTTAGTGGAGCTCTGCTTTTTTAGTGGTCATTATGACCCATGCCCCCCCCCAAAAAAGCGGATTTACATGATTTACGAGAGCCTCATTTTCAGGTTGGAAAAGCCGGATTTCCAGATTTATCCGGAAGAGTCACACCCCTGTTTTTGTATCCATCGTTGGCTGTAGACACAAGTTGAGGAGATGAAAAGCACATCATTGATGTTGTGGAAGCTCGAACTCAAAGCCATCATTCTCATCTAGGATCAAAGTCACCAAAACATCAAAGGTGTGGGAACCTCTTAGTTGTCTGCAAGCTAGGGCTGCTGATTGTCTAGTTAGGTCTGTAGGGTTGACCCAGTGGGCAGTCACACCAAGGAAGCTCCTTCTCCTAACTGACCAGCAGTCTGTAGTGGTGGCGATGTGGTCCACTTTACTCATCTCCTCAGTTACCACGCTTTTCATAGTCTTTGCTAAATCTTCAATCCTTGATCGCAGGGTGACCCGTGTTATGACTTTGACAGTAGGAAGGAGATCTGCGAGAAGCTCTCTGAAGGCTTCATTTTCAACAGTTGACAATGGCTGGAGCCCATTGACAACATACTTAACAATGGCCCTGTCAACTGCACTCTGAGACATGGATCAGGTATCCAGCAAGGTGGTCTGTTTGAGGGTGGAGGTCCCAGCTTCCGAAGTCCTCTTTCTTTTCTGTGAAGTCAGCTGCTCATGTTTTTTCAGATGGTGTGGATGTGCTCTCTACATGAAAAATACATGAATAAAATGAATAATATTACTAGTTTAAATGATACTCAAGACATTATTCAACAGTTACCACAATGACAGGTCTGGATTGTTCTAACCACTTTCACCCTGGTGTCCCAATTGTGGACATGTCCAATTGATAAAAATGTTGGTCAACTGTCAACTATATTTTATCTTTCAAAAATGCCAAATTGTTTAAAAAATAGCAGATCTACAAGCTAAAACATCATGCAGCACACTGAGCTTGGACATCTGCTTCCCCCCTTTTTTCTTTGTGGTTAACATAAATGCAGTTTTGGTTCCAACTTTTGCAGATGTGCTCTGTATCTGGTAGTTATTATATGCACATACATGGTCAAGGAATGAAAAATAATTATTTACAACATTTTACTAAAGAAATCATGACTGTCATCAACACAGCTAGTGTGTTAAAAACCACAGTATTTTATCAAAACATCAAACCTCCGATCAAGGAATGAAAAATAATTATTTACAATATTTTACAAAAGAAATCATGAATGTCATCATCCAGCTAGTGTGTTCCACCGAGGGTGATGTTCTCTTCCACACAGTGGGCGAGACAATGAGGAGCACTGCTCTTCCTTCCAGTCTTATTATACGGGTGCTCCCTCGCTGAGGCCTTTGTGGGCCGCCCTGATATTAAGGCCCTTCTCCCACCCAGCCTCGCCTTTCTGCGGGCTACAGCTGTGGGCTGGACCCCAATTTGGGTTGTTGTCTGAAGGTGTCCCTTTGGTCTTTGGTACTGGCTCGTCTTGATGACTGGGCCCTTAGCAAAAGTTGAAAGAGCCGACTGCAGGGAACTGTCAGTTTTTAATTTATTGAAGCTGGAGATGAAGGATGTAATGGGTGCTGAAAAGCTGGGGTCATCTCTCAGCTTCTTTTTGAGGCAATCGAAAACCTGCATCAGCTCCTCCTCCAGTCCAGATGTTCCTTGAAGTAGCATGAAAAAACACTGCATCTGAGGAAAGACTTCCCATTACAAGGTGTGTACAGTACAAGGTGTTTATAGTATTACTAAAAATTCATGGTTATAGCCTACTTTTAATGTAGTCTGAAAAAGTACTATTGAATTTAACGGACAGTTTATGTAGGCTACCTTGTATCCTGACATGTTTTGATAGCCTCTTCCTGCTATCTTCCTCATGTGTGTGAAATGTCATGTGATTCATCAGTGGATTTTATTGTTAAGACAACTAAGCTTCAATATATTACCTGACAATAAATCACCTTACGGATCACATCGTATCAACAGCATTGTCTGTTCTAAGAATGTTTTAATAGTACTTTTAATGTACTCTGGAAGTGCAACCATGCTTGATTGTCTTTACCTGAGTCAGTCTCAACAGGAGCCAGTCCACAATCCAGTGGTTCTTCAGTGTCAGTGCTGACTACAGATGGTTAGACAGAGACAGACAGATAACTGTAAACAAAGGAAAACTCATTCCCATGTAACACCATGTATGATACTGTAGTGGCAAATGAGAAACTGGGTCATGATCATGCATATGATTAGATTTTGGAATATCCCTTGCAGTCCCAACTGTGCTCTAATTGAGCTTGAGGCTGATAAAAGACCAATGTTTGATGCACCATTTAAATGAGCAACAGGTGCTGCCACAGTTCACCCAAGGCCACAGAAGGGGCCTGAGTAAGACATATGTAGGTTCTTTAGAGCACATCCAAGAACGAGAATAATAAGTGACAAACCCAGGATGATCATAAAGGTAAAAGGATGGTCCATAGGGGCGTGGGGACCCTGGACCACGGGTATAAAATGGGGAGAATCGGCGAGAGATCTCAGTTGCCCCGGGGTAGCTCACGGATGTATATTTTCTGTTTTTGGAAATAAACACCTTTTGGACTGAGGACCTGCTGCTTTGCCTTTGATTTTTTGGACTTCAACCTTGAGCGGATTTTCAGAGTCAGATAGTGCATTAATTGGAAAGATAAGAAAAGTAGTCTCCCACTACATTTTGGCGACGCTAGCCGCGGAGGAGTGACCGGCACACAGCCTGCGGCAAAGGGACTGGGCGGGAAAGGACGGCGGAACTCAGGCGCGCCCCACATCCACCATTAAGGTGAGACAAATTTATTATTATTATTATTTTACATGAGTAATGCTGTCCGCTCCTTCCCAGCAAGTCTCAGGTATTTTGCTAAAACCTCTCCAAAAGAACCTAAAACTGATAAAAATTAAAATTAAAATAAATTAAAAAAATATATAAAATTAAATTAAATAAAATTTTAAACTGTAAAAATAATAACCTGAATTGAGGTATTTAAATGGCGTGACAGCAGTCTTCAGGTCAAAATCGTGAGTATGTGTGATTAATGATTATATATGTATGTTTAAGTCATATTATGTAAATGTATGATTTAGTCAAGTCAATTCATGCGTGCATGTGAATTATGTCTGAATATTAATGTTCATGCATAGCCTGTCCTAATCAAATTTTAATGGTAAAACAAAAATATGCATGAAGAAAGATGGATAAATGTGAAAGGATGCTTTTTAACATGTTAATTTGCATGTGGATTTGTATGTGTTTGAGTTTATGAAGTGGAATAATATGGTATTTTGTAAAATATGCGGCAGTACCAAGAATGATGACACAAGAAAATAGTACTAATCCATTATCTGTTGAAACAAATAATTCTAGCTGTGAAGAGTAAGGAGGAGGGACAGATCAGCTGAGGATAAAATGCGTGTTAATGTCTGAACAAGTTGTTATCGTTGTCTAAGTGTCTAATCAGTTGTTATCGTTGTTTAAAGAGTCTGAATAAGTCGTTAAATAAGTTGTTGTTGTGGTTTGAGATTTAAACAATAGCTCGTTGCGACCCGGGTGAAGGGTCAAGAGAACTGGCGGTCTTACGTATAATCACCGTGCCCTCTCCGGGGTGATTTAGATGCGGGAAGTTCTGTATGGCAGGGAAGCCAGGTCATCGTGCCCTCTCTGGGATGACTAAAATAAGATAAAAGGATCCAGAGACAGCGCCTAAGTAAGAGGGCTGTGACATAGTAGTGAAACAGCTGTAGAGTAGAAGAAAAAAAAAAGAAAATAGCATAAGGCCTTTGTAAATATATGTACAAAAAAAGCATGAAAGTTGAAATATGCATGAATATATGTCATAAAAATAAAAGAGGAGTATGAGTACTGTGTAAATAATAAAGAGAATAATTGAGGCAGAACAAGTTATAAGAAATAAAATTATATTAAGAAATAAATTATTAAGAAATATTAAGAAAATAAAAGCAGTAAAACGCAGTAAAGAAGAAATTAAGAAAACATTTTTTTGACAAAAATATGTAAATAATAAATAATATATAATATATAACAATAATATAATAATATTGAAATTGATTAAGAGAAAAAGAGATTAATAATTGGAGGGCCAGAAGAGGAGCAGTCTAATCTAAAAAGATAACAGCGGCAAGAAAGAAAAATAGAAGATAAAAGCAGCGTGGGGCCTGCTGTACCAGTTAGCGTCTAACAGAATGGGCATAACGCACAGTAAGCGGCCGACGGGATTGACACCAGTTGAACTAGTAATGTTGAGACACCCAACACAAAAGAGAAAAATCCAGGAGTGCATGAAAAAGTGGCACAGAGTATCCTCCGGAGCCACTAAGTGGCCGATAACAGGGACTTTTGACCTAAATTATTGTGGGCCCGAATAGAGGCTGAATTACTGAGAAAGACCTAAAAAATGATAAAAAAGCATCAAAATAAAAAGATGAATCACACTGAACAGAGAGATGTGCTGCAGTACTTCAAAATAGAAGGAACACAGAGGCTAATGGCAGTACAACAAAAAAGGGAGCAGAATAAAACAAAGCCCACTGCTCCGGTCTTAGAAGCACAAACACCGCCACCACCATACGTGTCTGGGGAGGAAATAAGACAGTTTCCACTGAGAGAAGTGGATGGGAGAATAGTGGGAAAACTTACAGTAGACTTGAGAGAGAAAACGGAACATCAGAAGCAGATAACACACACAAAAGCCAAAAGATTAGTGAAGACCTTGAAACTAGCCAACGCTCAGCACAGCACAAAAGAACACACAGTCAGGGTAGTATTTCAGAGGATTTAGACCACAGCCAAACCTCTGAGCATTTAGCAGAAAATTTAGACAGAGAAGGAAGCGACCATGACAGTGATGTGACTGATCTTGACCGTGACTTATCGCCAGCACCGTCCGAAACACAGACGGTGAAAAGCAGAGAGCAACAACAACATGGTACAGCACGTCACTCTACTCCAAC
This sequence comes from Pagrus major, assembly GCF_040436345.1. NCBI lineage: Eukaryota > Metazoa > Chordata > Actinopteri > Spariformes > Sparidae > Pagrus > Pagrus major. The sequence goes on from NC_133233.1 coordinate 1,494,883, forward strand.
ACAACATGCACTAGACCCTAAAGTGTTCGAGGAGTTCAGCAGGCTGATGGAGAAGCTGGAAGAAAGTCAAAAACCACATGCACACAGACTCCCCTGTGAAGACAGAAGGGGAGTGAGAGAATGGCTCAAGTACTCCCACCCAGGCGACAGACAGTTGCACAGAGGCCAAATTGAACCATGGGAAATGGAGTTTGGAATACAAAGATGCAGAGAAATAGAAGAAAAAATAGAAACTGGAAAGGCCACACGGGAGGAAAAGCAGTGGTACCATGAATGTAAAGCACAGACGGAAGCGCAAGAGCATTAAATCATAATCACTATCATGATGCTAAACCCTTTGGACACTATCGAACAAAAATATGGGAGGCATTACGAAACAAGTATCCATCTAAAATGGATCCATCCAAGCTGGAAAGGCAGACTTTGAAAGAAGGAGAAAATCCAACACAGTTTTTACATGAGTTTCAAAGAAAGTGGAAAGAAGAAACTGGAAGTGACTGGAACGCAAATGAAGCATCTAAAGCTCTGTTCAAGCTGTATGTGAAAATGCCATGCCAAAAGAAGTACAAAATAAACTAAACCAAGTAGTTGGCCTGATGAAAATGGACTGGCCTGTGTTTTCAGAACACATTGTACATTATGTGGATACATACAGAGCTGAAAAGTCAAGCCAAGAAGAACAGAGCAGAATGTTAGCTGGGAAGCTAACACAACTCCAGATTGGAGAACTGACCAAGAACATCAAGAAAGACAAAGATAAGGCTAAATACCAAGCATCAGTGACAACTACAGCATCACAAATCAAGCCTAATCCTGCACCTGAGGTAAAAGCTGAGCCAGCAATCACTCAGGCACCAATGTTTGCAGCAGCAGCGGCACCACCACAAACTCTGCAACAGCCCTCAGCTGTCCAGCAACCAAACTATGCAACAGCTCCAACAACAAAGCAACAAGCTCCTCCAATACACGTGCATTTTGACCAAGGAGGAAACGCCGGCTACCCGCCACAGGGTAGAGGAAGAGCAAATCAAAATGGAGGACCGCCACAAAGAGGAAGATGGAGAAGAGGACCTCCACAAATGCAATACCAACGTCAACAGCCTTCATATGGCCAACCAGCACAAAACACACAACGACAAAACAGCCAATGCTGGGGATGTGGACAATCTGGACACTTGCAGAGAAACTGCCCAACCAATCCCTGGATGGGACCCGCAGCACAATGGCAATAGGGATGCCCAGAGAAACCTGAAGGGGAAGTTATAACACCTGTTCTAACCATGCAACCACAAACTGAGCCCACCATATAGGTAACAATACAGAATCGTCAGCATAATTTTATGGTGGACACAGGAGCAACACACTCCTGTATTGGAAAAGAAGGAGCTGGGCTTCCCCTTTCATCAGCAAAAATTCGGACAGTTGGTTTCTCTGGGAGGACTTAAATAATACCAATGACAGAACCAGTTCCTATGAAAATTGCAGGAAGAACTGTTTATGCGCCACTACTCTACTCAGTTGACACACCCATCAATCTATTAGGAAGAGACATTTTGTGTACACTACAAGCAAGAATAATGTGCACACCGGATGGCTTACATTTCGATCTGCCAGAAGAAAATCTGCAGACATTAATGGCACCAGTGATGGAACAACATATGGTGACCAAAGAAGCACATGTATATTGGATGAAAATAACCTCACCAAACTCTTTTCTGCATCAAGAATGGGAAACATGGAAGCTATTTGTTACACACTATTATGAAGCAGCCCAAGAACCCACTCTTCCACTTCACTGTGCCATGATGTATGATGCTGATGGTGAACAAGAGGACTATGATGCATGTTGGAACGAACTGATTAATCACACCACGACAGTCATACAATATGAGGACATCATAATGGGACCTCAAGGAACAGCAGCAGCAGTCAGGCTCTCAGAAGATATGAAAGAGTGGTTTCAAGATCCTAACTCATCACCCCATGTGACATTGCTGGTGGTAGCTGGACATGAATCACATGAATTAGGACCAATGATAAAAGAAGCTCAACAAATCCAAGAATGGATTTCCACAGACAATCAATATATCCATACGTCACCAGATGGACATTTTCTGAGAATTTCATACAAAAAAGCTGACGAAGTGATTGCAGAAAAAGTGTTGTTGCCCACAGAAGAAAAGACACAATTGTTCTTGACCAAAGATCATGAAGACCTGTTGTCAGAAGTCCCGCCACAAGTATGGTCAGCACATAAAACTGATGTAGGTTTAGTGAAATCAGCAACCCCACAGCAATTTCAAATAAAAACAGACGTACGTTTACCATACCAAAAACAATATCCTCTCAGACAGGAAGCAATCAATGGCATAAAACCAACTATAGAAGGATTATTAGAGGCAGGAGTTCTAATAAAGACTAAAAGCCCGTGCAATACACCAATTTTTCCAATAAGGAAACTAAATTCCAACGACTATAGGTTGGTGCATGATCTAAGAGCAATAAACGCCATAGTAGGGGTGGGCGATATGGCAAAAATATCATATCACGATTTTTAAAAAATAAAATCACGATTTCGATTTTATCACGATCTTAAATCAAAAAAAGAAAAACATACAATTTAGGCCAAAGAACCTTTCTGAACAGATTTTAATTTAAATAGTTGCAGTTTTGCCAACATGTGCAAACAACGTAAACATACTAAAAGGTAAACAACAACACTCTGATAAAGTGCACTCTTGCAACATAAAAGGTAGCTTTCAATAAACATGAAAGTAAAATATCAATGAAGACATTACTGTTTGTTTTATTCAACACAGTCATTTTAACAGGATTTAAGTATCCAAACACTAAACAGCTTATTGAAAAGGGTCAAATAAGTCCATCAGTGGTCGGACTATCCGACGGGGGGTGGGGGGGTCGCGGGAATTTGAACACTGTACAATTTACCGTTTATTAGTGGCCTAGCGCGACCTATCCATGCGCCCGTGTGTGTGTGTTTGCGTGTGTGCGTGTGTGCGTGCGAGAGAGAGAGGCGGCAGGTGGAGGGGGTAACTGGCAGAGATGAGAGATGGTGAAACGCTGTTTTTGTTTTTGTTTTTTTGTTGTTTTTTTTAAAAAGCGACCAACTCCTCCGTTTGGCTTTCAGCCATGGCTCTCCATGCGGCTACCGCTACACACATAAACAAGGAGGCGGGTAAGAAAAGCGTGTCACTGCCCGTAATTCGCTATGATTGGTCGGTCAGGTTGACGACCATATGTTTGGTGCGTTGGTGCATCAGCATAGAACTGCAATTTATAGAACGTGCCCTCGACGATCCCACGATCTCTGCACTTTGGCAGATCGTCTACACATTCTGATCCTTCACGATCTAATATCGTCATATCGCACCCCTACGCCATAGTAACAGAAGAAACACCAATCGTACCAGATCCACATACATTACTGTCCAACTTTCCTCCGGAGACAAAATGGTACACGGTAATAGACTTGTGCTCTGCATTTTTCAGTGTGCCAGTTCATCCAGAGTCACAATATCTGTTTGCATTTACTTATCAAGGACAGCAGTACACTTACAGCAGACTGCCACAAGGGTTCGTGCACTCTCCATCAATATTTAACAAAGTTCTAGCAGAAGACCTGTAACATTTAAATGTTCAGTCCACCACTTTGATGTATGTTGATGACATTCTCATATGCTCAGACAGCCAAGAGCAGTGCAAAAAGGACTCAATTACAGTTCTGAAAGCACTAGCAGCAGGTGGACATAAGGTCAGTAAAAGCAAACTGCAGTTTTGTCAACAAACAGTAGAATTCTTAGGCCGGCAACTGAGTGGGAATAAAAGACAAATTGCACCCTCTCAAGTTGAAGCTGTAACAAAGGCTCCGAAACCGCAAACGGTGGGGCAAATGTTGTCTTTTCTGGGCATGACTGGTTACAGCAGACCATGGATATGTGACTATGCAATCAAAACAGCTCCATTGAGAGCTCTGATACATGCTGCAGGGCAGACAAACAGGTCAGCCCAGTTAAATTGGACAAAGGAAGCCGAAAAAGCATTCTTCCTCCTTAAAACAGATATGCAGACTGCCCCCGCTCTGGCCACCCCAGATTATAGTAAACCATTTCATCTTTATGCAGCTGAACAACAAGGTTATGCATGTGCTGTGTTAATGCAGGATTCCCCCACAGGAAAACAACCATTGGCTTATTATAGCACAAGACTGGATAACATAGAAGAAGGCCTGCCTCCCTGATATCAGGGATTAGCTGCAGCTGCCTTTGCTTGTAAAAAGGCATCAGTCTTGACAATGGGACATCCTGTTACATTATATACATCACATCAGTTACATGCCATGCTAACCAGCCCACGGTTTGTATTAACTCAAGCCAGAAGAACTGGTTATGAAGTTTTGTTATCAGGAACAGAACTTACAATACAGCGATGCAACACTATAAACCCAGCGACAAGAATGGTGTTGCCCACTGATGGCTTTCCTCATGATTAAAGAAACAGATAGTTTCATGAAAATACACGAGAATTTGTACTACCAACCAATCCCATCAGAGCTAACATTATTTGTAGATGGATCTTGCGTACGAGGTGACATACAGTCCTGCTCACCATTATTGGCACCCATGAAGTTTAAGTACATAATGTGGAATATCTTCTGAAAAAAATGAATCAAGTGAAACATTTTTTTTCTATAGAGAACTCGTGTTTGATACAAAAGAGCAAATGATAAACAACAATTTAAAACAATAAACAATGGGAGGAAAAAAAAGAAAAACTTAAAGCTTGCTGTGTCACTGGTATTGGCACCCTTTGTTGTAAATCAGTATGGAAACACATTGTGACTCACCTGTGGTAAATCACAAATGAGAATCATCTGTGATAAATTGTCTGTGCCCATGTGACATGAATTAGCCAATGAATGATGACTTCCCTGTTTTAAAAAGCCATCTGTTATCCCCTGTTCCTTTGTCACAATGGTGAAGACAAAGGAGCTGTCTGAGGACATCAGAAGTGCGATAATTGGCAAACACAAGACCTCCAAAGGGTATAAGGCCATCTCCAAAGACCTTGGTGTCCCTGTTTCAACAGTGCGTAATGTTATTAAGAAGTTTGCCAAGCATGGAACTGTCAAGAACCTCCCTGGGCGTGGGGGGAAGAGAAAAATTGATGAGAGAAGTCTTCGAAAGTTGGTGCGAATGGTGGAAAAAACACCACGTCAAACATCCAAAGACCTGAAGGCCAACCTGGAACAGTCTGGAGTCATGGTTTCAACAAGTACCATACGCCGCACACTAAACCAAACAGGGCTTCATGGGCGAAGGCCAAGGAAGACATCACTGCTGAGGAAAAGACATAAAAAGGAACAACTAATCTTTGCCAAAGAGTACCTGGACAAACCACAATCCTTCTGGGAAAATGTTCTGTGGACAGATGAAACAAAAATAGAGCTTTTTGGCAATGCACACCCACAGTTTTTTTATAGACTACACAATGAAGCCTACAAGGAAAAGAACACCCTACCAACAGTTAAGCATGGTGGAGGATCCATAATGCTGTGGGGCTGCTTTGCTGCATCTGGTACTGGAGGCCTTGACCGTATCACAGGAATCATGAAATCAGAGAATTATCAAGAGATTTTAGAGCGAAATGTCCTACCCAGTGTAAGAAAACTTGGTTTGAGTCGAAGATCATGGGTCCTCCAGCAAGACAAAGACCCAAAGCACACATCCAAAAGCACGCAGGAATGGTTGAAAAGGAAAAAATGGACTGTTTTAAAATGGCCAGCCATGAGTCCTGATCTCAATCCGATTGAAAATCTTTGGTATGAGCTGAAATCTGCCATTGGGGAAAAGAAACCTGCAAACGTTCAAGAGCTTGAACAATTTGCAAAGACAGAGTGGGAGAAAATACCAGCTGAGAAGTGCAAGAAGCTTATAGAAGCGTATAAGAAACGTTTGGAGGCTGTCATCACTGCCAAAGGGTGTGCAACCAGATATTAAAGAGGGGTGCCATTATTGCTGCACATGCTGTTTTTTCTGTTTCTTCTTTGAAATTACAATATGTAAGTTGAAAAAACAATTTTCTTTGTTAAATTACTTTGGACCTCCGATTAAAAGATCCTGATGATATAAATTTGGTACATTTCCATTTATTTCTGACGATACTGTAGAGGTTATGCAAAAAATGAAGGGGTGCCAATAATGGTGAGCAGGACTGTAGGTAATTGTGCAGGATATGGAGTTGTGCAGTTGAACCCAGATAATACATTCACCAAACTCCTATCAGTGCGTTTAGATCAACCATGTTCAGCTCAATTAGCAGAGATAAAAGCCCTAACTGCAGCTTGTAAGTTAGGTGCAGGAAAAAGGGCAACTATCTATACCGATAGTGCTTATGGTTACGGTGTTTGTTAGATTAATGCCAGTATTTGGAAACAGCGAGGTTTTGTTCGTGCAGATGGCACTCCTGTAGTACATGGACATGGAGTGTCAGAGCTAATCCAGGCAATACAATTGCCTACAGAATTAGCTATAGTTAAGTGCGCAGCACATCAGACCAACGACTCACTGGTAGCTAGAGGAAATAATTTAGCTGATGAGGCGGCAAAAGAAGCTACAGGGCAAGCAACTCAAGCCACAATTTTGTTTGAGCAAGACTGTGCCCCTATAACCAGTTTAACCTCACTAATAGAGGTACAAAACCAAGTCCCAGAAGCAGAAAAACGCTTATGGGTTCAAAGGGGGGCAATCAGAACAGTGACCCCCCATGAAGGACTGTGGAGAAGCAGTCATGGACACTTTGTCCTACCTCTGTCATTGCTAAAGATAGCAATAAAGAAAATGCATGAGCCAGATCATTGTTCACGAGCTCAGGTTTTGAGAAAACTACAAGCAGTATGGTGGTCTCCATACATGATGGCAATGGTAGATAGAGAATTGGCCATATGTATATATTGTCCAAAATATAATGTTCGCAAATCATTCACTCATCCATTGGCTCATATCCCAGTACCAGAAGGCCCATTTAGGCATCTGATGATGGATTATGTAGACATGCTGGATAGAGTTCAAGGCAAAAGATATATGTTTGTGGTAATTTGCTGATTCAGTAGATGGGTAGAGGCATGCCCAACTTCTAGAAATGATGACAGAGCAGCTGCTAAATTTTTGTGTACAGAGGTGTTCCCCAGATTTGGCATGCCAGACACCATCTCATCAGACAGCAGACCGCACTTTGTGTCCTCTGTCATAAAAGAAATGTTTAAAACACTTGGAATACAACAGAAATATGGATGTGTGTATCACCCACAGTCACAAGGTTCTGTAGAACATGCAAATGGTGTATTAAAAACTAAAATAGCCAAAATCATGGCTGGCAGTAATGGTAAACTCACCTGGGTGGATGCTTTGCCATTAGCACTAATGTCTATGCGCTCGCAAACTAACAGACTAACCCATCTAACCCCGCATGAAATGCTTACTGGACGCCCAATGCCTCTGCCACAGTGCAGAGGCCCTATAGAGGGACCACCGCTTCAGCAGCTGGAGTGAGAATTGGGGGACTATTTACGGGGTTTAACTCAAATCCACAGACTTGTCTTCCAACAGGTGAAAGAAGCCAATAAAGGAGACGATAAGGGAATTCCAGTGGTTGTTCGTGAGACTCAAGTGGGAGACCAGGTGTTCGTATGAGTATTTAGACGCCAGTGGCACGAGCCCCGTAGGGAAGGGCCATTTAAGGTGGTACTTACTACACCCTCAGCCTTTAAAGTAGAAGGTAAGAACTTTTGGTACCATCGTAACCACTGCATCCGTCACCGACCGCCAGACTCGCCTGGGCATTTGCCTGAGCATGCTGAAGGGGCTGCGGAAGGCACCCCCCGCACTGTCACACCTAGTGAAGGGGAGGCGGAAAGCACACCCCGCAGCGTCACACCTGGTCCCACTGCATCGCCTCAAGGGGAACGACGTTCAGCCCGATTACGGGCCCGACGTGACGGTACCCCCCTATCACGTACTGATCATAGTATTGGAGCGGCTGCAAAGAATGATGCCGCCAGCACTGCCACAGGCGGTGACACTCCAGAAAGTGCAAGTGCAGGACCGTCTGGCCTGCAAGATACAGACTGCCCACTCACGCCTGGGGGGGCGTTCTCTGACTCAGATTAGTTTGTTTGTTTTCTTTTTCTTTGTGCTAACCCTTTCAGGTTTCGCAAGGGGGGAGGGAGAAGGAGAAGTCCTAATGACACAATCCTTTTCCGCCACTATCAACACACCACATGTTAATTGTGTACTTGCCATGATTATGTTAGCCACTGATAAAGGCATGTTACAAATAGGAGAACCACATCACTTTCTGTATGTAACAGTGGACACATATGAGTATGTACTAACCACCGACATCACAACAGCCAACGCTCCAGGTAAACATTGGGTGGGATTACCCCGCACCGCTGACTGCCGAGAAGAAGGGATGGTGACATTGCAGGTAATATGCACCAACACATCATGTCAGGAGGTAGAAACAAACCAGGAAATGACAACAGTAGAAGCTAGCAAGTGGATTCAGCTGATGAACAAGCGAGAAAAACGAGATTTGGCCAAACTAAAAACTACACAGTGGGACTCAAACATGTTTCAACAGTGGATAACCTACTCAGCTGAAGCAGTGTACAAAGCACAGAATAAAGACCGACAAGAGTGTATTGCATGTTACAACGCCAAAAGAATACCACAGCTCATGCCACTGCCAGGAAGTCACATAGGTGACTGTTCAGACCTAACTAAATGTTTTGCTTTTTGTGCAATGCACATGGCAGGGAAATTGGATGGATGGAGTAAAGACTCACAGATATGCCCATATAGATTTAAAAAGCATGACAGCTATGACATAGCAACAGCAATGCCACCTGTGGTATGTAAACCTGATAAACTACTCTTCCCTTTCTGTGTAGTGCGAGGAGAAGAGTTGGAATATGTAACCAAAAGATCCACACCCAACATGACGGATGCAGCAGGACTGGTGAGATGCAGCAAGGAAACCTGGTATCCAACCACTGACACCGGAAACACCACAGCCACCATCAAAATGTGTGAAACCAGCCCAAAGGCCCTTATCAGGTGTGGTCAGGTTGTGCCAAATGGAGGACAGACTGGACACAATGGCGGAGGCATACATATAAAAGTGGAGGGCAGGTTTCAACTCATCCCAGGGCCTGGCAATGGGCGTATCCGCCTCATCAGAAGCAAGAGTGGCTCCACACCGTCCAGGAGTCTCCCCAACGGGGAACTTGTTCAGCCCAGCGAGCCCGGGCGGCAAGGAGGACAGAGGACTCCATCGCATAGAGCCCATCAGACCTGCACTACGAGGCAGGTGGGCCCAACAGCTAGCCCAACCACTACAAGATGAGTTTGCTGCAGACGACGTGGGAAAGCTCAATGGTGTGCTGCCACAGCCACTGAGCACATACCCATCACGCCGAGACGCTGAGACTGCAATAGGCAACCTGCCTAAACCTGTGTACCGCACCCTGCAAACATGCCTGTCACCCCAAGCACACGACATGATAATCAAAATCAGGAGAAACGTACTTGTGCGCAAACGTGCAGTTAAAGCCGTGCAGCTACAAATGGACAATGGGCACCTGAACGCCTCTCTGACACACCTGCAAAGTAGAGTTACAGAGCTGCAGGCAGAGAATGCACACTTGCAGATGATGGTGAAGCAACTGCAGCGCCAAAAGGATAGCTTGCTGAAATTCTGCAATGAAAGACTGCAACAACAAAGAGCAGCATTGGCAATGTTCAACACAGGGGTGACTACAGTGGGAAATAGTCACTACCCTGATAATGGCCAGAGGGGTACTTACAACAGTGCCCAATAGAGGACAAAACATGAGTCGAGCACTGCTGTATGACGCAGCTTATGTAAATAGATGGGAACAATGGAGAGAGCTACGTGACCAACATGTTCCTGCCGGGAGAACGGTAGGAGGCTGGTCATATGGAGACTTTTTGACACCCTACGTCCAATATATAGATAAAGACTCAGACATTCGCTGCCAAGCCCCAGGCACCAAATTATTAAACACATTAGTTGGTTATGTACCACAACTCCAGCATCGGGATGACTGGTATGAACCCTGGAAGCAAGCATCAGATCCCATTACCCCCTACTTACAGTGGAATGCATCAGAAGACCTATGATTAAATTGGATGCTGGTTAACAGAAATCACAGAAGATCCCTCCTCAGACAAATTGAGGAAACTGAAACCTACCGCTATTGGGACGAGGGGTTTGCATTGTTGCAAGGTGAGACTCTGACTGACAATATCATGCCCTTGAACCACAACTTACGTGTGCAGACTGTGAACTATCTGGTGACAGCAACATATGTATTGTTCCTCTGGACATATCCTTTTTTCAACCAGAGCCGCAATCTTTTCACCATATATCCTGGGCTAAAAACTACGTCCTATGCCCTGAGGTTTCACAGTAGCCAGGAAGTCATCAACATTATGAATAATGGACAAAATGTGATCTGGTCAAATGTGCCAGCAAAAATGCAAGCCTGGCTAAAGTTGCTGTCCGCACCTGGAATGGAGAAACCCAGGTGGAGACAGCAGGACAGAGGTAGCCATCGGTACCTACATTCCCCAGGAAGAAGGGTGAGGTATCAAAACGGAAACTACCGTGCAAGAGAGAGAGAGTTTGACAGGTTTATAAATGGAGCTCCAGCAATTGTACGACGATCCTTTGGATTCAATACAGTTATGTGGGATCACTTGTTGTAAATGTGTAGTTATGATGAAATGAGTGTTTGATAAAGGTAAGAGGGCACTCATCTGTGAAGGTAACGTCAGAAAGCTGATTGCCGTAACAAGCACGAGAAAGGTTTTAAACCAGTGTGGTTTACAGGAAACCAGTAAGTTCATAGGGGCACTGGTGGAATGTTTTTTGGAAAACAATAATAGCAAAAAAATATATATATATATAAGGAGGTTAATTTCCATAAGTGGTACATAGACATAGGTTGACAAAACCAATGTTGAGATGATAGACAAAGGTTGCAAAGGTTGTTAAAACCAATGTTGACAAAGTGATTGTCACCTATATATATATATTACTCTTAATCACTTTAATATAATCATATGTGCACAAGTTATTAATTATGCATGAAATAAAGCACATGTAGTTCTAGATGATTACACTTTGTGGTATTAAATATGATTCACAATGTAGTATTAGTAGATTATATGTTAACCATGTAGTTTTAATCCATCCACGAGGGGTAAACTGTCCATGCAAATTACCCAGCCGTGTTTTTTTTAAAAGTCCTGCTCTATTATTAGACTATAGTTTCTCTATCTTACTATGGAAACAGGCAAAAAAAGTATTTTTGAAAAATCTCAACAAAAACAAAAAGACAATATGAGTATCTCATGACGATGATCTAATAACTGTTGATCTAGTGTTTACTTGTGTTGACTTAAGGTGGATTACCGCCACAAGAATGTGTACCCATTTAATGTCATGGACTTAAATGTGTTTATTAAGCATGTGTAATGTGTTTTATCATCATTTATATATCTCTAATTTACCATTGAGTTTAAAGTGTTTCGCCATTTGATTTTGAAGTTCTTCTGTGTTGTATGCAGCACCAAAAGGACAGGTCAGTTTGAACAGTGGGCCACATGATGGGGCCTTTACCTCTCAGAAACAGCTAAATTGGAGAGGATGTTTCCCCCATCATGTTGCCAGGTCAGAATAGAAATCTATTAATGAATATCACTGGGTCTGTTTGAGGGCCGGTCCAGAAGATGGCTCAGGGAAAACTCTCAACTATTGATAGTTGATAGTTGAAGCACTTCCCTATGAGTTGATACTCATTGTCAGTCTTGTAGGTTGGAGTTGCATTTATATCGTTTGAAACCATATATACTATGTTTTATTTACATTAAATTCATGCTATTGTTTGTATTGTGTTGACTTGTGTGAGCTCTCCCGGGTCATTAGTGGAAATATTGGTCCTTTTTTTTTAAGGACCAAAGGGGGGACTGTAGTGGCAAATGAGAAACTGGGTCATGATCATGCATGTGATTAGATTTTGGAATATCCCTTGCAGTCCCAACTGTGCTCTAATTGAGCTTGAGGCTGATAAAAGACCAATGTTTGATGCACCATTTAAATGAGCAACAGGTGCTGCCACAGTTCACCCAAGGCCACAGAAGGGGCCTGAGTAAGACATTTGTAGGTTCTTCAGAGCACATCCAAGAATGACAATAATAAGTGACAAACCCAGGATGATCATAAAGGTAAAAGGATGGTCCATAGGGGCGTGGGGACCCTGGACCACGGGTATAAAATGGGGAGAATCGGCGAGAGATCTCAGTTGCGCCGGGGTAGCTCACGGATGTATATTTTCTGTTTTTGGAAATAAACACCTTTTGGACTGAGGACCTGCTGCTTTGCCTTTGATTTTTTGGTCTTCAACCTTGAGCGGATTTTCAGAGTCAGATAGTGCATTAATTGGAAAGATAAGAAAAGTAGTCTCCCACTACAATACAAGCCTGTGTACAGACCTGAGTTGGTCTCATTTGGAGGAAACTCCATGGGATTTGCATCGCTGCCACCTTCTAAAGGATAGTTCATTCTAGTTAAGTTAATATGAACAATCAATTAATGCTGATTACATGGTCAAAACATTTCAGTCAGATAAGTCTAGATTGAGTTCAATATTTTTTTTTTTGGCACAAACATTTTGCATAACTGAAGCAGAGCATAAATAATTTTAGCATGACTGAAGCAAGCCTTGCATCAGGCTCTATCTCATTGTATTCATTTCCCCATGAATGATCTGCTTGACAGACATTGCAGGGAATTAATAGCAGACCCTCCCCACAGAGGATCGTAGAAACAGAGCCCACAGGTGGATGTGACGAGCAGTGACAAGCAGAAGGGGTGGCAGCAACAGCCAATATCAGCAGCAGGGCAGCAGCAGAGCAGCAGCAGAGTGGCAGAGACAGCTGCAGAGTAACCAGGAATGATCAGGTAAGCAAGGGGTTTAAATATCCCACTCTAATCAGATGGGGAGAGCATGTGACTGTCATGTAAAAAAAAAAAAACAAGAAAAAAACTGTTTAAACTGAGTTTAAAATCAATCTGAAACACATTTGTTTTGTGGTCCTTTTCTGGATGAGTAGGCTGTGTCCCAAAGTTGTGTATTTTTATATGACCTGTTTAGGCTAACGAAAATGCCAATTTTCATTAGGAGCTAAAGCTAGTTATTTCATTGGTTTGTTTATTATGTAACGAAATGTATTTGTGTGTTTTTTACTGTCTTTCATGTATATGTTTGAAGCTGCATTATTTGATACAGAATGACTGTTTAAAAACTTTGATTTCAAGCTCAATATGACATTATATACAGCGCTCTATTAGAGGTTGTCTTTATGTTAAAATTTTTGTTTTTTAAAGTGATTTTTCTGTTATTAAAACATTGATTGTAGCAGTTCAAAATTACTTCACCTGGGAGAATCTTGTAAGGCTACTATGTATATATGATACGTTTATTATTATAAAGGGAAGATTTTTTTTTTTTTTTTTTTTTATATTTCTGTCCCCTCTTACAGTGTGTTCCAGAGTGTGGGGATGCTACAAAACGTACCTGAACAATCGCCTCACAGTCAACATCGCCATGGTGGATGTTTTTCAACTGCTTCCCTCTGTTGTTGGCGACATTGGTGAGGCGGCGATGTAGTACTCTTCCATGCGCATGGTAACAAAGCTAACCAGCTGTGTGACATTGTATGCCTTCAGTCTGTAGAGGACCTTCTCTTTCAGAATGCGCATTGCACTCTCCACGTAGTTATTCGTGTGGTTTCCTCTTGTTGGCAGTTCAGACTGGAGGCAGATGGCCCACTCTTCTCTCCTTCTGAAGACCTCAGCAAGGTGTCGGAGGAACTTTGGGTACTTCTGTGCTGTTGGCTCTTGAGTCAGCACCCTGTAGCTGTCTTCCAGGGATGATGGGGTGCCGGCATACATGATGTGCCTGAACAAGCTCATCATGTGAGAACGATGGGCTTTGGCGACCCCATTGTGGGAGTTCCACAGCCATCTCCACATGGCCTGAAGCAAATGGAACACGCACAGGATGAGGGTGGTGCCTGGATAGACAGCGTTGAGGGACTGACGCAAGGCCAGGCAGTCGTCAGTCAGTATGACCTGGGGACCTTCCTCCTGACGTCCGAAAAAGCTCTCCGCTGGCAGGATGCTGTTGAGGAGCTGCAGGGCAGCTGTGATGGTGGCCTGGTTCTCAGAGGTGGTGATGAGAATACCTAATGGCAACCCACCTGGAGTAGAGTGGGTCATGAGGAGGAAAATTCGGTGGTTTTGCCGATCACAGTTGCCTGACGAATCAACAAAGACCATCTCTCCACTTTGCCGGATGTGCTTGTGGAGACAAAATCAATGACAAAATCAAAATGTCAAAGTGCGCATTTGGGAATTGATTTACATAGAACAAGAATTCTGACACCAAACCACACTCTGTATCTGAAAAATCACCCCTACTTGGTGCAAAAAACTACATCGATAAAATACATTGACATCTGCAGGTCTTTATAATGTGGACACTTTTGCTTCCTTTCACCCAGCCCAGGAACCACTAACCATCTTTATGTCTCTGTCTCAGGGGGATGATGCATACAAGACCATTCCTGTGGTAGTATGTGGATGTGGGGCTGAGTTATAGGAGGCAGAATTCTAAATGGGAGTTTTGAATGGAGCTCCATACACCTCATTGTACTTAAATGTAAGTCACATTCCTCATATTTTTTTAATGCCTATTATGCCCACCTTACCCACCTGTAGCAGAACTGGAGATCGGGGCAGACAGAGCGATCTGCGGCAGCAAAAATGTAGTTCTCCCCCTCTCTTTCCTGCAGGTCAAATTTCAGCGTGTCAAGGGCCAATGAGGGAGAGTGCCCACTCTGGAACAGGGCCTGTAATTTGTTGCAGGTGTCCTGGCAAACATCCCTGTTTTTAAGTGCTTCAGCACATGAGAGCCGATGGTTGTGCTCATTCTGGAGGCTTATTTTGAAAAAAAATCCCTCCAGGATATGTGGATCTTCTGACCTGACATAAAATGGATATGTGAAAGGTATATAATTAATCCACACACACCAGATTCAGCAAAAACAGTCCAACTATCATTGGAGTCAAAAAAGTACTAACCTTGACTTTCTCCCTTTACTGAAGCACTGCCTTTTCAGGACTAGGTACATGGTGGCAGGACAGGAGGTGTTTTTTGTCACCTTGCCAGCACTTCCCCGGGTGTTATGCTACGACCTTAAGTCCACCTACAGATGATGTAGAAAAGAAGAAAAATCTGGTAAGTGGTGTACACACAACGTTAAGGAGATGTGGGGGGTGGACTGTTTAGTACTAACCCTATACTTATTTGAGCCTTGCCCTGCATCAGGGTAGGTTTTGGACTTTTTCCAGGTGAAGCCTGAGGATTTCTGAAAGTCCTCCAACCACCTCTGAACCTCATCCTCCCTAGCAAGCCAAACTCGAAGATTTGCCCTGAAATTTGTCCCTCCTAGAGACTGATAGGAGCACACATGATGGTGGTAGTCCTCTGGTAATAGGTCCTGTCAAAATAGGGCCCATTGACTTCAGTTGGTTAGTGAGGATTTATTGGCAGATCTGGCAGTAGAAGATGGTTGGGGCAATAGGCTTTATGCACAGCTCCACTACTTCCTGAGCTTAAACCAGCTCTTTTATTTCCTGTTTTACATTATTAGACAAACTGATTAATCAAGGTGTGTCTGACTCTGACCTCAGTAGTCACAAGAATGGTCAGACACACCTGGATTAATCAGTTTGTCCAATAATGTAAGACAGGAAATAAAGGAGCTGGTTTAAGTTCAGAAAGTAGTTGAGCTGTGCATAAAGCCTATACCTCAATTTAACAACCATAAGTCATAACCTTAATCCTAACATCAACTCTACCCCTGCATCAGTATGTACAATGTGTTGTTTATAGTTCATGTTTGTTCTGTTCACTGCTTATCAATAAAGTTGATTTTAAATGAATCTGACCTTTAACAGAGGATATTCTTTCACGTTCCCCTGGACATTATTACACATACTGCTGCTCTCACTGAAATGTAAAATAATACTATTATTACACTAATACATGTACAAACTCCTATGTACAAATAAAAACGTGATACAATGATTTTCAAATCTCATTAACCCATATTTTATTCATAATAAAACAGGGAAAACATATGAAATAACACAGAAAATTTGGCTAACACCAATAGTGCTAGCTGTCCATCAGGAATTTGCGGTTATTTCAGATGTTTTGAGCAGCCAATATTTGTCATGGTGATATGATTACATTAACGTAGCCTAGTAGTTTTACGTAGCCTAGTAGTTTTGATGAATAACTCATATCAGTGGGAGTGATGAGCCATAATCTTACCGTATGCTGCACTCTGCATCAATGAACATTTAGCCGCACATAGCTGCATCAACCAATCACGAAGCGCCTTGATCTGCCAATAAGATGACAGCACCTCATGAATATTAATGAGATTCCCGGACTTTCCTACGAAAAAAAATATCGCGTCGGGGATACCTACATTGGCGCAACACCGGCAGGAAGTGAGACACAGGAACGGCATAGAGCATCCGGTCAATTTTCAAAATTAAACACCCTGTGCAGACTCCTGATTGTATAAAAATGAAAAATGACCAGATCAACAAAATCTAAGCAAGTCAACAAAATCGGGCGGATAAAAGGCTCCACTTCTGAAACATTCCCGCTGGGTTCTCTTTATACATACATGGTATGATGCCATGCGGAGGGCGAGACAAAACCTGTAAGCAGACGCGACGTCATAGAGCAGCTTCCAGTGGATTCCCAGTGCGTCTCTGATGTAGAGGAGCACAACAAGTTTGCTTGTTCTAAAACTAAAATGTTACTTTTTGTAAGTGTTTTTAGTGTGCCTGTTCAGAACATAGTGGCTTATGTTACGTTGGTAATTGTCATTTTTGTGCTGGTTTATAGTTTAACCATTAGTGAGGTAGCTGTTACATTTCCTGACACCAGCTGTTTTATCCCCCGTTGAAGCGCACTCTGCTGGACAAACTATGTCATTATGTAGCGGAGTCTATTCTGCGTTGTGTCTCGGTTAAAGTAGGACAGGACGACCACGTGGATTCAGACACATTTATTACTCCTGCATGAAAATAGCCGAGCACAGTGGTTTTCTGAAATGGTTTCTCCACAAGGATTACTGTGCCTGTTTGAACACTGGATATACTATTTTCAGTATGTGAACACAGTAGCCATCACTAGCAATGCAACACTGAGCACTAAGCACTTGATGCAACCACGCTATCCTTTT
Source organism: Pagrus major (assembly GCF_040436345.1). Classification (NCBI taxonomy): domain Eukaryota; kingdom Metazoa; phylum Chordata; class Actinopteri; order Spariformes; family Sparidae; genus Pagrus; species Pagrus major. The sequence continues at coordinate 1,512,321 of NC_133233.1, forward strand.
CCAGACCATAAACATCCCCGAATGCATAAAAATTACATTTTACAACACACATTACTTTTAATACAGTTTTTATCAGAAACAGCGACACAAAAATCATATTGCTTACTAATTTCTCTTTAAACACATACCAGCCACCCAAAACCACAACCCCTGGGTTCGGTGCAATTCAAAATAAAGAAAACAATTTCCTTTTACATTTTTAACAACACAATAGCTCCGATAAAATAAATATAAAGATGCGGAAGTTACCCACCCTTTCTGAAGTGAACTTTACCGCCTTTCAAAATAAAAACTGATAGTCATAATCTAAGGTAACAACATCTCCATGCTACAATTACACCAATTTTAAATTAGCCCAAGCATGTTTTTCTGCATTATAGTTTTTAAATATAAGGTTTTCATATCGGTGCATATCGGATAATATATACACCGATACTGATATATCTGTGATAGGCTAATATCGGCCTATAAAATCGGCCAACCGATGAATCGGTCAGGCTCTACTATTTTGCACAATGTTCATTGTGTGTCCTTCAAGGAATTTAGATGGTAAAAAATTCCAAGGGGTCATGTAACTTAAAATGACCCTGCTTGTAGTGTATTGTGAGAAACATGAGAAAACCCTGCCTGAATAAACTCAGTCCACTGCATACAATTTAAAGGTGTATTTACTCATTACTTTAATACAGTTATAAAAAGACAATTGTAGTAGGGAGAGAAGGAAGATAACTGGATAAAATGGAATTGTAGAATTAGAAATGTCACAGTTATGGTTAAGGCGTCAACAATGTCCTTTGAGAGGTGGTCCTCCCATTGAGCCATCCACCCTGTTAAAAATTAACAAATCACCTACTGGTTGAAACAACACCAAATTCAACACCCACCAACTCAAAATTATTTACACTGAAAAACCAACACTTCAGATTTTGCTGTGTAGAAATACATAGCACACAGTAGAAATACACAGTAGAAAAACACTACACACAGTCGAAATACACATTGGAAATACACAGCAAACAGTAGAAATACACAGCAAACAGTAGAAGTACACATTAGAAATACACAGCACACAGTAGAAATACACAGTAGTAATACAGAGCACACACTAGAAATACACATTGGAAATACACAGCAAACAGTAGAAATACACAGCAAACAGTAGAAGTACACATTAGAAATACACAGCACACAGTAGAAATACACAGTAGTAATACAGAGCACACACTAGAAATACACTGTAGAAATACACAGCCCACAGTAGAAATATAAAGTAGAAAAACAGCACACAGCAGAAATACACATCAAAAAACATGTTAGAAATACACAATAAAAATACACAACACAGTAGAAATACACAGTTGAAATGAACAGTAAAAACGCACAGCACACAGTCGAAATACACAGCACACAGTAGAAATACACAGTAGAAATACACAGCACACAGCAGAAATACACATCACGAATACACATTAGAAATACACAGTAGAAATACACAACACACAGTAGAAATACACAGGTGAAAAGAACAGTAGAAACGTGCGGCACACAGTTGAAATACACAGTAGAAATACAAATCACACAGTAGAAATAGACAGTAGAAATAAACAGCACACAGTGGAAACACACAGTAGAAATACAAAGTAGGAATACAAAGCACACAGCAGAAATACACATCAAAAATACACGTTAGAAATACACAGTAGAAATACACAACACACAGTAGAAATACACAGTTGAAATGAGCAGTAGAAACGCACAGCACACAGTCGAAATACACAGCACACAGTAGAAATACACAGTAGATATACACAGCACACATCAGAAAGACACATTAGAAATACACAGTAGAAATACACAACACGCAGTAGAAATACACAGTTTAAATGAACAGTAGAAACGCGTAGCACACAGGCGAAATACACAGTAGAAATACAAATCACAGTAGAAATACACAGTAGAAATGAACAGCACACAGTGGAAACATATTAGAAATACACAGTAGAAATAAACAGTAGAAATAAACAACACAAAGTAGAAATACACAGTAGAAACACGCAGCACACTGTAGAATTACACAATAGAAACACATAACACACAGTCGAAATACACAGCAAACAGTAGAAATGCACAGTAGAAATACACAGCACATAGTAGAAATACACAGTAGAAATACACAGCACACAGTAGAAATACACAGTAGTAATACAGAGCACACACTAGAAATACACTGTAGAAATACACAGCACACAGTAGAAATATAAAGTAGAAAAACACAGCACACAGCAGAAATACACATCAAAAAACACAACACAGTAGAAATACACAGTTGAAATGAACAGTAAAAACGCACAGCACAAAGTCGAAATACACAGCACACAGTAGAAATACACAGTAGAAATACACAGCACACAGCAGAAATACACAGGTGAAAAGAACAGTAAAAACGCACAGCACACAGTCGAAATACACAGCACACAGTAGAAATACACAGTAGAAATACAAAGCACACAGCAGAAATACACATCAAAATACACATTAGAAATACACAGTAGAAATACACAGCAAACAGTAGATATACACAGTAGAAACACACAACACACAGTAGAAATACACAGTAGAAACACACAGCACACAGTCAAAATACACAGTAGAAACACACAACACACAGTAGAAATACACAGTAGAAATACACAGCACACCGTAGAATTACACAGTAGAAATACACAGTAGAAATAAACAACACAAAGTAGAATTACACAGTAGAAACACACAGCACACCATAGAATTACACAGCAGAAACACAAAACACACAGTTGAAATACACAGTAGAAATACACAGCAAACAGTCAAAATACACAGTAGAAACACACAACACACAGTAGAAATACACAGCACACTGCAGGAATACACATCAGAAATACACATTAGAAATACACAGTAGAAATACACAACACAATAGAAATACACAATTGAAATGAATAGTAGAAACGCATAGAACAGTCAAAACATACAGTGGAAATACTAAGCACACAATAGAAATATACAGCACACAATTGAAATACACAGTAGAAATGCACAGCACACCGAAGAAATACAGAGTAGAAACACACAACACACAGTCAAATAGACAGTAGAAATACACAGCAAACAGTAGATATACACAGTAGAAACACACAACACACAGTAGAAATACACAATAGAAACACACAACACACAGTAGAAATACACAGTAGAAACACATAGCACACAGTCAAAAAACACTGGAAATACTAAGCACACAGTAGAAATACACAGCACACAGTGGAATTACACAGTAGAAATACACAGCCCACCGTAGAAATACACAGTAGAAATACACAGCACACAGTAGAAATACACAGTAGAAACACACAACACACAATAGAAATACACAGTAGAAACACACAACACACAGTAGAAATACACTGGAAATACTAAGCACACAGTAGAAATATACAGCACACAATTGAAATACACAGAAGAAACACACAGCACAGAGTAGATCTACACAGCAGAAATACACAGTAGAATTACACAGTAGACATACACAGTAGAAAGACACATTAGAAATACACAGCACACAGTAGAAATACACAGTAGAAATACACAGCACTCAGTAGAAGTACACAGTAGAAATACACAGCACACAGTAGAAGTACACATTAGAAATACACAGCACAGAGTCCAAATACACAGTAGAAATACACAGCAAAGAGTAGAGGTACACATAAGAAATAAACTGCACACAGTGGAAACACACAGTAGAAATACACAGTAGAAATACACAGCACACCGTAGAATTACACAGTAGAAATACACAGCAAACAGTGGAATTACACAGTAGAAATACACAGCCCACGATAGAAATACACAGTAGAAATACACAGCACACACTAGAAATACACATCAAAAATACACATAAGAAATACACAGTAGAAATACACAACACACAGTAGAAATACACAGTTGAAATGAGCAGTAGAAACGCACAGCACACAGTAGAAATACACAGTACACATCAAAAATATGCATTAGAAATTCACAGTAGAAACACACAATACACAGTAGAAATACACAGTTGAAATGAACAGTAGAAACGCACAGCGCACAGTCAAAATACACAGAAATACAAAGCACACAGTAGAAATACACAGCACACCATAGAATTACACAGTAGAAACACACAACACACAGTCGAAATACACAGTAGAAATACACAACAAACAGTCGAAATACACAGTAGAAACACACAACACACAGTAGAAATACACAACACATTAGAAATAAACAATTGAAATGAATAGTAGAAACGCATAGAACACAGTCAAAATATACAGTGGAAATACTAAGCACACAGTAGAATTATACAGCACACAATTGAATTACACAGTAGAAATACACAGCAAACAGTAGATATGCACAGTAGAAACACACAACACACAGTAGAAATACACAGTAGAAACACACAGCACACAGTCAAAATACACTGTGGAAATACTAAGCACACAGTAGAAATACACAGCACACAGTGGAATTACACAGTAGAAATACACAGCCCACCGTAGAAATACACAGTAGAAATACACAGCACACAGTAGAAATACGCAGTAGAAACACACAACACACAGTAGAAATACACAGTAGAAACACACAGCACACCGTCAAAATACACTGGAAATACTAAGCACACAGTAGAAATATACAGCACACAATTGAAATACACAGAAGAAACACACAGCACACAGTCAAAATAAACAGAAATACAAAGCACACAGAAGAAATAAACAATAGAAATAAACAGCACAAAGTGAAAACACACAGAAATACACATCACAACGTAGAATTACACAGTAGAAACACACAACACACAGTCGAAATACACAGCAAACAGTAGAAGTACACATAAGAAATACACAGCACACAGTAGAAATACACAGTAAAAATACAGAGCACACAGTAGAAATACATTGTAGAAATACACAGCACACAGTAGAAATACACAGCACACAGTAGAAATACAAAGTAGAAATACACATCACACAGCAGAAATACACATCAAAAATACACGTTAGAAATACACAGTAGAAATACACAGCACACAGTAGAAATACACAGTAGAAATACACAGCACACATCAGAAATATACATTAGAAATTCACAGTAGAAATACACAACATGCAGTAGAAATACCGGTTGAAATGAACAGTAGAAACGCACAGCACACAGTCAAAATACACAGAAATACAAAGCACACAGTAGAAATACACATTAGAAATAAACAGCACACAGTGGAAACACACAGTAGAAATACACAACACGCAGTAGAAATACACAATTTAAATGAACAGTAGAAATGCACAGCACACAGTCAAAATATACAGTGGAAATACTATGTACACAGTAGAAATAAACAGCACACAATTGAAATACACAGTAGAAATACACCGCACACCATAGAAAAACACAGTAGAAACACACAACACACAGTCGAAATACACAGTAGAAATACACACCAAACAGTAGAAATACACAGTAGTAACACACAACACACAGTAGAAATACACAGTAGAAATACACAGCACACAGTCAAAATACACAGTAGAAACACACAGCACACAGTCAAAATACACTGTGGAAATACTAAGCACACAGTAGAAATACACAGCACACTGTAGAAATACACAGTAGAAATACACAGCACACAGTAGAAATACACAGTAGAAATAAACAACATGAAGTAGAATTACACAGTAGAAACACACAGCACACAATAGAATTACACAGTAGAAACACACAACACACAGTCGAAATACACAGCAGAAATACACATCAAAAAAACACATTAGAAATACACAGTCGAACTACACAGCACACAGTAGAAATACACAGTAGAAATACACAGCACACAGCAGAAATACACATCAGGAATACACATTAGAAATACACAGTAGAAATACACAACACACAGTAGAAATACACAGTTGAAATGAACAGTAGAAATGCACAGCACACAGTCCAAATACACAGTAGAAATACAAATCACACAGTAGAAATACACAGTAGAAATACACTGCACACAGTGGAAACACACAGTAGAAATACACAGCACACTGCAGGAATACACATCAGAAATACACATTAGAAATTCACAGTAGAAATACACAACACGCAGTAGAAATACACAATTTAAATGAACAGTAGAAATGCACAGCACACAGTCAAAATATACAGTGGAAATACTAAGTACACAGTAGAAATAAACAGCACACAATTGAAATACACAGTAGAAATACACAGGACACCATAGAAATACACAGTAGAAACACACACCAAACAGTAGAAATACACAGTAGTAACACACAACACACAGTAGAAATACACAGTAGAAATACACAGCACACAGTCAAAATACACAGTAGAAACACACAGCACACAGTCAAAATACACTGTGGAAATACTAAGCACACAGTAGAAATACACAGCACACCGTAGAAATACACAGTAGAAACACACAACACACAGTCGAAATACACAGTAGAAATACACAGCACACAGCAGAAATACACATCAGGAATACACATTAGAAATACACAGTAGAAATACACAACACACAGTAGAAATACACAGTTGAAATGAACAGTAGAAATGCACAGCACACAGTCCAAATACACAGTAGAAATACAAATGACACAGTAGAAATACACAGTAGAAATACACAGCACACTGCAGGAATACACATCAGAAATACACATTAGAAATTCACAGTAGAAATACACAGCACACAGTAGAAATACACAGTAGAAATAAACAACATGAAGTAGAATTACACAGTAGAAACACACAGCACACAATAGAATTACACAGTAGAAACACACAACACACAGTCGAAATACACAGCAGAAATACACAGCACACAGCAGAAATACACATCAAAAAAACACATTAGAAATACACAGTCGACCTACACAGCACACAGTTGAAATGAACAGTAGAAAAACACAGCACACAGTCCAAATACACAGTAGAAATACAAATCACACAGTAGAAATACACAGTAGAAATACACTGCACACAGTGGAAACACACAGTAGAAATACACAGTAGAAATACACAGCACACTGCAGGAATACACATCAGAAATACACATTAGAAATTCACAGTAGAAATACACAACACGCAGTAGAAATACACAATTTAAATGAACAGCAGAAATGCACAGCATACAGTCAAAATATACAGTGGAAATACTAAGTACACAGTAGAAATAAACAGCACACAGTCAAAATACACAGTAGAAACACACAGCACACCGTAGAATTACACAGTAGAAACACACAACACACAGTCGAAATACACAGCAAACAGTAGAAATACACAGTAGAAATACAGAGCACACAGTAGAAATACACTGTAGAAAAACAAAGCACACAGTAGAAATACAAAGTAGAAATACACAGCACACAGCAGAAATACACTGTAGAAAAACACAGCACACAGTAGAAATACAAAGTAGAAATACACAGCACACAGCAGAAATACACATCAAAATACACATTAGAAATACACAGTAGAAATACACAACACACAGTAGAAATACACAGTTGAAATGAGCAGTAGAAACGCATAGCACACAGTCGAAATACACAGCACACAGTAGAAATACACAGTAGAAATACACAGGACACATCAGAAATATACATTAGAAATTCACAGTAGAAATACACAACACGCAGTAGAAATACACAGTTGAAATGAACAGCAGAAACGCACAGCACACAGTCAAAATACACAGAAATACAAAGCACACAGTAGGAATACACAGTAGAAATACACATCACACAGTAGAAATACACAGTAGAAATACACATCACACAGTAGAAATACACAGCACACACTAGGGATACATAGTAGAAATACACTGTAGAAATACAGAGCACAAATACACATCATACAGCAGAAATACATAGTAGAAATACAGAGCACAGAACAGAAAAACACATCATACAGCAGAAATACATAGTAGAAATACAGAGCACAGAACAGAAAAACACATCATACAGCAGAAATACATAGTAGAAATACACAGCACACAGTACAATTATCCAGTAGCAATACACATCCCACGGTGGAAATACACAGTAGAAATGCACATCACACAGTACAAATACATAACACACAGTAGAAATACACAGTACACAGTAGAAATACACATCGCACAGTACAAATACACAGCACACAGTAGAAATACACAGTAGAAATACACCCCGCACAGTAGGAATACACAGTGGAAATACACATCACACAGTAGAAACACACTGTATAAATACAGAACACAAAGTAGAAATACACAACAGAAATAAAAAGAACACAGTAAAAATACACATCACAGAGTAGAAATACACAGTGGAAATACACAGTAGAAATAAAGAAATACACAGCACACAGTATAAATACAAATCACACAGTAGAAATACACATTACACAGTAGAAATACACAGTAGAAATACAGAACACACAGTAGAAGTAGACAGTACAAATACACAGCACACAGTAGAAATGCACATCACAGAGTACAAATACACAGCACACAGTAGAAATGCACATCACACAGTAGAAATACACAGCACACTGTAGAAATATACATCACATAGTACAAATACACAGCACACAGTAGAAATACACAGCACACAGTAGGAATACTCAGTAGAAATACACATCACACAGTAGAAACACACTGTATGAATACAGAGCACAAAATAGAAATACATGATAGAAATACACAGCACACAGTAAAAATACACATCACACAGTAGAAATACACAGTAGAAATACAGAGCACACAATCGAAATACACAAAAGGAATACACATCACAGTAGAAACAGACATCACAGTAGAAGTACACATCACACCCTAGAAATACACTGCAGAAATACACAGCACACAGTAGAAATACACATCACACAGTAGAAATACACTGTAGAAATACACAGCACACAGTAGAAAAACACAATATAAATACTGAGTAGAAATACACATCACACAGTCGAAATACAGAGTGGAAATACACAGCAGACAGTAGAAATATAGAGCACATAATAGAAATACACATTAGAAATACACATCACAATAGAAATACACAGTACATAGTTGAAATACATAGTAGCAATACACATCACATAGTAGAAATACACTGTAGAAATACACAGTAGCAATACACATCACAGAGTAGAAATACAGAGAACACAGTAGATATACACAGTAGAAATACAGAGCAGAAAGTAGAAATACACAATAGAAAAACACAGCACACAGTAGAAATACAGAGCACAAAGTAGAAATACACATAACACAGTAGAAATACACAGAACACAGTAGAAATACACAGTATCAATCAATCAATCAATCAATTTATTATTTAAAGTGCAAAATCACCATGGTACATGGTCTCAATACACTTTACAATAAAATCAAGTACAATAATAACAGACAATAAATAATATTAAAACACCACAGGAAAATGATAAAACAGTTAAGAATTAGTTTAAACCAAAATATTGAGTAAAGAGGTGTGTTTTAAGACGGGACTTAAAAATTGCAATGGATGTAGCTTCTTTGATACCTAGTGGGAGGCCATTCCATAGAAAAGGAGCACGGTAGGCGAAGGCCCTGCCACCAGCTGACTTTTTATTGATTGGTGGGATGACAAGGAGGTTTGAACTAAGAGAACGAAGAGGACGTGGCGGAATGTAGGGAGAAAGTAGTTCAGTTAAATAAGATGGTGCAAGTCCATTTAAAGCCTTATAAGTTAAGAGAAGAACTTTAAAATCGGCTCTAGCCTGAATGGGCAGCCAATGTAATGATGCCAGGACAGGAGTTATGTGACAGAACCTACTTGTTTTTGTTAAAAGTCTGGCGGCTGAATTTTGCACAAGCTGAAGGCTCCTAGTAGTACAGATGTGGAGGCCAGAAAAAAGGACATTACAGTAATCTAAACGGGAAGACACAAGGGCATGGAGAACCACCTCGGCGCTACGCCGGGACAGAGCAGGGCGGATTTTGGCAATGTTACGCAGGTGAAAGAAAGCCGTCCTGGTGATTTCCTTGATGTGAGTCTGGAAAGTCAGGGTCGGATCAAAAATAACACCTAGGTTTCTAATGTGCGTGCTTTCAGAGATTGAACAACCATCAATATTAAGACAAAGACTGTCAGAGAAGTACTTGTAGTTATTAGGCTTAATCACCAGCAAATCAGTCTTAGCAGTATTAAGCATGAGAAAGTTTTGACTCATCCAGATCTTGATTCGGCTTACACATGTTTCCGGATTTTGTATTTGAGAGGGGTCATTAGGCTGTAGTGAGATGTATAGCTGTGTGTCATCAGCATAGAAATGGAACTGTATACCATATTCGGCAATTATCCTACCCAGAGGGAGCATGTAAATACAAAACAGCAGAGGCCCCAGGACAGACCCCTGGGGCACACCAGCGGTAACTGTAGAGCATTCTGACAAAGAGTTATTGAAACTAACACATTGGGTTCTACTAGATAAGTAGGACTGGAACCATGAGAGCGCCAGCCCGTGAATACCAACGTAATGCTCCAGTCTGTGTAGAAGCACACAATGATCTACGGTATCGAAGGCCGAACTTAAGTCAAGAATTAAAAGTACGGAGGCTGATCCAGAGTCAGCAGTGACAAGTAGGTCATTAACTACTCTAGTTAGGGCAGTCTCAGGAGCGGAAACCAGACACAAAATTGTCAAAGAGATTATTGGTAGAAAGGTGGACAGTCAGTTGATCAGCAACAATTCTCTCAAGTATTTTAGATAAGAAAGGGAGAGTGGAGACAGGTCGATAATTGGCAAGAACCAGTGGATAGGGGCATATATATAGGGGCATTCAGAATAGGAAGGAGTTCCTTAAGGAGGTCAGAAGGGATGGGATCTAGTGAACACGTTGATGGCTTTGAGGCGGCAACCATTGAGGCCAAGGCCTCAGCAGAAATGGGTTTGAACTGAGAGAGTGAGCTCGTGGACCAGGACACAGAGCACTGGCTGGACACAGTGCTAGAGAGCTGCTGGCTAATGATATTGTTCCTTATTTGGGAGATTTTGTGAGTGAAAAAATCTAGAAAATCATTAGCTGTGAAAGAAGAGCTCAGAACCGGTGAAGAGTGTGTAAGCCTGGCCACAGTATTAAACAGGACCCGATGATTGTTCTTATTGGTTTCAATCAAATTGGAGAAATAAGAAGATCTGGCAGCAGAAAGTGCAAGTTTTTAATGTTTAAAGCTAAGAGTCCAGGCGAGGCCAGAGGACTCTGATTTACAGGTGCGCCATCTGTCTTCAAGTTTACGACAAGCCCGTTTTAAAGAGCGAGTGAGGTCGGAGAACCAAGGTGCAGATTTAGTTCGAGTGCCTCTACTAGTTCTGAGAGGAGCAAAGGACTCAAGCGATTCTGACAGTGCACTGTTTAGGCCATCTGTAAGGTTGTTGACAGACATGGACGTGTTGGAAAGTGACTCAAGTTTATCGGGCAAATGATCAGCTAGAAGGGACTTAATATGGTTGTTAATGAAACGAAAAGAATGAGGGTTAGATTCAGAGCGAATAGTCTGTGTATGCGTGAGAAGGTTAAAAAAGACACAAGAGTGATCCGAGACCGGGACCTGAAAAATAGAAGGGAGGCCAGCGGTAATATCCTTTGTACAGACTAGATCCAAAGTATTACCGAGATTATGAGTGGGGCCAGTGACATGTTGGATGAAGTTGAGACTAGAAAGAAGATCCAGAAATTCCGTTGCTTTGGAATCCAAAACATCATTAATGTGAAAATTCAGGTCACCGAGCAGAACTATTTTGTCATATTTAATCAGAGCGGTAGATAAAAATTCAGAGAACTCTGTTAAAAAAATGGGATTAAACCTGGGTGGTCTATAAATGAGTAATGCCAGGATATGTTGGCGGTTTCCAATAAGCATGGCCAGGTACTCAAAAGATGTAAAGTCACAGAGTGAACATACTGTACAGGGAAATTGATTAGAGAAGATAACCGCAAGTCCCCCACCCGTTTTGTCTTTCCTGGCAGAGAATAGGAAGCTATAGTCAGGGGGAGACGCCTCAATAAGAACAGCACTGGCAGTGGAGGAAAGCCAACACTCAGTGAGGAAAAATAAATGCAAACCATAGTGAGTAATAAAATCATTAATATAAAATGTCTTGCTGGAGAGTGACCTAATGTTAAGCAAAGCACAACTGAGGTCGACAGGGGGAAGAGCTGGAGGGACAGGAACTGTTTTTATACTAATCAGGTTAGATGTGACCCTCCCACGAGTGCTGGAACGATTAACTTTACTGGGATCAGGGTTGTTGCCATGAGGACAGTGAGAGCGTTTTGACAGGATGCAACGGCTGTCAGTAACTCTAATAGGGATATGAGAGCAGATAGGAGTTGGAATTGACATTGGAAAAGAGTTATGAGGATCTGCTACAGGTTTTGCTGCTGCAAAAGAACTAGGTGGAGTAAGGGAGCCAGAAGCGGAGACAGTGCAGACACTAAAGATGACAGCAGGACCCGCACTATCAGAGACAGTGCTGTGACAGGAAGACAACGTGTGCAGGGCAGGGTCTTGCTGGGAAAAGCATCATTTCAGGCTAAAAGCAATGAAGTTAATAAAATTGCTTGTTAATCTTTCAGACCCTTTCCTGTTCAAGTGTAAGCCATCAAATTTGAAGAGATCACGTTCAGTCCAAAAATAGTCAAAATTGCTAATAAAACCCAGGCCTGTTGCAGTGGTGAAGTTCTGCATCCACGTGTGCAGACTGAAAAGTCGACTAAAACGCTCTGAGCTTTTGAGCAGGGTGGGAATAGGGCCAGAGAGAACACACCTCTTCCCGAGGCTTTCAACAGTGTGAATCAGTGACTCAAGATCATGGTAAAGTTTGCAGGAGCGTCTGGACATGACGTCATTTGTGCCGGTGTGCAACAGAACAGTGTGAACAGACAGATGGAGATCAATGAGGACAGGTATCAGTTCTATGAAGTCAGTAGTAATCCCGCCGGAGAGACAGTAAGTGATGGAGCCTGGGAGGTGCACATTTCTGATGATAGAATCACCAATTATGAGGATTTCAGGAGGTTGATTCTTGCAGCCATTGTCATAGACCGACAATTTAGAGGACAGAGACAGATGGGAGATGCCAGGGGAATCGGGAACAGTAGAAGAGGGATTAGAGTCACCTGCGCAGATGACGTCATCATTGAGCGTCGAGGGGATCGGACCCACGTTAGGCCGTGGAAACGATAGGTAGCTCAGCTAACTTCTCCAGTGGGGTGAAGAAGTTGGACAACGGGATGGGATCGTCGTCACATTCTTCCATGTCAGGGGAAAACAAGGGGAGAGAGACCGGTCTCCCCTTCCTAACAACGGTCGCCCAGGAGGAAGACGGAGCATCCGATGTGCGGTGGATAGCGTTGGCCGGGCTGGGACCATCCTGCTGCAGCGCTTCCACCCGGGCGAGGAGCGAGGATTGGTGCTGGAGGACATCGTCCAGGAGGGTCGCAATGGAGCGTAGCTCTGACTTCAAGCAGGACAGCTCATGATCCTCCGGGGTGAGTGGGGACATTCTTGGGTGGAGCAGATGGTGGCTGAGAAAAGAGAGAAAAAAGCTCCGGCAGCAACGGTGTTTGGAGTAGCCTATGCTTGTTTGCCTAGCGGCTAGCTGGATCGCTAGTGTAACGTTAACAGTGAAGACTTACTTACGAGGACTCCAGATGGAGTCCACGGCATTGAAGAGGCACATATAGCTGTTTAGATGGTGAGAGGAGGCGAGACTTACCGGCACGGGCCCAAATACTGGGCCCGGTGAGGTGGTAGGGTGTCCGGTAAGCTAGTTGGTTGAATCTCACAGGCTCTTCAGTGCAGCACAGCAGTTTGCAAAATGCTCATGTGAACCAGTTCTCCTCAAGGATGCACAAACTTCTTGTTTGAGTGGTGGAGTTGAGTTGAGTTGTTGACCCAGATGGATTGCAGGACGTAGCAGTAGATGCGTCTGAGAACCGCGTGACCGTCTCAGCCTGTAGAAGTACACAGCACACAATAGAAATACACAGTAGAAATACACAGCACACAGTAGAAAAACACAGCAGAAATACACAGTAGAAATACACAGCACACAGTAGAAATACAGTGTTGCCTTCTTGGCATCATTTATTTGTCTATTTGTATTGCTTTGCAATATCATGGAGCAGGCATCCCAATGGACCATTATAGTGTTTTTTACCCAGCCATTCATTCCACTCAATCATAATCAAGTGATCTCTTAGAAGATCCTCAGTGCGATTCCCCCGGAGTCTCCCGATGGTCTCCTTGTAGTTCCTCCAGGCCCTCTCAATGTGTTGAGTGTGGCAGCCTGTATCAGCATTGACATACTCCACACTGTGGTTGACTGTATAATGCTTGTATCCAAATTCAGGCAGAGCCTGACGGTAGGCCCCCCACTCATCAGTCAGTATTGTGGATCCCATCCGAACATGGTGCAGAACCAGTGGGATCAGCTCTCATCTGGTCCGTCTTTCCACCAAGCAGAGAACAGGCATTGTCTTCTGTCCTCTGTGCCTGACACCCAGCATTCCAAACACCCACTTTTTCCATGTCCACCCACCAACCATTCTTCCACGTCCATACTGTCAAAATATTCAAATAGAACACATATTAGAAATGGTAGTTATTCACATGATGATGTGTGACTAATATATGGTAATCATTTGACCATTAAAACATTACAAAATTAAACTAATTTAATTTACTTAAATAAGTTATAAAAATTATTATATCCCTGTAAGTATGGATTTACCCCCAACATTGTATCAGCAAATGCTTCCTCTTAGTGCAAATAGTTTTCTCATGACAATGTTTTCAAATTTGCTGTCAGCATCAGTGAGCATTAGGTGGCAGTCTCCTTACCTGTTATTCATACAGTGACAAAACCCAAAGATACAGCTCCTCATGGAAAATACATTTGTCACAATGACCTATTGAGTCCACCATTTTGGATTTTCCACCATTTCAAATGTTAATATAAAAGCACATCTTCCCCTACTCATACTACTGTTGACTGTACATCTGTCTCACCCAAAATTAAAGCGAAATATATTTTTCCTCTTGCCCGGAGTGCTAAACGTCCACCCAGATAGTTTTGGTGTGATTTGCCCTTTTTTGGAGATATCTGCCATATAGATGTTTGCCTTCACTCCAATACAATGGAGCTGAAAGGCGCTGGGTTTGTGGTAGGAATTCCCACAGAAATTTTAGGCATATGGCTGTTTCCACTTACCTGAAATGGCTTTAATCGATAACCACAATCTCTTTCCGCCCTCCCATTCTCTGTCCTTTTCTTCTCTTCCTTCTCTCCATTGCCTCAACACAGACATTCCTTAGCTTTTTGGCCATCTTTGAAAGTGTTCTTGAACTCCCAGCAATGTCATCTATCATCATGTCGATTTGTCTCAATCGTAGTCCTTGTGCAAACTTTAAAAATACATAAAATGAAAATGTTATGGCCTTATGCAGACAATCCTTCAGCAATTCAATGGGAGGGAATTCTTTACTATGACAATGGGCATGACAGTGATTCAAGGTACAGCCCAGCAATGTCAGCATTACCAATGTGCCTGCCCACACTTAGTTATGATCAATATTACCTCCCTCAGTAAAATAAATGAAATAGAAAAGAATTGGAATAGAATTAATCTGGAGTTCACAAATGGTTAGTATAATGGACATCACTGCACAAAGTTGTCCTAAACTTTTTTTTGTAAATTTCTTTTGTCATACAAACCAAATTATGTTGTCCATGACTGATTTTTAAAAGCAATAAAGGGTAAAACATCCAAGGGGGTGAATACTTTTTTATAGGCATTGTATGTGTAATATGCTTATAGCCCATCAGGTCCTCTGGCAGGAGTCTGCCCATTGTTCCAAAGTGCAGGACTAAAGCATCTGGTGAGGCAACTTTTAGGTTTACTCTGAGCCACTGGAACAGTCTGCCTGCAGATCTGAGAACAACTGGAAGAGTTGAAATCTTAAAACATAAACTTAAAACCTACATAATTTAGTATTATTACTGCTATTATAGCTTTTAAATGTAACTTTTTATTACATTTTCATAGTTTTTATTTTCTTGCATTGGTCTCAAATTCTTTGTTTTTCCTTTTTTGTTGTTTTTACAGTCTACACTTGTTCTATTATTATCGACTTGTCAGTCATCTGTGAAGCACTTTGAACTGCAGTAACCTGTATGAAAGGTGCTATACAAATACAGTGTTTCCCCTAGAATATTTGTGCAGTCAGATTCAGTCAGATGGTGCAGCAGGCAGTCTGAAGTGCATATTTGCGTTCAAATTTTTGTTCACTCGGTATATTCAAAACTTAGAACACTGTGTGCATGAAGTGCTAATGTAGTACAGAAGATCATAAAAGCTTCTCTTTGTGATCACTTTGTTGCATGGGCCTGAAAGGCTGCAGTGTGGTGGTCTGACCTCATATGAGTGGTCAAGCACATCTTTCCTAAATTCCATCTGTCTCAGTCACATTTTTTCCGTTACCTCCAAATGAGGCACTTCATACGTGAATACATCTCAGACTTCACAACTAAACCTAAGAACCATATGTTTCACAATATATGTAAGTCACACCCAAATTCTAAACGCTTGGTTTCTTGTTTTGTCTCTGCCTTCGGGGCGTCAGTGGACACTGGCCAGTTTAGAGATGCTTGGGCTAAAGAGTTGGGCATTCCAATGTCAGATGAGCTGTGGGAGGAGGGTCTATCTAGTATTCCGAGTTAATTAGCTAGTTAATTAGTTATTAATTCTAGATATAGACTGATACAATTTAAAGTACTGCATAGGTTGCACTACTCCAAAATCAAACTAAATAAGATTGATACTTCAATCTCTCCCATGTGTGACAGATGTGGTACTGCCGAGGGATCTTTATTACATATATTTTGGCAATGCCCAGTTATAACTAACTTTTGGGAGGGCATTTTTAAATGGTTCTCGAGGCAACTGGGAAGCAGCATTCAGCTTGATTGTAGCCTTGCGATATTTGGCTGCTCTGATGAGACAAGGACCCTTCCCTCTCACCAAAAACAGGTGTTAAAGGCGGGCATGGTTGTAGCTAAAAAGCTTATATTGTTAAATTGGAAATCCCCATCACGTCCCTGTTTCAAAAGATGGCTGAACGAGATGCTCTCCATTGCTGAGATGGATCTAATTTGTTGTAATGGACAAAGGTCACACGCCAATTTCCAAAAAATGTGGTGGCCATTCCTAACACTTCTTGATAACTGAGCATATGACCTAGGTACCCGGCTGCTATTTTGCATTCTTAGACTTATGGATGCTCTTTCTCCCTGCCTTCTGATGACTACTGATACCACCCATGTGTCTTTTTTTTGTATGTTTTTGTTTTATTTTGTTTTGTCAATTCGTACTTTTATGGCGTACGTTATGTCCTTATTGTCTTTGTTCTTTGTGATCAAAATAAAATACTTAAAAAAAAAAAAAGCACATCTTTCCTGTACATCTCACAGGGGACCTCTACGAAAACCCTCTGGGATGGTTCTCTTTTAACAGACTGCTTATGCTGATAGCATATGTGACTTTATACCGTAACCCACCTCTGGCTTTGGTGTAATAGGACATAGGAAATCTAAATCACAGGCAATATGATTCTTTCTATTAATGTAGATTATTTCTATGTAATTTTTAAAATATCCAGTAGATATTTTAGTATTATTTCCATACCTGTACAAGAATCACATCCAGTTGAAAAGACTCATCTTGGATTTGCTGAAGATAGACTTGTGCCAGGCTGATTTTGTGACAATGCCTTTGTGGTTGGTCCTCTGTTGACAAACCCTATAGACAACACAGCTACTTGTGAGTGATCCATTCCACAATGTTTATCAATTTTTCTCACCGTTTACGATGTGGGCGGCCATGGTGAAATTACGTTATACAACGAACTGGGGATTGAGAAAATATACCGGCTGTTATTTTATTTTTCCTACTCGGAAGTCGGAATTTACGACCTCCGAGTTATACTTGAACGCAGCATCACTCTTCATGCAGATTCAGACCGATTCAGACCTGTCTCTTGCCAACGACAGCCTCCTGACATGTGCATGCAACTTGACTGTTTTTTTCTGTAACATTTTGTTTCACCATGCCCAAAAGACCTTTTACCAGATCTGGAAAAGCCTTAAAAGAAGACACGTTGGCGACACCGCTGTCATGGAAAGAAAAAACGCAGCCAACAGCACCTGATGTTAGCATCATGGCGGACGACAGTAGTGATGGCGGTGAACACAAGAATTTGACGGAAACTTATGCTATCCAAGATGACAAAGATGATATTTATATTCCCAGCGACACCCTTGATGCTGACAGGAGAGACGAATCTCAGACTGTTGGTAAGTTAGCTAATGTTGACCTGTTAACACTTGTTTTAGCCTAACTAGCTTAACATTAGCTGCTAACGTTTATTTCTTAAGGGTTTTTTCACATCTGAAAGTCCGGGTTAAAAAAGGAGAAAAAATTATAATTTGTTGCAAATTAGTTTTCGTCCGGTTCACGCTGTTCCTTGTTAAGCGAACGTAATTTTGCAAACAAATGTCATGTGGTCCAAAATTTTGCGAGCTGTCAAACAACAATGGATCAGCAGCAGCATATTGCCATTTCTGTGGCAGCTACTATTATTGTGATATGTTGTTGCAACCAAATAAGAATAGTGGAGAAGGAGCACAGATCAAGATGTGTGAATAATGAAGGAAGGATGTACACAATTTAGAGGACACATACAACAATACTGAAGGCGAGATAGATTAAATGCTGTCACATTAACAACTTACTTGAGTTTGTTTACTGTTGCCTTGACAACATGTATATTTGTGGTGACAACACCGGCTATTTTAACCCAAACCACGATCTTTCCTTAACCCTAACTAAATGTTTTTTATTGCTAAACCTAACCAGACCTTAAAGGAGACATATTATACTCATTTACAACAAGTTCACATAGGTCTCAGAGGTCCTACAACAGTGTTTTTGAGGTGTGTTGCCCAAAACCTACCTTGGTCCTGGATTTAATACAGCCTGAAAAGCCCCTCTGGTAGGCCTGGGCGATAAACCGAAAATGTACCGATACCGAAATTTACGACGATAACCGACGTCATTTTGCCCCTGTCGGTATATTCGGTGTTTAAAAAAAAAAAAAGAAAAGTCGTTTTTGTCTTGTTTGGCTGTGTGTGTAGGTAGGCTACCGGTATGTTCATGTCCCTTTAAGACGCTCGGCTGTACTACGCATACAGCGCGTGTAGTCACGTGACTCCATCCAGTCTGTTACAAGAAGGGAAAGAGACGGTGAGACGGAGAAAATGGAGCACGCCGGTTCAAAAGATGAAGCGGCTGCTGTCGAATCTCTTTATAAGAGACTGTATTTTTAATACTTTGTGTTTGAAGGAAATGTAAGTTATTTTATACTTTTAACATGGACTAAAGTTCTCCATCACTACGAAGGATTTCCGTCATTCAAACTTCACAGAGGCGACTTGTGAGATCAAAGCAGATCAGAGAGCTGTTGGCTGATGTTTATTGACAGATTGTCACACTCTACAGCCAATGGTATCGTTAACAGCGTGTGCGCGCCTGACCAATGAAAGTGCAGTGACCCACACAGGGCGGGATCTCAACGCGGAACGGCGCTAAAGTTTAGCTGCTCAGCTAGCAAGGACTCGTCGCGCTGCTAGTTATCAGCTGAGTTTAGTCAGCATGTGAGAACTTGTCTGACACGGAGAGTCTGCTGTTGTGTGCTACATGTGTGAATAACAACTGTAGTCTGGACTTTTTCTGCAGTGTATCTGTGTAAACGGCTTCATTCAGCATCGCTCCCTCCCCTCTGAGTTACCATGGTTGCAGGAACGCCCTGAAACTTTATAATGATCAATAAGAAGCTTTTGGTTAGTTTGACTGTACAAATACTTACTTATCGTTCATTTATCGTTATCGAGGTGAGTTTCTCAATATATCGTGATATTGATTTGAGGCCATATCGCCCAGCCTTACCCTCTGGTATGCCCTACTGAAAACAGGCCATTGTACTGTATAGCCTTATACAGTAAAGCAACACAAAATGGTAAAACTTCCATAGTTGATAATGTGTCATGTACAGATCCATGCTTTATCTTCAGACTTTTAGCGAAGCCTGCTTTGTATGGACCACGGTTAATAAAGCAGTCGTCCGTAATATGATGGACGCACACATAGAACATTTCGGGGAGTTTTGAGGGTACATCTCCATTAAAAATTAAATCAATCCACTGAGTCTTCAGAGGCTCAGATGAAGGGAATGAAAATAGACTTTTATGCTGGGTGTTGCAGTCAACAACACAGCAACAACTCTCACAGAGATGCGTTAACAGGCAAAACATTTTTATTAGGTAGCTTGAGCACTAAATATTAAACTTCGTATTTTTTCTTTATTACCCATTCCAGGGTTTCCCACAGCAAAGTTGTTAGGCCTGGTAGTATAATCCATAACCTCTAATTAGAGCTCTGTAATATGAATACAGTAAAACACACAACATTTAAGAATTGGAAATTGAATTGTGTCTTCAAAATTCGAATATGTATAGAATCTACATTTTGTACCGTATCATTACCCCTTAGTCGCAATCATGTTTAGACTTTAGACTTGACTAAAAGTACAAGTGTCACTGTATTCCTAAGCTTAATACAAACTGTACTTGAGGGTTCATAAATATGGAAACTGCACAACACTGAGTATTATACTAACATCTAAGTATTGGTATACACACACACACAAATCTAAATCATACTTTCCAGAGAAATAGCATTTTATTCATTCAGTATCATACCTTTCAACATGTTGCCTTTCAACCAGGGATGGGCGATACCACACTTTTACAATTCAATACCGATACTTTTTGCTACAATTTTCGATACTGATACAGATACCGGAAGTAAACTTTTTTTTTTTTTAAAAATCATAAAGATCATTACATGACGCATACTGGCCATAAATAAACAATTTATTTCAAAGTACAATATCATCTGTGCAAAAAGGTGTAAAAAGATAGTCCAGTATTTTACTAGAAATAATATGATACAAAATAATAATAATTAATATAGCCGCAAGCGGCAATGGCCAAGGTCCAAGCAGAAATGGCATTTAGTGACTTCATACGACCTTTAGAGAAAAGTGAATGCATGCCACATGGATACATTGGCATACCCATGAGTGTACCTAGTGTATACTTGGGGATTCAAACCTAATTTTGGTTCTTGATATTATTATTATTATATTTGGTTATATATATTATTATTTTCTCCCCCACCAAAAATATTAGAATCATACTGGAGATTCTAAGATTCAATAAGAACTGGATTTGATAAGCAGAATCAGAACTAGAATCAATCAAATCTAAATGTAACCTTCTTCTTAGTCTTCTCGGGTTCTGTCTGATCAACTAGGTTCGGATAAGGAGACTGGCAGTAGCACTGAAGCATGAGAGCAATTGATCTCCAACCCACATAACACACAACACAAAATATGGTATGAATGTTTATGTTCAAGAATTAGTTTTGTTTTCTCAACTTAAATTGTTCAGCCTTGCACACATTAAATGAAATGCAGTTCGCTTTCACATAAATTAAATTCACAGAATGAAATAAAATTAGCTGACCAGGTAAGTACCGGTATAGAAAATAATAAAGATAAAATAAAATGTCTCTTTCCCCTTTAATGGGTTGAATTGTCCTTTTTATTCCCTGTTATTCACTGTTTGTTTCAGTTTATTTATTGTCTTTCAGGGTCCTCCAAGGAGAAAACAGTTCTTTAAGTTCCTTTGTCAGTTTGTTTTTTGCAAAAAGATGTAAAAAAAATAGGAAAAAAGTCAAAAATAGGAAAAAATCAAAAATACTGAGATCTCAGAAAAGAAAGTGCAAATAAAATGTGTTACTCCTCAGGACTGAGTCCTGTCCTACCACACTGGTCCCGATGAACCAAGAGTCTCCATGCAGCATGGCGGTGATACAGGTTGCAGTTGAACCAAGAGCCTCCACGCGGCAACGGCGGTGGTGTGGATCACAGTTGAACAGAAGAACTCGTCCCTCAAAAAAACCAGCCTGCATAACATGCAGCGTAATTATTCATCAGCTTAAATGACTGTCTGTTTACTTTTTTTCAGTGCACATTACACAATACAGCTTCATTAAAGGAAATATAAGCAACTCACTACAGGAAATATGAAATACATTAAATGCTGCATCATTTTAGCACCTGAGCTACGGCGACGGCTGTGGAGCCGTGCTCGGCCTCGTTAACAGGCCGCAGCTGAGCTAACAGCTCGGTAAATTGCTACACGTTCGTCACGGTAACACACAATAACAACATATCGTCACAGCATCACAAAAAAACATTTCTCAGTACCATTAAACATTTGACTATTCTGACTGGCTTTCTTTCTTTGTGTACTAAACCAGAATGATACTGCTAATTGAGCTAACGAGCTATCGGTGCAGCTAACTCACCAAAATAGTTCAGAAAAGTCCGTGGAAACACTCGTCCGAGTCGCTCCCGAGATCGGTTTCACTTCCACCAGGTAAGTTTCTTTTCACACTCACTTTCTAACAACAGTTTTATCACAACTTCCACGAAATATCATCATGTTTGGCCGCCGAACGGGGACACTTTGCTCTGCGGCTGCATGAGGTTTCTCCTTTCTTTTTCTTCTCTTTTCTGTCCCTCACCTTCTCACACACACCGAGGCCTGCAGGTGATGCGTTCAGGTAAGCTCGGAAATTCTACTATCGGACGAAAAACAACTACAATACAGGAAAACTATGATACATTCAGGGAAACTGGTATTTCTGAGTGTTGTAATTCTAACCAGGGTTACATAAACAATACCCAATCCTGCTTGAGCAGCCCCTTTAATGTCTTTGAAAGTGTTGACAGAGTAGGACTATACAGCGGCACAGCATTGTGAACCCAAAAGTTAAAAGATCAAGCATCAAATACAAGGATGAAAGAATATACTGAAAGAAATAAACATAAATTGGAGACACTCTGCTGTTTCCCAGGTCACCTACACACAACTGCACTCAGCTGCGGGTGCAAGGCTTTATTAAATACTCCCACAATGGATATCAGACAGCTGGCCTGTCAGTCAGTCAATCAGTCCTCAATCAACTTAAACAATCAATCAATAAACATAACATAACATAACATAACATAACATTAAGTTTGCCCATCATAAACACAAAATAAAAAGTGAACATTTAATAATTGGGAGCACCAACTCAACACAAACAATGCAGCTTTGATGTCAGAGTGGAACAATCATAACCAACTTTGATGTCACAGTACAACAATCATGACCAACTGTGATGTCACAGTGGAACAATCATAACCAACTGTGATGTTACAGTGGATCAAACAATGCAGCTTTGATGTCGCAATGGAACAATCATAACCAACTGTGATGTGACAGTGGAACAATCATGACCAACTGTGATGTCACAGTGGAACAATCATCACCAACTGTAATGTTACAGTGGATAGAACGGTGCAGCTTTGATGTCACAGTGGATCGAAAAGTGCAGCTCTGATGTCAAAGTGGAACAACATGTCCAACTATGATGTCACAGTGGACCAAACAGTGCAGCGTTGATGTCACAGTTGAACAATCATAACCAACTGTGATGTCACAGTGGAACAACATGACCAACTGTGATGTCACAGTGGATCAAACAATGCCACTTTGATGTCACAGTGAAACAATCATAACCAACTGTGATGTCACAGTGGATCAAATAATGCAGCTTTGATGTCACAGTGGAACGATCATAACAAACTGTGAGGTCACAGTGGAACAATCATAACCAGCTGAGATGTTACAGTGGATTGAACAGTGCAGCTTTGATGTGACAATGGATCGAACAGTGCAGCTTTGATGTGACAGTAAAATCACAAAACCCAATGTGATGTCACAGTGGAACAATCATAATGAACTGTGATGTCAGAGTGGATCAAACAGTGCAGCTTTGATATCACAGTGGAAGAACATGACCAACTATGATGTCACAGTGGCACAAAGTCCTTCTTTGATGTCACAGTGCAACAATCATAACCATCTGTGATGTCACAGTGGATCAAATAATGCAGCTTTGATGTCACAGTGGAACAATCCTAACCAACTGTAAGGTCACAGTTGAACAATCATAACCGACTGTGATGACTGGATGAAACAGTGAAGCTTTGATGTCATAGTGAAAATTTCATAACCAACTTTGATGTCACAGTGGATCAAACAGTGCAGCTTTGATGTCACAGTGGAATAATCATAACAAACTGTGATGTCACAGTGGAACAAACAGTGCAGCTTTGATGTCACAGTTGAACAGTCATAACCAACTGTGATGTCAGAGTGGATCAAACAGTGCAGCTTTGATGTCTCAGTGGAATAACATAACCAACTGTGATGTCACAGTGGAACAATCATAACCAACTGTGATGTCACAGTGAATCATAGAGTGCAGCTTTGATGTCACAATGGAACATTCATAACCAACTGTGATGTCACAGTGGATCAAACAGTCCACCTTTGATGTCACAATGGAACAATCATAACCAACTGTGATGTAACAGTGGACCAAACATTGCAGCTTTGATGTCACAGTGGAACAATCATAACCAACTGTGATGTCACAGTGGACCACACAGTGCAGCTTTGATGTCAGCTTTGATGTCACAGATAAACAGTTATGATTGTGGAACAATCATAACCAACTGTGATGTCATTGTGGAACAATTATAACCAACTGTGATGTCACAGTCGATCCAACAGTACAGCTTTGATATCACAGTGGAAGAACAGAACCAACTGTGATGTCACAGTGGATCAAACAATGCAACTGTGATGGCACAGTGGAACAACATAACCAACTGTGATGTCACAGTGGGTCAAACAATGCAGCTTTGATGTCATTGTGGAACAATCATAACCAACTGTGATGTCACAGTGGACCACACAGTGCAGCTTTGATGTCACAGAAACAATCATAACCAACTGTGATGTCATTGTGGAACAATTATGACAAAATGTGATGTCACAGTGGATCGAAGAGTGCAGCTTTGATGTCTCATTGGATGAACAGTACAGCTTTGATGTCACAGTGGAACGACATATCCAACTGTGATGTCACAGTGGATCAAACAATGCACCTTTGATGTCACAGTGGAACAACATAACCAACTGTGATGTCACAGTGGATCAAACAATGCAGCTTTGATGTCACAGTGGAACAACATAACCAACTGTGATGTCACAGTGGATCAAACAATGCAGCTTTGATGTCAGTCGATCCAACAGTACAGCTTTGATATCACAGTAGAACAACATAACCAACTGTGATGTCACAGTGGATCAAACAATGCCACTTTGATGTCACAGTGGGTCAAAAAATGCAGCTTTGAAGTCATTGTGGAACAATCATCACCAACTGTGATGTCACAGTGGACCACACAGTGCAGCTTTGATGTCTCAGTGGAACAACATAACCAACTATGACGTCACAGTGGAACAACACAATCAACTGTGATGTCACAGTGGACCAAACAATGCAGCTTTGATGTCACAGTGGAACAACATAACCAACTATGATGTCACAGTGGATCGAACAGTGCAGCTTTGATGTCACAATCGATCCAACAGTACAGCTTTGATATCACAGTGGAAGAACAGAACCAACTGTGATGTCACAGTGGATCAAACAATGCAACTGTGATGGCACAGTGGAACAACATAACCAACTGTGATGTCACAGTGGGTCAAACAATGCAGCTTTGATGTCATTGTGGAACAATCATAACCAACTGTGATGTCACAGTGGACCACACAGTGCAGCTTTGATGTCACAGAAACAATCATAACCAACTGTGATGTCATTGTGGAACAATTATGACAAAATGTGATGTCACAGTGGATCGAAGAGTGCAGCTTTGATGTCTCATTGGATCGAACAGTACAGCTTTGATGTCACAGTGGAACGACATATCCAACTGTGATGTCACAGTGGATCAAACAATGCACCTTTGATGTCACAGTGGAACAACATAACCAACTGTGATGTCACAGTGGATCAAACAATGCAGCTTTGATGTCACAGTGGAACAACATAACCAACTGTGATGTCACAGTGGATCAAACAATGCAGCTTTGATGTCAGTCGATCCAACAGTACAGCTTTGATATCACAGTGGAACAACATAACCAACTGTGATGTCACAGTGGATCAAACAATGCCACTTTGATGTCACAGTGGGTCAAAAAATGCAGCTTTGAAGTCATTGTGGAACAATCATCACCAACTGTGATGTCACAGTGGACCACACAGTGCAGCTTTGATGTCTCAGTGGAACAACATAACCAACTATGACGTCACAGTGGAACAACACAATCAACTGTGATGTCACAGTGGACCAAACAATGCAGCTTTGATGTCACAGTGGAACAACATAACCAACTATGATGTCACAGTGGATCGAACAGTGCAGCTTTGATGTCACAATCGATCCAACAGTACAGCTTTGATATCACAGTGGAACAACATAACCAGCTGTGATGTCACAGTGGATCAAACAATGCAACTGTGATGTCACAGTGGAACAACATAACCAACTGTGATGTCACAGTGGGTCAAACAATGCAGCTTTGATGTCATTGTGGAACAATCATAACCAACTGTGATTTCACAGTGGACCACACAGTGCAGCTTTGATGTCACAGAAACAATCATAACCAACTGTGATGTCACGGTGGAACAATCATAACCAAATGTGATGTTACAGTGGATCAAACAGTGCAGCTTTGATGTCTCAGTGGAACAACATAACCAACTGTGATGTCACAGTGGAACAATCGTAACCAACTGTGGTGTCATTGTAAAACAATTATAACCAACTGTGATGTCACAGTGAATCGAACAGTGCAGCTTTGATGTCACAGGGGATTGAACAGTGTGTGTCACTGTGGTGTCACTATGGTGTCACTGTGGTGTCACAGCTTTGATGTCACAGTGAATCGAACAGTGCAGCTTTGATGTGACAGGGGATTGGACAGTGCAGCTTTGATGTCACAGTGAAACAACATAACCAACTGCGATGTCACAGTGGATCAACAATGCAGCTTTGATGTCACAGTGTATGGAATTGATGTCACAGTTGAACAATCATAACCAACTGTGATGTCATTGTGGAACAATTATGACAAAATGTGATGTCACAGTGGATCGAAGAGTGCAGCTTTTTTTTTTTGTTAAATCTGTTTATTGGCATTTATAATTAAACACATACAAATCACAGATTCAGT
This sequence comes from Pagrus major, assembly GCF_040436345.1. Lineage (NCBI taxonomy): Eukaryota > Metazoa > Chordata > Actinopteri > Spariformes > Sparidae > Pagrus > Pagrus major. The sequence goes on from NC_133233.1 coordinate 1,539,795, forward strand.
AAATGTACACATTAACGCCCCCCCCCCCCCCCCCCCCCCTCCCGCCACCCCATTGTCCCAAATCCTCTAAGGGAAAAGAAAATGCAACAGAAGAAAAATAATGTGATAAGGGGAAGAAAAAAAAAAAAAGTGACAGCTGAATAGACTGCTAAAATAGAAAATAAAAAATAATAACAAAAATAAAATTAAAAAAAAAAAAAAAACAGCAATGATTTAAGTTACCAGTTTTCACCTACATGTGCAAAGATATCCTCTACTGGTCCCAGTTTGTCACATCAGTCATGTTATCAAAATAAATCAGAAAAGGCATCCAGACCTTGTGAAACTTGTCCTTATTACCTCTCAGGGTGAATTTAATCTTTTCCAACTTAAGGTGAAACATAATGTCCCTGATCCATCTGGCATGGGATGGGGGTTTGGAGCTCTTCCAATTTAACAGTATTTGGCGACGGGCAAGTAAAGTAGTGAAAGCCACCACATTGTACATATTTAATGGCCAGACACAGTCCCCGGGTCTTACACCAAATAAAGCTATTAAGGGATGCGGATCAATAACCATACTAAAAACCTCACTCAGGGAATTAAATATTGCAAGCCAGAATGTGCGAAGAGTGGAACATGTCCAAAACATATGTATTAAGGTCGCCGGTGCATGTTTGCACCGGTCACATGTAGGGTCAGTGCTGGGATAAATCCTAGCCAGTTTGGCCTTGGTTAAGTGAACACGGTGAACGATTTTAAATTGTATAAGGCCATATCTACTACAAGAGGAAGATGAGTGTACTTGCTTTAGGACTGACTCCCACACATCATTGGAGAGAGGTGTGCCAAGATCCTCCTCCCAGAGAGTCCTAACATTTGTAGTGGGCTGAGGATTTATGTTAGTTAGTGTATTATATATCCTTGTGATGGCGCCCTTAAGACTTGTCTTTGTGGCTAGGAGAGTATCCAGGGCTGTCTCTGGAGGCAGCTCAGGGAAAGGGTGGTAACCCTTTCGGACAAAGTCCCTAATCTGAAAAAAGCGGAAATGATGTGACTGGGGTAAGCCAAATTTTCCTACCAGCTGGGCGAATGATGCAAATACCCCATCAATATATAAATCTTTAACAACTTGTATTCCGTTCCTGTGCCAAGCGCGAAAAGACAGATCCAACTGGGCTGGTGTAAAGAGATGGTTTGACGCAATGGGTGCCATTAAGGAGGCTTTTTGCAGGCCGAATTGCTTCCGAAACTGTGACCAAATTTTAAGTGTATGAGCTACGACTGGATTAATGTATGACGTAGGAATTGCTAGAGGTAAAGGGGAAGTAACTAAAGAGTGGAAAGGGAGACCGTGTGCTTCCATCTGTACCCAATCCGGCGCATGCTCAGAAGGATTGCTTTGGACATGTGTAATAACTTTCTGAATATTGCTAGCCCAGTAATAGTAGAGGGGGTTGGGCATGGACATCCCTCCCGATGTTTTGGGTCTTTGTAAAAAGGCCCTACCAATCCGAGGCTGCTTGCCGTCCCAGATGAAATTAGAAAATATCCTATCTAGAGAGTTAAACTTCTTTTTGGAAATGAATACAGGGATATTCTGGAAAAGATATATAAATTTAGGAATTATATTCATTTTAAGTAAATTAATACGCCCAGCCAATGATAATGGTAACACACGCCAACGCTCCAAATCTTTTTTGCATTTGTCAATTAAAGGAGAAAAATTAAGTTTATATAATAGCTGAAAAGAGCGGGGGACAGTAATCCCCAGGTATTTAAAATGGGATGTTACCCTCTTGAAAGGGAACATGGAAGCAGGAATATTAAGGGCAGTGGGGTTCAGAGGGAAAACTTCACTTTTTTGCATATTGACCTTATAACCGGAGAGTTTCCCGAACTGTTCCAACTTAGATAGAATGGACGGAAGGGACTTTGCGGGATTGGTGATATATAGGAGGAGGTCGTCTGCGTACAGTGACACTTTATGTACCTTATCACCTCGGATTATCCCCTCAAAGGTGCGACACTGTCTTAAGGAAATTGCAAGCGGCTCAATCACTAAGTCAAAAAGCAGCGGCGATAGGGGGCATCCCTGTCTTGTTCCGCGGTACAAAGGGATATAGCTTGATTGTACTTCATTTGTTCGAACTGAGGCTAAGGGACCGCTGTAAAGTAATTTGACCCAGGAAATAAAAGTGGGTCCAAAACCGAATCTTGAAAGGGTATCGAAAAGGAAGCCCCATTCCACCCGATCAAAAGCCTTTTCTGCATCTAAGGCTACAATAATTTCAGGAGAATAAGACTCTGACTGGGTGTACAATATATCAAGGAGCCTACGGGTGTTCGAGAAGGAGTGTCGTCCTTGAACGAATCCTGTTTGATCAGGTGAAATGAGGGCTGGGAGAACCTTTTCTAGGCGCTTGGCAAGACACTTTGCTAAAACCTTACAGTCCACATTGAGTAAACTAATTGGGCGATAAGACTCACAGCGAAGGGGGTCTTTGTCTTTTTTAGGAATTAGACAAATAGAGGCTTGCCTCAATGTTTGTGGCAGCTGGCCGTGCAGGAGGGCTTCATTGTACATATTCAAAAGTAATGGGGAAAGCTCACTAGAGAACTTTTTGAGAAATTCCACTGGGAACCCGTCGGGCCCAGGTGTTTTCCCAGACTGCATGCAGTTAATGGCTTCCCGAACCTCTTCAACTGTCAATGGATTGTCAAGAGTAGATCTCCAGGTATCATTCAGCCTAGGTAGATTCAGTTCCTGATAAAAAGAGTCTGTTTCACTGGGGCCAGTGGTGCACTCAGAAGTATATAATTTACCATAATACTCAGCAAACGTGTCATTAATTTGTTTGTGGTCAGTGACCGTGGAGCCTGAAGTGGTCTGTATTTGAGTTATTTGACGCGACATGTATGACTGTCGAGCTTGGTGAGCCAAAAGTCTGCCCGCTTTGTCCCCAAATTCATACACAGTATGTCTGGCCCTTAGAAGCAGGTGCTCAGCCTTGGCGGTTGAGGCTAGATCAAAATCGGTTTGAAGACGAATCCTCTTCTGATAGAGTTCAGGAGTAGGTGAGGATGCACACTGTGCATCTAACTGGGCTATATTATCACTGAGTTCCTTTAATTTAGAGATGTTTTCTTTTTTACTGTGGGAAGTGAAACTAAAAATCTGGCCTCGCAGGAAGGCTTTTAAGGTCTCCCAAAGAATACCATGAGAGATATCTGGCATGGCATTTGTTTCAATAAAGAACTTTATTTGAGTGCTCACAAATTTTGTAAATTTAGAGTCCGAGAGTAAAAGAGAGTTCAAGCGCCATGTTCTGCATGCAGGGGGTTGCTCAGGGAAAGACAATTCGAAAGAGAGTGGGGCATGATCGGAGATGACTATACTATGATATGTGATGCGGTCTATAAGGGGAATAAGCCGAGTGTCTAGCAAAAAATAATCAATTCGAGAGTAAGTACTATGAACTGGCGAGAAAAAAGAAAACGCTCTACCAGTTGGAAAACTAAACCTCCAGGGTTCGAACAGCCCGTATTGTTCTATATAGTTATGCATGACTTTGGCTGACTTGGAAAGCGGTCCAGGTTTGGCAGTGGAGCGGTCTAGCTCAGGACTAAGAACGCAATTAAAGTCCCCACCAATAATTAAGTTATGAGCGTCAACATCGGGCAGGGCTGAAAAAAAGGATTTCATAAAAACCTCATTGTCCCAGTTAGGAGCGTATATGTTTGCTAGAATTACAGACTTATTAAGGAGTTTACCAGTGACTATCACATATCTACCGTTTGTGTCGGCCACAATTTTCTCAGCTGTGAATGAGATATCTTTGTGAATGAGTATAGCAGTGCCTCTGGCCTTGGAGTTGAATCTCGAGTGAAAGACCTCCCCAACCCAGCTTCTACGAATTCTATTAACATCAGCATTGCGAAAGTGTGTTTCTTGTAGAAACGCTATGCCCACATGCAGCTGAGAGAGATGGGCCAGTACTCTATTCCTTTTAACTGGGTGGTTTAAGCCCTTTACATTCCAAGAGATCAAATTGAGCTTTCTATTCTTAACCCCAGTCATTTTGTTCAATAGGAAATCGATGCAGGTGAGTATAACTGGTATCCTTATGGTGAAAAACTTTAAGTAGTGCAAAACAAAAAAAAGTTAAAAGAAAAGAAAAAGGGAGAAAAACAAAGAAACACAATCCAGAGGATATGCCCCCCACCCCCCCATGGCACTTACCCAAACTAAGTGCTGTACTTATCCAATAACTACAACAGCTTCTAAGATGCATTAAACCTAACGCATGCATCTTAGCACTCCTCACCAAACCAAAAATTGGAAGTGACAACTTATATCATCATCATTAAACCAAGAAAATGATAATCATAGTAATTTAGCAATAAAAGATAGAAATTTACTTTACTGAGAACTTAGCATAATTTTGCAAAGTTGCAAAACATGTCTCTAGTAAGATGGATCACACACATAAAATAAAATAAAATAAAATAAAATAAACCCTCTCTTTTTCCTTCTTCCCTAATACACAAATAAGAAAGTGAGAGGGGCAGGGATCCGTCTGCATCCGACACGGATAATTAACTGAGCCAGTGCAGTGGTAACTTTAAGTTGTTTGTCAAATGCACACAAAAACAAAAAAAAAGAAAAGAAAAAAGAAACAAAAAGAGTGAAATTAAACTGGTCTCATATGTTAACTTTCATAAATCACAGCAGTTCGACACGGACCAGTAAACATAGAACCACTTACAGACTGTGATCAGGGGGAATGATCTCCAACAGTACACACATTTCAGCGGTCAAAAATGAGAAAACCAGCCGGTTAGTCCTCTAATGCGGGCATATCGCCGCTCCCCGCGGCCGCCGAAGCTTCCCCCGTCTTCTGGATATTTGCTTTGACAAAGGCGGCTGCATCCTGCGGTGACTTGAACTCGTGTTTGGACCCGTTATATGTGAACCGGAGGGTTGCAGGATATGCAAGCGAGTATTTCACGCCAGCCTCCTGAAGTTGTTTCTTTACTGGGTTGAAAGCCGCTCTCCTTCGAACCAGGTCAATGCTGAGGTCAGGATAAAAGCTGATCTTCTTTCCCCGGTATGTCAGCTGTCCAGCTCGCTCCCAGGATAAGCGTAGGATCAGTTCCTTGGTCCGGTAATGGTGCAGACGGGCGATCATGGCTCGCGGGGGCCCGTTTTGCTGCGGTGGTCTGAGGGCGCGGTGAGCGCGGTCCACTGTTGGTTTATGAGGGAAGCTGTCCTCCCCGAATACCTCCACCAGGAAAGTTTCCATGAAGGTGGTGGGATGACCGCCTTCAATTTTTTCCGGGAGGCCAACAACTCTGATGTTCTGCCTTCGTGACCTGTTTTCCTGGTCATCCACATGAGCACGGAGTTTTTCATTCTCAGCCTTCAAATCAGCATATGAGCGCTCCAGCGCGGTGACTCTGCCGTCCACGTCGTTCAAACCTTCTTCCACCTCCTGAATTTTAACGACGTGAGATGAGACTGTGGACTGCAGCGTGGCAACCGTGCAACGAAGCTCCGACAGGATCTCGTCTTTCATGTGGTCGAGCAGTCCCTTCAAATCTTCACGGGTGAATTGCGAGCTCGTGCTAGCTCCAGCCTCTGTAGCTCCGCCGGGGCAGCTACAGCTAGCTTCGGTCTCGCTCGACTGGGCCAAAGCCGACTGGGTTGCTCTCCTGTTGGGTCTTCCGCTCATCATGAAGTCCTGCTGTTTGCCGAGTCTTACAACAAAGTTCTACACACCAAAATGTGTGTGTGTGGTTCGGATAATTTGATGATAAAAGTGAATAAATCTCGAAACAGGTGAGGAGCGCAGGAGTGTGCGTCTTCACTCCGCCATGACACCTTGACCTCTCAAGAGTGCAGCTTTGATGTCTCAGTGGATTGAACAGTACAGCTTTGATGTCACAGTGGAACGACATATCCAACTGTGATGTCACAGTGGATCAAACAATGCACCTTTGATGTCACAGTGGAACAACATAACCAACTGTGATGTCACAGTGGATCAAACAATACAGCTTCGATGTCACAGTGGAACAACCTAACCAACTGTGATGTCACAGTGGATCAAACAATGCAGCTTTGATGTCAGTCGATCCAACAGTACAGCTTTGATATCACAGTGGAACAACATAACCAACTGTGATGTCACAGTGGATCAAACAATGCCACTTTGATGTCACAGTGGGTCAAAAAATGCAGCTTTGATGTCATTGTGGAACAATCATAACCAACTGTGATGTCACAGTGGACCACACAGTGCAGCTTTGATGTCAGCTTTGATGTCAGATATAAACAGTTATAATTGTGGAACAATCACAACCAACTGTGATGTCACAGTGGACCACACAGTGCAGCTTTGATGTCACAGATAAACAATCATAACCACAGTGGAAAACCATAACCAACTGTGATGTCATTGTGGAACAATTATAACCAATATTGATATCACAGTGAATCGAACAGTGCTGCTTTGATGTCACAGGGGATTGGACAGTGCACCTTTGATGTCACAGTGAAACAATCATAACCAACTGTGATGTCACAGTGGAACAATCATGACCAACTGTGATGTCACAGTGGAACAATCATCACCAACTGTAATGTTACAGTGGATCAAACAATGCAGCTTTGATGTCACAGTGGATCGAAAAGTGCAGCTTTGATGTCAAAGTGGAACAACATGTCCAACTATGATGTCACAGTGGACCAAACAGTGCAGCGTTGATGTCACAGTTGAACAATCATAACAAACTGTGATGTCACAGTGGAACAACATGACCAACTGTGATGTCACAGTGGATCAAATAATGCAGCTTTGATGTCACAGTGGAACAATCATAACAAACTGTGAGGTCACAGTGGAACAATCATAACCAGCTGAGATGTTACAGTGGATTGAACAGTGCAGCTTTGATGTGACAATGGATCGAACAGTGCAGCTTTGATGTGACAGTGAAATCACAAAACCCAATGTGATGTCACAGTGGAACAATCATAACGAACTGTGATGTCAGATTGGATCAAACAGTGCAGCTTTGATATCACAGTGGAAGAACATGACCAACTATGATGTCACAGTGGCACAAAGTCCATCTTTGATGTCACAGTACAACAATCGGAACCAACTGTGATGTCACAGTGGATCAAATAATGCAGCTTTGATGTCACAGTGGAACAATCCTAACTAACTGTAAGGTCACAGTTGAACAATCACAACCGACTGTGATGACTGGATGAAACAGTGCAGCTTTGATGTCATAGTGAAAATTTCATAACCAACTTTGATGTCACAGTGGATCAAACAGTGCAGCTTTGATGTCACAGTGGAATAATCATAACAAACTGTGATGTCACAGTGGAACAAACAGTGCAGCTTTGATGTCACAGTTGAACAATCATAACCAACTGTGATGTCGGAATGGATCAAACAGTGCGGCTTTGATATCTCAGTGGAATAACATAACCAACTGTGATGTCACAGTGGAACAATCATAACCAACTGTGATGTCACAGTGGATCAAACAGTGCAGCTTTGATGTCACAGTGGAACATTCATAACCAACTGTGATGTCACAGTGGATCAAACAGTCCACCTTTGATGTCACAGTGGAACAATCATAACCAGCTGAGATGTTACAGTGGATTGAACAGTGCAGCTTTGATGTGACAATGGATCGAACAGTGCAGCTTTGATGTGACAGTGAAATCACAAAACCCAATGTGAGGTCACAGTGGAACAATCATAACGAACTGTGATGTCAGAGTGGATCAAACAGTGCAGCTTTGATATCACAGTGGAAGAACATGACCAACTATGATGTCACAGTGGCACAAAGTCCATCTTTGATGTCACAGTGCAACAATCATAACCAACTGTGATGTCACAGTCGATCAAATAATGCAGCTTTGATGTCACAGTGGAACAATCCTAACCAACTGTAAGGTCACAGTTGAACAATCATAACCGGCTGTGATGACTGGATGAAACAGTGCAGCTTTGATGTCATAGTGAAAATTTCATAACCAACTTTGATGTCACAGTGGATCAAACAGTGCAGCTTTGATGTCACAGTTGAACAATCATAACCAACTGTGATGTCAGAGTGGATCAAACAGTGCAGCTTTGATGTCTCAGTGGAATAACATAACCAACTGTGATGTCACAGTGGAACAATCATAACCAACTGTGATGTCACAGTGGATCAAACAGTGCAGCTTTGATGTCACAGTGGAACATTCATAACCAACTGTGATGTCACAGTGGATCAAACAGTCCACCTTTGATGTCACAGTGGAGCAATCATAACCAACTGTGATGTCACAGTGGACCAAACATTGCAGCTTTGATGTCACAGTGGAACAATCATAACCAACTGTGATGTCACAGTGGACCACACAGTGCAGCTTTGATGTCAGCTTTGATGTCACAGATAAACAGTTATGATTGTGGAACAATCATAACCCACTGTGATGTCATTGTAGAACAATAATAACCAACTGTGATGTCACAGTGGATCAAACAATGCAGCTTTGATGTCAGTCGATCCAACAGTACAGCTTTGATATCAAAGTGGAACAACATAACCAACTGTGATGTCACAGTGGATCAAACAATGTCACTTTGACGACACAGTGGGTCAAAAAATGCAGCTTTGATGTCATTGTGGAACAATCATAACCAACTGTGATGTCACAGTGGACCACACAGTGCAGCTTTGATGTCAGCTTTGATGTCGGAGATAAACAGTTATGATTGTGGAACAATCATAACCAACTGTGATGTCACAGTGGACCACACAATGCAGCTTTGATGTCACAGATAAACAATCATAACCAACTGTGATGTCACGGTGGAACAATCAAAACCAAATGTGATGTTACAGTGGATCAAACAGTGCAGCTTTGATGTCTCAGTGGAACAACATAACCAACTATGATGTCACAGTGGAACTATCACAACCAACTGTGATGTCATTGTGGAACAATTATAACTCACTGTGATATCACAGTGAATCGACCAGTGCAGCTTTGATGTCACAGTGGATCGAACAGTGCAGCTTTGATGTCACAGTTGAACAATCATAACCAACTGTGATGTCATTGTGGAACAATTATAACCAACTGTGATGTCACAGTGGATCATAGAGTGCAGCTTTGAAGTCTCAGTGGATCGAACAGTGCAGCTTTGATGTGACAGTGGATTGAACAGTGCAGCTTTGATGTCACATTGTAACAATGCTAACCAACGGTGATTTCACAGTGGAACAAATAGTGCAGCTTTGATGTCACAGTTGAACAATTATAACCAACTATTATGTCACAGTGGAACAACACAACCAACTATGATTTCACAGTGGATCGAACAGTGCAGCTTTGATGTCACAGATAAATAATCATAACCAACTGTGATGTCACGGTGGAACAATCCAAACCAAATGTGATGTTACAGTGGATCAAACAGTGCAGCTTTGATGTCTCAGTGGAACAACATAACCAACTATGATGTCACAGTGGAACAACACAACCAAATGTGATGTCACAGTGGACCAAACAATGCAGCTTTGATGTCACAGTGGAACAACATAACCAACTGTGATGTCACAGTAGATCAAACAATGCAACTGTGATGTCACAGTGGAACAACATAACCAACTGTGATGTCACAGTGGGTCAAACAATGCAGCTTTGATGTCATTGTGGAACAATCATAACCAACTGTGATGTCACAGTGGACCACACAGTGCAGCTTTGATGTCACAGAAACAATCATAACCAACTGTGATGTCAAGGTGGAACAATCATAACAAAATGTGATGTTACAGTGGATCAACCAGTGCAGCTTTGATGTCTCAGTGGAACAACATAACCAACTGTGATGTCACAGTGGAACAATCGTAACCAACTGTGGTGTGATTGTAAAACAATCATAACCAACTGTGATGTCACAGTGAATCGAACAGTGCAGCTTTGATGTCACAGGGGATTGAACAGTGTGTGTCACTGTGGTGTCACTATGGTGTCACTGTGGTGTCACAGCTTTGATGTTACAGTGGATCGAACAGTGCAGCTTTGATGTCACAGTCGATCAAACAGTACAGCTTTGATATCACAGTGGAACAACATAACCAACTGTGATATCACAGTGAATCGAACAGTGCAGCTTTGATGTGACGGGGATTGGACAGTGCACCTTTGATGTCACAGTGAAACAACATAACCAACTGCGATGTCACAGTGGATCAAACAATGCAGCTTTGATGTCACAGTGTATCGAATTGATGTCACAGTTGAACAATCATAACCAACTTATTTGCAACCGTAGCTGTTTGTTGTCCTCAACCTGTTCTCCCTAAAAAACCTACACAGATCCATATCCTTCATACATTGTTCTTTTTTCTACATATTTCTCCTTTTATCGCACCATGCACTTGATTTTATGCACCATGCACTTGATTTTATGTATTCTTGTATGTATTCTATTCTTGTAAAGTGTCTTTGAGAGTTTTTAAAAGCGCTGTACAAATAAAATGTATTATTATTATTATTATTATTATTAACTGTGATGTCATTGTGGAACAATTATGACAAAATGTGATGTCACAGTGGATTGAACAGTACAGCTTTGATGTCACAGTGGAACGACATATCCAACTGTGATGTCACAGTGGATCAAACAATGCAGCTTTGATGTCACAGTGGAACAACATAACCAACTGTGATGTCACAGTGGATCAAACAAAACAGCTTCGATGTCACGGTGGAACAACCTAACCAACTGTGATGTCACAGTGGATCAAACAATGCAGCTTTGATGTCACAGTTGAACAATCATAACAAACTGTGATGTCAGCGTGGCTCAAACAGTGCAGCTTTGATGTCTCAGTGGAATGAAAACTACAGGTTTGATGTCACAGTGGAATGAAATGACCAACTGTAATGTCACAGTGGATCAAACAATGCAGCTTTGATGTCACAGAAACAATCATAACCAACTGTGATGTCACGGTGGAACAATCATAACCAAATGTGATGTTACATTGGATCAAACAGTGCAGCTTTGATGTCTCAGTGGAACAACATAACCAACTGTGATGTCACAGTGGAACAATCATAACCAAATGTGATGTCACAGTAGATCAAACAATGCAACTGTGATGTCACAGTGGAACAACATAACCAACTGTGATGTCACAGTGGGTCAAACAATGCAGCTTTGATGTCATTGTGGAACAATCATAACCAACTGTGATGTCACAGTGGACCACACAGTGCAGCTTTGATGTCACAGAAACAATCATAACCAACTGTGATGTCAAGGTGGAACAATCATAACAAAATGTGATGTTACAGTGGATCAACCAGTGCAGCTTTGATGTCTCAGTGGAACAACATAACCAACTGTGATGTCACAGTGGAACAATCGTAACCAACTGTGGTGTCATTGTAAAACAATCATAACCAACTGTGATGTCACAGTGAATCGAACAGTGCAGCTTTGATGTCACAGGGGATTGAACAGTGTGTGTCACTGTGGTGTCACTATGGTGTCACTGTGGTGTCACAGCTTTGATGTTACAGTGGATCGAACAGTGCAGCTTTGATGTCACAGTCGATCAAACAGTACAGCTTTGATATCACAGTGGAACAACATAACCAACTATGATGTCACAGTGGATCAAACAATGCAGCTTTGATGTCACAGTGGAAAATCATAACCAACTGTGATATCACAGTGAATCGAACAGTGCAGCTTTGATGTGACGGGGATTGGACAGTGCACCTTTGATGTCACAGTGAAACAACATAACCAACTGCGATGTCACAGTGGATCAAACAATGCAGCTTTGATGTCACAGTGTATCGAATTGATGTCACAGTTGAACAATCATAACCAACTTATTTGCAACCGTAGCTGTTTGTTGTCCTCAACCTGTTCTCCCTAAAAAACCTACACAGATCCATATCCTTCATACATTGTTCTTTTTTCTACATATTTCTCCTTTTATCGCACCATGCACTTGATTTTATGCACCATGCACTTGATTTTATGTATTCTTGTATGTATTCTATTCTTGTAAAGTGTCTTTGAGAGTTTTTAAAAGCGCTGTACAAATAAAATGTATTATTATTATTATTATTATTATTAACTGTGATGTCATTGTGGAACAATTATGACAAAATGTGATGTCACAGTGGATTGAACAGTACAGCTTTGATGTCACAGTGGAACGACATATCCAACTGTGATGTCACAGTGGATCAAACAAAACAGCTTCGATGTCACGGTGGAACAACCTAACCAACTGTGATGTCACAGTGGATCAAACAATGCAGCTTTGATGTCACAGTTGAACAATCATAACAAACTGTGATGTCAGCGTGGCTCAAACAGTGCAGCTTTGATGTCTCAGTGGAATGAAAACTACAGGTTTGATGTCACAGTGGAATGAAATGACCAACTGTAATGTCACAGTGGATCAAACAATGCAGCTTTGATGTCACAGAAACAATCATAACCAACTGTGATGTCACGGTGGAACAATCATAACCAAATGTGATGTTACATTGGATCAAACAGTGCAGCTTTGATGTCTCAGTGGAACAACATAACCAACTGTGATGTCACAGTGGAACAATCATAACCAAATGTGATGTTACAGTGGATCAAACAGTGCAGCTTTGATGTCTCAGTGGAACAACATAACCAACTGGGATGTCACAGTGGAACAATTGTAACCAACTGTGATGTCATTGTAAAACAATTATAACCAACTGTGATGTCACAGTGAATCGAACAGTGCAGCTTTAATGTCACAGGGGATTGAACAGTGTGTGTCACTGTGGTGTCACAGCTTTGATGTCACAGTGGATCAAAGAGTGACGCTTTGATGTCTCAGTGGATCGAACAGTACAGCTTTGATGTCACAGTGGAATGACATAACCAACTGTGATGTCACAGTGGATCAAACACTGCAGCTTTGATGTCACAGTGGAACAACATAACCAACTGTGATGTCACAGTGGACCACACAGTGCAGCTTTGATGTGACAGTTAAACAATCATGACCAACTGTGATGTCACAGTGGAACAAACACTGCAGCTTTGATGTCACAGTTGAACAATCATAACCAACTATGTCACACTGGAACAACACAACCAACTGTGACGTTACAGTGGATCAAACAATGCAGCTTTGATGTCACATTGTAACAATGCTAACCAACTGTGATGTCACAGTGGATCGAACAGTGCAGCTTTGATGTCACAGTGGACAAAACAATGCAGCTTTGATGTCACAGTTGAACAATCATAACAAACTGTGTTGTCAGAATGGATCAAACAGTGCAGCTTTGATGTGTCAGTGGATTGAAAAGTACAGGTTCGATGTCACAGTGGAACAACATAACCAACTATGATGTCACAGTGGAACAAACAATGCAGCTTTGATGTCATAGTGGAACAATCATAACAAATTGTGTTGTCACAGTGGATCAAATAATGCAGCTTTGATGTCACAGTGGAACAATCCTAACCAACTGTGATGTCACAGTGGATCCAACAGTGCAGCTTTGATGTCACAGCGGATCCAACAGTGCAGCTTTGATGTCACATACAGTACACATACAGTTGAAATACAGAGCACACAGTAGAAATACACATCACACAGTAGAAATACACTGTAGATATACACAGAAGCAATACACATCACAGTAGAAATGGACATCACACAGTAGAAATACACAGTAGAAATGGACATCACAGTAGAAATACACAGCAGATAGTAGAAATACACAGTAGAAGTTCACATCACACAATAGAAATACACAGTAAAAATACGCAACACACAGTAGAAATATACCGTAGAAATATACAGAGTACACAGTAGAAATACACATCATACAGTAGAAATATACTGTAGAAATACAAAGTAGCAGTACACATCACACAGTAGAAATACACAGCACACACTAGAAATACACATCACACAGTAGAAATACACATCACACAGAAATACACTGTAGAAATACAGAACACACAGCAGAAATACACTGTAGATATAGAGCACACAGTAGAAATACACAACAGAAATACACAGTAGAAACACAGCAGAAATAGACAGCACACAGTAGAAATACACTTCACACATTCAAAATACACAGTGGAAACACAGCACACAGTAGAAATACACAACAGAAATAAATCATCACAAAATACACAGCAGAAACACAGTAGAAATAAACAGAACACAGTAAAAATACATAGAAATACACAGAAACACACAGCACACAGTAGAAATACACAGTAAAAACACACAGCACACAGTAGAAATACACATTGGAAATACACAGCACACAGTAGAAATACACAGTACAAATAGACAGTAAAAATACGCAACACACAGTAGAAATATACATCACAGTAGAAATACACCGTAGAAATATACGGAGTACACAGTAGACATACACAGTAGAAATACACATCACACAGTAGAAATATACTGTAGAAATACAAAGTAACAGTACACATCACACAGTAAAAATACACAGTAGAAATACACATCACACAGAAATACACTGTAGAAATACAGAACACACAGCAGAAATACACAGAAATACACAGTAGAAATACACAGAAACACAGCAAATATACACAGTGGAAACACACAGTAGAAATACACAGCACACAGAAACACACAGTAGATATACACAGAAATAAACAATACAAAGTAGAAATACGCAGTAGAAATAAACAATACAAAGTAGAAATACACAGTAGAAACACGCAGCACACCGTAGAAATACACAGCACACAGTCAAAATACACAGTATAAATATAAAGCACACAGTTTAAATACACAGCAGAAATAAACAGCACACAGCAGAAATACACAGTAGAAATACACATCACACAGTAGAAATACACTATAGAAATATACATCACACAGTAGAAACAGACCATAGAAATACAGAGCATACAGTAGAAATACATTGTAGAAATACACATCACACAGTAGAAATAAACAGCACACAGTGGAAATGCACAGCACAAAGTAGAAGTACACATAAGAAACACGCAGCACACCATAGAAAAACTCAGTAGAAACACAGTCAAAATACACAGTAGAAATACAAAGCACACAGTAGAAATACACAGTAGAAATACACACACAGTAGAAATAGACCGTAGAAATACACATCACACAGTAGAAATACACAGTAAAAATACAGAGCACACAATACAAATACACAGTAGAAATACACAGCACACACTTGAAATACACAGTAGAAATACACTGCACACAGTACAAATACAGTGGAAATACACATCACAATAGAAAAACACAGTAGAAATACACTTCACAATAGAAAAACACAGTAGAAATACACAGCACACAGTACAAATACAGTAGAAATACACCGCAGAAATACACATCACAAAGTAGAAATACACAACACAGAAATACACAGCAGAAATACACAGTAAAAACACAGCAGAAATAGACAGCACACAGTAGAAATATACTTCACACATTCAAAATTCACAGTAGAAACACACAACACAAAGTAGAAATACACAGCACACAGTAGAAATGAACAGCGCACAGCAGAAATACACAACAGAAATAAATCATCAGAAATACACAGCAGAAACACACAGTAGAAATAAACAGAACACAGTGGAAATACACAGTTGAAATATACTGAACAAAAATATAAACGCAACACTTTTGTTTTTGCTCCCATTTTTCATGAGCTGAACTCAAAGACCTAAAACATTTTCTATATACACAAAAGAACCATTTCTGTCAAATATTGTTCACAAATCTGTCTAAATCTGTGTTAGTGAGCACTTCTCCTTTGCCGAGATAATCCATCCCACCTCACAGGTGTGGCATATCATGATGCTGATTAGACAGCATGATTATTGCACAGGTGTGCCTTAGTCTGACCACAATAAAAGGCCACTGAAATATGCAGTTTTGCTTTATTGGGGGGGGGTCAGAAAACCAGTCAGTAGCTGGTGTGACCACCATTTGCCCACCAGAGCTGTTGCCCTTGAATTGAATGTTCATTTCTCTACCATAAGCCGTCTCCAAAGGCATTTCAGACAATTTGGCAGTACATCCGACCGGTCTCACAACCGCAGACCACGTGTTACCACACCAGCGCAGGATCATCTGAAACCAGCCACCCGGACAGCTGCTGCAACAATCGGTTTGCATAACCAAAGAAAGAAAAAAAAAAGAATTATGATTGATTGATCGAGTGATTTGAATAATGGAAGGCTATAGAGGGCCTGTAGTATTATGAATGAGTTTCTCAAGGTGTATGGATTTAATTTTGATTTAGTAGTGCTGGTTTTAAGTTGATCTCTAAAAGGCTATTGCAATGGGCTGGCTCTATCATTATTATTATTATTATTATTATTATTATTATTATTATTTGTGCACATTATTGACTGAATTTTATAATGAATGACATTAAAAGGAACTTACATTCTAAATTTTTTGTTATAACTGTAGTCACAGCACTCATTTTGTCTGTATTGTTTTGTTTTCTGATGGCAGTTTTGATGTCACGGCCACTTTTCCTTAGAGCGTCTAATTATTATCTAGATGCAAATATTCTTTGGGGCTGTCTTTAAAATCTTGCAGCTCTGGGTCCTTATTAAAGACCCTAGCATCCATGCATTGACACAAGCATGGAAGACTGAATAGCTACCTTAAGTATGGTAGCTCAAGTGGAAGTCATATTTTGTCGTTTGGTTTTTCTTTTTATATTTTTGTATGTATTTTTGGGTATCAAAGGTTTCTTGAGGATGGATTAAATATTCTCTATAAAAATAAGGCACTTAGGTCTACAGGATATAGGTTGAATGAACTTGGTAGACTTAAATACAAGTAATAGAAAACAGAATGTTATGTTTTAGTGTATGAATATTAATTTAATTTCATTGAATGTGAATGGCCTGAACAAGCCAATTAAGAGGAGTAAAGTGCTCGCACAAATGAAGTCGCTAGGA
Organism: Pagrus major; assembly: GCF_040436345.1. Lineage (NCBI taxonomy): Eukaryota > Metazoa > Chordata > Actinopteri > Spariformes > Sparidae > Pagrus > Pagrus major. The sequence continues at coordinate 1,556,843 of NC_133233.1, forward strand.
GGAGACATTGTATTTATGCAGAAAACACGTCTGTCCAAAATGGAACATGAGAAATTAGCCAAATTGTTTAAAGCCCAAGTCTTTTATTCGTCTTATCACACATCCAAAAGAGGTGTTATAACAATGATAAGGAACCATCTTCCATTTGAAGTAGAAAATGCAGTATGCGATAAAGAGGGCAGATATGTCTTTGTGGTAGGGAAGATAGATGGAGAATATATTACATTATTAAACATATACAACCCTCCCGAAGACGGGACAAGTTTAATTGAGAAGATTATTGATATAATTACAGTGCAAAGTAAAGGCATAATTGTGTTAGGGGGAGACTTTAACTTACTTATGAATGGAAAGATGGATTCACAAAGTAATAGAAAACATAAGGCCCAAAAAGACGCTCATTTGATGAGAAAGTTCTCTAAGGACATGGGATTACTTGATGTATGGCGAACCTTAAATCTAACTCAAAGGGATTATACATATTATTCCCCAGTTACAGGAAATTATTCAAGGCTTGACTATTTTTTTATGTTCTCTAAAGACCTACCAATAGTTAAAAACATTAAAATTGGCCATATATATCTCTCAGATCATGCACTCTTACAGATGACAAAGAGTAGCATGGAGAAAAGTGCTGTTATCTGGAGGTTTAATAACTCTCTTATTTTAGAAAAGGAATTTAAAACAAAGATAAGAATTGTGCTACAAGAATATATAAGGCACAATGACACAGGATGTAAATCCATTAATACTATGGGAAGGGGCAAAAGTTGTCTTACGGGGGGAAATAATAGCATAATATGCCTCATTTAGGAAGAAACAAAAAGAAAAGGCAAACACTTCACTTGAAAGGAAAATTGAGGAATTAGATGAATGACTTTTTAAATATGGAGATAGAAAAATCTTTGTCCTTCTTAAGACAAAGGACATATGATGGAGGCCCCAGAGCAGCAAAGGTGTTAGCTTATAAACTTAAAAAACAGCAAAAGAGAGTATCAGTAATGCAACTTAATTACAAAAACACAAAGGCAGTAATTAGAGGTCGAAATGAGATAGGAAATCAATTTGCAAAATATTATCAAGAATTGTATGATGCTGCCCAAAATCCTGTACATAAAAAGAATTTTTTTTTTTTCAAAAGTTGAATCTACCTAAAGTGACCGAAGAACAGAATATCACACTTACAAAACCAATAACAGAGGAGGAAATTTATAATCATATTAAAAAACTTAAACTACATAAGTCACCTGGGAGTGATGGATATACAAATTAGTTTTTTAAAGAATTTCAGCTGGAACTTGTCCCACTTTTGTGTAAAACATAACTGGGCACTGGACAAGGAGACATGGGCAGCAACATGGAATTCTGCCATTATAACAGTGTTGCATAAGCCAGGTAAAAATCCAGCAGATTGTTCATCTTATAGGCCAATTAGTCTTTTAAATACAGATCATAAACTTCTATCCTCAATATTAGCTACTAGATTAGCACAAATTATACCTCATCTCATAAATCCAGATCAAACTGGCTTTATTAGTCAAAGACAGCTTGTAGATAATGTGAGACGAACATTAAACCTTATCAAGATAGCACAGAAAAAGAATCTACATGTGGCAATAGTTACCTTAGACACCGAAAAGGCCTTTGATAAGGTCTTATGGCCTTATCTATTCGAAACCTTAAACAAGTTTGGTATACACGACAGTTTTATAAGATGGTTGAAAGCTATGTATAAAGAGCCAAACGCCAGAGTCAAGGTTAACGGGGTAATATCTGACTCTTAATATTTCTAAAAGGTACTAGACAGGGAGATCCCTTATCCCCATTGATTTTTGCATTATGTATAGAACCACTGGCAGAACGTATTAGGTTAGAGCAGAAAATAAATGGTATAGACATAGCAGGAGTCAATCAAACTGTCAATGTATGCAGATGATATAATAATCTACTTGTCTGATCCTGAACAGTCAATTGAAGCATTGATGAATGTAATTGGGGAATTTGGAACCATTTTGGGCTATGCATTGAATGTTAATAAATCAGAAGTAATGATCATGGGTGGCACAATTAGTGATGAACTAAAACATACATTTCATTGGGATGTGGAAAGGATAAAATATATTGGGATTAATATAACAAAGAATTTGGACAACTTGTTCGCAAAGAATTTGAGGAATTAATAAGCCAAATCAAACAGGACCTAAACAGATGGTCCATAATCCCATTCTCCTTATGGGAAAGAGTCAAAATTATACAGATGAACATACTACCAAGATTTTTGTTTCTTTTTAAAGCACTACCCATATATATTGTCGCTAACATTTTCAAACAGTGGGATTCTATTATAAGGAAGTTTATATGGAATGGCAGGAAACCGAGAATTAAAATGAATTATCTTAAATTGCCAAAAGAAATGGGTGGCCTAGACCTTCCAAACCTGCAAGCTTATTATCAAGCAGCACAAGAAAGAAATGTTAAAATTTGGATGGGAGAATGTTCACATACAAAATGGAGAGAGATCAAAATATACTGTGGAGATATACCACTAACTGCTCTCCCTTTTTCCAAATACAAAAAAATCATACATTGAGAATTTAGACAATAGATGGGTAGTTGCTACACTTAAGGTTTGGAGGGAAGTCTGTCACAATTTAAAGTTAAATGAAGATGTAATTTTTTTTGACTAAATTAGTTAAAATAATACAAGCAAATTATCAAGATAGACAAATGGATCTCAATGTAAAAAACAAATGGGAAAATTCCTTGTAATATCTCACCAGTAGATTGGGAACACATGTGTAAAAACATACATGAAACAACTAACTCAAACTACTGGAAAGAATTTGCATGGAAGATTATAAATCGATATTTTAGGACACCCCAAACCCAAAGTAAATATAAAAGTAATTTAACCTCAAGCTGTTGGAGGAAGTGCGGGGAGCAAATAGCACACCACAGTCATGTATTTTGGTCATGTAAAGTTTTAGGTGGTTTTTGGGAAGATTCTGTTAGAGAACTGTCAAATATTTTTGGCATCTCTGAATAAAAATCCATTAGTTTTATTACTTGGAAAACTTCCAGAAAACATTAGGAAGAATGATGTATATTTGTTTTTAATAATAAGAATAGCATTAATTAAACAAATTACAATAAATTGGTTAAAAGATGATAATTTAAGTAATTCCAAATGGAAGGATCTTGTTAATGAGATATATGTAATTGAAAAAATAACAATGAGAATTAGAAATCAAGTTTATATTTTTGAAGAAAGATGGGAAAATGGGTGAGGTATGTGGCAAATAGTATCTAATGATTTGTAAAGTATGTTTCTCATAGATATTTTATTTGCTTGCTTGTCTTGTATACTTGTAATGAACTACACATTGCCTTTGTTTTTGAATACAGGCATATGCAATTATAAGTATGGTACCCAGTGCATATATTTATGAAAATGTATCCTCTGACTGAAACCTTATGTAATTATTTGAATTAGTAATTGTTATTTTTTTATTATTCAATATTTTTATTTATTTTTTTTACTTTATCACAATGTGATTGTTTTGTATTATGTTTTTCGTTGTCTGTCTGTTAATTGAAAGAAAAAGATAATTTAAAAAAAAGATACAGTACACAGCAAAAGTGAGTGTTAATTCAACTCACAGTGTTAAATTTAACACTTTGAAATAAAGAAATAGCTGAATGTGGCTATCCTTTCTTGACTGTTGTCGGTTTGGGGAAACAAACCAACCATAGATGATTGTTCAGAATTATGAAGAGCCAGTAGTTCAGGTTTAATTAAGTTCTTTATTGATGCTTGTGATTGAAAGCATAATAGGTGTGTGGTTTCTATAAAGGATATAAACAAATAATGATTACCAAATGCAGGCTGGAAACTTCGACAGAAACTTCATAATTGTAAAAATATATTTCTCACTATGAACAAAGTGCTCGTTAGAAAACCACTGTGAATGCATCATAAGTGACAGTCAAACATAAATCATCAAACCTGTAGAGCACCCAGTGAACCAACATCCCAACATATGTGATCAAACAAACCCAACACCAGCTCCCATAATGTGTACAAACCTATAGCAAATATCACATCAAGAACACCAACTCATGACATTACTCACATAGATAAGTACGCACACCGTGCTGAGGGACAAAAGGACTGGCTGTGTGGGAAAGGATTGACTATATAGGGGATGACAGGTGTGCTGATTAGGTGCACTGCAGGTGTCACTGGCCCATCCCCTGGAATGTACCATTGCTGTGGGGGAGTGTGATTATCTTTTGTACACACTTTTTCCAAGTTTATATAATTCTCCCGGATTCTGAGTCAAAATTACACTTTGAACAGTGTTAATATTTTAACTCTATTAGTGTTAAATATTTGACACCCTTGGTGTTGTTTTATGACATCACATAGTGTGTTAATTAACATTCATTGTTTTGTTTTACGATACATTAAAAGTGTAATTGTTTGTTTACTAGCCTAACATACACCAAATCTGAAAATTCTTGTAGTCACCTGCAAGGCTACAGAAAGTTAACATACAAAACACACACTCTTTACTGTTACATCATTAGTTCAAATGTGTTGACCAGCAACAGTGATCAAGTAATAAAATCATTCAAACAAACATTTTATCTTTTTTTTATTCAAAAAATTACTTACTTCCCAGCACCATAGGAATTAGCACAATAATAAGATCAGGCGCAACTTAAGCATTTACAAAGAAAATAATGGCACAATATATTGGCTCTCATCTCCACCATAAGCACTCTGTAAATCGAAGGGCTTATAAATCACAAGACTGTCTGCTTTAACAACATCTTTGTCATTACTTTCAAATACTTTGCAAGCATGAAAATGTTCATTGAAATGGTCAACCACAAGTTTGTTCACAAGAAAGCAGATAACAGTGTCAACAACATTATTTTTTTCTATTCTGCAAAACACAGGCATTTCATGTTCAATCTCACTGCAAATTATTAAAGGGGAATTGCCGTTTTTTACAAACTGGACCTTATTTCTAGCATAAAATACGATCATTTACTCACTCAGATAACTTTGGTGTCATTTGGAGTCGTTCGGACGAAATTAGATCCAGTGGAGTGCCGCGTATATCCATATAATGTGAGTGACTCAGAGGGGAACGGCAATTCCCCTTTAATCCTGCCCTGTACTCTGTCCCACTGATTGTAACCCAGTTAATTGCATGGATGTCTTGCGATACAGACTCAACATGCAAAGCTTGAGCCAACACATCACTATAGTCCTCATTTTCCACATTAATAGATTTCATAGGTCCATACTTAATACATTTTGAATGTGATGTCTCCCAATGACATGCAATAGACATTTGATGTTTTTTTTGCAAGAGATTTTGTGATGTTTTTGGAAGTTTTTAGGAGCGTTTTTTGAAAATCCTGTGTTTTGCCTCAAATCTCATACTCCACATATGTATTAGTGGTCCAATTTTTCGGATACAAGATGGATAGTGTATCATCAAGTGATGTTTCAGGATCAGGTTTCTATCGGGATACAGCTCTTTGAACAACTCATGATGTTCCATTATCAAATGCTTAAGAAGTACAGTCATGCCAAGTGTAACAGACAAATATAATGTTAATTATCTGCAGTAAAAGCAGCAGCAAAAACCAGTTTCGGTTTCCTTCTGGCATAATGTCATCAAAAAGCAGAGCAATGTTTCTTACGAGACAAAGAGTCTAAATGGAATTGAGCCCTATATTATTGCCACTACTGTCCAGGTTAATCCTTGTAGGTCGATTTTTGCGCTCCACATACCCATAGTCAAAGGCATAAATTCTAGACAACAGATCAGGTTTCGATAAAACATTTTCCAAGAGATATTCCAACAGTAACTTCAGCTCATACTGAGCCACCCCTTCAAGAATGTCATGCATAATGTCCAAAGAAAAATTATGACATATAACATGAAAGAACTGTAGGCTGTTAAGAGTCGAGTTCTTCGAATTCTTTTTTAAACCAAACACAGATAACTTCTGTGGGTCTGACAGCAACTCATTGCAGTGCATTTCAAAAAGTTCCTTTCCCGCAAGATTATCTTGGGGTCATCCTCATTGTAAACATTCTGGGCATCATCTTTTTCTATCAAACATAAACGACAAAAATAACGTCCACTGAAAGATTCTGTAAATCCCAGAATTGCATGCATCCTAGAACAACTGGATTTGTAAAGAATTCTGGTGTTTAGAGAACAATGGATGTGTCTTAGAATAACTTCCATCACAAAAGTCTTCGTATCTGTCAGGTCTTGATTTACAAGTTTCCCCAAGCAGTTTACAAATATCAGCATTTCAGCACATTAATTTTATCATTTCTAAAATTGGTATGTAAACAAATGTATTGTTCACTGGGACTTGATCATAAGTACCTGTTTGTTTATTTTGCCTTGTATCAAATCGAATTCCTAGAAATTTTTCTACTGGCTCCACAACACCCCATTTCTTGTTGAAATAATTCAATCTTTTACTTTCAGTATTGAAGTTAACAAATGGGTTTTCAAAAGTCTCCAGAACTTTTTCCAATGTAGCTCTTACAGGATTATCTTTAGGCACAGCAGACAGTACTTGCTGCTTAACCTGAGTGTGCAGTCCACTAGCAAGTTCTTCCAAATCACCAACAACTGATGAAACAACACTATTTGCTATGCCACTTCCTTGTAGTTTAGCAATAATTGAAGCACAAATATTTTCTGTATTTTCTTTGTTCCTTTGACCTGATCCATTGTCCTCAAAACACTCGGACTCTGGGTTCTGCATGGCACTTGTTCCACGAACTTCTGAGGTATCTTGGGGCATGTGGAAATTAGTTTGAAATGACTCTGGCCTTGCTGCATCTCCACTTTGACAAGAATCCTTCTCATGAGAACAAATTAAATGTTTTTTTGAAACCTGAATATGTTGAAAACTGACGCCTACAACGATCTTGTGCACAAACTAACTTAAACCTGGTGCTAGGATAAAAACTGTGATCAAGTCTTAGATGAGAGATCAAGGACTGACAGGGAACATGCACAGCTTGACAAATGAAACACTTAAACATTTAAGTACTGTAGTTGAAGACTTTAGCACGAAACTCACAAACTCTGGGAGACTCATTTGTTGTTATTACATCAATATTGAAAACTGTTGTTTGCACGAAGGTGAAGAGCTGGCCCAGGTACTCATTCGTACGACAGGTTGAACATGTAGTGGGATTTAAACAGTTTGTCAAATGCACCCAACGAGCTAGTGGCTTGGCAGGGGTTGAGCTGTTTGTCCACAACAATGTAGAGTGTCGATCCTGTTCCTGGTTCGACCAACAGCAAGGATGTATGGTTGTCTACCATCTCTTCTCCGAAGGTGTTCATCCAAGCTGCAGCATGACTAAAAACTAGTGTTGTGATGTTCACGAACGAACCGATTCTTTTGAACGGCTCGTTAACATGAACGATGGGAACCGAGTCGCAGCTGGGAACCGTTCTTTTTTTTTTTATATGACTGTGCGTTTCACGCAGATGCACACAAAAGCTCCTCCTTTGCTCCTCCCCTGAGTGGGACAGAGAACAGGAGGGAAAAAAAGTTACATGGGGAGGAGCGCAGCCCAGCTGCACGGTGCTTATTAGATATGCAAATGTAGCATGACGCCACCTGAGTTGTGCATGCTGCCTTTGCGTAAAAAAAAACAAAAAAAAAACAGAAACACGTGACTGCCCCTGCCTCGGAGAGCAGAGCAGCTGCAGCGGTCTTAATTAGGAGGAGGACAGTCAGTCTGTTGTGTGTCGTGATAATCAATATTTCAGAATAATTCAAACTCAGATATTGGTAGGATATCTAATTTTGTATTATTTTATTCCAAATCTCACCCCATCATACCTCCCAGTGATTATCTCCAAGATAAAATGAGTTACCACCAGGCTGGCTTCTTAAAACTTAATAAATATAAAAATCAGTCGGCTCTTTGAAGGGAACGGCTCACCAAGATCCGGCTCCCCTCAAAGAGCTATAAATCCCATCTCTACTAAAAACAGTACGGTAACATCAACACATTACACTATCAAGTTTTCAACTGCTCACTTGGGTCTGTACACCAGCAAAGTTGAGTTGTTAAACAAGCCATGACAAACTGTGTGTGTGTGTGTCTATAGAGAGAATTTAGTTCCGTTATTATTCAATCAAATAGAATAGATTTGAAACCAAAAAAGAGATTTGAGAGCAAAAGAGAGTAAGTGGCAATCAATTTTTTTTTTTTTGAGATCGAAACAGAACAGGTTGCAATTGAAAAAAAAATATGAGAGAGCATATTTCTTCAACTTCAATCAAAACTAGTGTTTGTAAGTAAAAACATACGACCATTTTGCTTATAAATCAGTCCTATTTGCTTTCAAGTTGAAAACCTTTGCTTGCAAATCAGTCCTCTTTGCTTGCGAGCTATAAAGTTTAGTTTGCAAATCAGTCCTCTTCCCTTGCAAGTTCTAAAGTTTTGCTTGCGAATTCAACTGCACTTGATGGCGGGGCCTACGCTGGTAGATGAGAGAAGAGTTTCAATTGGTTGGTTTGACCTGGCTCCAGCGCCAGCTACGCCTTCCGCATTACACCCACTTCTCCCTTGTGCTGTGCTGCTTTGAAGTAAGTTGATAGCCTGTTGCTCTTGAAACATTTTCCATAAGTAATGAATTGCACTATATATCGTTGGCTACAGCCTGCCTTACATTCACAACAACAACAACACAAGTAATGAATTATAACGCCCTGCTGCTGCAAGTACACTGATTAGCAGCAACATGGTTGTCTCTGCTAGTCACGGCCTGAGCAGAGTAACCTAATGAGTGAGTGAATTACAGGGAGGCGTATACAACGTAGGGCTGTGATTTAAACATTTAGTGTTGCATGGTACTTGCGGTGCCAAAACGTCACGGTTCCTACACAACAGTACTACCGTGGATTACTGAACTACCGCTGAATGTGGTGCCAGTTTCCACTGTGTAGCGGGCTGCTGCTACTCCTCCTGGCTCCCGTTCTCACTACAGCTGTTCTAATGTCAACAAACACACGTGGCGAATAATTTAACAAAATCACGCACATATTTCTAACCAGCCAACATTACTGGTCTATACAGGAGCAGCTGCGTCAGACGGTCCGACTTAAATGACACTGAATGATGCTTTTGACCTCCGAGATGTAGAATGTGTAGGCTATAGAAGAGAAACACAAATTTCAGCACCACTGATCTGTATAATCAGACCAAAAGACATGTCCTGTGATTTTAAGGCTCCTTTCATAATTAATAGAGGCCGTTATAATGTAGGCCTAATATATTTATTTATGTTATGTTATGATACAAAAAATACAGATATTATGACCCCTCAATGATCATGCTTTACTTTATTTTCATGACAGAATGGATAACCAAACTGCAAGATCACAAATCCAGGTAGGCTATGCATGCACATATATGTATTGTCATTGTGGTGGGAATAGCTGTATTGTACAGCTTGTGCAGTACCGGAATCAACTGTTAAGACCTTATATATCGATTTCGAGTATCTGCATTTGGTGTGCACCCAGGAGTTGCAATTCATTCGAGCTGGGGCAGCTTATCTTGACGTCCCTGAGTCTGTGTTGGACCATGTACAACAGCTGTCTGAAGTTGTCAGGAATCATCTATCACACAGTACGGTAGGGCTGAACGATTTATCGTTTTCGGATCGAAATTGCGATTTCAGACAACGCGATCATGTGATCGCCAAAGCTGCGTTTTTTGCAGCGCTCCTGACTGACCCAGGATCTGTTGTGTCAACTATTTTACACATACATGCCGTCTCTTTACCATCCTGCCAAGCTCACCGATCAGAAGTGGCATGCTACTTGTGGACAGGTCACGCTAACCAATCAGTATTAACCTGCTCCTTAACGTGTTCTGAAATGGCTCCAGCTGGACCAGAAGCGGAGTTAGGGGATTTAATCCCCAAGAAAAACAGCACGTTGGTCATTTGGGAGTATTTCGGGTTTGAGGCTGCAGACGTGCACCAGGTACTGTGCAAAACGCGCTAAAGTTGCAACATTCAGCGGAAACACAACCAATTTATACCGGCATTTGCATGACGAGTGCATGACGAAAAAGTCTGGTGAAACGTCCGGTGAAAATGATACTCAGGCCCACTGTAGCAAACAGACTACAATTACAGCATCTTTTGCCAACTTGGGAACTTGGGGCAGGATCAAGAAATAAGACTCAATAGTGACACGATGGCCGTTGCGGCCGTTAGGGTAACTGCAGCCATCAGCCGTACATGCTTCTTGTTAATAAGTACATTTGGAAGCAATTTTTAACTTTAGTTTTCATCCTTGCATTAGAGTAATAGCATTTAATGTTTTAATGTTACTGTATATTGTGAATATTGCACTGAAGATTGATTTGAAGGAAATCGTGAATCAAATCGAAATTGCAATATCTGCTAGAAAAATCGCAATTAGATCTTTTCCTAAAATCGTTCAGCCCTACAGTACGGCCCCTCCACTGTTTGATGATGTGGCTGTTGTTGAATGGAGTGGGAGTGTGGGGCGACCCTGCCTCAACATAGACAGACAAACGCTGCTGAATCTTCTTGGTACAGAGTTACCACTGACATCTCTTGCGAATCTCCATGGGATTTCAAGATCTACCCTTTACAGACGAATGCAAGAGCATAACCTCTCTGTCAGAGAAGGGTATTCAGACATCCCTGATCATATTCTAGATTTAAAGGTTAGGTCAGTGAAAGCAAGATTGCCCCATGCTGGCTACAGGCTAGTCAAAGGATCCCTTAGATCAATGGGTTACCGGATTCCATGGAGAAGAGTAAAAAGTTCTTTGCAGCGTGTGAATGGTGCAGGAGTAGTAGCTCGAATGGTCCAGCTGTCTTGCATTGCAAGACGGACGTACTCCATTCCTGCTCCTCTGTCACTTGCCCACATCGACACAAATCACAAGTTAATCCGGTGTGTTTTTGCCTACTGAACTTCTTCTAATCAATTGTGAATTGATGTCACTCACTTGTAATATCAGTGATGACTAATGTAGAGGCTAAACCTAGTGCTTAAAGCCACTGAGGGGCTGCATAGAGGGCTGAACTTAGGTTGACGCGTTTGCCGAACACTGCGAGACACAGACGACTTCGGAATCGGTTAATTTGCGATCATGGTTTATTTTTCTCACCAAAACATCTTCTAGTGTGAACAAAGTCCATGCACCATTACCGATGCGACTCGCCTGCCGCAGCATGACAGAGCGGTCGAAAACTGTGTGCTCTTCCCCTTTGCAGCAATTGACCCCTGACCCCGGAACAATAACTCCCACCTATGTAGACTCCCCTTTCGTGGTGCGCTGAGGACACCTACTGGCCCCATACAGACACGCAGTCACACGGAAATGGCTCATACAACTAACAATCAACTTTTTTGTAGGTACAACATTGTGATTTATGGAGCAATTGATGGCTTCTCGAGGAAGGTAATCTTTTTTCACAACCTTGTTCACCATTTTTTGTTTTGAGCCACTACATGAACCACTACACACACTTTGTTACAGATATTTTATCTGGACACAGCAGGAAACAACAAAGCAGAGACAGCTTTGCAATTCTTCATGGATGGAGTTCAGAAATGTGGATGGCCATCAAGGTAAGTGCAGTTGTTCAGAAGAAATGTGACAAGATTTTGTTGTCAACACACAATGTTAGCAGTAGTAAACTGAAAAATAATAATCCATGTTCCAAACAGCTGGAGTGACTGACTGATCACTATTCCTCATCAGTTCAATGTTATTTTACTCAATGTCTAATTTAAGTCTATTTTTGAGGTACTTGTAGTTCTCGAGTGCATTTCCATTTAATGTTAATTTGTAGTTCCACTCCACCACATTACATATATGTAATACATAATATGTAATACTTTCTATCCCGCTACATTTGATGGTTAAATATGAAACCTTTCTGTCTCATGTATTCAGGGTTACATTTCTGATGTCTGAGTTGTTAACAGCTCCGCAAATGATTTTTCATTCTAAACTTCTTTTATGGTTTCATGTCAATAAATGTTTAAATAATCAAATATTTCACCTAAAGTCAAAGGTTAGAAAAAAAAGTAATTCCTCTCCCATTAATCATCTCACCACCCCTCAAATTTCTCTGCTAGCCTTTTGGCGTGGCATGGGACTTAAGTTGTAAACAACTGGACTAAAATTAGTGCATATAAAGTGTAAACAATTTCCACCTCCAGTAGCTAAAACCTTAACATGCTGTTCCAACACTAATGCTTCACTATTAAAAATCTAAATATGTCATACATAATAATGTATCAGTCAGAGGGATCAAAACACTACTTTTACCACAATACAGTGAGCTGATAATAATTATGGACTTTAACTGTAGCATTTTTCTACAGAGAACTTCTACTTGAAATTCAGTATTTTTACACTGTTGTATTGGGAGTTTGGCTTAACAACATTATTTTTTTCTATTCTGCAAAACACAGGCATTTCATGTTCAATCTCACTGCGAATTATTAAAGGGGAATTGTCATTTTTTACAACCTGGACCTTATTTCAAGCATAAAATACGATCATTTACTCACCCAGATAACTTTGGTGTCATTTGGAGTCGTTCGGACGAAATTAGATCCAGTGGAGCGCCGCGTATATCCATATAATGCGAGTGATCGGGGCACCGAAGCGCAGCCTCTATATAACGCATTATCTGCTGCGAAACTAGTTCATTTCACCAATATTTTGTTATGATACGCTAGCGCTATTCCCCTCTGAGTCCGGGGTTGCCAGTTATCAACATCCGGGGTCTGTAGGTTGACCTACTAACCTCTTAAATAGATAGATCGATATATATTCCTCCACTCTCACTTTATGTCTCTGAACTCCCTGGCACAAGATGTGATGACTAACCTGTGACCGTCTGTGTAAGACTGGCTTTTCAATTCAAGCTTCGGGGACCAAACTACACCAGCTGCTTTCACACAACTGACTGCACTCCGTGTTCTTGCTCTGTCCTACATTTTTTCTTTTTGTACATATATGATGCATCTAGTCTGGCATGGTGTCCCACAATGTGCATGGGATCTTCTCAACCTATCATAATTAGTTGTTCTAGCTTAGTATCCAAAGCTAGATGTTTTACTCTTTATAGTAATCTGTGCTGTCCCAATGTGTTGTTTCCACCACAAATCCAGCAACCAGAACACCCACCAACATTGTGTGAGTATGATGTGGATTGTAACAGAAGTCAGTCAGGATAACTCAAATGTCATTGTGGCCATTTGTGCATTTCTGTCTTCCTACACTGTTTTAGCTGATCCACTGAATAGTTACAAATATATCCTTATGTTATTCTTTGTAGCTTGTTATATTGAAAATTAAATAGTAGCACTGCCAAAGCTCTGCCAAAAGGCAAAACAATAAACACATTTCCATTCCTGTTAAATTGACGCAATAAAAGCCTCCTGTTTATTTGTCAGCTGAAATATTTTAATATGAAAGAGAAGCAGCCAAGTAACTTTGATTTCTCATCCACATAAAAACAAATACAGATTTGAGTGGATACATCATCCACATTAACAAAAACACATTTCAGTGGAGGTAGACTTGAATGCTAAAATGGAACAACTTTTAGTATCCATAACATTGGTCACAGTACAGTATTAATTCAATTAAACAGTACCACTGAATCTCTTATGGTTCTTTAATTCGCAGTACAACTGAATGAGAAGCAACCAGGTAACTTCTATATGAGAAGTAGTTGGTTGCTTCTAATTCAGCTGTACTGCGAATTAAAGAGCAGTATGGAAAAAACAATAGTAGTACACAATCTAAAACAGTTACATAATGCAAAAACAGGCATTTGGGACAGAGACTGGATGATAGAGAGGGTACTGGGGGGTGGGGGGTACTACAATAACATCAATATTAACGTTAACTTACACATTAACTTGAATTCACTTATTTATTCTTCACAAATAAATTCTCAACAGTTTTAACAAACCACATCACACTCTGTCAAATCCTGCACCATTTGATTGCAGTTTGCAGTAGTGTTTTGAAGGACTCAGTCTTTGATGTGGGCGACTGGAAATGTGATAGTGTCAGTGCAAGCACCGACAGTTGGAAAGCAAATACTATGAGTCGGCATGTCATTCATACATTCATGATTAAACTTCACAGTGATACTGAATTTCTGCCGCTCCGCTAAAAGCAGATGTCTGTGGGCTTGACCCGTCATCCACTGCATGACTGAGGATACAGTCAGGGTATCTTCTGTACGATCAGGGTGTGCATCTTGAAAAGACAAAAAGCTTAAGTCGTAAGAAATCTGTTCAGTCATTTTATATGCCAACAATTTGGTGAATTGCTCAGTGTTTTTCAGCAGCCTGGGTTGGTTTGCTGTAAATGCTCATGTAATTTTTTGTTAACAGCAGGCCTGAAGGAAAATTAGTGTGGTACTTGTGATTTTTCTTTATTCTAAACTGCACTACTAGTTAAAAAAGGTAAACATCTGTGAGCTATCTTCTCAGCAAAAAGCAGTTTGGCTAAGTAAATAAGTGCAAAAGTATGGGATGTTTAGAGGGTAAATCTTTCAAGAGTTCAGAAATGTAAGTGGGAGCTTGTCCATGAATGGCCTGATAGGTAACCAATATTTTAAAATGAATCCTGAAATAAACTGGAAGCCAGTGCAGAGAAAACAAGATGGGGGTGATATGGCATTCTACTACTTACTGTAAATTGAAGGTTGTACATACCTTCAAGTTCAAGAAGGAAGTCCTGAAAGTACTCCAAGATTTTCCGTTCTTTCACATGCTTACTTGAACCACTTGAGCTGAAGTTCAGGGCCAGATGGGAAAGGATGTAATGTGAGTCCACCTAGATTTAAAAAAAAAAAGGTAATCTGAGATTCCCTGATAATTACCCGCTTGACTGACTGACTGACACGGACAATAAGGTCTGCAGAAAAAATCATTGGTGCTAAACTGCCCACCATCCAGGCCCTATACTCATCCAGAGTCAGGAAACGGGCAGGAAACATCTCTGCAGACCCATCACACCCTGGACACAATCTGTTCGAACTTCTCCCCTCCGGCAGGCGCTACAGAACACTGTTCGCCAAAACAACCAGACATAAGAACAGTTTCTTCCCCCAGGCCGTCGCACTGATGAACACTTGATCAGTCACCCAGTGTCAGTAACCCCCCTGACTCCAAAAACCATCCACTCATAGTCTTTACATTCACAGACCAAATTGCACTTTATATGTATATATATATATATATATATATATATATATATATATATATATATATATATATATATATATATATATATATATATATATATATATATATATTTCTACCTGTACATAATTGAACAACATATATCCACACTGTAAATAATATAATATAAATATACTTAAATATATATTTATATATTTATAATAGTCCGGACTTCTGAACACCTTTTAACTCACTGTTCTTTGTTGTTCTTGTTCCTTCTCGTTGAATGTTGTTATGTTTGTTTATGTTCATGTCTATGTCTATGTCCATTGTGTGCGAAGAAAAAACCAAGTCAAATTCCTTGTTTGTGTTTCACATACTTGGCCAATAAAGCTGATTCTGATTCTGATTCTGATTCTGATTCTTAAGAAGCAAGGGGTAAGCTAAGGAAATACCATGTAGTACAACTTGTAAAAACCTCGAAGCTATACTGTACAATAGCATACCAAATCATTGTCTCCAGCGATGAGGGGCTGCGACACAGTTCCAGCCTTGTCTGTATCACTTTGATGAGGTTATACACTTTCAGGCCCTCACGTAGTTGTTGGAGTATGGGCATTTGTCGTCACATGAAGTCAAATTGTCCTGAATACAGAAAAATTAACTTCACACTATTGCCTAGGTGTAGCACTGAAATGGTGGGAAGGTGCGAATACAGCAATGTAAAAACACTATTACAAGAAAAGATCCTGCACGAAAACTCCTACTACAGTAAAAGTAAATAAGTATTATCAGCTTTTTGTAGTTAAAGAATATAAAGTACAATATTAAATCATCATAAAAATGGAAATACTTAGATGAAGTACAAGTACCTTCAAATTATACTGAAGTGCAGTACTTGATGAAAGGTAAATTTTAGTTACATTCCACCACTGACGTTATGGCAGCAAGCTCAAGGAATAACGCCATGAAAAAGGCTTTGCTACTATATGCAGGCAATACTATTTCCTTGTATTCCTATATTAACACAAAACAAACGTTCAACATTTTAACAGGAGCAGAGTGCCTCAAGATCATTTGGCTTTACTCAATTGGTCAAAAAGATTTCACATTCAAGCCAAAGAGCACCTTGGAAAAGACTTTTGGAAAGCGCTTGCCATTATTCTCACATTTATTGAGGGGAAAGCAAACTACACATGGCAATCTGGGGTCACACTGCAATGTGTTACAAAAACAGTAGTATTTACCTCAGTATGCTGTCTTTGTGCTCCATGTCTATTTCCCCTGTGTAGCCACAGTCCACGATGTCTTGGATGTGGGCTGTCATGTCATCTGCTTCTTCAATCTTAAATAATCACACCCAAAACATTAAATTATACATTTATTCTTTTCAGTATTAAGTAGTATGTGTGAAGCACTTTAAGACAATATTAAATAGGTACAATGTCTGAAAAAAAAAAGTCAACTTACTGCTTGTATCAGTGGTGAGTGAGTGGTATCATAGACATCATCAGCAGAAAGATTGCCAGAAACAAGGAAGTCGTAACACCATTTTTGCAAGTACCGTGGTGCTGGTCCTCCTTGTGCTATGCTCACTGCAAAAATTTCCCCTGCAGCCCTACAAACAAGAACAGGATGGTTTAAACAACGTAAGTACAAGGGGAAGTCTCAGTTCTGTTTCACAATCAGAATCATATGTATATATAAATGCACCTGAAGAGCTCATCATCCAGGTCATTGAGCAAGTATTTGGGCATCTTTCCCTTTTCACCATCACCTTCAAAAAGTCTTTTCTATCCCAGCCACCATTGCTATAATCCAGAACAAAGCAAGTCAAATCTTGGAGACTGTCAAACAAGTACAGAGGAACGTGTCTGATTATTCCAGTCATGTGACTATTTAATTAACTGCTCTGTTATTCTGTGTAGGAGATACACTAATAATAAATGTAATTTATTAATCACTGGCGATTAATAAAACACTCATTAATGTGTTCCTACATCTGAAACAAAACACTCCGAGTTTCCCATCTCAGGCTGAATCAACTCAGAGTTGGTTTTGTCAAGCCTGTTTGTAGAAGGCACCTCAGTTCAGAAGTCAAAGAAAACAAAACAACAGAATCAACAAGACCACAAAGAAAAGATACACAAGCCACAAGTAATGATTCTTCATTTGATTTTTACCCTGTGACAAAATTACTCATGAATGTCCAGTACTTACCAGACAGAAATTCTTTTCTTAGGGCCCCTGTATCGAGCCCCGGCTCACCCAGGAATGTAACTTTCAAGGGATTAACTGGACTGCCATTTTTTTGACGTTTCCACATCTTAAGACCTCTTTCCACGACATTCTCCTGAGACACACATAAATCAAAAGGTCTTATCGGTGTCCATCTGAGATCTGACCCACATGATGACATCCTCCTCACTGTAAGAATATATCAAATCTCGATATAAGACAGATATCGGGACATATGTTTTTAAGCACATATAAAAGCATTATATTAAAAATAATAATAATAATAATAAAAAAAATAAAATAATAATAATGATAATAATAATAATAATAATAATAATAATAATAATAATAATACCATGAGATAAGATCCAAATCAGCCTGAAGTGTGTCTCCTTTACAGGCTCTGTCCTCAGGACTATAACAATAAAGGCAATCATTATTGATCTTCACAGATAATATGCTGTCAAAATTAGTGTACAAACCAGACATCTGGCCTTCTAAGTCTCAAAAAATAATAAATGCAACATTTCACATGACACATACAAACTTATAAATGAATCTACAGAGTAGGAAAAAAATGTCAGACGACCAAAAACAATGATCTGCAGATCATTGTTTTTGGTCGTCTGACATTTTTTTCCACAAAAACTTGCATGAACCTCTTGCAAATAGGGCATTGGACCTTATCTTCCTGCATGCAGGCATATGAATTAACAACCTGAGCAAAAAGCTACAGACAAACTCTTATCATCAAAACAGTAAAACAGTGACAGTAGTACAGTAAAAAAAAAAAAAAAAAAAGTGCTGTACTTGTTGATGGCTGTGGTCCTCACAGGTTGATGAGGCAGATCCAGATGTAGATTGGTCAACAAAGATCAAATCTTCATCCTAGATGTAAAACAAAACAGATGCAATAACAGCTCTTTAATATTATGTCAGAGCTAAACTAGGGGTGTTAAAAACTTTCAACAGTAACTTTTAGCAGACTACTGTGCCACTGTCATTCAGTCTATTCAACAGACTTCATATTTGTTACAAGATAAGCTATATTTGGTTCACAGCTTAAAGATGGCTCAAACAGTCAATATACACACATATTAAACTTGTACTAACTTTGATAATTAACAGTAAGACATTGCACCTGTGTTTCAGGGCTACACTGCACTACACAATCATTGTGTTGCAATCCTTGCAGCTAGCCTTTGGCATGAGGGCAAACTCAGGAGCACTAGCAGGGAGAGGTGTAAGGTCAAGTTCGTCCTGAAGAGGAACAATAACAGGACAAACTTCCCTCCCCCTGAAGCACTTCTTAATACGGCCCCAGTGTAGCCCTCAGCCTCTAAAGGAAAAACTGAAAGTTTCCTCCTTCCATTTCCACCTATTAAAATGACAAACAATATAAGGACATAAACCATGATGTATTCATGTTTTTCTGCAGTATTAACACAGCAAACATAAAAGAAGTTGCATTTTAAGTACAGTAATTATGTACCTGCTGCTTTAGAAAGGAGCCACCTGTCCTGGAGCTGTGTCATCCTGGGGAATGTCTTGACCACCAAATATTTTTTGAGGTATATGAAAGGCATTGCACAGAACCCTTGATGACACAGGCAATTAGGCAATGTACTTGCTTCAACATGCATAATACCTCAAAATGTGATATGTCAGAATCTACTGACACAGTCCTCTTCCCCAGGCCAGCTTACATAAAAGTTAACTCCTCCTTGGGGTTTGGAGTTACTTCCACATTAGATCCAAGTAAAAAAAGGAAACATCGAACAGCTTCCATATCTTCACAGCCTTGGCTGTAGGCATTTGACCTCTGGGGAGTGCTCTTTTCTTGCCTCGGAAGAATCCAGGGAAAGACCTATGTGATTGTAGAAAAAAAATGTTATTAGTTCCAACTTAAAGGAAGCCGACTGTCAAGCCACATGCACCACATCCAAGTACCAGAGAAAATAATACAGATAAACAAATTAAACCACACAACCTAAATCAGCAGCTCCATCATTGCGCTACCATCATGGCAAAGCCAGAGTAATGTAATTTATTTTACCTGAATAATCCCATACCATTAATGGTGAAATTGCAGGTACAGTATAATGTCTACAGTAGAAACAATGTAGAAAAAGTAGTAAAAATGTACAGTGTTAAAAGCCTAACTTGGTCATGTTCTCTCCACATGAAGAGAAGAGACTGATCCTGATAAAATACATGTAACGTGAAAATGTGCATTTACATGACACATTTAGGTGGTCAGTTTACATGGGTGCAAAACTGTCTACCTGGCCCTTTCAGTATGGACTGAGAGTCGCTGACTCTGTCCCTGTCCCTGTCCATGTCCCTGACTTTCATTCGGCATCGCCCTTGAAATCAGAGACAGGAGGTGTCTGGCCGTCTCTGTGGCTTCACGTGCATCATACTGGAAAGGGATTTCACATGTATGGACATTGGTAAAAAGGACATCAGTACATTACAGTACAATGCATTACTGTCACTTAGGCTGCACAGAAACAAATTAAGCAATGACTTACCCTAGCTTGTGACTGCTGTTGGTTTTCCATTCTGGCATTAAAAGAAAAACGGACGTATTATTTTGACAGTATTTATGTAACATTGCATAACAATAAAAGTCATGGTCAATAAAAAACAACAGCGAATGAAGATCAATGTAGTGTTCCCAATGAATCTGTAGATCCATTCCATAATATTACAGACACATAAATCTGAGTTTGGTAATGTGCGTGAATTTGTTAAATTATTCGCCACGTGTGTTTGTTGATATTAGAACAGCTGTAAGTGAGAACAGGAGCCAGGAGGAGTAGCAGCAGCCCGCTACACAGTGGAAACTGGCACCACGTTCAGCAATCCACGGTAGTACTGTTGTGTAGGAACCGTGACGTTTTGGCACCGCAAGTACCATGCAACACTAAATGTTTAAATCACAGCCCTACGTTGTGTACGCCTCCCTGTAATTCACTCACTCATTAGGCTACTCTGCTCAGGCCGTGACTAGCAGAGACAACCATGTTGCTGCTAATCAGTGTGCTTGCAGCAGCAGGGCATTATAATTCATTATTTGTGTTGTTGTTGTTGTGAACGTACGGCAGGCTGTAGCCAACGATATATAGCGCAATTCATTACTTATGGGAAACGTTTCAAGAGCAACAGGCTATCAACTTACTTCCAAGCAGCACAGCACAAGGGAGAAGTGGGTGTAATGTGGAAAGCGTAGCTGGCGCTGGAGCCAGGTCAAACCAACCAATAGAAACTCTTCTCTCATCCACCAGCGTAGGCCCTGCCCATCAAGTGCAGTTGAATTCGCAAGCAAAACTTTAGAACTTGCAAGCAAAGAGGACTGATTTATAAGCAAAATGGTCGTATGCTTTTACTTACAAACATTAGTTTTGTTTAAGTTGAAGAAATATGCTCTCTCATATTTTTTTCTCAATTGCAACCTGTTCTGTTTCGATCTCAAAAAAAAAATTTGATTGCCACTTACTCTTTTTTGCTCTCAAATCTCTTTTTTGGTTTCAAATCTATTCTATTTGATTGAATAATAAAGGAACAAAATTCTCTCCATATGTGTCTGTCTGTGTGTATGCGCGTGCGCGTCTGTGTGTGTGTGTGTGTGTGTGTGTGTGTGTGTGTGTGTCCCCCAAAGAATCCTCGCTGTTGAGGAATTGTAGCCAACATGAAGACATTCAGTTTAGTCCTTTTGTTTGACTATGCCTTTCCAAGTCATTTCAAATTGAGTTAATACATATAAAATACTAGCTAATTGGATAAAATAAAAGACATGCATACCTTGTGAAAGTGCAACATTTTGTCCACTGCATCACTGGGGCTTATCTTGGTCCTCTTCTGTCCAGCTGTGGGTGGCAGGAGATGGAGACGGAGCAGCAGAGAAGCCATGTCACTGTCCCAGGCTATCAGGAGGATAATGAGGTGAAACAAGCCATTAGTATCAAGTTGGAATGCACAAAGTAACCAGCACTTGCTGTTAGGAATAAAAATCCATCATAGCGATTAGCTTACTGGTGTCATCGTTCTCTGTCAGTTTCTCAGCAGTTTTTAGAAGTCGGCACACCTCAATTGACTGAGTCAGGCGTCTGGCCTCATTGATGACCTTGGGCCTGAAAGTTGTGTCCCACTTCTCAAGCATCTTGGAGGCTGTTTCAGCTCCAAACAGCAGAAGGAAGTCTTGATTCAGCTGTTGATCACATAAGCATATAACAGGGTTTCTGCAGGTTTGAACAAGTCAAATTTAAGACTTTAAGACCTTTTTGAACTAAATTTAAGACCTACACGAAGTACGAAACAGTAAGGAAAAATAAAGTCCCAGAATTACTTTAAAAAATAACTAAATTTATTGCCATTCACAGAGCAACTCAAACAATGAAGAATGGAGTGAGTGTGTGTCAAGGTTATTATAGTTTTTAAATTTCAGTAGTTTTTATTTTAATTTGGTTTTTCAGTTTGCTTTTTATTTCAGTTGAGGGTCCTCTTGCAGAGCGTACACTGCGCTTCAGATTCATTATTATGCGGCTTTTAACCAACTGAATTCTGGTTGTTCAAGCCAACACACTAAACACTTTCCCATAGTGTAGCAGATTCCGCAGTCGAAGTCTTTCCGGAACTGGCAAAGTGTATGGCGATAAATTCCGACCGGGCTGTTGGCAAAATGTCACTTATGTTCCTGGATACTTCAGAAAGAAGTACAACACACGGAGCTAACTGTGAATCTCACAACACGTTTCCCAAAAACAAAAAACAAAAAACAAGGCGATGACGGAAGCGGTAAATGAACGTTCATATTTAAGACCTAACTAAATGTAATTTAAGACCTATATGCAAAATATAGATGTATTTAAGACTTTTTAAAGGCCTTCATTTTAGATACATGAATTTAAGATTTTAAGACTTTTTATGGATGCGCGGACACCCTGATATAAATACACAAATTTCAAAAAAGGTCAGAGTATTGTACTTGCATTCAAGCAACAAAACAATGAAGTGTAAATAAATAAAATGGACAACTCACCAGCCCTTTGACATCTAAAAACTGTGGAAATGACATCTGTGGTTCTCTGTGGGTCATGGACTAGGTCTTGGCGATATTGAAAGGTCATCTTCATCTTCTGAAACACACTTGCTTCATCATGAGAGTGAATGAGAAATGATATGGCTTCCCTGCAGGCATCTCCATCAAGCTGCTCAGGCAAAGTGGCTGCCAATCTTCAGCGCTTTGGTCCTTGTGCTTGAGCCACTGTAGCTGTCTTGGCTGGTCTTTTTACTGTATTCCTGGACATGGTCTTAAGGTGCCATGCTAAATATCCAGTGCCTTTCTCCGCATCATAGAAGTGCTCCTGTTAAGATATTTATAAAACATCATTACAAAAGTCTTATCATTCCTTGATTTTACAAAAAATGTGGTAACAGTATTAATAAAAGGATAATCACTTTAAAGTAGGTTTGCCATTTTCTAATTCATGTGTAGTATCCTATTGCCCTAATTCATTGCAATTGCAAGACGAGGCATTTTCACTCATTTGATGTCATTTTGCATCATAATGACAATCTTTATGGCAGAGTTGAACTTTTTGTAGCATACTCAAGTTTAAAATATTTTGTTAGACTTAGGTGGTGTCAATTATTTTCTACAAATACAAGAATGTAGAAATGTCAACACTATTTTGATTAGTATCTGTGATGCATCAATCATTTTAACTAAAATCCCAAAAACTGTAAAACAGTAAAACTGGTGTGTTTTCTGGAAGTAATATTTTTTTTTAACTTAAATAGCCCATAGGAGAAAAAGGATCCTTCAGTGAAGGAAAGAGTGTTACAATTCCCAGGGCATACTTCTCCTTATGTTTACGGGAAGGCATCCTCCTTTAGAAACAACATTCCAAATCAGTTTATACTGCATCAAACCCCAATAGATGTTATCTGATGATACTGCTTGTAGGAACACATGTCTATCGCCTCTGTATGATGTTGAGGCCCCGTTTTTCTTTTTAACTCTCTTCATCTGTAAGAAAACTATTCACAGGAAAGAGGTGACGGCCAGTCTGACCCCTTCTCAATAAAGCCTTCAGATGGCGACCCTTTTTAATTAATTTACAACTTAAAACCCATTTGTCCCTTCTTCCCCCTCAAAACAGATAAACTCCTCTCTCTGGCCAAGCTGAATGAGTTCAGCATGGATTCGTCTACTTTCTTCACATCAGGAGGGACAGAGAAACTGTTTCGTGACAAGGATGTGTTAATATCAAATGTCTTTGCAACTGCAAATTAGGTATCTCTCTCACACTCTCTCTCCACTCTCCACAGTGAAAGGACTCTGGAAACCTCTTCCTTGTTGTTCTAATCCTCCTTTGTGATTTATGAAGCATCTGGTTTCACTGTGTGATATTCCAATCTATAATGGTTTCTGCACTGATTTTTTTTATATATATCGTTAAGTATCACAACCTGATTCAGAGGAAGTGAATTTAATTTAATTAATCTTGTACTGAGTAACAATGGAAGATCCGCCCGGCCAGCGTTTCATCCTCTCGTTATTTCATTCAAGAAAGTTGAATTAGTTTACGAATCAGATGCTTAAGAGCTACCCCTCAAACCAAGAAGAAAAACATCTTTAATAAAGACTACCATC
The DNA here is from genome assembly GCF_040436345.1 of Pagrus major. Lineage (NCBI taxonomy): Eukaryota > Metazoa > Chordata > Actinopteri > Spariformes > Sparidae > Pagrus > Pagrus major. Next base: position 1,581,021 of record NC_133233.1, read on the forward strand.
ATTGGTAAAGACTTGCAGTAGCCTTCTGCTTCAACAAACCGTGTGAGCGGTTTGCAACGACAGAAAGACTTTGTGCCAAGCCGAGATTGGTCCTGCCTCCAACGCTCACAAGCGGTGCCATTCCGCTGAGCAGCGGACCGAGATCATCATCAGCTGAGTGCTGGACGAGTTGCGCTCTTCCTCCGACATCGGAACGAGGGCGTCACCCACTGTGAAATCGGACGAACCGCGACTTCCCTCTGGCTCTTGGACCGGCACTGCAAGCCCGCAGTCGAGCTACGAACTCCGGAGGAAAGACCGAAAGTTGTGGACGTCCCAACTCTTCGGACATAGTAGGCTAAGCACCTTGCACACTGTTGGATTCACATGCATGAAAGAGTTGGTGTCTTTTTGGCTTCTGATTCATATCTTTTAGCTTAAGAGGAATTCGGTTAGGGTCTCGTTAATATTAAAATTACTCTCGTAATATTTGAGCGCTTCCCCAACCCTGATTTCACCATCCGCCCATGTCCATATAATCCCATTACTTTAATCATCACAGTCTCCACATTTTCTGTTATCATTGTTGTTTGTTTAAATCACCATTTCATTTATTTACCCTGATTTATCTAGTTAATAAACATATTTAACCGTATGTCGTTGTCTGTGCAGGTTTGTTTTTAATGTGGAGAACCGATGGAAACTGTGTAGAAATCCCTGCTTCATTTATGAGATTTAATACATTGATTTAAAATTGATTAGAATTGCTCCAAGTTAACCTTGTCCGGTCAGATTTGATTAATTCCCTCTGCATTCAAATAGACAAAACATTGGAGGTGGTGCCCCATTTAATTTAATTTAATTTAATAAGTTTATTTGTATCAGGGACAATGTACAAAATAACATAAGTCTCGAGATGGGAGAAGATGCTTTGTACCAGATTTAGCTTACTAGCCACTTTCCATCCGTAGTCCCTGGGCAGGTGAGTAAGAACAAAAAGAGAAAGGACAAAAATTGTCAACTTACATAACAGACCAAACATCCATACAGATATGCGTATATATGCCCGCTCACACATCACTAACACTCATTACTAACAGGTGTAAAACATATTTCATATCAGAATGAAATAGAAGCATACAGTTATTAAAATACTTCATTCTTTGACAAAGTTAAAAATAATTTAGGTTTAAGATTAATGCTGACATGACTGGTTACTTAGGATCCATTTTTTGATGTCCCGGGAAAAAACGTTGAGGTCTGTACAGAGTTTCAGATTAGTTGGGAGATTGTTCCACGATTGAACAGATTTGAAAGAAAAAGCAGATTGGGCAAAGGCAGAGCTACGCTTAGGCATGTTACAATCTCCACTTGAGACAGATCTTGAAGCTCTGATGGAGTGTTCAGAACGGAGTTTAACAAAGATTTTCAATGGGGGAGGAGCAACATTATGGATTATTTTGTACACTAAACGGACATCAGAATACATCATTAAGTTATCGAAGCTAAGCATTTTATATTTCTTAAGTATTTCACAGTGATGGTACTGTCGTGATTTTCTGTCTAAGATTTTCAGGGCTTGCTTGTGGAGTGACCTGATGGGATTCAAGACAGATGTACTTGCCTGAGACCAACAGGACATACAATAATTATAATGAGACAAAATCATGGCATTGAAATAAGTTTTAGAGGCTTCAACAGTTAATAAATTCCTGATGTTTCTAAAGTTTGATAAGTTATATTTTAGTGTATGGCTCATTTTTTTGATATGGCTTTTGAATGTGAGAGTGGGATCTAATATCACACTCAGGTATTTGAACTTATTAACATTTTTTATTATTTCTCCATTGACAAAATATTTGGAAAAACCGTATTTCGTTGCTTGTTTGAGAAATACATGGTTACTGTTTTATTAGTATTTAGGGTGAGACGGGAATACTGAAGCCACTGTGTAACTTTTTCCATTGCCATTGACAACTTAGCAGCCACTTCTTCAGGATCTTAACCAGTAGTGTACAAAACCGTATCGTCCGCATACATCAGGGTCCCTACTCCATCACACACAGATGGAAGGTCATTAATGTATGCGCTAAACAGCAGCGGTCCTAAGATGGAACCCTGCGGCACCCCCAACACACACGCTTTTAAAGACGATGTTTTATCATTAATCCGCACACACTGGGTCTCATTCATGAAACGTGAGCAGAACGAATTTGTGTGTAAACTGTTCGCAGACGGAAATTTACGTGCATCTCGCATTCATCAATATTTTAGTAGCTCCGATCTTTTCGTAGCTACTAACAAAATCTACACATGCTGCTGACCACGCGTAGTGCTTGTGTAAATTTAAGAATGCACATAAATAATGCTTGTCACTATTGGAAATTACAATTTAAATTCATATTGCGCTCTGTTATGTACACAATACGCAGATGCCTTTGAAACATGTGATATAGCCTAAACATATGATAAAAATCTAACACATTTAGTTAAAGTAGTTGGCAATTGGCAGGTTTAAGATCCAGATTAGGTTCATGATTGTGAATTATCCATGTAAATCGACTCAATAGATTACACGTTCTTTCTACATGTTGAATGATGATAATAAAAATATAGGCTCCAGTGGAGGCATGTCGCTGTCTCCGCCAGGTATAATTCCTGACAGAGAGGTCTCCAGTTATCCCCCCGATGCGCTCGTCTGCAGGTGATAGCTGCGACTGTGAGCCTCCTCCTCCTGTGGCTGATATATTTCTTTTGTGTGAGGTTATGCGCTTCTTTGCCTCCAGTTTCATGTCAAATCATTTACGCTTCACCTCGGACATGGTTCTTTGGACTACAGAGACAATATTGACGGCATCTGTCACCTCCCTCCAGGCCTTCGCTTTGCCTGTTCCTGTCACACCACTGCTAACAGATGAAAATATTTTTTTTTTAAATTCCACTTCACCCAAAAGTATTTCTATCTCCGCTTCCGCAAAGTTCTTTTTTCTTTCTCTCCCTTTCTTCGTTTGCGCCATGACTGACAGGTCGACTGGATGCATCTACACCTCCTTATATGGTGGTCATTGGCAATTCATGGGTGGGGATTTATGCTAATAGCTGATTACCGGGAGCGCGCTGTCACTTTACGATGGATTGGCATTCGCGATCATACACACGTGTTTACGATCAGATCTGAGTTTCCCGCAGTGTTCATGAATCCGGAGTAGGTTTTTAGTAGCGTAGGCTTTTATGTGCAAATCTACGCACAAATTTACTAAAGTTTCATGAATGAGACCCACTGAGAGCGGCCGAGTAGTTAGGACTGGATCCAATTTAATACATTAACTGAAAGTTTAAATTATGACAGCTTTACGAGTACGATTTACGAGTGCTTTATTAATCGCCAGTGATTAATAAATTACATTTATTATTAGTGTATCTTCTACATGCTCATATAAAACAGGTCAAGACCATATTCTTAAAATGCAAAAACATACAATTGAAAAATGCCCCACTTGCTATGTTAATTCAATGCAATGTATTTTGAAAATTCATGATAATCTTTCTTAATATAATGTTTACAATCTAACAATTCACTTAACACTTACCCATGCCTCCAAGTCATATGGCTAGCCAATATGTTGACAAGCTGTCTCCGGGTGCGGTGAGTGAGTGACTTTTCTGCCTCATACTCGTCGATGACATCCTCACCCCCAGGTTTGCAAAGCAAGGCATTTTTTACCATCTATTTGTGTAAAAGAAAATAAAGTTTTCAGTGTACAAATCAGTCTTTCAGGATAAAAATCATTTTAACAATATACGACAAGATTAAGAGTAAAAGTTAAAATCACTGATTCAGGAGGGTTTCTCACACAAAAATGGATCAGCAATTTCAGCAAAAAAAAATCTAACCAATTGTTTAACTGATTATGCAAGTGCAACATCATTTGTGATGAAACAATGTTGTTTCTTATCTGCCTTAGATTACTAAGTACAGAGCTATTAGCCAAACCCAATCATTCTAAATGTCACAAATACTCTGATGAGAAACTCACTTAGTTTGACACTTAATGATGGTCAACAATGTAATTTACATCTGCTGCCCTTGACTACCTCTTTTGCAGCCTCTGACTCAGAAACCTCTGTGGTAGGCCTGGGTATGACTTCAGAGCTGGACGTACGTCTGCCTATGGGAATCCCATATTCTATTCGACTGGAGTGGTCATTGTCACTTGAAGAAAGTGATGTCTTCGTATCTGTGAGGGAGGATGGTGTTGAATGATCTAAAGGAGAGAAATCTAAAAGAAATAAAAACGTAACTGTGACATGCCTGAAATGTAGCATTTGGTGGTTCCCCAGACACTGGTTAAAAATCACACCTGATCCCACATTTTCAAACTGTTTTTGCAATTAGATACAGATCTTTCTTTTAAATATATTTTTCTATAATCTACTTTGTTATAGTAGTCAAGGCAGAGACAAGAGATCTCAACTGATATTTGTGAAGCAAAAAAACCCTGAACATTGATTACAACTGATTTTATAATGAGACATACCTTCCTCTGAAATGCCGTCTTGTGTTGTTTGACTTGGACCAGGATCGATCTGTATCTCAAGAATGATGTCTTCCTCCAGTGTCTGAGCTGGGTAGTTAATAGATTTCATGTGATCAGAATCAGGTTACAAAAAATAACTACACACTTTTTCAAATATAAGATGAAGCAAAGAATACAGTTAGATTACAAAGGATTACACTTGATTTTAAAACACAGCTATTGTCAAGAAATTAAATAGTATAATCATAGACTTATGCCAGCAGTTTTTTTTCATACCCCACTGATTTGGCCAATTCTAAATGATGATTATGTTCTAATGAATATCAAAGTAAATTACTACTCACTTTTCACTGATGGTGAAAACCAATGTCGGATTTTTTTCACTTACTGTCAGGCATAAATCCGGACTGGCCTCTATCAGTTCAGAAAAGATGTCTTCCTCAACTACTTTGTTGGTTTCATCAAAAGCATCAAGTTCAGTAGCATCAGGAAGCCCAAACTTGTATTTGACTGTAGGAAGATAATCATGAAAATAGATTAAAAAATACATGATGCTGATCTTAAGGTGCAGTAAGTGATTGCATTTGTGAATATAAGTGTTGAATAGCTCTACTTTCCGACAGCTGTCAGTGCTTTAGGGTGTTTGTCAGTAACATGGATCTCCCAGTATCTCTGCTCTGCAGTAAACAGAAAATAAGTTCCTACTAGTTTTCTCCAGATTGGCTGGAAAGAGGGTGTAGGATACCAGAAAATGTCTTTTCTGTTTACTGCAGAGTGGAGGACCCATGTTTCTGACAAACACTCTGAGCTAGTGATGGCTGTCACAATGTAGACGACAATGCTAACACTTTTTGGGGGGATAGATGCAATTACTTACACCACCTTTAAACTGCACTTTAAGGATGACTGATCAAACTTTTCTCCTTTTCTCTTTAAACATCTCTGAAAATACATAATGCTTTCACTTGTGCAGTAACCGCAGCGTCAGAATGTTGCATTTTGGTCATTACCAACACCAGTGTGTACAATACAAAAAGCTTTTTTTTTTTGTGCAAATTGATACCCAAATTGAAAACCAAAAGTGCCATCCTAAATACATAAATCCTTGTCTTTATTTGTTGTGAGGGCAACTATGAGATGGCTACTCACCTTGAGCGATGAAATCCAAAAAGGTGAACCCTGACAGTAATCGAATGTACTTCTTGATATTCTGGTACTTCACCTTGAGCAACATTGCCACATCTTTAGACTGCACCTTGTAGAACAAGTGGAGAAATGTGGCTGTTAAACTTCATCAGGTGCAAGGAATTAATTTTTGAGACTAAGATGGAACCAATGTGGTCCCTGTAGGAAAGTGATGAAACGGACAGCACTCAAGCAGAAAAAACTGAGTCTCTTCTATGAATTGTAACGTTTTTTAACGTCCAGAAGGGAGCAGGCGGCGAGATGTCCGCTGCATAATTTCTGCATCCTGCTAATGATGTTACGTTCACGAACAATCCGATTCTTTTGAACAGCTCTTTGGTATGAACAAGGGGAACCGATTTATTTGAGAGCCAATTATTTAACCTCTTATCTTGAATAGCCACTTGAATAGCCATTCGTGGCTATTCATCATCTTTGCATTGACTATGTAAAAAATAAATTAATTAAAAGGGCTCTTGGAAAGGAACGGAGCCATAAGATCTCCCTTCAAAGAGCCGTAAATCCCATCACTTCTGCCTGTTGCATGCGCCTTGCCTGGTTCAAACGGTATATTTTCAGTGAGTGTGAACACGTATATCACGGTCAATGTGTAGCCTAGTTGTGTGTTTGTGTGAATGAGTATAAACGGGTGATGTCCGTGCATGATTAAACAGAAATTGTCTGAAAAGGGCTACAATTTCACTACGACGACGACGCCGCCACCACCCCTCCCCCACATTGATGCGCAGATTTAAATTTGACAAAACACTCACCATCATTTGACTTAAAAAACGCTAATTCATCCACCACTGGTCACCTTAGTATACCTTAACATTTATTTTAGCTTAACACTTGATATTTGGCCGGATAAATAAGTTGCCACTCAATAACTTTGTTTTAAGCAACCACTTGTTGCCAGCAAACGTGAACGTAATTAAAAGCTTGTCTCAACCAGGTCAATGACAATTAATTCGCTTCACACCCCATGATATGTTAACACGACTTCATACAGCGATTACCATCCCGTAGAAGTAAATATATTCGGTTCTTACCTTATTTAAGCCGTATAATCCACACAGGGTCTTTGCCGTCTTCTCCTATTACCAACCGACGTGAGTGAAAAAGGCATCCAAACCGGATGTTGTGATTAACTCCGCCAGGAGTGAATGTAACTCAGTCACAGGTGTTCATATTCAACTCGCTTGATTGACAACGCTCGCAGAGCTATTTGATCACTACAAGTGTTGAAACCAGTAGGCGATTTGAGGGGGGATGCCGCCCCCCTTGCAGAGGTGTATAAAGTACTTGAAAAAAATAACTAAGTAAAATTACAAGTACCATAACTGAAAATGACTTTGGTAAAAGTTAGTCACCCATAAGAAAATTACTTGAGTAAAAGTCTTAAAGTAGCTCACATTAAATGTACTTAAGTATCAAAAGTATCTTGTGAAAAAATATACTCAAGTATCAAAAGTACAAGTACAAGTACAAGTAAAATACAAAGTATTTTTATAGTATGCATAAAAAGAAGCAAAACAACCAAAATGGTTCTCCCCTTGTTCTCTTTATTTCACTTTCAGGTGAATGAAATAGATGTGGTATGATAAAACAAAAACAAAAAACCACCTGAGCAAACACGTAGAGTGAGTAAATCAAGTGTCTCGTGTCTCCCTGAGAACACAACTGTAAATAAAGTGTCTGTCTGCCTAAGAACACAAAAAAATGCCTCCTATCTGCCTCAGAGAACACAACTAAATAAGGTGCCTTGTGTCTGGTTAAGAATACAACTTAAAAAATACAACTTAAAAAATACATTCTCACTACACACAGCACCATCACTGCAGACTGGTTGCACATCACTTTTCTGAACAATGTCTTGCACAAACTGTATTGCAAAATTAAACTTAAGGACCACTTTTCCACTTTTAAACTATGTTGGGGGAATCCTCATGGGCTAGGGCATACTCACACCACACACAAACTTTCTGGTTCTGGTTCAAGTGGTAATAGAGAAGTTGAACTCGCGGTTCATCCTCAGCAGAAGTTGATTTTCAAAAGTGTTCGCAGCTAGCTGGCTCTTTTTGGGCTGAAGATGAGACCTGCTATGCTGAACAGTCTTTCACAGGCTGCAGAAGCAGGCAGAGGTGTGTTGAATTTGACAGACAACTTGAGAACCACAGGAAATTTCTTCAGTATCTTGATGTTGTCTGTTGAGTAGGTCGGGTACGAATCAAGCTGCTTGGTGGCGCTTGGTGTTTCGTGGGATCTTTTCAGGGCATGGAAGAAATCTCTCTCATCAGATGAGCCAGATCCAACATCTGCTGAAATGGAAGAATCCTCCAACTGCTCCCTGATGTAGTCCAACCCTGAAACACAGGGAGGGTGAAACTAGCATTAGTACAGCCAGGGTATGTGCACATTTTTATAGGACAAATTTAATTACATTTATGACATTTTCCATAACTCTAAAGGAAAAAAAATTAAATTACATTGACAAACAATACTATCAGAAACAAAAGGCCAAAATTAGCAAAAAATAAATAAAATAATAGAAAAAAAGTTGAGACAAGTTGTGAAAATAGCAAAAAAAATCTACAAGCTCGCAACGTGAGGCAGTGTGAGCTTGCAGATTGGCTACTTTCACAATTTCTGTATCTGCCAAATTCAGGGAATAAACAAGGAGAGAAACACAAATTTAATGTCTTGACTCTAACAATTCCAGGCATCTTGAGATATTTTCAGGCCCCTAAATTTACAGTACCCTGATTACAGCTGAAATACTACCAACCTAATTCGAAATTAGACTGATGTATGAAATGAATAATAAAATAACAAATGTAGTAAGTGTACATTAAATTTGTAATTTAATGTATATTTGCTACATTTCCTTTATTTTAAAGATCTTCATGTTGTCTTACCAATTCTCAGTGTAGCATCATCTTTGATCCAGGCCGTTCTGAACTTTGGGATGAGAATCGCTGCAGCAATCAATTCAGGGTCTCTTAACATCTCGCCAAAACGGTTCTGGATGCCCACTTGAATGGCTTCAACCAACAGCTTGCAGTGCCTCAGTTCAATCTTTATTTTTTCCAGTTTGCTGCTCAGCAGGGAAATCGTCGGAAGAAGCCATCCCATCTGGACTTCCGCTTCTCCTTGGAGGATGTTGATGGACTGAGCACAGGGCTCATGGTGGTGTAGTACTCTTTGAGGAAAGTGAGCTCAACTGGATGGAACCTGTTAGGGAGAAAACAAACCACTGTTTTACAATTATGCATGAATATTGTACCCAAAAATCAGTAACCTAGAAAACATACAAAGCAAGGTTTTACAGTACATTGTGTATGAACCAGTTCCGAGGTTGTCTACAGCTCCTTATAATGGTTTAGTTTACTTGAGAGATTGAATATTTTTATAACCACTAGAGTGCAGTAGTAGGTAGGTTGGTGAAAGCTGGATAGTGTATGTTCAACATATTACTGCATTCTAGTGGTGGTAAAAATATTTAATAGCTCCGGTAAACTAAACCACTAGGAAGGCGAACATAGTATGAAATGAATACTTTAATGGAGCACAGTACTTTCACCTCAGGGATCATTTCTAAAGGGGTCGAGTGGTTTTTAAACGAGTCTCATTTAAATATGATACAAGTCAGGGACATTCACAGAAGCCATGGCAGGCAAAAAATAAATAAATAAATAAAAAATACATAATTCCAACTTACATTGGAACCTTCAATTCTGCACAGATCTCTCTTAAAGCTGGCTCTCCCTTCTCTCTCAGAATCTTGAGTAGCCTTTCCACAGCCATAAACAGCGAGTTCCACCTGGTGGCATTTGGTCGTAGCAGCTGGAGGGAGCAGGCAATCTTCCACAGCTTCAGCTGCTTGGCAGGATCTTCCACACTTATTCCACAGCCCATGACACTTGCTGAATGTTGAGTGTTGCAGTTTTTTCATAGGTGTGATTGGCAAAGGACAAAAAAGCAGGAAAATATACTGACGTTTAGCATTTACTCCTGATTACTGTTTGCATGCTGATGAGGCAGGGCGAGTAATGTTCTCCTCATTTCCGCAGTTAACCATTCCTGCTTCAGCAGAGACTTTGGTTTGCCTCCAGGGTCGAAGTTGATGCTAACTTCGGGGCTAACCGTTAGCCTAGCTCCTCCCTCACTTTTCCCAGCAGCTGGGAAGCAAGACACAGGAACTTTCCTGGGTCCTGAGGAGCTGCAGCATTTACTCAGAGACAAACAGAAACCTAAACTGTACATTTACTACTACTAGACAACTTTACTGTTAATTTCTTCTCTTCTCCATCACCCACACCTGTCAGCTCTGAGCCCCCCCCCCCCAAAAAAAGCGGATTTGCATTATTTACGAGAGCCTCATTTTCAGGTTGGAAAAGCCGGATTTCCAGATTTATCCGGAAGAGTCACACCCCTGTTTTTGTATCCATCGTTGGCTGTAGACACTAAGTTGAGGAGATGACAAGCACATCGTTGATGTTGTGGAAGCTCGAACTCAAAGCCATCATTCTCATCTAGGATCAAAGTCACCAAAACATCAAAGGTGTGGGAACCTCTTAGTTGTCTGCAAGCTAGGGCTGCTGATTGTCTAGTTAGGTCTGTAGGGTTGACCCAGTGGGCAGTCACACCAAGGAAGCTCCTTCTCCTAACTGACCAGCAGTCTGTAGTGGTGGCGATGTGGTCCACTTTACTCATCTCCTCAGTTACCACGCTTTTCATAGTCTTTGCTAAATCTTCAATCCTTGATCGCAGGGTGACCCGTGTTATGACTTTGACAGTAGGAAGGAGATCTGCGAGAAGCTCTCTGAAGGCTTCATTTTCAACAGTTGACAATGGCTGGAGCCCATTGACAACATACTTAACAATGGCCCTGTCAACTGCACTCTGAGACATGGATCAGGTATCCAGCAAGGTGGTCTGTTTGAGGGTGGAGGTCCCAGCTTCCAAAGGCCTCTTTCTTTTCTGTGAAGTCAGCTGCTCATGTTTTTTCAGATGGTGTGGATGTGCTCTCTACATGAAAAATACATGAATAAAATGAATAATATTACTAGTTTAAATGATACTCAAGACATTATTCAACAGTTACCACAATGACAGGTCTGGATTGTTCTAACCACTTTCACCCTGGTGTCCCAATTGTGGGCATGTCCAATTGAAAAAAATGTTGGTCAACTGTCAACTATATTTTATCTTTCAAAAATGCCAAATTGTAAAAAATAGCAGATCTACAAGCTAAAACATCATGCAGCACACTGAGCTTGGACATCTGCTTTCCCCCCTTTTTTCTGTGTGGTTAACATAAATGCAGTTTTGGTTCCAACTTTTGCAGATGTGCTCTGTATGTGGTAGTTATTACATGCACATACATGCACTTTTTTCATATCTGCTCTAGACCCAGACTGGCAATAGCTGTGCATTACAACAAATACACTAAAAAACAAAAACAAAGCTATTTTATTAAACAGCGTGCTATTTCACTACTGCTCCTATGAATAAAAATGCAGATTTTCAATATTGCTTAACTTCAAGTTACAGATCTTGTGCGATCTGATTGTGTATTTTTCAATAAAAAAAGTGAAGCGCTTGATATTGAAAATGTATTATGCGGGAGGAAAACTGCCTCCTTCGAACAGGTTAAGATGCTAACCCTGTTTTATCGACACTCCTACAGAACAATTTGCGCAAGATATTATCTAGAATAAAGTGTAAAATATTGTGGGTGTGTGTGTCGCGTAGGTTTATCCATACTTGTCCACGCCACCGCGTGTGATACTAAAGTTACTAGCAACGTCAGCTTGCATGTAATGTTGGCTAACGAAATATGTAGGCTAAAATGTTGGCTAAAACTATGTTTTATCAGGAAATTACATATTTATACTCCTGGCACATGAGATGACATTGGCAGCGATTAACGTTACTTAATTCATTTACCTCAATGTGTTTCTTGAGGTTGGACGGAGAGTTCTTAAACGCCTTTATCTCATGGCACTTTGGCTGGTTTTAGGATTGTCCCCCATCCCAACGTAGCCAGACATTGTTGCCAGGTATGACCACGGCGGGTGACTGTCGTCTTCTACCGGAGGAGATGCTGTCAGTGTGGTAACGTCTTCCGTGTCTTCCTCATCAACGTGAACTGCGGAGGTAGCCATGTTGATTTCCGCCGTCCCGCGCGCGGTAGGATAAGTCTGGGAATCTCATTAATATTCATGAGGTGCCGTCATCTTATTGGCAGATCAAGGTGCTTCGTGATTGGTTGATGCAGCTACGTGCGGCTAAACGTTCGTTGATGCAGAGTGCAGTATACGGTAAGATTATGGCTCATCACTCCCACTAATGAAGTTATTCATCAAAACTACTAGGCTACGTTAATGTAATAATATCACCATGACAAATATTGGCTGCTCAAAACATCTGAAATGATCTTAATTATCGCCACTAACCGCGAATTAGTGACGGACAGCTAGCACCAGTATATAAATGGTAGGCTAATTGCATTGTCCCTATTAAACGGTGAGTTTTGCAGGCGTATTCGTGCGCATTGGTGTGTGTGTGTGACCCCTACTATATTGTATAAAATTGTGTATTATATTAAATAACCTGGAAAATGATTGACCAATTTTCCAGTCATAGAAAACACATGAAAAATGAGGGAAAAAAAGTAAAATGTCCTGGAAAATGATTTATCACATGGTGAAATGAGCTACCAGAGCTCTATTTGACCTTTCCAAATAAGTATCTGGTGATAAAACTAGCAACTTTGAGTTGATCAAAAGTTATCATATAATTTCTAAGCATGTAAGAGATTATTTAATAAATTATAGCCATAGACCGCACATCTACAAATACTAATAAAGTACAACTGTCGAAAAGAACACTTCTCCAAAGCTTGAATGGGACGGGGGATGTATAAATGTCCTGGAAAAGTCCTGGAAAATGATTTCAATAAAAGAGTGGGAACCCTGATAAATGTGGAAAGTAAATGATATGAAACATTGCCTCATCAACCAAAAATTCCACGACCCCCCTGCAACACCTCCGTGGACCCCCTGTTGAAGACCTCTGCCTTAATGCACACAAATAAGTAGTAATTTATTGTTGCCACTGAATCAAATCAAACCTCTGATCAACCTTTTTATCAAAGAATGAAAAAATAACAAATAATTATTTACAACATTTTACTAAAGAAATCATGACTGTCATCAACACAGCTAGTGTGTTCCACCAAGGGTGATGTTCTCTTCCACACAGTGGGCGAGACAATGAGGAGCACTCCTCTTCCTTCCAGTCTTATTATACGGGTGCTCCCTCGCTGAGGCCTTTGTGGGCCGCCCTGATATTAAGGCCCTTCTCCCACCCAGCCTCGCCTTTCTGCGGGCTACAGCTGTGGGCTGGACCCCAATTTGGGTTGTTGTCTGAAAGTGTCCCTTTGGTCTTTGGTACTGGCTCGTCTTGATGACTGGGCCCTTAGCAAAAGTTGAAAGAGCCGACTGCAGGGAACTGTCAGTTTTTAATTTATTGAAGCTGGAGATGAAGGATGTAATGGGTGCTGAAAAGCTGGGGTCATCTCTCAGCTTCAATCCAATCCAATCCTCTCAATCCAAAAAAACCTGCATCAGCTCCTCCTCCAGTCCAGATGTTCCTTGAGGTAGCATGAAAAAAACATTGCATCTGAGGAAAGACTTCCCATTACAAGGTGTGTACAGTACAAGGTGTTTATAGTATTACTAAAAATTCATGGTTATAGCCTACTTTTAATGTAGTCTGAAAAAGTACTATTGAATTTAACGGACAGTTTATGTAGGCTACCTTGTATCCTGACATGTTTTGATAGCCTCTTCCTGCTATCTTCTTTAGAAATGTCATGTGATTCATCAGTGGATTTTATTAAGACAACTAAGCTTCAATATATAACCTGACAATAAATCACCTTACGGATCAGTGTGTTCCAGAGTGTGGGGATGCTACAAAACGTACCTGAACAATCGCCTCACAGTCAACATCGCCATGGTGGATGTTTTTCAACTGCTTCCCTCTGTTGTTGGCGACATCGGTGAGGCGGCAATGTAGTACTCTTCCATGCGCGTGGTAACAAAGCTAACCAGCTGTGTGACATTGTATGCCTTCAGTCTGTAGAGGACCTTCTCTTTCAGAATGCGCATTGCACTCTCCACGTAGTTATTTGTGTGGTTTCCTCTTGTTGGCAGTTCAGACTGGGGGCAGATGGCCCACTCTTCTCTCCTTCTGAAGACCTCAGCAAGGTGTCGGAGGAACTTTGGGTACTTCTGCGCTGTTGGCTCTTGAGTCAGCACCCTGTAGCTGTCTTCCAGGGATGATGGGGTGCCGGCATACATGATGTGCCTGAACAAGCTCATCATGTGAGAACGATGGTCTTTGGCGACCCCATTGTGGGAGTTCCACAGCCATCTCCACATGGCCTGAAGCAAATGGAACACGCACAGGATGAGGGTGGTGCCTGGATAGCCTCCAGCCTCCGCTGGCAGGATGCTGTTGAGGAGCAGCAGGGCAGCTGTGATGGTGGCCTGGTTCTCAGAGGTGGTGATGAAAATACCTAATGGCAACCCACCTGCAGTAGAGTGGGTCATGAGGAGGAAAATTCGGTGGTATTGCCGATCACAGTTGCCTGACGAATCAACAAAGACCATCTCTCCACTTTGCCGGATGTGCTTGTGGAGACAAAATCAATGACAAAGTCAAAAGTTCAAAGTGTGCATTTGGGAATTGATTTACATAAAACAAGAATTTTGACACCAAACCACACTCTGTATCTGAAAAATCACCCCTACTTGGTGTAAAAAACTACATCGATAAAATACATTGACATCTGCAGGGCTTTATAATGTGGATACTTCTGCTTCCTTTCACCCAGCCCAGGAACCACTAACCATCTTTATGTCTCTGTCTCAGGGGGATGATGCATACAAGACCATTCCTGTGGTAGTATGTGGATCTGGGGCTGAGTTATAGGAGGCAGAATTCTAAATGGGAGTTTTGAATGGAGCTCCATACACCTCATTGTACTTAAATGTAAGTCACATTCCTTATATTTTTTTAATGCCTATTATGCCCACCTTACCCACCTGTAGCAGAACTGGAGATCGGGGAAGACAGAGCGATCTGCAGCAGCAAAATGTAGTTCTCCCCCTCTTGCTCCTGCAGGTCAAATTTCAGCATGTCAAGGGCCGATGAGGGAGAGTGCCCACTCTGGAACAGGGCCTGTAATTTGTTGCAGGTGTCCTGGCAAACATCCCTGTTTTTAAGTGCTTCAGCACATGAGAGCCGATGGTTGTGCTCATTCTGGAGGCTTATTTTGAAAAAAAATCCCTCCAGGATATGTGGATCTTCTGACCTGACATAAAATGGATATGTGAAAGGTATATAATTAATCCACACACACCAGATTCAGCAAAAACAGTCCAACTATCATTGGAGTAAAAAAAAGTACTAACCTTGACTTTCTCCCTTTACTGAAGCACTGCCTTTTCAGGACTTGGTACATGGTGGCAGGACAGGAGGTGTTTTTTGTCACCTTGCCAGCACTTCCCCAGGTGTTATGCTAACACCTTAAGTCCACCTACAGATGATGTAGAAAAGAAGAAAAATCTGGTAAGTGGTGTACACACAACATTAAGGAGATGTGGGGGGTGGACTGTTTAGTACTAACCCTATACTTATTTGAGCCTTGCCCTGCATCAGGGTAGGTTTTGGACTTTTTCCAGGTGAAGCCTGAGGATTTCTGAAAGTCCTCGATCCACCTCTGAACCTCATCCTCCCTAGCAAGCCAAACTCGAAGATTTGCCCTGAAATTTGTCCCTCCTAGAGACTGATAGGAGCACACATGATGGTGGTAGTCCTCTGGTAATAAGTTCTGTCAAAATAGGGCCCATTGACTTCACTTGGTTAGTGAGGATTTATTGGCAGATCTGGCAGTAGAAGATGGTCGGGGCAATAGGCTTTATGCACAGCTCCACTACTTCCTGAACTTAAACCAGCTCTTTTATTTCCTGTTTTACATTATTAGACAAACTGATTAATCCAGGTGTGTCTGACCATTCTTGTGACTACTGAGGTCAGAGTCAGACACACCTGGATTAATCAGTTTGTCCAATAATGTAAGACAGGAAATAAAGGAGCTGGTTTAAGTTCAGAAAGTAGTTGAGCTGTGCATAAAGCCTATACCTCAATTTAACAACCATTAGCCATAACCTTAATCCTAACATCAACTCTACCCCTGCATCAGTATGTACAATGTGTTGTTTATAGTTCATGTTTGTTCTGTTCACTGCTTATCAATAAAGTTGATTTTTAAATGAATCTGACCTTTAACAGAGGATATTCTTTCACGTTCCCCTGGACATTATTACACATACTGCTGCTCTCACTGAAATGTAAAATAATACTATTATTACACTAATACATGTACAAACTACTATGTACAAATAAAAACGTGATACAATGATTTTCAAATCTCATTAACCCATATTTTATTCATAATAGAACAGGGAAAACATATGAAATAACACAGAAAATTTGGCTAACACCAATGGTGCTAGCTGTCCATCACGAATTCGCAGTTAGTGGCGATAATTAAGATTATTTCAGATGTTTTGAGCAGCCAATATTTGTCATGGTGATATGATTACATTTACGTAGCCTAGTAGTTTTACGTAGCCTAGTAGTTTTGATGAATAACTCATATCAGTGGGAGTGATGAGCCATAATCTTACCGTATGCTGCACTCTGCATCAATGAACGTTTAGCCGCACGTAGCTGCATCAACCAATCACAATTGTCCAACACCGCGTCCGAAAAATACACAGCACACATCAGAAATATACATTAGAAATTCACAGTAGAAATACACAACATGCAGTAGAAATACACAGTTGAAATGAACAGTAGAAATGCACAGCACACAGTCAAAATACACAGAAATACAAAGCACACAGTAGAAATACACATTAGAAATAAACCCATGGATTAAAGTTCTCCGTCGCTACGACGGATTTCCGTCATTCAAACTTAACAGAGGCGACGTGTGAGATCAATGTAGATCGGAGAAATGTTGGCTGATTTTTATTGAGAGATTGTCACACTCTACAGCCAATGGTATCCTTAACAGTGTGTGCGCGTCTGACCAATGACAGTGTAGTGAACCACACAGGGCGGGATCTCAACATGGAGCGGCGCTAAAGTTTAGCTGCTCAGCTAGCAAAGACTCGTTGCGCTGCTACGTTATCAATTGAGTTTAGTCAGCATGTGAGAACTCGTCTGACACGGAGAGTCTCCTGTTGTGTGCTACATGTGTGAAATAACATCTATAGTCTGGTCTTTGTCTGCAGTGTATCTGTGTAAACGGCTTCATTCAGCGTCTCTCCCTCCCCTCTGGCACCGTGAGTTACCATGGTTACAGGAACGCCCTGAAACTTGATGATGATCAATAGTAAGTTTTTTGGTTAGTTTGACTGTACAGAATCATGAATGTTGCCTGATTGTAGCTCAATGCTGAAATCTTGTATTATAACATATAGAACAAAGCCTCAGAGCTTCTTTGATTATTAACAGTATGTTAGTGATGACAGAAAGGTGATAACTCGCCATCAGACTGACAAGGCTGCAAAAGTTGCTGTTTGTATGATGTATTTTTCTGTTAAACGATAAGAGGCTCACTTTAAACAATATTAATAATAATAATAATAATTAATGATAATGATGATGAGAAGAAGAAGTAGAAAAATAGCGTACTGAAAAGTTCTGTAGATGGTTGATTATTTGAAAGAGTAAAACTTGAGAGAAGCTTGACAAAAAAAAGGCACAGATTGATTTCATAGATTGAAAATTACATTGAAAAGACAAAAAACATTTTAAGTGTGAATAGAACAGCTGTTCAGATCATCCTCCTGTAAAACACTGTTGGTCAAATATTTAAACTTGATGTCTGCATTAGAGAACATGGTGTGGGGTGAGGCTGTAAATCTTATTTTATTTTTTTTAGCACGTGTCAAGTAAAATGCCCTGTAACATGTTTCACAAATTACAAATTGGGAATATGACTTGGCTACAGCTCGAAAAAACATTTCAGTCAAAAGATTTTTTTTTCTTTAATCCATGTAAACAGCACACAGTAGAAATACACAGCACACAGTAGAAATACACAGTAGAAATAAACAACACAAAGTAGAAATACACAGTAGAAACACACAGCACACCGTAGAATTACACAGTAGAAACACACAACACATAGTAGAAATACACAGTAGAAATACACAGCAAACAGTCGAAATACACAGTAGAAACACTCAACACACAGTACAAATACACAGTAGAAATACACAGCACACTGCAGGAATACACATCAGAAATACACATTAGAAATAAACAGTAGAAATACACAACACAGTAGAAATACACAATTGAAATGAACAGTAGAAACGCACAGCACACAGTCAAAATATACAGTGGAAATACTAAGCACACAGTAGAAATAAACAGCACACAATTGAAATACACAGTAGAAATACACAACACACCGTAGAAATACACAGTAGAAACATACAACACACAGTCGAAATACACAGTAGAAATACACAGCAAACAGTCGAAATACACAGTAGAAACACACAACACACAGTAGAAATACACAACACATTAGAAATACACAATTGAAATGAATAGTAGAAACACACAGCACACAGTAAAACTACACAGCAGAAATACACAGTAGAATTACACAGTAGAAAGACACATTAGAAATACACAGCACACTATAGAAATACACATCACACAGTAGAAATACACTGTAGAAATACAGAGCACACAGTAGAAATACAAATCACAGTAGAAATACACTGTAGAAATACAGAGCACACAGTAGAAATACAAATCACAGTAGAAATACACAATAGAAATACACAGTACATAGAAGAAATATACTGTAAAAATATGCATCACAGTAGAAATATACTGTAGAAATACAGAGCACACAGTTGAAATACACATCACACAGTAGAAGAACACAGCACACAGTAGAAAAACACAGTAGAAACACAAAGTAAAAATCACACAGTAGAAACAAAGTAAAAATCACACAGTAGAAATACACAGCACATAATAGAAATACACAGTAGAAGAACACAGCACACAGTAGAAATACACAAGAGAAATACACATCACAAAGTAGAAATACACTAGAAATACACAGTACATAGTAGAAATACACTGTAGAAATACACAGCACAGAGTAGAAATACACATTACACATTAGAAATACACAGTAGAAATACACAGAAGTACACAACACACAGTAGAAAAACACAGTAGAAATAAACATGACAGTCGAAATACACAGTACATAGTAGAAATACAGAGTAGAAACACACAATACAAAGTAGAAATACACAGTAGAAACACACAGCACATAATAGAAATACACAGTAGACGAACACAGCACACAGTAGAAATACACAAGAGAAATACACATCACAAAGTAGAAAACACTAGAAATACACAGTACATAGTAGAAATACACTGTAGAAATACACAGCACAGAGTAGAAATACACATTACACATTAGAAGTACAAAGCACACAGTAGAAATGAACAGCACACAGCAGAAATATAAAGCAGAAATAAATAATCAGAAATACACAGCAGAAACACACAGCAGAAATACACAGAAGAAAAACACAGTAGAAATAAACAGAAAACAATAGAAATACAAAGCACACAGTAGAAATACATAGCAAACAGTCGCAATACACAATAGAAAAACACAGCACACAGTAGAAATACACAGTACATAGTAGAAACACACAGTAGAAATACACAGCACACAGTAGAAATACACATCAGAAATACACAGTAGAAATACACAGGAAACAGAAGAAATACACAGTAGAAATACAAAGCATACAATCGAAATACACAGTGGAAATAAAAAGCACACAGTAGGAATACACAGTAGAAATACACATTACAGTAGAAAGACACTATAAAGACAGAGCACAAAGTAGAAATACACAATAAAAATACACATCACAAAGTAGAAATACACTAGAAATACACAGTACATAGTAGAAATACACTGTAGAAATACACAGCACAGAGTAGAAATACACATTACACATTAGAAATACACAGTAGAAATACACAGAAGTACACAACCTACAGTAGAAAAACACAGTAGAAATAAACATGACAGTCGAAATACACAGTACATAGTAGAAATACAGAGTAGAAACACACAACACAAAGTAGAAATACACAGTAGAAACACACAGCACATAATAGAAATACACAGTAGACGAACACAGCACACAGTAGAAATACACAAGAGAAATACACAGCACACAGTAGAAATACACAAGAGAAATACACATCACAAAGTAGAAAACACTAGAAATACACAGTACATAGTAGAAATACACTGTAGAAATACACAGCACAGAGTAGAAATACACATTACACATTAGAAGTACAAAGCACACAGTAGAAATGAACAGCACACAGCAGAAATATAAAGCAGAAATAAATAATCAGAAATACACAGCAGAAACACACAGCAGAAATACACAGAAGAAAAACACAGTAGAAATAAACAGAAAACAATAGAAATACAAAGCACACAGTAGAAATACATAGCAAACAGTCGCAATACACAATAGAAAAACACAGCACACAGTAGAAATACACAGTACATAGTAGAAACACACAGTAGAAATACACAGCACACAGTAGAAATACACATCAGAAATACACAGTAGAAATACACAGGAAACAGTAGAAATACACAGTAGAAATACAAAGCATACAATCAAAATACACAGTGGAAATAAAAAGCACACAGTAGAAATACACAGCAAAAAGTAGAAATACACATCACACAGTAGAAATACACAGTACAATGTAGAAATACACAGTAGAAATACAGAACACACAGTAGAAATACATAGGAGAAATACAGAACATACAGTAGAAAGAGACTACAAATACACAGCACACAGTAGAAATACACATCACACAGTACAAAGGCACAGCACACACTAGAAATAAACATCACACAGTAGAAATACACAGCACACAGTAGAAATACACAGTACATAGTAGAAATACACAGTAGAAATATACATCACACAGTAGAAATACACAGTAGAAATACATAGCACACAGTAGGAATACACAGTAGAAATACACATTACAGTAGAAAGACACTATAAAGACAGAGCACAAAGTAGAAATACACAATAGAAATACACAGCACACAGTAAAAAGACATATCACACAGTAGAAATACACAGTAGAAATACACATCACATAGTAGAAATACAGAAATACACAGCACACAGTAGAAATACACAGAACACAGTAGAAACACACAGCAGAAATAGACAGCACACAGTAGAAATGAACAGCATACAGCAGAAATACACAACAGAAATAAATAATCAGAAATACATAGCAGAAACACACAGAAATACACAGCACACAGTAGAAATACACATCACACAGTAGAAATACACAGCACAAAGTAGAAATGCACAGTAGAAATACAAAGCACACAGTCGAAATACGAAGTAGAAATACAGACCAAACTTTAGAAATACACATAACACTGTAGAAATACACATCACACAGTAGAAATACACAGTAGAAATACACATCACAGTAGAAATACACAGAAGAAATACACAGCACACAGTAGAATTATCCAGTAGTAATACACATCACACAGTGAAAATAACAAGTACACAGTAGAAATACCCAGCACAAAGTAGAAATACATATCACACAGTAGAAATACACAGCACAATGTAGAAATGCACAGCAGAAATACAGAACACACAGTAGAAATACACAGGAGAAATACAGAACACACAGTAGAAATAGACAGTACAAATACACATCACACAGTAGAAATACACATCACACAGTACAAAGGCACAGCACACACTAGAAATGCACATCACACAGTAGAAATACACAGCACACAGTAGAAATACACAGTACATAGTAGAAATACACAGTAGAAATACACATCACACAGTAGAAACACACTATAAATACAGAGCACAAAGTAGAAATGCACAATAGAAATACACAGCACACAGTAAAAATACACATCACACAGTAGAAATACACAGTAGAAATACACATCACACAGTAGAAATACACAGTGTTTCCTTCTTGGCATCATTTATTTGTCTATTTGTATTGCTTTGCAATGTCATGGAGCAGGCGTCCCAGTGGACCATTATAGTGTTTTCGACCCAGCCATTCATTCCACTCAATCATAATCAGGTGATCTCTTAGTAGATCCCCGGTGCGATTCCCCTGGATTCTCCTGATGGTCTCCTTGTAGCTTCTCCAGGCCCTCTCAATGTGTTGAGTGTGGCAGCCTGTATCAGCATTGACATACTCCACACTGTGGTTGACTGTATAATGCTTGTATCCAAATTCAGGCAGAGCCTGACGGTAGGCCCGCCACTCATCAGTCAGTATTGTGGATCCCATCCGAACATGGTGCAGAACCAGTGGGATCAGCTCTCGTCTGGTCCATCTTTCCACCAAGCAGAGAACAGGCATTGTCTTCTGTCCTCTGTGCCTGACACCCAGCATTCCAAACATCCACTTTTTCCGTGTCCACCCACCAACCATTCTTCCACGTCCATACTGTCAAAATATTCAAATAGAACACATATTAGAAATGGTAATCATTCACATGATGATGTGTGACTAATATATGGTATTCCTTTGACCATTAAAACATTAAAAAATTAAACTAATTTAATTTAATTAAATTAGTTATAAAAATGATTATATCCCTGTAAGTATGGATTCACCCCCACCATTGTGTCAGCAAATCCTTCCTCTTAGTGCAAATAGTTTTCTCATGACAATGTTTTCAAATTTGCTGTCAGCATTAGTGAGCATTAGGTGGCAGTCTCCTTACCTGTTATTCATACAGTGACAAAACCCAAAGATACAGCTCCTCATGGAAAATAAATTTGTCACAATGACCTATGACCATTTTGGATTTTCCACCATTTCAAATGTTAATATAAAAGCACATCTTCCCCTACTCATACTACTGTTGACTGTACATCTGTCTCACCCAAAATTAAAGCAAAATATATTTTTCCTCTTGCCCGGAGTGCTAACCATCCACCCAGATAGTTTTGGTGTGTGTATGAGCCATTTCTGTGTGACTGCGTGTCTGTATGGGGCCAGTAGGTGTCCTCAGCGCACCACGAAAGGGGAGTCTACATAGGTGGGAGCTATTGTTCCGGGGTCAGAGGTCAGGTGCTGCAAAGGGGAAGAGCACACAGTTTTAGACCGCTCTGTCATGCTGCGGCAGGCGAGTCGCATCGGTAATGGTGCATGGACTTTGTTCACACTAGAAGATGTTTTGGTGAGAAAAATAAACCATGATCGCAAATTAACCGATTCCGAAGTCGTCTGTGTCTCACAGTGTTCAGCAAGCGAGTCAACCTAAGTTCAGCCCTCTATGCAGCCCCTCAGTGGCTTTAAGCACTAGGTTTAGCCTCTACATTTAAGTTGAAAACTCGCTAATGACGGAGCTTCATGGTCCTGGAAAAAGAAGCCACAAGCATGTAAACACGGAACATTGCACCATAACGAGCTTACCTGTTGGCACCCGAAGAGGCGAGAGGACGCCGCTGCACCGTCAGGCATGAAGCCGACATCCGCTAATGCGATTAGCACCGAGCACCCGCTTCGTTTGGAGCCACGCCAGGGCAAGGACACCGGAGATCGGCTAGAGGACGCCGACACCCGCTAACGCCGTTAGCATCCAGCACCGGCTTCGTTTGGAGCCATGCCAGGATGAGGACGCCGGAGATCGGCTACAGGACGCCGACACCAGCTAACGCCGTTAGCATCCGCACCTGCTTCGTTCAGAGCCACGCCAAGCCAGCGCTAGGACAACAGAGACCGGCCGGAGGACGCCGTCGTATGCTAACGCTGTTAGCACCCAGCACCTGCTGCCGTTGGAGCCAGCCACACTGGGAGCCCCACACGCCGGCAGCACAGGAACAACAATAGGATCACCATGGCACCCAACATGAGTAGTAGCGCTACAAATTTATGAATGGCCATTCACGTTTTGTGCACAGTTTGTTTGCTGAATCCAATGCATTGGCAGAGGAGGTAAATGCGTTGCAAAATTATTCTCTGTTCCTGCGTTCATGTTGTAATGTGATGGAGAAGCTGCAGTATGTACGAGAATTGGATATCCCAAGTAATATGAGAGCTGTCATGTCTAAATTGCCATATAAGCTGAGGGAGCGATGGAGGATCGTCGCACATGACATATTGGAAACATCTGGACAAAGAGCACTTTTTAAAGACCTGGTTGCATTTATCGAAAGACAGGTTCGAATAATATCTGACCCTCTGTTTGGTGACATTTGTGATGTTGCATCTGGATCATCTAGCTCTAAGGTCAGCAGCAGGATGAAATCGCAACCACCAACTAAAATCAGAGGAAATAGTTTTGCCACCACCATCGCACCCATGCAACCAGCCGAGAGCTCCAGGGATTCAAAGGGAGATGCACCATCATATGGTTCTGCAGTGAAGTCAACCTGTGTATGTTGTTCTGGAAATCATTTATTGGAAAAATGTCAACAGTTTACAAGAAAGAAGCACAGAGATAAAATAAGCTTCCTAAAGGAACAGGAGCTTTGTTTCGGCTGTTTATGTGCTGGGCACTTGAGTCGAGAGTGTGACAATCGTTTGCTCTGCAGGGTGTGTGGCCAGAGTCATCCCAGTGTGCTCCACGTTGACAAAAGGGACAAAGAAAGAACAAATACAAGGTCTAAGGAGCCTGCGACATGTAATACAACAGCATCTCATCAAACATGTGGACATACAGGGGCCGGAGACGATTGCTGTCTTCTTTCCATCCTCCCAGTCCAAGTTAAGTCCATCAAAGGTGATCGTGTAATCAACACATACGCTTTTTTGGATCCCGGCAGCACAGCCACCTTTTGTTCAGAGCATCTCATGCAAAGGCTCAACATTACTGGTCGACGGACCAGTTTTCTCCTTCAAACCATGGGACAGGAAAGGGTCGTCCCGGCTTATTCACTATCCAGCCTGGAGGTATCTGGCTTGGAAAACAACCTGTTCTATAAGCTTCCGGAAGTCCTTACACAGAAGAAGATGCCTGTAAGTCTGGACAATATCGTGAAGGAAGAGGATCTGGCAAAGTGGCCATACCTGTCAAAGGTAAAAATCCACAGTTTAAAGGCTAATGTCGATTTGTTGATTGGTAGCAACGCTCCCAGGATGTTGGAGCCCTGAAAGGTTGTAAATAGCCAAGGGGAGGGCCCATATGCTATTGGAACAGCGCTGGGTTGGGTCATAAATGGTCCTGTGCATGGAAATGGCAGCAGCCTGGAAGGCAAGCTCCCTTCTGTAAGCGTCAACAAGATCTCTGTGAGCCGGTTGGCACAAATGTTGAGTGAGCAGTACAACCATGACTTCAACGAGAGAGCCACAGAGGAGAAGGGACTCTCAGCAGAGGACATTAAGTTCATGGAGATGGCGGAGAGTTCTGCAACACTCAACGAAGGTCACTACAGCTTAAGACTGCCCTTTAAGAAGGATGTCGTGTCTCTGCCCAACAATTTCTCCGTGGTGAAACAAAGATTGTTGAGTCTGAAAGGGAAGTTCCTTAAGAATGAGGAGTTTTATGAGGAGTATAAAACCTACCTGGATGGGATGATCTGTAACATTTTGTTTCACCATGCCCAAAAGACCTTTCACCAGATCTGGAAAAGCCTTAAAAGAAGACACGTTGGCGACACCGCCGTCGTGGAAAGAAAAACACAGCCAACAGCACCTGACATTAGCATCATGGGGGACGACAGTAGCGATGGCAGTGAACGCAAGAATTTGACGGAAACTAACGCTATCCAAGATGACAAAGATGATATTTATATTCCTAGCGACATCCTTGATGCTGACAGGAGAGATCTCAGACTGTCGGTAAGTTAGCTAATGTTGACCTGTTAGCACTTGTTTTAGCCTAACTAGCTTAACATTAACTGCTAACGTTTATTTCTTAAGGGTGTTTTCAAATCTGAAAGTCAGGGTTAAAAAAGGAGAAAAAATGATACTTTGTTGCAAATTAGTTTTCATCCTTTTCACGCTGCTCCTTGTTAAGTGAACGTAATTTTGTAAACAAATGACATGCGGCCCAAAATTTGCGAGCTGTCAAACAACACTGGATCAGCAGCAGCATATTGCCATTTCTGTGGCAGCCACTATTATTGTGATATGTTGTTGCAACCAAATAAAAACAGTGGAGTAGGAGCACAGATCAAGATGTGTGAATAATGAAGGAATGATGCACACAATTCAGAGGACACATACAACAATACTGAAGGCGAGATAGATTAAATGCTGTCACATTAACAACTGTCTTGAGTTTGTTTGTTTACTGTTGCCTTGACAATGGCTATTTTAACCCAAACCACGATCTTTCCCTAACCCTAACTAAGTGGCTTTTATTGCTAAACCTAACCAGACCTTAAAGGAGACATATTATACTCATTTACAACAAGTTCACATAGGTGTCAGAGGTCCTACAACAGTGTTTTTGAGGTGTGTTGCCCAAAACCCACCTTGGTCCTGGATTTTATACAGCCTGAAAAGTCCCTCTAGTATGCCCTACTGAAAACAGGCCATTGTACTGTTTGGCCTTATACAGTAAAGCAACACAAAATGGTAAAACTTCCACATTTGATAATGTGTCATGTACTGATCCATGCTTTATCTTCAGACTTTTAGTGAAGCCTGCTTTGTATGGACCAAGGTTAATAAAGCAGTCGTCCGTAATATGGTGGACGCACACATAGAACATTTCGGGGAGTTTTGAGGGTACATCTCCGTTAAAAATTAAATCAATCCACTGAGTCTTCAGAGGCTCAGATGAAGGGAATGAAAATAGACTTCTATGCTGGGTGTTGCAGTCAACAACACAGCAACAACTCTCACAGAGATGCGTTAACAGGCAAAACATTTTTATTAGGTAGCTTGAGCACCAAATATTCCATTCCATCTTCTTCCGCTTATCCGGGGTCGGGTCGCGGTGGCAGCAGGCTCAGTAGGGAGCTCCAGACCTCCTTCTCCCCAGCAAAACTTTCCAGCTCCTCCGGGAGGATCCCGAGGTGTTCCCAGGCCAGATGAGATATGTAATCTCTCCAGCTGGTTCTGGGTCTGCCCCGGGGTCTAAATATTAAACTTCGTATTTTCTCTTTATTACCCATTCCAGGGTTTCCCGCAGAACAGTTGTTAGGCCTGGTAGTATAATACATAACCTCTAATTAGAGCTCTGTAATAGGAATACAGTTTAACACACAACATTTAAGAATTGGAAATTGAATTGTGTCTTCAAAATTCGAATATGTATAGAATCTACATTTTGTACAGTATCATTACCCCTTAGTTGCAATCATGTTTAGACTATCTCCCATTATGTTCTAATATTCTACTTTTGTTCCAACTCCCTTAACCAGCATTTCACATAATTATGACATGTACTTAACATTTTTTTACAACATGATTTTAGATGCACTCATCTTTATTTCTCTCATTTTCAGTCATGAGTCCAACAGCAGCAGTCATGATCAAAGAGGCTAAGAAAAGAGAACATCTGCTGAGATTGAAAATCCGGAAATTGAACAAGGAGATGGCCTCCCTTCGTCAAAAATTTGCAGGTAAGTGTTTTTCTTTCTCCTCAAAACTACTTTCTCTCCATACCTAATCCTAATCTCAGTATCAGAATCAGTGTTGTACTTCCAAACATATGAACACTGCCTCAACTGCAGTGAAGCACATAGACGAAATAAAGATACTAGATTAGTATCTTTAGATTGGTCAAAAGTACAAGTGTCACTGTATTCCTAAGCTTAATACAAACTGTACTTGAGGGTTCATAAATATAGAAACTGCACAACACTGAGTATTATACTAACATCTAAGTATTGGTATACACACACACACACACAAATCTAAATCATACTTTCCAGAGAAATAGCATTTTATTCATTCAGTATCATACCTTTCAACATGTTGCCTTTCAACCAGGGATGGGCGATATCACAATTTTACAATTCAATACCGAAACTTTCTGCTACAATTTTCGATACTGATACAGATACCGGAAGTAAACATTTTTTAAAAAAAATTATAAAGATCATTACATGACGTATGCTGGCCATTAATAAACAATTTATTTCAAATGAGTACAATATCATCTTTGTGCAAAAAGGTGTAAAAAGATAGTCCAGTATTTTACTAGAAATGATATGATACAACATATTAATAATAAATATAGCCGCAAGCGGCAATGGCCAAGATCCAAGCAGAAATGGCATTTAATGACTTCATACGACCTTTAGAGGAAAGTGAATACATGCCACATGGATACACTGGCATACCCATGAGTGTACCTAGTGTATACTTGGGGATTCAAACCTAATTCTGGTTCTTGATATTATTATTATGACATTTGGTTATATATATTATTATTTTCTCCCCCACCAAAAATATTAGAATCATATTGGAGATTCTAAGATTCAATAAGAACTGGATTTGATAAGTAGAATCAGAACCAGAATCAATCAAATCTAAACAATACCCAATCCTGCTTGAGCAGCCCTACTTTAATGTCTTTGAAAGCGTTGACAGAGCAGGGTTATACAGCAGCACAGCATTGTGAACCCAAAAGTTAAAAGATCAAGCACCAAATACAAGGATGAAAGAATATATTGAAAGAAATAAACATGAATCGAAGATGCTCTGCTGTTTCCCAGGTCACCCACACACAACTGCACTCAGCTGTGGGTGCAAGGCTTTATTAAACACGCCCACAATGGATATCAGACAGCTGGCCTGTCAGTCAATCAATCAGTCCTCAATCAACTCAAACAATCAATCAATAAACATAACATAACATAAAGTTTGCCCATCGTAAACACAAAATAACAAATAAACATTTAATAATTGGGAGCAGCAACTCAACACAAACAATGCAGCTTTGATGTCACAGTGGAACAATCATAACCAACTGTGATGTCAGAGTGGATCAAAAAATGCAGCTTTGATGTCACAGTGGAACAATCATAACCAACTGTGATGTCACAGTGGAACAATCATAACCAACTGTGATGTCACAGTGGACTAAACAGTGCAGCTTTGATGTTACAGAGAAACCACATAACCAACTGTGATGTCACAGTGGAACAATCATAAACAAATGTGATGTCAGAGTGGAACAATCATTACCAACTGTGATGTCACAGTGGAACAATCATAACCAACTGTGATGTCACAGTGGAACAATCATGACCAACTGTGATGTCACAGTGGATCAAACACTGCAGCTTTGATGTCACAGTGGAACAATCATAACCAACTGTGATGTGACAGTGGAACGATCATGACCAACTGTGATGTCACAGTGGAACAATCATAACCAACTGTGATGTCACAGTGGAACAATCATGACCAACTGTGATGTCACAGTGGATCAAACACTGCAGCTTTGATGTCACAGTGGAACAATCATAACCAACTGTGATGTGACAGTGGAACGATCATGACCAACTGTGATGTCACAGTGGAACAATCATCACCAACTGTAATGTTACAGTGGATCGAACAGTGCAGATTTGATGTCACAGTGGATCGAAAAGTGCAGCTTTGATGTCACAGTGGAACAACATGTCCAACTATGATGTCACAGTGGACCAAACAGTGCAGCGTTGATGTCACAGTTGAACAATCATAACCAACTGTGATGTCACAGTGGAACAACATAACCAACTGTGATGTCACAGTGGAACAACATAACCAAGTGTGATGTTACAGTGGATCAAACAGTGCAGCTTTGATGTCACAGTGGAACATTCATGACCAAATGTCACAGTGGATCAAACAGTGCAGCTTTGATGTCTCAGTGGAAGAACATAACAAACTGTGATGTCACAGTGGAAAACTCATAACCAACTGTAATGTCATACTGGACCAAACAGTGCAGCTTTGATGTCACAGAGAAACCACATAAGCAACTGTGATGTCACAGTGGACCAAACAGTGCAGCTTTGATGTCACAGTTGAGCAATCATAACCAACTGTGATGTTACAGTGGATCAAACAGTGCAGCTTTGATGTCACAGTGGAACATTCATAACCAAATGTCACAGTGGATCAAACAGTGCAGCTTTGATGTCACAGTTGAGCAATCATAACCAACTGTGATGTTACAGTGGATCAAACAGTGCAGCTTTGATGTCACAGTGGAACATTCATAACCAAATGTCACAGTGGATCAAACAGTGCAGCTTTGATGTCACAGAGAAACCACATAAGCAACTGTGAGGTCACACTTGAACAATCATAACCAACTATGATGTCACAGTGGAACAATCGTAACCAACTGCGATGTTACAGTGGATCAAACAGTGCATCTTTGATATCACAGTAGAACATTCATAACCAACTGTGATGTCACAGTGGACCAAACAGTGCAGCTTTGATGTCTCAGTGGAACAACACAACCAACTGTGATGTCACAGCGGAACAATCATAACCAACTGTGATGTCATAGTGGACCAAAGAGTGCAGCTTTTATGTTGCAGTGGATCGAATAGTACAGCTTTGATGTCACAGTGGAAAATTTTACTGCTCAAAGCTTGTTCTTCTACAGCTCGGGAGACAAATTTGAAATTCTCATCTGCCTGTCTAAAATGTTTCTCATATTTTTCTCCTAAAATTCACTAGGAGAAATAGGTGAGACCAAATAATTACAGGGAGTCATACTTGAGACTTAAGGGAGATACCTTGCTAATCTCAATTCATTGTTTTTAATGGCTCCTTTATTGCTCCTTTGGAGAAGAAAATGAGCAATACTGGAGCTACTATGGAGCAATATGTGAGTCTCTCACTCTCTCTCTCTCTCTCTCTCTCTCTCTCTCTCTCTCTCTCTCTCACACACACACACACACACACACACACACACACACACACACACACACCTTACAAATGCTGTGACCCTCTCCTCCCACCTGACTGGATTTACCATTTCTAAACAACACTGATCATCCACTTCATAACATCTTGATGGACCAAATAAACAACAGTGGTGGAGGCTCCTCTCTCTTCACTGCAGGACGGAGATATACAGAAGATCTTTGTACCCACAGTCATTAGGCTTTATAATTCTATAGCAAATGGCAGATGAGCTGACAGACAAATGAATTTCCCTTTTGGGATGAACAAAGAAATCTGGATCTGACTGAATCTTAATCTTCTTTATTAAAATTCAACACAGCACTGATCAAAAAGTACAATTACTTTTTTGAGTATTTAAAATAGCTGTAATAACGTTAATAACAATAACGTTAACAATAAAGTTAACATTTAAAGACAGCAAAAGCTATTCTAACATTATCATCATTATAAAATCTTAACTATGAATGTGCCTCTTTTCAGTAAAATTATGTTTTTGAAACAGCCACAGTGTCTCTAACAGTGTTTTAAACAGTGTCAGCACAGCTTTACAACAATGCACAACATTGAACAACTTCAGAGTCGTTAAGGCCAACGTGCAGCATTTGTATACAAGGGCATTTTTGAACATGGTCATTTCAACAAATGTCTCTCAGTATGCCATATCCATTTACAGTGTTGTGGCCCTCATGCGGCATTTGTTTATGAAGGCTTTTTTGACCTTACTTTTGTCAACCGGTGTCCATCCATCCAGTGTACTACAGCGCATGATGTAAGCTGCAAAAATAAAAGAAAGAAAAGAAAGCACAAATTACAAATTGCATAATGTAACAGCAGTTACCATGACCATATTAAGAACCTTTTTATCCTGATATCACAAAATTCACATTGTAATATCTCTTTGGTTCACACATGAGGAAATTCAGTAACACTGTGAGGACACTTAAACAATCACAACATTAAATGTAGCTATGTGATACATGGGGTTCCAACACTTCAGAAACTATGCCAAATTTGGCCAGATAGGGTGATGAATGTGAGAAGGGGCAGAAGAAAGAGGGACAAACAAATTAGAAATTAAAGACTAGAATTAAAACAAATTAATTTTTGAAAATAATATGTGCATCTTTAGGTTGAAAAAGTTGATGGTTGGATGCATGTTAAGCAGTACTTGAGGAAGATGAAGCATTGTTGAAAAACAAAAAATTATGCTGATGTTAAAACTGATTTTCTGAAACCTGAAACTATTAGGTAATTAGATGTCAATTAAAATTATATTATTATTATTATAAATATCACTCATGACACCATGTAGACCGTCTTTTTAAATTAGAATTAATAATTCAATTAGTTATCATGGCATAAAACCAATGATTCTAGATTAGATTAATCTAAAAGTGGCATAGCCATCTGTGCTAAAAGGGGAAAAAAGATCAAGAATCTAACTGAATCGCGACCTTAAAATCGAAAATCAAATCGAATCAAGCATTTGGAGAATCGTGACACCCCTATATGTATGACAGTGTACAGCGATAGACAACTTAACTTCTGATCCCATGAATTGTGTCATGAATTACACATGATGTTTGTTAATTTATATCTCTAGAAAATGTTACCTGATGAAAGAAAAATAAGCATGAAAATAGTGAAGTAAGTGAAACCGGTCAGTAAACTAAATGTCTCATCTTACACAATATTTGTGGCGGTCTCATGGCAAAGATAGATGGAAAAGTGGGATTTTGGCTATTTTGATATTTTGTGTTATTCTGGTACTTTCAACATCGTACTAACTACATCATGGTGAATAAATATTTTAAGAAAACAAAAGGGAAAGTACTTATTTTA
Organism: Pagrus major; assembly: GCF_040436345.1. Taxonomy (NCBI): domain Eukaryota; kingdom Metazoa; phylum Chordata; class Actinopteri; order Spariformes; family Sparidae; genus Pagrus; species Pagrus major. The sequence goes on from NC_133233.1 coordinate 1,613,645, forward strand.
ATGTGTCTTTTGTGGAGGGTACATGCCAGAACAAAACACACAGGCATCATGTTAACACTAGCTTCAGCAGCTCTGGGTAGCATGACGTTACTTGGGCAACTCTTGGGTGTGTAGTTAACTGTAACTGTGACTTTTTGAGTTGTAAAGTTATATTTTAAATTGACAAATATAGGTGTAATTCGTGACATAATTCAAACAGGATCAAAAGATGAGTTGTCTCTTGCGGTTCACTGCCATAACATATCTTTTTCCAAAATAAGGTCCCAAGAGATCCACCGTGGGCGTGACTTTTCCTCTCTATATTGGGTTCCCACACATTTTAACTAATGAATTTCCACAACTTTTCCATAAATTGTTAACTATCAAATGAGCAATATACTTACTTAGAATACCATCGACTTTGAACTTATTCAGGACTGTCTTCCCATCTGGCACCTTTCCGTGTTTCCCAAACGCCACAGCATTTCGGCACTCCTCCGCAGTAAAGAATTCATCAAAAAGAAGATGGAATAGGCGAAGGCAGTCCTTCTTTGCTTCTGCATGGATTGCAGCCAGGCGAGTAGAGGACAGGAACAGGCCACTTTCTGGATACAGCTCTTGCTTCCCAGATCTGTTTTTTGGAGCCCAAACACAAGCCTGAGGTTGGATCTGTTCCACTTTGTCCAGAAAACTTTTTAATGCCTCGAGGTGCTCACCACCTGTGACGCAAAAGATGTATTACCTTACAGGGACACAGCAGCAATCATTAAGTCAAGAAAAGGAAGAGACAAGTTTAAAAAAAATCCAAAGATTTCATGATGGGGTAAGATTTCTACCAAATTGTTTAAAGCTTTTAAGTTTAAGCATCTTGAAGTTTGCAGACGACACCATCGTGGTAGGCAGGATCATGTCAAATGACAGAGGTAGAGAACCTGGTGAGCTGGAGCCGAGAAAACAACCTGATCCTCAATGCAGCAAAGACAAAGGAGATGATTCTGGATTTCAGGAGGAAACAGAAGCCCTTTGTCCATCACCCCATCACCATCAATGGTGAGACAGTGGAGGTTGTGCAGAACATCAAGTACCTTGGGGTCAACATCAGCCATGACCTGACCTGGACCGTCAACACCATGATGACGGCCAAGAAAGGACTTCAAAGGCTTCACTATCTGAGGTGCTTGAAGAGGGCACGCCTCCCGCAACAGCTGCTGGTGAGCTTTTACAGGTCAGCCATTGAGTCAATCCTCACATACTGCATCACAGTATGGTACTCTGGTTGCACCGCAGAGAACAGGAAAGCTCTCCAGCGCATCATCAAGACTGCAGAGAGGATCATCGGCACTCAGCTCCCCGGACTAGAGGACATCTTCCAGATCCGCTGCATCCGTAAGGCTAAGAGCATTACCAGAGACAGCACACACCCTGGTCACTGCTTCTTTGCCCCCCTGCCTTCAGGAAGGCGCTACAGAACACTGAGCGCCCGCACAACAAGACTAAAAAACACCTTCTACCACAGAGCTGTTCCACTCCTGAACTCCACCCCCCTCCCAAACTGATGCATTATTTACAGTGCTTGTGTGTACTGAATAGCAATTAGGTACCTTAGGAAAACTGTGAGAGAAAAAGGGAATAGTGTTAAAGGAACAATTAATTGCAACAGAGAGACAAAATGTACTTACTTATACCACAGAGCACATCCTGCAGTTTGGCCTTCTCCTCCACTATTTTTTCTACCTCTGCCTTGCATGCCCTGCATGGCTTCCATTATCTGTCTTCTGTTGATTCAGGCAAACTGAAACATGGTTCTCCACATTCTGGAATTGGATCACGCTCGATGATTAAAGTATCTTCAGATGAGCTTGAAGAAGTCTCATGTTCAGACAAACTAGTCTGGCTCTGGTCCCCAAGAACAGCAGGTTTTTGGTGTGTATTAGGACAGTACAACATTTTGAGAAAGCTTTCTTTGGCTGTTACAGTAGGAGCTGGTGGCTGTCTTTGCTGATCTAAAAACAGGCTGCTGTTGTGACAGGTCTGAAGGTGTGGGCAGTGTTGTGTGAGGTTGGTGATGCTTTGGATACTGCGAAAGGCTGGAACGATGTGGGATTGGAGACAGAGTGGATGCATACTGGTGCTGTGGCTGGATAGGTAGAGATGACTCGGTAGGTGGAGGTTGGTACACTGGCCTGGCAGTTGGAGGCTGGATGACATTGTGGTCCACATTATTTGGGTGATCCTGTGCAGAGGTGGACTGACCTGCTTAAGGTAGTGATGGAAGGTTGTAGAATCTTTGAGCAGCTGCATCTTTGTTTTTTCATGTCCTTCTTTGTGGCCTTCTTGGAATCCAACATGCTACTATATCTTATTGGTCTCAAGTCTAATTCTTAGACCTTAGCAAAGCTAAAACTTTATCTCTTCAGTTTAGACGTCAACTAGCATTACATAACACTTTATTCTTTTTGTATTTGCTTCGCACTTCTTCACTCATGCAACTCTTTTTGATTTATGCAGCACTCTGTATCATATCTTTTCACTTTGTTTTTATGCATTTTATTTATTTAATTATTTTACACATTGTCTATAAAGCACTTGGTGCTGAAATTCTTTGTTGTAAAACACTTTGAGCTGAAATTCTTGTTTGAAAAGCACGATACAATATATATAATATACAAATTAAGTTTACTATTATTATTATTAATGTATAAATCAACAGGGTAATGAACTGTGTGCAGGTGTGTTGTGGAGAGTTTTTTTATGTCATTTTAGTTTGTTACTATGTTGTTAGATGAAAATATTGTATATATTTCAGCATTTTACTGTATTTAGCCTATTTCTGTTCTTGATATTTTTGTCACCCGGACTTAATTTGTCTCAAATTGTTTTTTTTTTTAATAATAGGCTGCTGAAACAGTTCAGTAAATTGTCAATACATTTTAAGAATTAAATTCTAAAATCTGCAATCAAGTGGCAACAGAGTTTCTGCTTTTTTCAGAGTTTTTTTTTTAATGAGACTTTATTTTATTTTATTGAAATAACATTTTTAAATCAATCTCCCAGCCCCAAATGTAGTGATAATTTGACCAATAGCATTGCAAAATGCTGTCACTAAAACGTACACAGTTTCAAGAGAGGGTTACTCTCCCTTTTCTTGACATTTCTTTTAAAAATCCTGTTAATTTAAGGTTTGTGCCTTGAAGCTGCCAATATATTGCTAATAATAATTCCAGTGATAAGAGACCAGAGACTGTCAAAGATTTTGGTTATTATAGTGTTCAAAGTAAGTTGAAAATATCAATCACTTTAAAAATTTGCTAAGCCATGTAGTAAAATAATAACTCAATTACCATCTTGGTCATCTCTGGGTGAGCCATTGATCTGGATCTGGTCTGGTTCATAAAGGCTCATCTTCTTCGGTGGGTTTCGCGCCCTTTTGGGCATCTCTTTTTTAGTATTTCCTGCATCCATTCTATAAAAAACATAAAATTCCTACACATTTTAATTATTTAAAAAGGTGGTTCAATGTCTTAATTAGTTTTATCATGTCATATCTCATTTGCTACAGCAACTTGTTGAGACCTTTGGATACGGGCCCGGACTGGCCATAGGGAGAACCGGGAGTATTCCCGAAGCGCCGGCCTATGATTGGCCTGCTGGCCTGCGTCTCTCTCTTTCTTTCTTTTTTTTTTTAACAGGCTGCCAGTCAGCCGGCGTCGCGGCTATCTGACTTTTTTTTTTTTAAGTCAGAGAGGCAGGCCAGGCCAATCAGAGGCCACTCAGGCCAGTAGCATGTGAGGAGGACAAGACGATTGGTTTGTTTCGATTAACACCCGCCCCAACAGTCCGTATCAACCACACAGACAGCGTGTGGAGGAAGGGGTGTGTGACGTGTGTCTGGTACCTGCTGCGGTGTGTGTGTGCAGCGAGCGGACCGGGAGAGGAGACGAGGCTTCGTCGATGATGGACCCCAACTCGGGTAAAAAAAAGAGGAAAGGCGGTGCCGAGAGGGAGAGAGAGAAAAAAAGAAAGGCGCTGGAGGATGACGCGGCCAAATGCCTAAAATTGACTAATTTATTCAGGCCCCCCCCCCCCCCCCCCCCCCCCCCCCAACCATGATGCTATTTAAAAAAAAAGATGTGTCTGCAAGTAAGTTATCTAAAAAAAAACACTGGTTCTTGTCAGTATGAGGTCCAGGGACCCCCAAGGGTCCTTGAGGCTGTACACTTTTACACAGTGTAAATATGTAGCCTACTAGGCCCTGGCCTTGAAATTAAAATAAGGATTGGGATTTTAAAATCACTGATTTACAAGCCACTTTTTTTTTTAATTTACTGCTTTTGAAATTATTTATTTGTGCAACAAATGGCATATAATCATTCCATTATTATGTATATGAATACAAGGGCAAATCAAGTGAGACATAGGCTACACTATCTTACTGTATGAACTATAGTGTTGAACTATAGTGTATGGAAAAACACTGTAAGCATATGTTTGCTATTCAAAGGTGGTGATGGTGATGACATCAGTCCTGCTGGTGCTTCAGGAGAAGCCAGTGCAGAGCAGTTGGCAGAAGGTACAGAATCATTTCTACAGTAGAGCAACAACATGCAACAAGTTGCAGACATATGAACACCACCAGGCACTGCCATTTGACATAAATGGCTCTCATTTGTAATAATAGCTGTCTTGGCACTACAGCATTACTCTATTAAGTGCTAGTGTTGTTGAATTTTGCTGTCTGTTGCTGACTTGCTGTTATGTATCCCAGCCCAAACATGAAAGCTATGTATTCCAACCTTAGATTTAGGTTGGGGTTCATTAGTATTCTCCGGTATGATAATTAGAGCCTATATAAAATATTAGTCAATATTATGTGATTGCTTATTAGGAACTATGCTCTCGGACTGTATTATACATTGCATATATGTGTCTGTCTGTGTGCATGTGTTCTGTGAACATGTGTTCGAAGGCTGTCCCCTCATAGCTGATCAATTGTTTGATTTGGACTTAGTTGTCTTTGTTTATTAGGTTATATTGTAGGCTACACATAAAAAATATCTGCCAATGAGGCAGTTGATATTCTACATGACATGACTTTTTATGTATAGCTGTAACCTTGGCACTACTTATTATGTAAAACCTTTATTCTCTTCTATTAAGTGTGTTAGTTTGCTGAGGATTGTTGTGTTACTGTATTTACCAGCCCAAACATAAAAGTTATTGTATATTCCAACCTTAGATTGTACAATAGGTCCCATATGTGGACTTCTATTTGGAATGCACTGTGTGTGTGTGTGTGTGTGTGTGTGTGTGTGTGTGTGTGTGCGTACGTGCGTGCGTGCATGTGTGCATGCGTGCCCATGCATGTAGGTGTGGGTGTGAACATGCATGTGTGGGCAAGGCCAGGGTGGTCTGGTTACATGACTGACTCCTGGCCTGAAAAAGTCTCCCAGTCCGGCCCTGGCTGTCAAGTTACTAATAAATTGCTGTTGTTTTTATTTTACAATGTGTTTTATGTGGTTCATTAATAAAACTGAATTACGTGCAATGGAACACTTTCAAACACCTTTGCAGCCTACAATCATACATTTTCAAGCAATTCATTCTGTGTACAACAATACATAATTAAAAAATATGTGGATTACAATAAAGTCAGTCTGAGAATTCAAAAAGTGCTTGTGGAGAGCTCTTCATTTGCTCTGTCTGAGCTTAGTATGAGATGCATGAACTGAAGCTGGGATGAGAGTAGATTGAGTTCATAGAGAGAGCTCTCTGATTTCTCTGCCTGAGATCACAGAGACACACTAGTTGAGAAACTCTGGGAAATATATTAGAGCTTGTTGAGATCTCTTCTAAAACTTAAAAGGAGACTAAATTGAGATTAAGTGCATCTTATTGCTCAGGAGAAAAAGACGAGACACAGGAGAAATAAACCTTAGTCTCAGTTCAGTGTCACATAGATCTCATAGTTGTCTAGGAGAAGTAAAAGAAACATTTTTGAGATCTCTTTTCAAATTTTCTTTTCCTCTAGGAACCAACTGTGATGTCACAGTGGATCAAACAATGCAGCTTGATGTCACAGTGGAACAACAAAACCAACTGTGTTTTCGCAGTGGATCAAACAATGCAGGTTTGATGTCATAGTGGAAAAATCATAACCAACTGATATGTTACAGTGGACCAAACAGTGCAGCTTTAATGTCACGGTTGAACAATCATAACCAACTGTGATGTTTCAGTGGACCAAACAGTGCAGCTTTGATGTCACAGTTGAACAATCATAACCAACTGTTATGTCACAATGGACCAAACAGTGCAACTTTGATGTCACAGTTGAAGAATCATAGCTAACTTTGATGGCAGAGTGGATCAAACAGTGCAGCTTTGATGTCTCAGTGGAACAAACATAACCAACTGTGATGTCATGGTGGAACAACATAACCAACTGTGATGTCTCAGTGGAACAAACATAACCAACGGTGATGTCATGGTGGAACAACATAACCAACTGTGATGTCACAGTGGATCAAACAATGCAGCTTTGATGTCACAGTGGAACAACATAACCAACTGTGATGTCATAGTGGAACAATCATAACCAACTGTGATGTCACAGTGGACCAAACAGTGCAGCTTTGATGTCACAGTGGAACAACATAACCAACTGTGATGTCATAGTGGAACAATCATGACCAACTGAGATGTCACAGTGAAACAATCATGACCAACTGAGATGTCACAGTAAAACAATCATGACCCATTGTGATGTCACAGTTGAACAATCATAACAAACTGTGATGTCATAGTGGACCAAACAGTGCAGCTTTGATGTTACAGAGAAACCACATAACCAACTGTGATGTCACAGTGGAACAAGATAACCAACTGTGAAGTCACAGTGGATCAAACAATGTAGCTTTGATGTCACAGTGGAACAATCCTAACCAACTGTGAGGTCACAGTGGAACAATCATAACCAACTGTGGTGTCACAGTGGAACAAGATAACCAACTGTGATGTCACAGTGGATCAAACAGTGCAGCTTTGATGTCACAGTGAAACCACAAAACCCAGTGTGATGTCACAGTGGAACAATCATAACCAACTGTGAGGCCACAGTGGTACAATCAGTGCAGCTTTGATGTCACAGTGGAACATTCAAAACCAACTGTGATGTCACAGTAAACCAAACAGTGCAGCTTTGATGTCACAGTTGAACAATCATAACCAAGTCTGATGTCAGAGTGGATCAAACAGTGCAGCTTTGATGTCTCAGTGGATCGAACCTAACCAACTGTGAGGTCACACTGGAACAACCATAACCAACTGTGATGTCACAGTGAAACAATCATGACCCATTGTGATGTCACAGTTGAACAATCATAACAAACTGTGATGTCACAGTGGACCAAACAGTGCAGCTTTGATGTTACAGAGAAACCACATAACCAACTGTGATGTCACAGTGGAACAATCATAGCCAACTGTGATGTCACAGTGGATCAAACAACGTAGCTTTGATGTCACAATGGAACAATCATAACCAACTGTGATGTCACAGTTGAACAATCATAACCAACTGTGATGTCACAGTGGAACAATCATAACAAACTGTGATGTCATAGTGGACCAAACAGTGCAGCTTTGATGTTACAGAGAAACCACATAACCAACTGTGATGTCACAGTGGAACAAGATAACCAACTGTGAAGTCACAGTGGATCAAACAATGGAGCTTTGATGTCACAGTGGAACAATCCTAACCAACTGTGAGGTCACAGTGGAACAATCATAACCAACTGTGATGTCACAGTGGAACAAGATAACCAACTGTGATGTCACAGTGGATCAAACAGTGCAGCTTTGATGTCACAGTGAAACCACAAAACCCAGTGTGATGTCACAGTGGAACAATCATAACCAACTGTGAGGCCACAGTGGTACAATCAGTGCAGCTTTGATGTCACAGTGGAACATTCAAAACCAACTGTGATGTCACAGTAAACCAAACAGTGCAGCTTTGATGTCACAGTTGAACAATCATAACCAAGTCTGATGTCAGAGTGGATCAAACAGTGCAGCTTTGATGTCTCAGTGGATCGAACCTAACCAACTGTGAGGTCACACTGGAACAACCATAACCAACTGTGATGTCACAGTGAAACAATCATGACCCATTGTGATGTCACAGTTGAACAATCATAACAAACTGTGATGTCACAGTGGACCAAACAGTGCAGCTTTGATGTGACAGAGAAACCACATAACCAACTGTGATGTCACAGTGGAACAATCATAGCCAACTGTGATGTCACAGTGGATCAAACAACGTAGCTTTGATGTTACAATGGAACAATCATAACCAACTGTGATGTCACAGTTGAACAAGATAACCAACTGTGATGTCACAGTGGAACAAGATAACCAACTGTGATGTCACAGTGGATCAAACAATGTAGCTTTGATGTCACAGTGGAACAATCCTAACCAACTATGAGGTCACAGTGGAACAATCATAACCAACTGTGATGTCACAGTGGAACAAGATAACCGACTGTGATGTCACAGTGGATCAAAGAGTGCAGCTTTGATGTCAGTGAAACCACAAAACCCAATGTGATGTCACAGTGGAACAATCATAACCAACTGTGATGTCAGAGTGCATCAAATAATGCAGCTTTGTTGTCACAGTGGAACAATCCTAACCAACTGTGAGGCCACAGTGGTACAATCAGTGCAGCTTTGATGTCACAGTGGAACATTCAAAACCAACTGTGATGTCACAGTAAACCAAACAGTGCAGCTTTGATGTCACAGTTGAACAATCATAACCAAGTCTGATGTCAGAGTGGATCAAACAGTGCAGCTTTGATGTCTCAGTGGATCGAACCTAACCAACTGTGAGGTCACACTGGAACAACCATAACCAACTGTGATGTCACAGTGAAACAATCATGACCCATTGTGATGTCACAGTTGAACAATCATAACAAACTGTGATGTCACAGTGGACCAAACAGTGCAGCTTTGATGTTACAGAGAAACCACATAACCAACTGTGATGTCACAGTGGAACAATCATAGCCAACTGTGATGTCACAGTGGATCAAACAACGTAGCTTTGATGTCACAATGGAACAATCATAACCAACTGTGATGTCACAGTTGAACAATCATAACCAACTGTGATGTCACAGTGGAACAATCATAACAAACTGTGATGTCATAGTGGACCAAACAGTGCAGCTTTGATGTTACAGAGAAACCACATAACCAACTGTGATGTCACAGTGGAACAAGATAACCAACTGTGAAGTCACAGTGGATCAAACAATGGAGCTTTGATGTCACAGTGGAACAATCCTAACCAACTGTGAGGTCACAGTGGAACAATCATAACCAACTGTGATGTCACAGTGGAACAAGATAACCAACTGTGATGTCACAGTGGATCAAACAGTGCAGCTTTGATGTCACAGTGAAACCACAAAACCCAGTGTGATGTCACAGTGGAACAATCATAACCAACTGTGATGTCAGAGTGCATCAAATAATGCAGCTTTGTTGTCACAGTGGAACAATCCTAACCAACTGTGAGGCCACAGTGGTACAATCAGTGCAGCTGTGATGTCACAGTGGAACATTCAAAACCAACTGTGATGTCACAGTAAACCAAACAGTGCAGCTTCGATGTCACAGTTGAACAATCATAACCAAGTCTGATGTCAGAGTGGATCAAACAGTGCAGCTTTGATGTCTCAGTGGATCGAACAGTACAGCTTTGATTTCACAGTGGAACGACATAACCACCTGTGGTGTCACAGTGGATCAAACAGTGCAGGTTTGATGTCACAGTGGATCGAACAGTACAGCTTTGATGTCACAGTGGAACAATGGAACAATCATGACCAACTGAGATGTTAGTGGATCGAACATTGCAGCTTTGATGTCACAGTGGAAAAATCCTAACCAACTGTGAGGTCAAAGTGGAACAATCATAACCAACTGTGATGTCACAGTGGATCAAACAATGCAGCTTTGATGTCACAGTGGAACAATCCTAACCAACTGTGAGGTCACAGTGGAACAACCATAACCAACTGTGAGGTCACAGTGGAACAATCATAACCAACCTAGATGTTACAGCGTCTCGAACAGTGCAGCTTTGATGTCACAGTTTATCGAACACTGCAGCTTTGATGTCACAGTGAAAACACAAAACCCAATGTGATGTCACACTGGAACAATCATAACCAACTGTGATGTCACGGTGGAACAATCACAACCAACTGTGATGTTACAGTGGATCAAACAATGCAGCTTTGATGTCTCAGTGGAACAACATAGCCAACTGTGATGTCACAGTGGAACAATTCTAATCAACTGTGAGGTCACAGTGGAACAATCATAACCAACTGTGGTGTCACAGTGGAACAATCATGACCAACTGAGATGTTAGTGGATCGAACATTGCAGCTTTGATGTCACAGTGGAAAAATCCTAACCAACTGTGAGGTCACAGTGGATCAAACAGTGCAGCTTTGATGTCACAGTGAAACCACAAAACCCAGTGTGATGTCACAGTGGAACAATCATAACCAACTGTGAGGCCACAGTGGTACAATCAGTGCAGCTTTGATGTCACAGTGGAACATTCAAAACCAACTGTGATGTCACAGCAAACCAAACAGTGCAGCTTTGATGTCACAGTTGAACAATCATAACCAAGTCTGATGTCAGAGTGGATCAAACAGTGCAGCTTTGATGTCTCAGTGGATCGAACCTAACCAACTGTGAGGTCACACTGGAACAACCATAACCAACTGTGATGTCACAGTGAAACAATCATGACCCATTGTGATGTCACAGTTGAACAATCATAACAAACTGTGATGTCACAGTGGACCAAACAGTGCAGCTTTGATGTTACAGAGAAACCACATAACCAACTGTGATGTCACAGTGGAACAATCATAGCCAACTGTGATGTCACAGTGGATCAAACAACGTAGCTTTGATGTCACAATGGAACAATCATAACCAACTGTGATGTCACAGTTGAACAATCATAACCAACTGTGATGTCACAGTGGAACAAGATAACCAACTGTGATGTCACAGTGGGTCAAACAATGTAGCTTTGATGTCACAGTGGAACAATCCTAACCAACTGTGAGGTCACAGTGGAACAATCATAACCAACTGTGATGTCACAGTGGAACAAGATAACCGACTGTGATGTCACAGTGGATCAAAGAGTGCAGCTTTGATGTCAGTGAAACCACAAACCCAATGTGATGTCACAGTGGAACAATCATAACCAACTGTGATGTCAGAGTGCATCAAATAATGCAGCTTTGTTGTCACAGTGGAACAATCCTAACCAACTGTGAGGCCACAGTGGTACAATCAGTGCAGCTTTGATGTCACAGTGGAACATTCAAAACCAACTGTGATGTCACAGTAAACCAAACAGTGCAGCTTCGATGTCACAGTTGAACAATCATAACCAAGTCTGATGTCAGAGTGGATCAAACAGTGCAGCTTTGATGTCTCAGTGGATCGAACAGTACAGCTTTGATTTCACAGTGGAACGACATAACCAACTGTGGTGTCACAGTGGATCAAACAGTGCAGGTTTGATGTCACAGTGGATCGAACAGTACAGCTTTGATGTCACAGTGGAACAATGGAACAATCATGACCAACTGTGATGTCACAGTGGATCAAACATTGCAGCTTTGATGTCACAGTGGAACAATCCTAACCAACTGTGAGGTCAAAGTGGAACAATCATAACCAACTGTGATGACCGAGTGCATCAAATAATGCAGCTTTGTTGTCACAGTGGAACAATCCTAACCAACTGTGAGGCCACAGTGGTACAATCAGTGCAGCTGTGATGTCACAGTGGAACATTCAAAACCAACTGTGATGTCACAGTAAACCAAACAGTGCAGCTTCGATGTCACAGTTGAACAATCATAACCAAGTCTGATGTCAGAGTGGATCAAACAGTGCAGCTTTGATGTCTCAGTGGATCGAACAGTACAGCTTTGATTTCACAGTGGAACGACATAACCAACTGTGGTGTCACAGTGGATCAAACAGTGCAGGTTTGATGTCACAGTGGATCGAACAGTACAGCTTTGATGTCACAGTGGAACAATGGAACAATCATGACCAACTGAGATGTTAGTGGATCGAACATTGCAGCTTTGATGTCACAGTGGAAAAATCCTAACCAACTGTGAGGTCAAAGTGGAACAATCATAACCAACTGTGATGTCACAGTGGATCAAACAATGCAGCTTTGATGTCACAGTGGAACAATCCTAACCAACTGTGAGGTCACAGTGGAACAACCATAACCAACTGTGAGGTCACAGTGGAACAATCATAACCAACCTAGATGTTACAGCGTCTCGAACAGTGCAGCTTTGATGTCACAGTTTATCGAACACTGCAGCTTTGATGTCACAGTGAAAACACAAAACCCAATGTGATGTCACACTGGAACAATCATAACCAACTGTGATGTCACGGTGGAACAATCACAACCAACTGTGATGTTACAGTGGATCAAACAATGCAGCTTTGATGTCTCAGTGGAACAACATAGCCAACTGTGATGTCACAGTGGAACAATCATGACCAACTGAGATGTTAGTGGATCGAACATTGCAGCTTTGATGTCACAGTGGAACAATCCTAACCAACTGTGAGGTCACAGTGGAACAACCATAACCAACTGTGAGGTCACAGTGGAACAATCAGTGTAGCTTTGATGTCACAGTGGAACAATCCTAACCAACTGTGAGGTCACAGTGGAACAATCATAACCAACCTAGATGTTACAGCGTCTCGAACAGTGCAGCTTTGATGTCACAGTTTATCGAACACTGCAGCTTTGATGTCACAGTGAAAACACAAAACCCAATGTGATGTCACACTGGAACAATCATAACCAACTGTGATGTCACGGTGGAACAATCACAACCAACTGTGATGTTACAGTGGATCAAACAATGCAGCTTTGATGTCTCAGTGGAACAACATAGCCAACTGTGATGTCACAGTGGAACAATCCTAATCAACTGTGAGGTCACAGTGGAACAATCATAACCAACTGTGGTGTCACAGTGGAACAATCATGACCAACTGAGATGTTAGTGGATCGAACATTGCAGCTTTGATGTCACAGTGGAACAATCCTAACCAACTGTGAGGTCACAGTGGAACAACCATAACCAACTGTGAGGTCACAGTGGAACAATCAGTGTAGCTTTGATGTCACAGTGGAACAATCCTAACCAACTGTGAGGTCACAGTGGAACAATCATAACCAACCTAGATGTTACAGCGTCTCGAACAGTGCAGCTTTGATGTCACAGTTTATCGAACACTGCAGCTTTGATGTCACAGTGAAACCACAAAACCCAATGTGATGTCACACTGGAACAATCATAACCAACTGTGATGTCACGGTGGAACAATCACAACCAACTGTGATGTTACAGTGGATCAAACAATGCAGCTTTGATGTCTCAGTGGAACAACATAGCCAACTGTGATGTCACAGTGGAACAATTCTAATCAACTGTGAGGTCACAGTGGAACAATCATAACCAACTGTGGTGTCACAGTGGAACAATCATGACCAACTGAGATGTTAGTGGATCGAACATTGCAGCTTTGATGTCACAGTGGAAAAATCCTAACCAACTGTGAGGTCACAGTGGATCAAACAGTGCAGCTTTGATGTCACAGTGAAACCACAAAACCCAGTGTGATGTCACAGTGGAACAATCATAACCAACTGTGAGGCCACAGTGGTACAATCAGTGCAGCTTTGATGTCACAGTGGAACATTCAAAACCAACTGTGATGTCACAGCAAACCAAACAGTGCAGCTTTGATGTCACAGTTGAACAATCATAACCAAGTCTGATGTCAGAGTGGATCAAACAGTGCAGCTTTGATGTCTCAGTGGATCGAACCTAACCAACTGTGAGGTCACACTGGAACAACCATAACCAACTGTGATGTCACAGTGAAACAATCATGACCCATTGTGATGTCACAGTTGAACAATCATAACAAACTGTGATGTCACAGTGGACCAAACAGTGCAGCTTTGATGTTACAGAGAAACCACATAACCAACTGTGATGTCACAGTGGAACAATCATAGCCAACTGTGATGTCACAGTGGATCAAACAACGTAGCTTTGATGTCACAATGGAACAATCATAACCAACTGTGATGTCACAGTTGAACAATCATAACCAACTGTGATGTCACAGTGGAACAAGATAACCAACTGTGATGTCACAGTGGGTCAAACAATGTAGCTTTGATGTCACAGTGGAACAATCCTAACCAACTGTGAGGTCACAGTGGAACAATCATAACCAACTGTGATGTCACAGTGGAACAAGATAACCGACTGTGATGTCACAGTGGATCAAAGAGTGCAGCTTTGATGTCAGTGAAACCACAAACCCAATGTGATGTCACAGTGGAACAATCATAACCAACTGTGATGTCAGAGTGCATCAAATAATGCAGCTTTGTTGTCACAGTGGAACAATCCTAACCAACTGTGAGGCCACAGTGGTACAATCAGTGCAGCTTTGATGTCACAGTGGAACATTCAAAACCAACTGTGATGTCACAGTAAACCAAACAGTGCAGCTTCGATGTCACAGTTGAACAATCATAACCAAGTCTGATGTCAGAGTGGATCAAACAGTGCAGCTTTGATGTCTCAGTGGATCGAACAGTACAGCTTTGATTTCACAGTGGAACGACATAACCAACTGTGGTGTCACAGTGGATCAAACAGTGCAGGTTTGATGTCACAGTGGATCGAACAGTACAGCTTTGATGTCACAGTGGAACAATGGAACAATCATGACCAACTGTGATGTCACAGTGGATCAAACATTGCAGCTTTGATGTCACAGTGGAACAATCCTAACCAACTGTGAGGTCAAAGTGGAACAATCATAACCAACTGTGATGACCGAGTGCATCAAATAATGCAGCTTTGTTGTCACAGTGGAACAATCCTAACCAACTGTGAGGCCACAGTGGTACAATCAGTGCAGCTGTGATGTCACAGTGGAACATTCAAAACCAACTGTGATGTCACAGTAAACCAAACAGTGCAGCTTCGATGTCACAGTTGAACAATCATAACCAAGTCTGATGTCAGAGTGGATCAAACAGTGCAGCTTTGATGTCTCAGTGGATCGAACAGTACAGCTTTGATTTCACAGTAGAACGACATAACCAACTGTGGTGTCACAGTGGATCAAACAGTGCAGGTTTGATGTCACAGTGGATCGAACAGTACAGCTTTGATGTCACAGTGGAACAATGGAACAATCATGACCGACTGTGATGTCACAGTGGATCAAACATTGCAGCTTTGATGTCACAGTGGAACAATCCTAACCAACTGTGAGGTCAAAGTGGAACAATCATAACCAACTGTGATGTCACAGTGGATCAAACAATGTAGCTTTGATGTCACAGTGGAACAATCCTAACCAACTGTGAGGTCACAGTGGAACAATCATAACCAACTGTGATGTCACAGTGGAACAAGATAACCGACTGTGATGTCACAGTGGATCAAAGAGTGCAGCTTTGATGTCAGTGAAACCACAAACCCAATGTGATGTCACAGTGGAACAATCAGTGCAGCTTTGATGTCACAGTGGAACAATCCTAACCAACTGTGAGGTCACAGTGGAACAATCATAACCAACCTAGATGTTACAGCGTCTCGAACAGTGCAGCTTTGATGTCACAGTTTATCTAACACTGCAGCTTTGATGTCACAGTGAAACCACAAAACCCAATGTGATGTCACACTGGAACAATCACAACCAACTGTGATGTTACAGTGGATCAAACAATGCAGCTTTGATGTCTCAGTGGAACAACATAGCCAACTGTGATGTCACAGTGGAACAATCCTAATCAACTGTGAGGTCACAGTGGAACAATCATGACCAACTGTGGTGTCACAGTGGAACAATCATGACCAACTGAGATGTTAGTGGATTGAACAGTGCAGCTTTGATGTCACAGTGGATCGAACAGTGCAGCTGTGATGTCACAGTGGATCGAACAGTGCAGCTTTGAAGTCACAGTGGATCGAACAGTACAGCTTTGATGTCACAGTGGAACAAACAATGCAGCTTTGATGTCATAGTGGACCAAACAGTGCAGCTTTGATGTTACAGAGAAACCACATAACCAACTGTGATGTCACAATGGAACAATCATAACAAACTGTGATGTCATAGTGGACCAAACAGTGCAGCTTTGATGTTACAGAGAAACCACATAACTAACTGTGATGTCACAGTTGAACAATCATAACCAACTGTGATGTCACAGTTGAACAATCATAACCAACTGGGATGTCACAGTAGATCAAACAATGTAGCTTTGATGTCACAGTAGAACAATCCTAACCAACTGTGATGTCACAGTGGATCAAACAGTGCAGCTTTGATGTCTCAGTGGATCGAACCTAACCAACTGTGAGGTCACACTGGAACAACCATAACCAACTGTGATGTCACAGTGAAACAATCATGACCCATTGTGATGTCACAGTTGAACAATCATAACAAACTGTGATGTCACAGTGGACCAAACAGTGCAGCTTTGATGTTACAGAGAAACCACATAACCAACTGTGATGTCACAGTGGAACAATCATAGCCAAATGTGATGTCACAGTGGATCAAACAACGTAGCTTTGATGTCAAAATGGAACAATCATAACCAACTGTGATGTCACAGTTGAACAATCATAACCAACTGTGATGTCACAGTGGAACAAGATAACCAACTGTGATGTCACAGTGGATCAAACAATGTAGCTTTGATGTCACAGTGGAACAATCCTAACCAACTGTGAGGTCACAGTGGAACAATCATAACCAACTGTGATGTCACAGTGGAACAATCATAACCAACTGTGATGTCACAGTGGATCAAAGAGTGCAGCTTTGTTGTCACAGTGGAACAATCCTAACCAACTGTGAGGCCACAGTGGTACAATCAGTGCAGCTTTGATGTCACAGTGGAACATTCAAAACCAACTGTGATGTCACAGTAAACCAAACAGTGCAGCTTCGATGTCACAGTTGAACAATCATAACCAAGTCTGATGTCAGAGTGGATCAAACAGTGCAGCTTTGATGTCTCAGTGGATCGAACAGTACAGCTTTGATTTCACAGTGGAACGACATAACCAACTGTGGTGTCACAGTGGATCAAACAGTGCAGGTTTGATGTCACAGTGGATCGAACAGTACAGCTTTGATGTCACAGTGGAACAATGGAACAATCATGACCAACTGTGATGTCACAGTGGATCAAACATTGCAGCTTTGATGTCACAGTGGAACAATCCTAACCAACTGTGAGGTCAAAGTGGAACAATCATAACCAACTGTGATGTCACAGTGGATCAAACAATGCAGCTTTGATGTCACAGTGGAACAATCCTAACCAACTGTGAGGTCACAGTGGAACAACCATAACCAACTGTGAGGTCACAGTGAAACAATCAGTGCAGCTTTGATGTCACAGTGGAACAATCCTAACCAACTGTGAGGTCACAGTGGAACAATCATAACCAACCTAGATGTTACAGCGTCTCGAACAGTGCAGCTTTGATGTCACAGTTTATCTAACACTGCAGCTTTGATGTCACAGTGAAACCACAAAACCCAATGTGATGTCACACTGGAACAATCATAACCAACTGTGATGTCACGGTGGAACAATCACAACCAACTGTGATGTTACAGTGGATCAAACAATGCATCTTTGATGTCTCAGTGGAACAACATAGCCAACTGTGATGTCACAGTGGAACAATCCTAATCAACTGTGAGGTCACAGTGGAACAATCATGACCAACTGTGGTGTCACAGTGGAACAATCATGACCAACTGAGATGTTAGTGGATCGAACAGTGCAGCTTTGATGTCACAGTGGATCGAACAGTGCAGCTGTGATGTCACAGTGGATCGAACAGTGCAGCTTTGAAGTCACAGTGGATCGAACAGTACAGCTTTGATGTCACAGTGGAACAAACAATGCAGCTTTGATGTCATAGTGGACCAAACAGTGCAGCTTTGATGTTACAGAGAAACCACATAACCAACTGTGATGTCACAATGGAACAATCATAACAAACTGTGATGTCATAGTGGACCAAACAGTGCAGCTTTGATGTTACAGAGAAACCACATAACTAACTGTGATGTCACAGTTGAACAATCATAACCAACTGTGATGTCACAGTTGAACAATCATAACCAACTGGGATGTCACAGTAGATCAAACAATGTAGCTTTGATGTCACAGTAGAACAATCCTAACCAACTGTGAGGTCACAGTGGAACAATCATAACCAACTGTGATGTCACAGTGGAACAATCATGACCAACTGAGATGTTAGTGGATCGAACAGTGCAGCTTTGATGTCACAGTGAAACCACAAAACCCAATGTCATGTCACAGTGGAACAATCCTAACCAACTGTGATGTCAGAGTGCATCAAATAATGCAGCTTTGATGTCACAGTGGACCAATCCTAACCAACTGTGAGGTCACAGTGGAACAATCAGTGCAGCTTTGATGTCACAGTGGAACAATCCTAACCAACTGTGAGGTCACAGTGGAACAACATAACCAACTGTGATGTCACAGTGGAACAATCAAAACCAACTGTGATGTCACAGTGGATCGAACAGTGCAGCTTTGATGTCACAGTGGATCGAACAGTACAGCTTTGATGTCACAGTGGAACAATGGAACAATCATGACCAACTGAGATGTTAGTGGATCGAACATTGCAGCTTTGATGTCACAGTGGAAAAATCCTAACCAACTGTGAGGTCACAGTGGAACAATCATGACCAACTGTGATGTCACAGTGGATCAAACAATGCAGCTTTGATGTCACAGTGGAACAATCCTAACCAACTGTGAGGTCAAAGTGGAACAATCATAACCAACTGTGATGTCACAGTGGATCAAACAATGCAGCTTTGATGTCACAGTGGAACAATCCTAACCAACTGTGAGGTCACAGTGGAACAACCATAACCAACTGTGAGGTCACAGTGAAACAATCAGTGCAGCTTTGATGTCACAGTGGAACAATCCTAACCAACTGTGAGGTCACAGTGGAACAATCATAACCAACCTAGATGTTACAGCGTCTCGAACAGTGCAGCTTTGATGTCACAGTTTATCTAACACTGCAGCTTTGATGTCACAGTGAAACCACAAAACCCAATGTGATGTCACACTGGAACAATCATTACCAACTGTGATGTCACGGTGGAACAATCACAACCAACTGTGATGTTACAGTGGATCAAACAATGCAGCTTTGATGTCTCAGTGGAACAACATAGCCAACTGTGATGTCACAGTGGAACAATCATAATCAACTGTGAGGTCACAGTGGAACAATCATAACCAACTGTGATGTCACAGTGGAACAATCATGACCAACTGAGATGTTAGTGGATCGAACAGTGCAGCTTTGATGTCACAGTGAAACCACAAAACCCAATGTCATGTCACAGTAGAACAATCATAACCAACTGTGATGTCAGAGTGCATCAAATAATGCAGCTTCGATGTCACAGTGGAACAATCCTAACCAACTGTGAGGTCACAGTGGAACAATCAGTGCATCTTTGATGTCACAGTGGAACATTCATAACCAACTGTGATGTCACAGTGGATCAAACAGTGCAACTTTGATGTCACAGTGGAACAATCATAACCAACTGTGATGTCAGAGTAATCCAAACAGTGCAGGTTTGATGTCACAGTTGAACAATCATGACCAACTGAGATGTTAGTGGATCCAACAGTGCAGCTTTGATGTCACAGTGGATCGAACAGTGCAGTTTGATGTCACAGTGAAACCACAAAACCCAATGTCATGTCACAGTGGAACAATCATAACCAACTGTGATGTTAGAGTGCATCAAATACTGCAGCTTTGATGTCACAGTGGAACAATCCTAACCAACTGTGAGGTCACATTGGAACAATCAGTGCATCTTTGATGTCACAGTGGAACAATCAGTGCATCTTTGATGTCACAGTGGAACATTCACAGGGGTGGACTGGCCATCTGGCATACCGGGCATTGTCCCGGTGGGCCGTTGACCCAATGTGGGCCGGTCCGGTCTGCTATGTTTTTTTTTTTTTCTTGAAATTCCCTCTAATTGGGCCTGCCAATTGGCCACAGAGGGCTAGCAGTGTGTTACCAGCATCGACACATATAGTTGGTTTATTGTTTGTCATTGTCAATCAATCATGGGCTGACACGCTCAGAGAGCCCTGACAGTGCTGTCAATCACTACACGAACCAGGGTGGGGCAGGACCTCGATGGGCAGGCCACGGGCGGGCCACGGGCTGCTGCTGAGCCAGTAGTAACATTAGTGAGTCGTAGTAGTGAGCGTCTTCGAAACTGTAGTGTCCGCTACTTGAAAATGGATAAGAGGAAGAAACGCCCGGGTGGTGCTGAGAAACAGCGATTAAAAAAGTTGAAGTCTCTGGAGGTGGAGGCTTCTAAATGTGCGAAGTTGACGGACCTTTTTGGTGCCGGGACCAGTGACACCAACCCGCCAGCAGCCACAGGTGCTGCTGCGCCGGGAGACGAGGGAGGAGGACCTAATGATGATGAGCGAGTGGAGGCAGACATGGTAAGTAACGTTAGCCTGGGGCTAGCTAGGCAAAATTTTTGAGACATGTCCAAAACAAAGTAAAAAATGTTTTTACATTGAATGTGATGTGACCTAACTAACTGCATACAGATGAATGCAGCTGCCGCTAATGCTAACGTAGCTCCTCAGGGATTGAAGCCGTTATTTTTCTAACTTTGACAATCTAACATGTGACAGCATATTAGCCCAGAGTTGAAGGGCTGTGACTGTTGGTAGTTGTGGTTGATTTTGTCAAATATGCCGAATTGTGATATTATGGGTTATTATTGTTCAGATGATTTAACTAAGCTAGCTGACAGATGCTAACGTCAGCTGTCTCTTGTTGCCATAGCAACAGTAAACATTCACGTGGACTGATGAGCTGTAAATAGAGATGCAGAATCAAGCTGAGATACTTTGAATTTTAGCACAAAATACAAGTAAACCTATAGGAAATAATAAGTTTAATTTGCAATATTTACCATTGAATTTATTGTAATCTTTCAATTCATTTAATGTTTACTGAGGTGATAACTATTTAATAGGTATAATTTGTGTGTAACTTTAATTTGTGTGTGAATGTGTTACTTTTACTGTAGTTGTTGTCCTTTGTTCATTATTATTTATTTAGAAATCATTATTTATTTATGGATTCTATTTCATGATTTACATTCAGATAGCTTAAATATATCAGATAGATAATATTAAAATACAGAGTAAAAGTAAAGTTATTTCCATACATGATTTCATTTATCACTGGTATGAGATGTTACACATTTAGACCACAAGGGGGCGTTCTGTTTGTTTACATGTCAGTTGAGAGTAGGTTAAAGTTCGAACCGAAGAAGAAGGAAAAGTCAGTTGGAAAACGTTGGAAGCCAGAGATTGTTTTACGTTCTGTTAGTCGTCGTTTTTATTGTACTCGGTCGAACAAATATCTCCGCGGTTGAGCGACGTGAGCTCCCACTCGAGCAGAATGACCAGCAGACCATCGGTAAAGTTGCCCAAGTTGTACATAAACAAATATGATGGAGAAATATCGATGTGGCAAGAATTCTGGGACCAGTTTCAGACTGCTATCCATGAGAATATTGAGCTAAGCAAAACTGAAAAGCTTACTTACCTGAAGTCCTGTTTGGTGGGTCCAGCAGCCAGAGCCATCGCGGGGTTAAAGATAACGGAGAGCAATTATGACGCTGCCATAGACATGCTCAAGGAGAGATTTGGAAGAAAGGACCTGATTGTGAGTGCTCACATGTCTAAACTGTTGAGCCTGACACCAGTTAAAAGATCTTCAGACATTGTTGCTCTTAGAAGACTTTACAATGAGTGTGAGGTCCAGATTAGAGGCTTGGAAGCAATGGGAGTAGTGTCAGACACGTATGGAGGATTGCTATGCCCCATATTACTGCAGATGATCCCAGATGACCTTGCTCTTGCTTACACACGTGAAATAGGTTCAGACCATGAACTGAAAGTTCCAGAGCTCATTGCCTTTATACAGCAGGAGGTTGAAAGCAGAGAGCGTGCCATGCACCTGAACAAAGCAGGAAGCCACAGCAAGGAGTCACAGTCCCCCAACCAGCACAGATACAAGCCTGATTCAGCGAGCGGAAAGTTCAGGAAGCCAAGTCTGCCATCAGCTGCCATGCTCTACATCAGCAGCTCACAGTCCCCTCCAGGATGTATATTCTGTGACAGCACAAGTCATAAATCTGTGTACAGAAAACACACTTAACCTGCGAAAGGAAACGCTGAAGAGAATGGGACGGTGTTTCATATGCTTAGGACAGCGACACATGGCTAAATTCTGCAAAACCAAGGGAGTGTCATGTAGTGGGTGCGGACGGAGACACCACCCCACGATGTGTGACAAAGGTGAAACCAGTGAAACCCAGAGCAGCGCTCAAGAAACAACTGAGGCTGTCATCTCATCTGTGGCCCCACACACAGATGAGACACACATTTCTCCTGCAGACAGTAACAGCATTGGCAGAGGGAACAAAGGGGAAGAAGAAGGTACGTTGTCTGATGGATGGAGGAAGTCAACGGAGCTTCATCCTGGAGAAGCAGGCAAAGGCATTAGGATTACCTGTTGTGAGAAAAGAGACTTTAAAGCTCTACACCTTTGGCAGTGACACCCCAGTAACAATGGAACGAAATGTTGTAAAATTAATTCTGCAAAACATCTGTGACAAAGAGAAAACCCTTGCGATTGAGGCTGTTGAAAGCTGGAACTGTCCGTATTGATAGGTGCTGATGTCTACTGGAAAATGGTTTCTGGTAGAGTTGAGAGGCTGTCAGACCCCTTAGTTGCCAGAGAGCCCATGTTTGGCTGGACAGTACAGGGCCCAGTGTCCATGTTAAGCATGAGTGAGACTTCATGCATGAAGATCTGCACTGAGGAGACCATGCAGGTTTCAAACCAGCTGCGCGCATTCTGGGAGATAGAGTCTCTGGGCATCTCCTGCAAAGGTGAAGAACGGGCAGCGGACACTGAAGCTCAAGAGCACTTCAACAGGTCAGTCAGCTACAGAAAAGGGCGATATGAAGTTAAGTTGCCATGGCATCAAGATAGAACACAGCTTCCAGACAACCTGAGAATTGCCAAGAGAAGATTTGAAGGTCTAAAAAGAAAACTGAAAGCTGATGTAACACTGTTGAAGAGATACAATGATGTAATAGACGACTACCTTCAACAAGGAATATGTGAAGACGTCCCAGGGACCAAAGTCATAGTTGGAGCAGAAAATAACAACATCCAATACTACTTACCTCACCATGCTGTGATAAAAGAGGACAAGGCAACGACCAAGCTGAGGGTCGTTTTTGATGCTTCTGCACATGAGGATGGCTGTCCATCTCTTAATGACTGTCTGCTCACTGGACCGAACCTGAACCCAGACCTCCTCAACGTCCTTGTCGGGTTCAGGTTGCACCCCATTGCATTCGTGGCAGACATCACAAAGGCTTTCCTACAGATATCCATCGCAGAAGAGGACAGAGATGTGTTGAGGTTCCTGTGGCTCACTGGTCGCCCTGATGCTGAGAACACAAACCTGCGTGTGCTGAGAATGACTCGTGTGGTGTTTGGTGTGTCATCAAGTCCATTTTTGCTGGCAGCCACAATCAGAAATCACCTAGAGATATATCAAACAAGTCACACACAGGTCATTAACACCCTGAAAGACTCTCTGTATGTTGATGACTTTATTGCCAGCTCAAGCAGTGTTGAAGAGGCTTACACATTGACAGCAAGTGCAAAGAAAATAATGTCTGACAAAGGGCTGGGCGATATGGGAAAAAATCATATCATGATATTTTTTTTTATATCAGTCGATATCGATATATATCATGATATAAAACAAATCACTATTTTGTGAATTTTAAATGTTGCCTGCTACTCTTAATTGAGATATGAAGATATCAGAAGGTTAATTTTTAATTCAATATTTATTTTCTGTCAAAGGTGAACATAAACAAAACAGACATTATTTTGTCAATGTCAAATGAATAAAATAGTATCAAAATATAATTAAATTTTCAGAAACTCTCCTTTGTATAGATTGTTTTAAATATTGTTTTTTAAAGAACAAACAATAAAATAGAACAATAAATAGCCAAAAAAATGTCTTATACCCTCAGTGCAATTTCAAGCAGCTTTCAAAGACAACATAAATAAAATAGACATTGGCTCAACTGTTATCAGCTTATGCTCAGAAAAAAGGCACAAAAAATCCCAATGTGTGCAGTACTGTCTCTCAGTGCTGTCAATGTTTTGGGTCAGACAGACATAAGCCTACACTAGATTGCGGGTGAGGAAGACAAGTCTATCCACTGCTTCCGGTTTTAAAGCTGCCCTGTTGCAGGTCACAATATTACCCCCTGTGCTAAATACCCTCTCAGAGGGGGTGCTGGTTGCCGGGATGCACAAGTAGCGCTTTGCCAGGCAGCTCACTCTTGGGAAGTTTTTTTCATGGATTTTCCACACTGCAGTGGGTCCATTTCACTGTCCGCATCTGGTGCCAGCAAGTACTTGTCAAGCTCACTTTCCACTGTCTCTTTGTCAGTAAGTCCTGTGCTGGTGGTGGGACATGATTTCTTAAAGAAACTGCCCAATGATTTTCGCTGTTTCTTCTGGGTGGGTAGCACTGCAGCAGCTTCTGCCCCTTCTTCTCCTGGTCCCTCTGTTCTGGCTGAAGTGGACGGGTCCTGGTTTCCCTCCAACATCTCAGACACTGCTTTCATTTTGATGGCATCAATCTTTTCTGGCTTGGTGTATTGTACCTTAAAACGTGGATCCACCAAGGTTGCAATCTCAAGCAGGTCATCTGTTTTCTGGTCAGCATACTTTTCGTCCAGGTATGCCATGACTGTTATCTTCATTTCCTTTGTGAGTTGTGATTCATCATCAGAAGTTTTCAGAATCTATGTTTTGAAGAGATGCAGCATTGGCTTCAGGCAGGGGCGGAGTGGTAATCGGGACGATCGGGAGTTTTCCCGGTCGGCCGGCCGGCCTATGAATTTGCGTGAACCGGCCCACAGATCATTCTGAACGGCCGTGATACGACCGCGGCCGGCCCTTGGACTTGTTGAAATTACTGACGTTATTGAAATTCTCCGTGAAAATCTCTAAGATCTACTATATTAGGCTAAATTAAAAGTCCAATCAATATTTATACCGCTTGCTCACTCTCTATATCTCAGTCATGGTTACCCTGCACACTCATCTCTGATCTCTCCCATCGATCTACTGATGTTTGTGTAGCCTATCTTAATTTCATTCTTCTTATTCAGGCGTTACAGAACTTTCATGGTCACAAATAAAAAAACGACCTGCAATTTAATTTGTTTCTTTGTTCTTAAAATAACGTAGATTGGAGCAAAGCCTTCTGGGAATGGGAGGGCCTATCACTGCGTTTATCCAATGAACCGATTGCAGTCACGCAACACCTAGCTTAACTAGCGAGTTGTGATTGATAGCCGGCATTGAAAATGGCAACAGGTGGAGATGATATTGTTGCGGATTTATTGTCAGTGCCCTTTTCAAGACGACCGTTTAATGAAAAGATTTCGTCTTTAAGTGACGTCACTGGTGAGTGGAACTGATGTGTTATTGCTGGTTTTGCTGCAGTGGTGCATCTTGTTGAACTGGTTGCATTTTGTTTCCACACACTTGTTAAATGATTGTTCATAAAGTGACTGTCTGCCTGACGTCCGATAGTGTGTGTGTGTGTGTGTGTGTGTGTGTGTGTGTGTGTGCGTGTGGTTGTGTGCGTGTGGCTGTGTACGTGTGTGTGGCTGTGTGCATGTGGCTGTGTACGTGTGGCTGTGTACGTGTGTGTGGCTGTGTACGTGTGGCTGTGAACGTGTGTGTGGCTGTGTGCATAACTAGAACAACGCAATTTTGAAGATGGAGCAGTAAAACTATATTTTGCCTAAAGCTTAAAAATGGCCAGGGACGCCGCCTATTTTTCGTTAGTGATTTTTTTCACTGTGTACAGAAGGCCCAGTTCTGATAGGCACGGTTCGCCACTGATTTACAGAAATGTAGGGAATGGGCCGGTGCGGTCAGAATTTTCCCGGTGGATTTTGGTGCCCCACTCCGCCCCTGGCTTCAGGTATGACACACTCACATAACATTCACCAGAGAGTGAATCAGTGAACTCCAGTAGAGGATTCAGGGCCTCATGCATAGCCTCCAGCACTTCTAGGTCTTGCCAGGAGGGAACCAAGTGCCTGGT
Source organism: Pagrus major (assembly GCF_040436345.1). Classification (NCBI taxonomy): domain Eukaryota; kingdom Metazoa; phylum Chordata; class Actinopteri; order Spariformes; family Sparidae; genus Pagrus; species Pagrus major. The sequence goes on from NC_133233.1 coordinate 1,640,138, forward strand.
CTTCTTATCTGCACCCAGTACCTGAGAGATGGCTTTCTGTTGTTCCCTCTCAATCATTTTCTGACGTGAGCCCCACCTAGTGGGTGACTCTGTCACCAGCTTGTGTTGGGGTAGGTGAAACTCTTCCTGAGCAGCAGCCAAGTCTCTCTTCTTCTTCCACGAGAAAGAGAAGGAAGCCACCACTTTCTTACAAACACCCACAGCTCGCTCCACCCTCTTGTCTTTTCCTGCTCTCTCTGAGGAAAAAAGATAAACAGCATAAATTAAACTGTTGTTATTTTACAGTATATATTGTTCCTGTTTTTGTGTCTCTTGTTTAAATTGATATTTTACATATCCTTGTTTTTTATACTTCTTGTTTACTATTTGTTATTTCCTTATTCTCTCTATTTTTGCTATCACTTTGTTGTTGTATGCTAATGTGGGATTTCAAGCTCATTCCTCCTTATTTATTTGAGCTGGACATTTCTAAACATTTCCTTAACAGTTCCTAATTTCTAAAGTAATTAGGAACTTAAATAAAACAATTTAGGAATTGAAATTTACATAAATATTCAATTAATCAAAAAAAAAAGATTACTTACAGTAATGTGAAAACATACAACAGTACAATAAGTTAAATGCTAATTTAACATGCCAGAATTTAATCACCCTGTCCAGATTTTGTTATTGTTTGCATATTGCAACACTGTACATACATTTATTTTTTATATATGATATTGATGAAATTACAAATTATTTCAGCAGAGGCAGGGATATATACAGCAGAGGGGGGCTTACCAACAGCTGAGTGAAGTCAATGCCCAAAGCATTGCAGCCGAGTCCAGTTGTTGAGGGATGTGGCCTTGACTATATTCGTCCCACTGTCTGTTGTGATGCAGACTTGTTTGTCTTTACTCAAGCCCCAGGATGCAAGTGCTTCTGACAGTCCTGCAGCAATTATTTCACCTGTATGGTCTTCTGGAAAGTACGCCGTTTGAAGGCATTTGCTTATCAGATTCCAGTCTTTGTCTATGAAGTGGGCAGTGAGGCTCATGTATGGCTCAGATGTGCGACTGGACCACATATCTGACGTGGTAGCAAAGTGTGCTACATTTTGCAGTTCTTTCTCGACTCTCTCTCTACACTCATTGTACATCTGTGGGAGTGTGGTCTGGGAGAAATGTTTACGCCCAGGCAGTTTGTAACGAGGGTCCATAACTTTTAGCATCCACTTGAACCTCTTATTTTCCACTGTGCTTATTGGTAGCATGTCTTTTGCAATACAATAAGCTACTGCATTTGTTATATCACGGTGTCTCTTCAATTTTTTGTCATAAGGTATGACGCTGGATAAAGCAGACTCTATGGTGTTCTGTTGCTGCTGCACATGCGTTGTTTTGGGGGGACGACTAGTACTTGTTCCGGGCTGTGTTTGTAAAAGTTCTCCGTGCTCAAACGGGTGGCGCTGCTTTAGGTGATGGAAAAGATTAGTGGTATTCCCCGTCTTTGTCGGAACATGTGCTCGACATAATTTGCAGTGCACACTACTCTGTTTCATGTCGGACTTCAAAAAACCAAAATGCCTCCACACCACCTTCTTGTCAACGATGTCATCCCTTACGTCTTGGGCTTCCGTCATTTCCTCCGTCGGAGCACTCATTTTCTTTTTTTTAAACTGCTGCAGCAGCACAAACAAACACGCCGCGACTAGCTGCTGGCATGGCTCTATTCCAGCCACGTGATTGGTTCAGTGCGGCGCCACTCTCGTTGTCATTGGCTATTCGTATTGTCTGTCAAAATATGGACGAATGTAATCTATCGAAAATTATATCGACCATGTTTCATATCTCTATAGAGGAAAAGTTTTCATCGATAATTATCGTTATCGTTTTATCGCCCAGCCCTAGTCTGACGCAAGCATGAACCTCTGTAAGTGGACTACAAATTCCCCTGAACTGAAAGCCAAGTGGCAGCAAAGTGACTTTGACTTCGCCATGGATCCTGAGACAAGCGGCTGTGTGTGAAAGGTGCTCGGCCTTGTGTGGAGGCCAGAGACTGATGACTTTGTTTTTAACGTGAAGCACCTTGGACATTTTTAAAGACAAAGAGAACACAAAAAGGAGTGTCCTGCGTTCTTCAGCCAAATTGTTCTTTTGGGCTTTCTGACACCATTCACAATAAGAGTGAAATGTCTCTTCCAGGACATGTGGCAAAGAGGCATCAACTGGGATGAGGAGCTGCCAGATGATCTCTCACAAAGGTGGCAGCAGTGGTGTATTGAGCTCCTTCAGCTCCATCAGATTGTCATTCCCAGGTGGCACGGAACTGAGACACTGCAAAACAGTCAAGCTCAAGTTCTTCATGTTTTCAATGACGCAAGTGAGAAAGCATATGGTGCAGCAGCTTATCTCCAAGGACAGACAGCTGAGGGAGAGTCCATGACTAGACTGGTCATGTCCAAGTCCAGAGTTGCACCTATTAAGAAACTAACACTGCCACGCCTTGAACTAATGGGGGCTCTGATTGCTGCAAGAATGGGAAACAATCTGCTTCAAGCACTGAATATGCAGCCGAACCAAATCCGAATGTGGACAGACTCCATGATTGTGATTCATTGGATTTCCAGCTCACCACACAGATGGAAACAGTTTGTTGCCAACAGAGTGATGGAGATTCAGTCCCTGACCACACCAGAAACCTGGTCCCATTGTAGCGGGAAACTCAACCCAGCTGATCTCACTACAAGGGGCCAGACCGTCACAAGGCTGAAGGAAGAGGAGCTTTGGTGGTCAGGGCCACAGTTCCTGAGCTCAGCAGAGCGGCAAAGTTTTCCTGATAAAAGGCTCTGTGAAGAGGAGGTAAAGAATGAGGTTAGGCCAAGTCATGTCACAGTCCAGCTCAACAATATGGAACCAACATCAACAGATCCACTGTTAAAGCTGGAAAACTACAGTAAGTTAAAAACAGTTCTCAGAGTCACAGCATGGATTAGAAGATTCACACACAACTTACGCTCAAGTGAAATGAAGCAAGGAGAGCTGACGGCCGAGGAGTTGGCTGAAGCTGAAAGATACTGGATTCTGGAGGCGCAAAATCAAGGTTTCCAGAGGGAGAAAAGTGAATAAGAGCAGGAAAAGACATTCACAGAGACTCGAGAATTAGAGACCTGAAGCCATTTCTAGACAAACACGGTTTGATCTGTCTGGGAGGAGGACTGCAACACTCCCTTCAGACCACAGACTCTCAGAAATGTTGATCAGGCGCTGTCATGACCAAGTGATGCATTCAGGTATGAGAGACACTTTAATGCAACTAAGAGACACATATTGGATTCCACGAGCCCGATAAATGACAAAGACAATCATTACAGCCTGCACTACTTGTAAAAGATTCAGAGTAAAGGCAATGCAGCAGTCAACAGTGCCCCTGCCGAGAGATCGGATTACAGAATCACCTCCATTTGAGACTGTTGGAGTGGACTTTGCAGGCCCTCTATACGTCAAGACTAAGAAAGACAAAGTGGAAAAGGCATATGTAGCACTGTTAACCTGTGCTGTGACACGTGCAGTCCACCTGGAGCGGGTGTCCGATATGTCAACAGAGACGTTCCTCCTGGCATTTAAGAGATTCATATCCAGACGAGGCCTCTGTAGGATTGTGTATTCAGATAATGCACGGACCTTCAAACGAGCTGATCAAGACCTCAGAGAACTCTGGACGGCCATCAAGGAGCCTGAGCTCTTAAGGTATTTCACTGAAAAGGGCATCACATGGAAGTACATCGCAGAACGAGCAGCCTGGTGGGGGGGATTTTGGGAGAGACTGGTTAGATCAGTTAAAACATGTTTAAGGAAAGTGATGGGGAGAGCTTCACTGAGCTTTGAGGAGATGACATCTCTATTAGCAGAAGCAGAATTAACAATAAACTCATGACCACTCACCTTTGTTTATAATGAACCTGAAGAGCCTCAGCCCCTCACCCCAGCTCACTTTCTGATCGGAAGGTGACTCTGCTCCTTGCCACCCAAGCCCTTTCCATGCTGCCAGTCACACCCCCCGCTCCAGCAGAGAGGAGCTAACACAGAGATGGAAATATCGCTAGCGTCTTCTCAACGACTTCTGGACTCGATGGAAAAGGGAGTACTTACTGGAGCTGAGATCTGCCAACACCAGTAAGAACTCACATTCTACCCCTCTCAAGGAGGGTGATCTGGTGCTCATTGGAGAGGAGAGAGCGCCGCACCAGATTTGGAAGACTGGGATCATCAAGGAACTTTTTCCAGGAAGAGATGGACTTGTGAGATCTTGTGCTGTACGCACATCAGATGGGACAATATTAAGAAGACCAGTTCAACTGCTGTACCCCCTAGAGCTTTAATTCCATGAACTGTCTTCATGGGGGGGAGGATGTTATATCCTTTGTTCATTATTATTTATTTAGAAATCATTGTTTATTTATGGATTCTATTTCATGATTTACATTCAGATAGCTTAAATAGTAGTTTTCAAATGGCTGTGTATAGTGTTGTCTTGAGCATTTTCAGGTCACAAAGATCTGGCTTTTTTGCATTGAAAAACACTAGTAAAGTGTCCTAATGAAAACACGACAAAGCCAATTGACTATCTTGTTCATAAGTGATGGTGTCAGGACTTTTTTTTTATGACACACACACACTTTCATTGATATGAATACTTTGTTTTGAGGAATGACCTCTATTTTGAACATGTGACATGCTTTAGCAGGTTATCAACAAGATTTTGCAGTTTGTACTAAAGGTTTCAACACGTCACAAAAAGGCTACTTGGCTACATATACTTGTCAGTACACAGATACTGAGTACAAGTTCTGTTTGCCATTTCTTGCAGGTCACGAATTTGGTGAGGAGTGGAGCTGGCTGGCTGCAGACGAGGAAGTAGGGCAATACAAACTTGTGCAAATACACGTATATGAGAATGCATATCTATTCAGACCTGTAATTCTTACTTTTTCACACAGCTATAGATATTTTTTTTTTTTTTCAATTCTCTATTTATGGTTTCATAATGACTGAGTCACCGTTAATACAAATGAGTTCCAGCTCTAATGCTGCTACTGTCTGTAATATGTTTCTATTTAGATTATTTGTCAGGATATTTTGTTATTATTGTCCCTGTTTGTCCTTATCTCCCTGTCTCTGTCTCTGTCTCTTTGTCTCTGTCGCTCATTCTCCCCCCTCCAACCAACTGGTAGAGTCTGGTTTTGGGTTCTTCCCGTTAGTCTCAACCCACCCCTTGTCATGACATAACTTCTGTTGTGATTTGACACTATAATGAATAAAGATTGAGTGGTTGATTGCTATAGCTGTCAGTTTTAGTCCTTGAGTTCATAGCTACGTGCTTTATTTGTTAACTGCTATCAAGGAATATGACTCTCCTTTGTAGTATGTGTGAGAGAAGACGCCGCAAGATTTGTGGACTTCTACGTGGTGTCCGCTGATAATGTAGTGGGCTGGTCTGGACAGAAAATGCCAGGGCTGAATTTTTGTCCCAGTCCACCCCTGAACATTCATAGCCAACTGTGATGTCACAGTGGATCAAACAGTGCAGGTTTGATGTCACAGTGGAACAATCATAACCAACTGTGATGTCACAGTAATCCAAACAGTGCAGGTTTGATGTCACAGTTGAACAATCATAACCAACTGTGATGTCAGAGTGAATCAAACAGTGCAGCTTTGATGTCACAGTAGAACAATCCTAACCAACTGTGAGGTCACAGTGGAACAATCATGACCAACTGTGATGTCACAGTGGAAAAACTATGACCAACTGAGATTTTAGTGGATCGAACAGTGCAGCTTTGATGTCACAGTGAAACCACAAAACCCAATGTGATGTCTCACTGGAACAACTATAACCAACTGTGATGTCAGAGTGCATCAAACAGTGCAGCTTTGATATCACAGTGGAACAACATGACCAACTATGATGTCACAGTGGACCAAACAGTGCAGCTTTGATGTCACAGTTGAACAATCATAACCAACTGTGATGTCACGGTGGAACAATCACAACCAACTTTGATTTTACAGTGGATCAAAAAGTGCAGTTTTGATATCTCAGTGGAACAACATAACCAACTGTGATGTCACAGTGGACCAATCATAACCAACTGTGATGTCACAGTGGATCAAACAGTACAGCTTTGATGTCACAGTGGAATAATCATAACCAACTGTGATGTCAGAGTGGATCGAACAGTACAGCTTTGATGGCACAGTGGATCGAACAGTGCAGCTTTGATGTCACAGTGAAACCACAAAACCAAATTTGATGTCACAGTGTAACAATCATAACTAACTGTGATGTCAGACTGCATCAAATAATGCAGCTTTGATGTCACAGTGGAACAATCCTAACCAACTGTGAGGTCACAGTGGAACAATCAGTGCAGCTTTGATGTCACAGTGGAACATTCATAACCAACTGTGATGTCACAGTGGATCGAACAGTACAGCTTTGATGTCACATTGGAATAATCATAACCAACTGTGATGTCACAGTAAACCAAACAGTGCAGGTTTGATGTCACAGTTGAACAATCATAACCAACTGTGATGTCACAGTGGAACAACATAAACAACTGTGATGTCACAGTGGATCAAACAATGCAGCTCTGATGTCACAGTGGATCAATCCCAACCACCTGTGAGGTCAGAGTGGAACAATCATGACCAACTCTGATGTCACAGTGGAACAGTCATGACAAACTGAGATGTTAGTGGATCAAACAATGCAGCTTTGATGTCACAGTGGAACAATCATTACCAACTGTGATGTCAGAGTGGATCAAACAGTGCAGCTTTGATGTCTCAGTGGAACAATCATAATCAATGTGATGTCACAGTGGAACAACATAACCAACTGTGATGTCCCAGTGGATCGAACAGTGAAGCTTTAATGTCACAGTGGATCAAACAATGCAGCTTTTTAATGTCACAGTGGAACAACATAACTAACTGTGATGTCACAGTGGACCAAACAGTGCAGCTTTGATGTCACAGTGGAACAATCATAACCAACTGTGATGTCACAGTGGATTAAACAGTGCAGCTTTGATGTCTCAGTGGAACATCATAACCAAATGTGATGTTACAGTGGAAAAATCCTAACCAACTGTGATGTCATTGTGGAACAATTATAACCAACTGTGATGTCACAGTGGATCGAATAGTACAGCTTTGATGTCACAGTAGAACAACATAACCAACTGTGATGTTACAGTGGAACAACATAACCAACTGTGATGTCACAGTGGATCGAACAGTGCAGCTTTGATGTCACAGTGGATCAAACAATTCAGCTTTTTAATGTCACAGTGGAACAACATAACTAACTGTGATGTCACAGTGGACCAAACAGTGCAGCTTTGATGTCACAGTGGAACAATCATAACCAACTGTGATGTCACAGTGGATTAAACAGTGCAGCTTTGATGTCTCAGTGGAACAACATAACCAAATGTGATGTCACAGTGGAAAAATCATAACCAACTGTGATGTCATTTTGGAACCACTGTGATGTCACAGTGGATCAAACAGTACAGGTTTGGTGTCACAGTGGAACAAGTATAACCAACTGTGATGTCACAGTGGATCAAATAATGCAGCTTTGATGTCACAGTGGATCAATCCTAACCAACTATGAGGTCACAGTGGAACAATCATGACCAACTGTGATGTCACAGTGCAACAATCATAACCAACTGAGATGTAAATGAATCGAACAGTGCAGCTTTGATGTCACAGTGAAACAACAAATCCCAATGTGGGCTACGTCCGAAATTCCATACTAACATGCTATTGAGTATGCTAAAACAGTATGTGAGATTTTTTAGTATGTCCGAAACCTTAGTATGAACCCAATAGTATGTGAGGTGCATACTACTTAAATATACGTAAATATTACAGTATGCAAGCACTGGACACTACGGCGGCATAAATATCCCACAATGCAATGCAGCGGTGACGACAACAACAACATAACAGACAATGGCGGACAGCGACCAATGCAGCTCTGAAACGTCCATTATAACACTTCAATTTAAGTGTAAGATATATGTATGATACTTTAAGTATAAGGTTTCACTTATGATGACACATTGTTGTGGTTGTAATGTTAACTGAGTTAACTAAGGAGCTAACGTTAATTAAACGGCTACCGTTAGAAACGTTAGTAACGTTAACGTTATGTGTTAACGTTGAATGAAATGAGAGGGGATAGGGGACGTTGCTAACTTACCCAAATGATTTATTGTAGTAGGTTACCGCTCTCTTCCTTTGCTTATTGCTAAATTTATTTGATTGATTCCCCAGGGACAGATGAGCTGACAAAACAGCTCATCCACTGGCGAGCAGCCAACAACAGCCTTTTAACAGGCAAAAGAAATGCTGCCATGAAAGGTTTTGAGTAAGTTGACCCTTATATGCATTAAGTAGGACATAAATTGCAGTGTAAATGGTCACAAAAGGTCTTAAATTTGACTTGGTGGACCCTACAGGCACCCTGCTCTTTAATGTGTATTCTTGATTAAACACCATAAAACGTTTGCATCTGAAAAACTCTGCTGTATTAATTGTGTACATAATTGTATTTAGAACATTTGTAAAAGAAACTGGCCTGCAGGGAGTGCTGAGCCCTGCCTGGGTGAAGAAGAAGTGGGAAAACTTAAAGCAAAAATATATAAGTTGGTCCAACAGTTGTCACAACAGTAAGTTCTAGAAAAGCTCATTTTAATGGTTGATATTTTTGCTATCATGTTTTGTTGGACTTGAAATGTCCCCAGTCAGGGGTTAGTACTGAGAGTGGTGAGGCTACAGCACAGTGCCGGCCCTGACCAATTTGGTGCCCTAGGCAAGATTTTGGCTGGTGCCCCCTTGCATCACAGTCAATTTCACAATCAATTTTCATACACACACAGACACTACATGTATGTATTCAAGATTTTATTTCTTTTAAGTCAAAAATATCACACCAAATAAAAACTGAAGTAAGAAACAAGTGATACATTAAAAATACAATATAAATAAGGTATTGCACAAACATATTAAAGAATATTCTATTTACATACAAAATAAAAACAGTCTGTATTCTTTGGGAGGAAACCTTTTGCAGCAGAAGCAGTGCAAGCTATCATTCTTGTTTGAGTACATCAGCCAGCTTCTTTTGATTTCTTCCCCACTGACTAAGACTCTGGTAAAAAAGTCATGTGGACACTTTCTCCCATCTTTGTTTTTGGGATATGTGTAACTGTTTTTTATTTGAAATGGTCCTCTGTGAACTAACTCCTTTCTTACTTTGTCAGTTAGAAGAGAAGGCCAGGCAGCAGGGCTATTGGTGCAGCCTTTAGTCCTGATGCTGTGTCACTCTCTGTGCTGAGGTAGAGGACAGGAGCACCTGATGCTGTGTCACTGGGGGTGGTGGTGAAATATTTTAAAAGTGCATCTGAAGAGAGAAGAGAAGTATATGTGACCACTGGATGTTACATTTTAATAAAAAACAGATGCTTGGTGTGTGCTATACATAAGACTAATATAGACTAAAGTAAAGTGCAGTGAAACTTATATATAGCTATATATATGTAGCCTATGAATGATATGGGAAAGCTAAGGTATGGAGTATTAACAGTAATACACTTTAACTGCACTTTAACACTGATGTAAACTTTAACAAATATAAACTGTGACACAATAAACCAAAGTCTTACAACTGCCCTATTACTTATAAAGGGGATGGAAAACTCAGAGCATTTTAACTGATATACAAGCAGGAAAACACAGCCAGCAGGTTAAAATAACACCTGAACAGGCCTGACGTTAACTTTCCAAATGTCCCTGATGAATTTAAGGTGGAGTATCATTAACTTACGTCGACTCAGCTATTTACCGATTATTAAACAATGCTACTATCGTCCGAAGTAAGCTAGCAAGTTAACACTCTGCTCCAACAACGGTAACTACGATGCATATTAGTTTCATTCACTTCATCACATTGACGTTACTGTACCTTTTTCCTTTTCACGTGTTTCTTCTTCTGCTTTCCTTCTTTTCCTTCCCTGGGCGCCGGATGGTTTCAGTCTTTTGGACATTGTAGTTCCGTACAGTATCAATAAACGTCTCTCTTGGGTCACGGTCCGGTCAGATCCAGGCAGCTCGCCTCTCGACCCCGCCCCCCACCCTCACAGAGGGCAGGTACAGTGCAACGAGCCAGGAACCCAGAAAAAAGGCCTCTCAAGTATTTAATAGGCTTTGCTATGAAGTTATGTTGCTGTGGGCTTATATAATATTTCGAAATAATATAAGTAATAGCACTGGTAAAAAATAGTTTGTTTTTTTTTCTCCCCCGTTTGCGGCGCCCCCCGTGGATGACGGCGCCCTTAGCATTCGCCTATACTGCCTATGCCCAGGGCCGGCCCTGCTACAGCAGCATCATGGAAGTGGTATGATGCCATGGATGAGGCAATAGGCGGCAGGCTGTCCATTACACCTCCTCTCCTTATTGCCTCAGCCAGCCCAGATGCTGCTGTATCCTCACCACCCTCCAACACCGAGAGCAGGCAGGAGGAAGTTACTCCAGTGAGGAAAAAAAGTAGTCCTCCAGTACTTGAGGGAGGTTGAGGAGAGACAGGAAGAGTGAGAAAGACAGGCACAAGAGAGAGAAGTGAGACAGCTGAGAGGTGGAAGAAAGAGAAGAAAGACGAGAGTTGGAGAAAATTGAGAGGAAAGAAGAGAGAGGGAGAAAATCGAAAGAGAGGAAAGTAGAGAGAGGGAGAAAATCGAAAGAGGAAAGAAGAGAGGGAGACAAAAGAGAGAGAGGAGCATTTCCTCAAATTAATGGAACTTTAAATTAGAAAATAGATAATAAAATAGTTGAATCAGTTCAAAATAGTTTTGATTATAGTTTTTGTCATCATTGTGTATATTGTAGACATTTATTAAAGATGGTTTGAAATTTACCAATAATCTTGAACTTAATTACTTACACATTCTTACCTTAGTAAATAACTGCTTGTAATTACTACATTTCCCTTTTCCTTTCAGGCTATTTAGGTACAATGTTTGGCATGTAGTGAATCTTGTATTTGAGCATATAAGTTCTCTCCTCTGTAGTAACATACTTCTTTTAATTTAATGGTCTTTTTGGTTAAACTGCAAATTAATAATATTAAGTGAGTGTAAAGAGAAACATATATAATAATTTATATAATAATATAATAATTAGAGGGCTCTCTCTCCTGCTGCCAAGGCTGTGCAGCATTATGTTATATTATATTATATATCATATTATGTTATGTTATATTATATTATATTATGTTATATTATGTTATATTATAATATATATTATATGTATATATATTATATAACAACAATATTAACAAATATAATATAATAATAAAGTAGTAGTAGTAGTAATAACAATATAGTAAAGTAGTAACTAATATAATAATAAATGTAATTTCAGTATACAGTGTGGCCCTTAATGTGTCCCCAGATGTTATGTCAGCACAGCCAGGGCCCCATGATGACTTCCTCAACAATGTCACCATTGTCCAAACAGATGTTGTGCAGAATGGCACAACAGGCAACAACCTCCACAGCAAATGTGGGACTCACTTCAAGGGCCTTAAAGAAAATGGAGCGCCAACGGGTCTTCATCATTCCAAACGCCCGTTCAATGATGCACCGTGCCCTTGAGTGCTTCTGGTTCAACCGAACCTGTGCAGGGTTCTGCACGGCTCACGGTATGGTGTTACCAGACGCATAGGGGCAGCCAGACAGGGGTATCCTCCATCTCCTAAAATGCACTTCCCCTCTGGTGGGTAGAGCTGCCTCACATATACTGGGCTGTTTTTCAGGACACGGGCGTCATGCACTGAGCCAGGGAAGCCAACACAGATATCCAGGAATCTGCCTCGATGGTCACAGATGGCCTGCAGCTGTATAGATGGAAACAGCTTGTTAAAATAACACTGGGCATCGGCAGCTGGTGGCTTGATTCTTATGTAGCAGCCATCAACTGCCCCAACCACGACACTGAATGGGGGACATCCAGCCAGGTGACTGAATCCAGCCCCCACTTCTTCCAGCTGGTCACCAGGACCCCGATGACTGCCCTGCTTGTCCTGTGCACGATGTCGTGTATTGTGGACCTCGGGATGTCAAAGGCAGTGGAGACAACCCTATACGATTCAGCATGAGCCAACCAGTAGACAAATACCAGCCCTTCAATGTCCTTAGCCCAGCCATGGGCTACATCAAAGTGAAGGGCAGCAGTTATGGCAGCAATTGACAGTGGAACAACATAACCACCAACATAACCACCTGTGATGTCACAGTGGATCATACAATGAAGCTTTGATATACACTGTGGAAATACAAAGTAGCAATACACAGCACACAGTAGAAATACACAGTACAAATACACATCACAATAGAAATACACAGTAGAACTACACAGCAAACAGTACAAATACACTAGAAATACAGAGCACACAGTAGAAATACACATGACACAGTATAAATACAGTGTAGAAATACACATCACACAGAAGAAGGACACTGTAGAAATACACATCACACAGCAGAAAAACTCTGCTGAAATACACATCACACAGTAGAAATACAAAGTAGCAATACACATCACACAGTAGAAATACACAGCACACAGAAGAAATACACAGTAGAAATACAAATCACACAGTAGAAATACACATAACACAGTAGAAATATATTGTAGAAATACACAGTACATAGTAGAAATATACAGTAGAAATACACAGTAGCAATACACATCACACAATAGAAATACACAGCACACAGTAGAAATACACAGTAGAAATACACATCACACAGTAGAAATACACTGTAGAAATACACATCACACAGCAGAAATACACTGTGGAAATACAGAGCACACAGTAGAAATACATTTACATTAACATTTACATTTAGGGCATTTAGCAGGCGCTTTTGTCCAAAGCGACTTACAGTAAGTACATTTGTCACAAGAAAGAAACCACAACATATCACCGTTGATAAAGAAGAAAAGATAGAAACGATATTCAAGCCCTCTTCCAAGCAAAATAGCTGCCATTTATCAAGGATACCTTTCATCAGAATCAGAATCAGAATCAGAGTTCCTTTATTTGTCCCACAAATGGGGAAATTCCTTAGTCACAGCAGCCAAAGGACAGTATCACACTATAACAATAATAAAAAGTAAAAAATAAACAATATAATAAGAGATCAGAAATAGAATTAACTCATATATACATAGTATTTACAATATGAACTTGGTATTTACAATATGACATAGTATTTATAATATGAACAGTGTAAGTATAAACAGTTTGGTATTGTTATTTACAAACAATAAATAATAAATATGGGTATTAAAAATTGTCCAATTAGTGCAAACCAGAAAGTGTGTGGATATGTGTAGAGTTTTGTATTGCACAGTGCACATGTGAGGTCTACTGGGAGCAGTGCTGGTTGTACAGTCTAACAGCAGCAGGAAGGAAGGACCTGCGATACCACTCCTTCACACACTTGGGGTGTATCAACCTGTCGCTGAAGGAGCTGACCAGTGCGTTGATAGTGACCTGCAGGGGGTGGGACTCCTTCACCAGCAGCGATGACAGCTTGTCCATCATCCTGCTCTCTCCCACCACCTGCACTGGGTCAAGAGGGCATCCCAGGATGTAGCTGGCCTTCTTGATAAGTTTATCAAGTCTCTTCCTATCTGCTGCCGAGATGCTGCTGCTCCAGCAGACTACTCCATAGAAAATGGCTGATGCCACCACAGTCATAGAAAGTTGTCAGGAGTGCCCCCTGCACTCCAAAGGACCTGAGCTTCCTCAGCAGATGGAGTCTGCTCTGACCTTTCTTGTATGTTGCTGCAGTGTGATCAGTCCAGTCCAGTTTATTGTTCAGGTGAACTCCCAGGTACTTGTAAGACGTCACCATCTCAATGTCCGTTCCCAGGATGTTCACCTGTGTGCAGGGTTGTTTGCGCCTGCGGAAATCCACCACCAGCTCTTTGGTCTTCCCGGCGTTGAGCTGGAGGTGGTTCCACTGGCACCAGTCCACAAAGTCCTGAATAAGTCCTCTGTAGGCTCTGTCATCCCCGTCCCTGATGACGATAGCAGAGTCGTCAGAGAACTTTTGTAGATGGCTGTGGGGTGTTTGGTGGGAGAAATCAGCAGTGTACAGGGTGAACAGGAAAGGGGCCAGGACTGTTCCCTGTGGGCCCCCGTACTGCAGACGACTGTGTCCGACAAACAGTCCAGAGTCCTCACATACTGTGGCCGGTTGGTGAGGTAATCAAGGATCCAGGTCGTGAGGTGTTGGTCCACCCCCGTGAGCTCCAGCTTGTCCCCCAAAAGTGCAGGCTGTATGGTGTTGAAAGCACTGGAGAAATCAAAGAACATGATCCTCACAGTGCTTCCAGGCTTCTCCAGGTGAGACAGTGATCTGTCCAGGAGGAAGATGATGGTGTCGTCCACTCCGATGCCAGGCTGGTAGGCAAACTGGAGTGGGTCCATAAAAGGACCCACCAGAGGGCAGAGATGGACAAGGACCAGCCGCTCCAGGGTCTTCATCAGGTGTGAAGTGAGAGCAACTGGTCTGTAGTTGTTGAAGTCCTTAGGGTGAGGGATCTTTGGTACTGGTACCATGCAGGAAGTTTTCCAGAGCAGTGGCACTTTTCCCAGCTTCAGGCTCATGTTGAAGATGTACTCCACAATCCTGCACAGCTGGTCTGTACAGGACTTGAGGAGCCTGGAGCTGATCCCGTCTGGACCTGTGGCCTTCTTCACCTTCATCTTCCTCAGTTCATTCCTCACCTGGATAGTGGAGAGGGACAGATTGGAGCAGGGGGGCTGAGTGTCGGGTGGGAGAGGTGGGTGAGTGTCAGGGGGGGCAGTGGTGGGTGTCTGCAGGCTGAAAGCAGTGAAAAGGGAGGTAGAGGTGAGAATGGGGCAGGAAACAGGGGGGATGGAGGAGGTGGTGGGGGGCAGCAGAGATGACTGGGCCGGGGGAAGGGTGGGTTTCTGGTCAAACCTATTGAAGAATAGAATCAGATCGTTCACCCACGTCTGATCCTCGGCAGCCTGAGAGTCTGGTTTACTCTGCCCTGAGATGGTTTTAAGGCTTTTCCAGACTCCACTGATGTTACTCTGCTGCAGCTGGACCTCCATCTTCCTCCTGTAGCTGTTCTTCCCCTCTCTGATCTTCTTCCTCGGCTCCCTCTGCACAGCCTTCAGCTCCTCCTTGTTTCCTGACCTAAAGGCCCTCTTTTTCTCCTTAAGGAGAGCCTTTATTTCAGGATTAATCCAGGATTTGCTGTTAGAAAAACACTGCACAGTCCTGGTGGGTACAGTGTTTTCAACACAGAAGTTTATGTAGTCCGTTATGCAGCCTGTTAAGCTGTCGATGTCCTCCCCATGAGAAACACACAGTTCTTCCCACACAGTTGAGTCAAAGCAGAGCCTCTTCAGACTCCTCAGTCCATGTCTTAACTGTGCGGGTCTCCACTGGTTGCCTGTTTACGAGGGGCTTGTACACAGGCAGGAGATGAACCAGGTTGTGGTCAGATCTTCCCAGGGGAGGGAGGGGGGCTGAGTTGTATGCCTCCTTGCTGTTGGCATAAAATAAGTCCAGTGTTTTATTGTCTCTGGTGTGGCAGGTGACATATTGTGTGAATGTGGGCAGCGTGGAGGACAGAGAGGCATGATTGAAATCCCCAGAGATGAAGAAGAGGGCCTGTGGGTGCTGTGTCTGCAGTGAGCTTGTGACTGAGTGGAGAAGGTCACAAGCTGCATCAGCGTTAGCAGAGGGGGTGATATACACAGCGAGTACGATCACCTGTGTAAACTCCCTCGGGAGGTAGTACGGCCTCATGCTAACCGCTAAAAGTTCAATGTCCTTACTGCAGACCTGTTCTTTAACAGTGATGTGCCCAGAGTTACACCATCTGTCATTAACAAACACAGCCAGCCCTCCTCCTTTCCTCTTACCACTCTCTGCCGTCCTGTCTGCCCGCCGCATTTTAAATCCGTCCAGGTTAGCGTCCGTGTCCAGGGTCAGCGCCGTTAGCTATGTGCTATGATGTAAGTGCTAAAGGTAGGAACATACAAGTGCTTATGATGATTTTTTTTGGGGAGGTGGTGGGGGGGGAGTAATGCTATGCGGGGTCGAGGTGAAGTCTGAACAAGTGAGTCTTGAGTCTTTTGCGAAAGATGGCAAGTGACTCTGCTGTCCTGACATTGGTCGGGAGTTCGTTCCACCACTGAGGTGCCAGAACAGAGAACAGTCGGGGTTTCGCTGGGCGGTCTTTGTTTGCTCTTAGCAATGGCGGTACCAGCCGACCAGCTGATGTAGTAGAGTGAAGTGCTCGCGCAGGGGCGTGTGGTCTGATCAGTGTTTGGAGGTAGATGGGTGCAGTTTGGTTGACGGCCTTGAAGGCCAGCACCATGGTCTTGAATCTGATGCGGGCCGCAACAGGAAGCCAGTGGAGGTCACGGAGGAGGGTGGTCACATGGGAGAGTTTGGGTAGATTGAAAACGAGGCGCGCTGCAGTGTTCTGGATACGTTGCAATGGTTTAGTCGCAAAGGCTAGGAGTCCAGCCAAGAGCGAGTTGCAGTAGTCGAGGCGGGAGATGACCAGCGATTGAACCAGGAGTTGCGTTGCTTCCTTTGTGAGGAAAGACCGGATCCTGCGGATGTTGTAGAGGGCAAATCTGCAGGATCCGGCCACCCTAGTGATGTTGGGGGTGCAGTATAATCTGTCGTCGAGGATTACACCCAGGTTCCTCGCAGTCAATGAAGGCAATACCGTGACATCCTCAACAGTGACTGACAGGTCCATGTGAGGGCAGTCTTTCCCCGGGATGAAGAGAAGTTCAGTTTTACTTAGGTTAAGCTTGAGATGATGGGCAGTTGTCCAAGCGGAGATGTCTGCCAGACACTTTGAGATGCACGTGGCAACGTGGGTATTGGAGGATGGGGGAAAGGAGAGGAACAGCTGGGTGTCGTCAGCATAGTGGTAACAGTGGTAAGAGAATCCATGTGATGTGATTGCAGAGCCTAGTAATCTAGTGTATAGTGAAAACAGAAGCTGTCCTAGTACTGAGCTTTGAGGGACACCAGTTTCCAGTGAGTAGAATTTGGACAAGGAGCCATTCCACATGACCTGAAAGGTGCGTTCTGTCAGGTATAATGCAAGCCAGGTTAAAGCAGAGTCAGCGATGCCAAGTTCGGTCAGAGTGGAGAGGAGGATTTGGTGGTTGACTGTGTCAAATGCAGAGGATAAGTCGAGGAGGATGAGGACTGATGATTGGGACAAGGCTCTGGCGGCCCGGAGTGACTCAGTCACTGTGAGGAGGGCCGTCTCAGTGGAGTGAGCAGTCCTGAAGCCTGACTGATTAGGGTCAAGGAGGTCGTTTTGTGAAAGATAGGAGGACAGTTGGTTGTAGACAGCACATTCCAGGGTTTTAGAGAGAAATGAGAGAAGAGATACAGGTCTGTAGTTTCGGATGTCAGCCGAGTCTAGAGTGGGTTTCTTTAGGAGTGGCTTTACTGTAGCTGTCTTGAAAGGAGCTGGAATATGGCCAGAAGTGAGGGAGGAGTTGATCAGGGTGGTGAGGTAAGACAAGATGTCGTGTGAGATGTTTTGGAGAAGAGAGGAGGGAACAAGTGGAACAGGTGGTGGCACGGTTAGACGTAACTAGTGTGTGAACATCTTCAGAGGAGAGGGAGCTGAAGCAGGTAAGGCTGTGATAGGTGAGGGTTGGGGGAGGTGCATTCTGGTAGGGCGTAGGAGTAAATGAGGAGCTGATGTCTTTTACTTTCTTAGTAAAGTAAGTTGCAAAGTCATCAGCAGTGAGGGAGGATGGAGGGGGAGCGGTAGGAGGGGTGAGGAGCAAAGAGAATATGGAGAATAGTTTCCTGGGGTTGGAGGCAGAGGAGTTGATCTTTAACAGGTAGAAGGCAGATTTGGCTGCTAAAACAGTTGGTGAGAAGTCAGACAGAGAAGGTGGTGGTAGTGAGCAAGGTCATCAGGATGATGAGATTTTCTCCATTTTCTCTCTGCCGCTTGTAGCACCAATCTGTTGGTTCGCAGCAATTCAGACAGCCAGGGAGGGGGGGAGATGATCGTGCTGGTCGGGAGGTGAGGGGACAGAGAGCGTTTGAAGAGGAGGAGAGGGAGGACAACAGTTGAGGAAAGAGTGGAGGGAGAGAGGGATTTCAGGTTGCGGCGGGTGGTGACCATGCGAGGTGTAGGGGCGAGGAAAGCGGAGGACTTCAAGGGGAGAGAGAAAGCGACAAAGTGATGGTCAGACACAGTGAGCGGGTTAACAGAGAGTGCCAAGGTACTACAGGACCTTGTGAAGACAAGGTCAAGTTGGTTCCCGGCCCGGTGGGTGGGTGGAGAGGGAGAGAGTGTGAGGTCAAAAGAGGAGAAGAAGCTGATGAATTCAGATGAGCGCAGCTTCTCAGGGGGGATGTTGAAGTCACCCAGGACGATGAGCGGTGTGCCATCGTCTGGGCAGCAGCTTAGGAGGACGTCCATCTCATCATAGAAGTCGCAGAGAGGACCAGGAGGGCGATAGATCATCACAATGGTGATTTTGAAAGGAAGGGTGACAGAGACAGCATGGAATTCAAATGCAGATCTGGGTAGGTGGTCAAGGGTAAGGACCTGGTAGGTCCACGTGGGTGAGATGAGGAGTCCAGTTCCTCCTCCTCGACCTGTTTGTCTCGGGGAGTGTGAGAATGAGTAGGTGGTTGAGAGGGCAGCTGGAGTGGCAGTGTTTTCTGGACTGATCCAGGTCTCCGTGAGGGCCAGGAAGTGGAGAGTCTGCAGGGAGGCATAGGCTGAAATGGTGTTCGCCTTCTTGACTACAGACTGGCAGTTCCATAGCCCTCCTAGTACTTCAAGTTCAGTACCGGTGGAGAATGTTGGGTAGCAGAGATTGGCTGGGTTACAGCCTCGAGCAATGGGCCTCCGGTGAAATCTCCTCTGGTTAGATGTCCTGACTGGGATTGGCAGGGACCCATGGCTGCGAATGGTGGTGGAAAGTTGGTTACTTAGACTTCCTCGACAGACTTCCACAGAGACTCCCTAAGTCTTCGTTTGACTGTCCTGACATTGCAGCTGACGCTGTAGTGACTAGCCTTTATGGGCTGGATTTACCTCATGCGGACTTAGCTCCGCCCAGCAATCAAGCCTATTCAACACACCTGGCTTGACCGAAACTCACTTGATAGCTACTTAACTTCAATGGTCTCACAACAACTGACACAAAAAGTATCTAGACAAGATTACATATTTCAACTAACTTTCTTCACAGAATGCCTAAACACTGAGTCTACAAATTCTCCTTACTCACCAGCAGCAGTTCAGCTTCCTTCACCTGAAGTACACAGTAGAAATACACTGTGGAAATACAAAGTAGCAATACACATCACACAGTATAAATACACAGCACACAGTAGAAATACACAGTAGAAATACAAATCACAGAGTAGAAATACACAGTAGAAATACACATAACAGAGAAGAAATATATTGTAGAAATACACAGTACACAGTAGAAATATACAGTAGAAATACACAGTAGCAATACACATCACACAGTAGAAAATACACAGCACACAGTAGAAAAAAAATGACTAAAGATAAACAAAACAAAACAATAATCACTCTCTCTCTCTGTTGGGTAAGTATATCTATTTTGTTCCCTGTTATTTGAATGTTAGTTTTGTTTACTATGTTATTATTCAGGCACCACTCATTAATTTAACACTATCTTATCTTCAATTAACTATTGCGGGCAACATCGGTTCAGTTTATTTTAGATTGTAGTATCCATTGACTGTAGCGTGGCGTGGGGCAATTGAACATGATTGTCCTATCAATGCGTTGAGAATCCTTACGTTCGGACATGGGGCATTTGAATGAGATTGTCCTACCACGGTTAGTTTCACATTTCAAACATATCTCATCCTCTTTAGATCCAGTTCTTGGGTTGGCTCGCCACTCCAGGACCAACTGCATTCCTCTCCAACAGAAGCAGCCGGGCTGAAGAGTCCAGCAATCTCTTCTCACACGTGATTGACACAGGAAACAAAGACCTGGCCTTGTACCCACAAAGCCGGGGGGAATCAATAAGTGATTCAAATGCATTTTTTTCTTTATCTAAATCATTATCGAATTGTCGTTTTACATTAAATGATATAATGCCTTGTATCTCCTAACTGAAATACCTTTGTTGCATTTAATCAAATAAAATTGCCATTACACCTTCAACAATTTGGCACAACAACCATCTAATCTCTATGGTCATTCTACACAATACATTGCATAGGCTTAGCTTTAGCTAATTTTAGCCTGAAATAGCAACAGGCACCTCCAATCCCAGTACAGGCCATGGAACATGCCAACACCAACTCACTCAAGGATTAGTTGTCTATAAACACACTCTGTGGCATCACAACTGGGCACTATGAAGTTGAGCTGCTAATAGAAGGCACTACTGAAGCTAACAACGGTAATGTGATTAATGCTAATGATTTTAATACAGCTAGCACGAAAGTCGCGGCTCTAATGCTAATGTTGGTGAGCTAGCGGGAAAGCCGCGTTGCTAATTTTTTTTAATTTTTCTTTTTTTTTTTACACACACAAACCGAAATCACACACTAGCATCTCAGTCAACTCACCAAGAATTTTCCTTTGGCTAATGGCAGCAGAATTGTGACCACCACAGATCTTTTGGATGAGTAATGGATCAGTTATCTGGCTTTTACTAGAACGTAGCTGATGCCTTCACTGTCCAGACACACGTCCGTCTCTTTAGCTGCCCAGGTAGGAAAAGGACGTGATGACATAATGAAAATTTCTTACCATACATTGGGCAAGTTCAAGTGTTTGACTTTGACACATCACACAGTAGAAACACACTGTAGAAATACAAAGCAGCAATACAGAGCACGCAGTAGAAATACAAAGCACATAGTAGAAATACACAATAGAAGTACACAGCGCAAAATATAAATACACAGTAGCAATACACAGCACAGTAGAAAAACACAGTACAAATACACAGTACAAATAGACATCACAATAGAAATACACATCACACAGTAGAAATACACTGTAGAAATACACATCACACAGCAGAAATACACTGTAGAAATACAGAGCACACAGTAGAAATACAAAGTAGGAATACACATCACACAGTACAAATACACATTGGAAATACACATCACAGTAGAAATACACATCACACAGTAGAAATACACTGTAGAAATGCACATCACACAGTAGAAATACACTAGAAATACACATCACACAGTAGAAATACACTGTAGAAATACACAGTACAAAGTAGAAATACACTGTAGAAATACACAGCACAGAGTAGAAATAGACATTGCACACTAGAAATACACAGCACATAGTAGAAATATACAGTAGAAGTACACAGCACACAGTAGAAAAACAGTAGAAATAGACATCACACTGTCGAAATACACAGTAGAAATACACATCACAATAGAAATACACATTAGAAATACACAGCACAGTATAAATATACTAGAAATACGGAGCACACAGTAGAAATACACCTCACACAGTAGAAATACACAGTAGAAATACACATCACACGGCAGAAACACACTGTATAAATACAGAGCACAAAGTAGAAATACACAATAGAAATACAAATCACACAGTATAAATACAAATCACACAATAGAAATACATATCACACAGTAGAAATACACATTACCCAGTAGAAATACACTGTAGAAATACACATCACAGAGTAGAAATACAGAAATACACAGCACACAGTATAAATACAAATCACACAGGAGAAATACACATCACAGTAGAAATACACAGTACATAGTACAATACACTGTAGAAATACACATCACACAGTAGAAATACACTGTAGAAACACACATCACACAATAGAAATACACTAGAAATAGACATCACACAGTAGAAATAGACTGTAGAAATACAGAGCACACATTAGAAATACACATCACACAGTAGAAATACACTGTAGAAATAAACAGTACATAGTAGAAATACACTGTAGAAATACACAGCACAGAGTAGAAATACACATCACACAGTAGAAATACACAGCACATAGTAGAAATATACAGCAGAAGTACACAGCACACAGTAGAAAAACAGTAGAAATAGACATCACACAGTCAAAATACACAGTAGAAATACAGAGCACACAGTAGAAATACACATCACAATAGAAATACACATCACAATAGAAATACACATTAGAAATACACAGCACAGTACAAATACACTAGAAATACAGAGCACACAGTAGAAATACACATCACACAGTAGAATTACACTGTAGGTATACACAGAAGCAATAGAAATACACAGTAGAAATACACAGCACACAGTAGAAATACACAGCACATAGTAGAAATAAACAGCAGAAGTACACAGCACATAATAGACACAGTAGAAATACACAGCACAGTAGAAAAACATAGTACAAATAGACAGTAGAAATACACAGCATACAACAGAAATACACAGTAGAAATACACATCACAGTAGAAATACACAGTACATAGAACTCTACTCTGTAGAAATACACATCACACAGTAAAAATACACTGTAGAAATACACATAACACAATAAAAATGCACTGTAGAAATACAGAGCACACAGTAGAAATACACATCGCACAGTTGAAATACACTGTAAAAATACACATTGCACAGTAGAAATACACAGCACATAGTTGAAATATACAGTAGAAGTACACAGCACACTGTGGAAAAACAGTAGAAATAGACATCACTGTAGAAATACACATCACAATAGAAATACACATTAGAAATACACAGTACTGTACACATACACTTGAAATACAGAGCACACAGTAGAAATACACATCACACAGTAAAAATACACTGTAGATATACACAAAAGCAATACACATCACACAGTAGAAATGAAGAGCACAAAGTAGAAATACACATAACACAGTAGAAATACACAGAACACAGTAGAAATGAAGAGCACAAAGTAGAAATACACATAACACAGTAGAAATACACAGCAGAAATATACAGTAGAAATACACAGTAGAAATGAACATCACACAGTAGAAATTCAATTCAATTCAAAAAAACTTTATTTGTCCCCAGGGGGCAATTCAAGGCAAGGTACGTGGAGCAGTTGTACACAACACAACACTTAACAGATAAACAACACAACACAGAACAGTCAGCTAGTTAAAATAAAAATAAAAAAATATAAAAAAGGTATAAAATATAAAGAAGGTATAAATAGAATAAAGGGATATAAGCAGTATCTACATAAGGTGCAAGTTGGTACTGAGGTAGTTTGAATGTCCATATAAATACTATAAATAGATAAAGATAAAGTGGGGATGTGCTGTCAAGAGTGTAGATTATTGTCCGTTAGCAGGATGGGGAAGGGGGGGTGGGGGTGTCCAGGGTCCAGGGCAGGGAGGCAGCGGGGCAAGGATGGTTGGGAGTTGAACAGCTCTGGGAACAAAGGTTGTTCTCCTCCTCTGTGTCCTGCAGCCCAGGCAGCGGAGCTGGCATCCTGAGGGGAGCCACT
Organism: Pagrus major; assembly: GCF_040436345.1. Lineage (NCBI taxonomy): Eukaryota > Metazoa > Chordata > Actinopteri > Spariformes > Sparidae > Pagrus > Pagrus major. The sequence continues at coordinate 1,663,809 of NC_133233.1, forward strand.
CAAACACTGCGAACAGAGTGTGTGAGGGGTCCTGTAGGATCCTGAGCGCTGTCCTCAGTGTTTGCTGCTCACACACAGTTGAGAGTGTTCTGACCGGAAGTCCGATGATTTTAGAGCAGGCTTTGACAGTGCTCTGCAGGCGGGTCCTGTTTTACAGGCTGGTGGAGTGAAACCAGCAGGTTATTGAGAATGTGATTACACTCTCAATGAATGAATAATAAAATGTCCGAACGATGTTTGTGTTGACCCCGAAAGTGTTGAGTTTCCTCAGGAGATACAGCCGCTGCTGGCATCTCCAGATAATCTCCTCAGTGTTGGAGGCAAATTTCAACATGCAGTCAAAGATTGTGCCCAGGTATTTATACTCGTCCACAATCTCTATAGTCTTCCCATGGACTGTGCTGACAGCTGCTGCAGCCAGCTCCCTCTGCTTGCTGGAAAATGTCACCACCATCTCTTTGGTCTTCTCCACGTTTAACTCCAGGCAGGAGTTATCACACCACTCCACAAGCTCATCAAGCACTGAGCTATGGTGATGTGAGGGGCCTGAGAGCAGGAACAGGAGAACTGTGTCATCCGCATACTTGACCAGATGACAGTCTGGATGGGTGGACCTGCAGTCATTAGTGTAGAGGATGAAGAGCAGAGGAGAGAGGACGCAACCCTGAGGGGAGCCAGTAGAGGTGATGGAGAGGTCAGAGAAGGTGTTATTGACCAGCACTCTCTGTGACCTGTTAGTGACTTGTCAGCTTCACAGTGGCTTCACAAGTCTCCCAGGATGAATTTGGGAGAGTCTGGGGATATGAGTTCAAGTCTGTGTATGGTTTCTTTTATGTGCTCTATTGCTGTGGATGCATTTGCTCTGGGGTGAATGTAAACCAGGATGAGAAAGAGCTGTGTGAATTCTCTGGGAAGATAGAAAGGGCAGAGGGAGACGGCCAGAAGCTCGATGTCGGTGTTGCACAGCTCCTCTCTGGCGATGACCGTTGAGCACCAGCTAGTGTTTACATAGAGACACACGCCGCCATGTTGTTTGCCAGTGAGCTCAGTGTCTCGGTCAAGTCTTAGAGGGGACCCAAAGCCATCTATGTGCAGCATGTCATCACTGTCCATCTTTTTTAACCACGTTTCCGCGAATGCAAGAATTGAGGCAGTCCTATATTCATGCATATGGTTAACGTTAGCTTGCAGCTTGTCTGTTTTTTTGCGCAAAGAGCACACGTTATCCAGGATGACTGAGGGGGGCGCTCGGTGTTTACATTTCTCCCTCTTCAGTCTGGCCCTAAGTCCACCCTTTTTCTGCCCTCTCCTGGTTAACCTTCTTTTTATTGTTGGGTGAGTCCTCTTTATTAGAAGAATGGTCCCATCGGATTTCCTCAGGGAATGAATCTGTAGTAATGGCTTGATGGGGGTAGGGTGTGAGCCGCAGCAGAAAGTCTCTGGCGTAGGTGACTCGCTGCCCGTCGGGGAGATTGAGTTCGTTATAGTATGCCGAGATAAACTCCATAGACAGCCAGAAAAGCAGAGAAACCAGAGCCCAGAAAAGTCCCCTGGTCTCCATGCTGAGGTCGATGTAGTTTCCCAGGCAGTGTAAAGTAATCCAGCAGTAGTGGAAGCACCGGCCTGGGAGCTGGCGGGCAGTGTAAAACAAACAAAGGAAAAAAAACTGGAGCCGACGAGGACGTCACGCGAGGGAGAAAAGTTTTAAATAAGTTAGGAAAAAAGCAGCCAGACGCCGATGACACTGACGGTTGGTGTCTAGCCCAAACAGACAACATATACGTCCACAAAACTATATAAAAAAAGCACAAACAGAACAATAAATAAACAAAATAGTGCAAAAACAACCACTCCACGAAATAACCGGTCGACCGCACGAGCAGCAACCCAGAAGGTTAAATACACATCACACAGTAGAAATACACAGCACATAGTAGAAAAACACAGTACAAATACACAGTAGAAATACACAGCACACAGTAGAAATACACATCACAGTAAAAATACACAGTAGAAATACATAATACTATACTCTGTAGAAATACACATCACACAGTAGAAATACACTATAGAAATACAGAGCACACAGTAGACATACACAGTAGAAATACACATCACACAGTAGAAATACACTGTAGAAATACAAAGTAGCAATACACATCACACAGTAGAAATACACAGCACACACTAGAAATACACATCACACAGTAGAAATACACTGTAGAAATACAGAGCACACAGCAGAAATACACATCACACAGCGGAAATACATAGTATAAATACACAATACAGTAGTAACGCACAGTACATAGTAGAAAAACACTGTAGAAGTACACATCACACAGTAGAAATACAATGTAGAAATACACATGATAAAGTAGAAATACACTGTAGAAATACAAAGTAGCAATACACATCACACAGTAGAAATACACTGTAGAAATACACATCACACAGCAGAAATACACAGTACGCAGTAGACATACACATCACACAGTAGAAATACACAGTAGAAATACACAGCACACAGTAGGAATACACAGTGGAAATACACATCACACAGTAGAAACACACTATAAATACAGGGCACAAAGTAGAAATACACAACAGAAATAAACAGAACACAGTAAAAATACACATCACAGAGTAGAAATACACAGTGGAAATACATATCACAAAATAGAAATAAAGAAATACACAGCACACAGTATAAGTACAAATCACACAGTAGAAATACACATTACACATGAGAAATACACAGTAGAAATACAGAACACGCAGTACAAATATACAGTAGAAATACACAGCAGACAGTAGAAATACACATCACAGAGTACAAATACACAGCACACAGTAGAAATGCACATTACACAGTAGAAATACACAGCACACTGTAGAAATACATATCACAGAGTACAAATACACAGCAGACAGTAGAAATACACATCACAGAGTACAAATACACAGCACACAGTAGAAATGCACATCACACAGTAGAAATACACAGCACACTGTAGAAATACACAGTAGAAATACACATCACACAGTAGAAATACACAGTAGAAATACACAGCACACAGTAGGAATACACAGTAGAAATACACATCACACAGTAGAAACACACTGTATAAATATGGAGCACAAAGTACAAATACATGATAGAAATACACAGCACACAGTAAAAATACACGTCACACAGTAGAAATACACAGTAAAAATACACATCACACAGAAATACAGAAATACACATCACAGAGTAGAAATACAGAGCACACAGTAGAAATACACAGTAGAAAAACACAGTAGAAATACAGAACACCAAGTAGAAATACACAACACAGTAGAAATACACAGAAATCAGTAGAAATACACAGTAGAAGTACACAGCACACAATAGAAATACAAATCACACAGTAAATATAAACATCACACAGTAGAAATACATTGTAGAAGTACAGAGCACACAGTAGAAATACACTGTAGAAATACACAGTAGCAATACACATCACAGAGTAGAAATACAGAGCACACAGTAGATATACACAGTAGAAATACAGAGCAGAAAGTAGAAATACACAATAGAAAAACACAGCACACAGTAGAAATACAGAGCACAAAGTAGAAATACACATAACACAGTAGAAATACACAGAACATAGTAGAAATACACAGTAGAAGTACACAGCACACAATAGAAATACACAGTAGAAATACACATCACACAGTAGAAATACACAGTGTTGCCTTCTTGGCATCATTTATTTGTCTATTTGTATTGCTTTGCAATATCATGGAGCAGGCGTCCCAATGGACCATTATAGTGTTTTTTACCCAGGCCCTCTCAATGTGTTGAGTGTGGCAGCCTGTATCAGCATTGACATACTCCACACTGTGGTTGACTGTATAATGCTTGTATCCAAATTCAGGCAGAGCCTGACGGTAGGCCCCCGACTCATCAGTCAGTATTGTGGATCCCGTCCGAACATGGTGCAGAACCAGTGGGATCAGCTCTCGTCTGGTCCGTCTTTCCACCAAGCAGAGGCATTGTCTTCTGTCCTCTGTGCCTGACACCCAGCATTCCAAACACCCACTTTTTCCATGTCCACCCACCAACCGTTCTTCCACGTCCATACTGTCAAAATATTCAAATAGAACACATAGTAGAAATGGTAGTTATTCACATGATGATGTGTGACTAATATATGGTAATCATTTGACCATTAAAACATTAAAAAATTAAACTAATTTAATTTACTTAAATAAGTTATAAAAATGATTATATCCCTGTAAGTATGGATTCACCCCCACCATTGTATCAGCAAATCCTTCCTCTTAGTGCGAATAGTTTTCACATGACAATGTTTTCAAATTTGCTGTCAGCATTAGTGAGCATTAGGTGGCATTCTCCTTACCTGTTATTCATACAGTGACAAAAGCCAAAGATACAGCTCCTCATGGAAAATAAATTTGTCACAATGACCTATTGAGTCCACCATTTTGGATTTTCCATCATTTCAAATGTTAATATAAAAGCACATCTTCCCCTACTCATACTACTGTTGACTGTACATCTGTCTCACCCAAAATTAAAGCGAAATATATTTTTCCTCTTGCCCAGAGTGCTAACCATCCACCCAGATAGTTTTGGTGTGATTTGCCGTTTTTTGGAGATATCTGCCATATAGATGTCTGCCTTCACTCCAATACAATGGAGCTGAAAGGCACTAGGTTTGTGGCAGGAATTCCCAGAGAAATTTTAGGCGTGTGGCTGTTTCCACTTACCTTCCTTTTGTGTCTGAAATGGCTTTCATCGATAACCACAAACTCTTTCCGCCCTCTCAGTCTCTGTCCTATTCCTCTGTTCCTTCTCTCCATTGCCTCAACACAGACATTCCGTAGCTTTTTGGCCATCTTTGACAGTGTTTTTGAACTCCCAGCAATGTCACCTATCATCATGTCGATTTGTCTCAATTGTAGGCCTTGTGCAAACCTTAAAAATACATGAAATGAACATTTTATGGCCTTATGCAGACAATACTTCAGCAATTCAATGGGAGGGCATTCTTTACTATGACAATGGGCATGACAGTGAGTACAGCCCAGCAATGTCAGCATTACTGATGTGCCTGCCCACACTTAGTTATGATCAATATTGCCTCCCTCAGTAAAATAAATTAAATAGAAAAGAATTGGAATAGAATTAATCTGGAGTTCACAAATGGTTAGTATAATGGACATCACTGCACAAAGTTGTCCTAAACTTAAAGAGGTTTTTTTTGGAAAGTTTTTTTTGTCATACAAACCAAATAATGTTGTCCATGACTGATTTATAAAAGCAATAAAGGGTAAAACATCCAAGGGGGTGAATACTTTTTATAGGCATTGTATGTGTAATATGCTTATAGCCCATCAGGGTCTCTGGCAGGAGTCTGCTAATTGTTCCAAAGTGCATGACTAAAACATCTGGTGAGGCAACTTTTAGGTTTACTCTGAGCCATTGGAACAGTCTGCCTATGGATCTGAGAACAACTGGAAGAGTTAAAATCTTAAAACATAAACTTAAAACCTACTAAAATCTACATAATTTACTACTATTACTGCTATTATAGCTTTTAAATGTAACTTTTTATTACATTTTCATTGTTTTTATTTTCTTGCATTGGTCTCAAATTCTTTGTTTTTGGTTTTTTGTTGTTTTTACGGTCTACACTTTTATTATCGACTTGTCAGTCATCTGTGAAGCACTTTGAACTGCAGTAACCTGTATGAAAGGTGCTATACAAATACAGTGTTTCCCCTAGAATGTTTTTTCAGGCCTGGTGGTACCCAACCATATTGGTGCGGTCAGATTCAGTCAGATGGTGCAGCAGGCAGTTTGCAGTTTATATTTGCGTTCAAATTTTTGTTCACTCGGTATATTCAAGACTTAGAACACTGTATGCATGAAGTGCTAATGTAGTACACAAGATCATTAAAGCTTCTCTTTGTGATCACCTTGTTGCATGGGCCTGAAAGGCTGCAGTGTGGTGGTCTGACCTCATATGAGTGTCAAGCACATCTTTCCTAAATTCCATCTGCCTCAGTCACATTTTTTCCGTTACCTCCAAATGAGGCACTTCATACGTGAATACATCTCAGACTTCACAACTAAACCTAAGAACCATATGTTTCACGATACATGTAAGTCACACCCAAATTCTAAACACTTGGTTTCTCGTTTTGTCTCTGCCTTCAGGGCGTCAGTGGACACTGGCCAGTTTAGAGATGCTTGGGCTAAAGAGTTGGGCATTCCAATATCAGATGAGCTGTGGGAGAAGGGTCTATCTAGTATTCAGAGTTGTTCTATTAATTCTAGATATAGACTGATACAATTTAAAATACTGCATAGGTTGCACTACTCCAAAATCAAACTAAATAAGATTGATACTTCAATCTCTCCCATGTGTGACAGATGTGGTACTGCCGAGGGATCTTTATCACATATATTTTGGCAATGCCCAGTTATAACTAACTTTTGGGAGGGCATATTTAAATGGTTCTCGAGGCAACTGGGAAGCAGCATTCAGCCTGATTGTAGCCTTGTGATATTTGGCTGCTCTGATGAGACAAAAACAGGTGGGCATGGTTGTAGCCAAAATCCTATGCTAAAATGAAAAATTCCCATCACCTCCCTGTTTCAAAAGATGGCTGAACGAGATGCTCTCCATTGCTAAGATGGATCTAATTTGTTGTAATTGACAAAGGTCACACGCCAATTTCCAAAAAATGTGGTGGCCATTCCTAGCACTTCTTGATAATTGAGCGTATGACCTAGGTACCCGGCTGCTATTTTGCATTCTTAGACTTATGGATGCTCTTTCTCCCTGCCTTCTGATGACTACTAATACCAACCATGTGTATTTTTAGGGCCCGAGCAGGGAACCTGCAAGGACCCTATTATTTTTGTAGTGATTATTATTAGGGCCCGAGCAGGGAACCTGCAAGGACCCTATTGTTTTTGTAGTGATTATTATTAGGGCCCGAGCAGGAAACCTGCGAGGTCCCTATTGTTTTTGTAATGATTATTATTATTAGGGCCCGAGCAGGAAACCTGCGAGGTCCCTATTGTTTTTGTAGTGTTTATTTTTATTTATTTATTTATTTTTTAGTTATTTGTTTTTCTTTGCCGCAAATGATCGCATTTTTCACTGCCTGAACCATACCCCAATCATACCCCAAAACTCACCAAACTTGGAATATACGTCACACCTGGCGAAAAATTTTATAATCTGTTGTTGTTGTGAATTTCCACCACTAGGTGGCGCTATAATCAAGGAAAGTGCGTTTTGGCTTATAACTCCCACATACTTTGTCGCACATTCAAAAACCTTATATCCACACGTTCAGTGAATTGTGCTGAATCTCCTGATTTAGGCCACGAACTCCTCCCAGGCAATTTCTCCGATTTCCTGCTCGGGCCCTAATAATCATTCGAAAAACAATAGGGACCTCGCTCGCAGGTTTCCTGCTCGGGCCCTAATAATCAATACAAAAACAATAGGGACCTCGCAGGTTTCCTGCTCGGGCCCCAATTAGACTGCCACCAGAGTGCCACCTAGTGGCGGATCAGTAACACCTTCGTCAGCTATCCTCAGGAGTGTATTGGCAATGAGTGTACCAAGTTTTGCATTAATCCAACCAACCAATGTCGAGATATAAAATACTTCAATTTAAAGAGCACCACCTAGTGGTCATCCGTCAAAATTTTGCACAGAGCCTTAGGGGCTTATGGGGAAGTAGTAACCTGAGTTTCATGTCATTTGGACAGACCAATGTGGAGATATGCAACAGTTCCTTTTTGGAACAAAATGTACAGGAAGTTGTTATTTAATAACTTTAATAACGTATTCTTTGGAATATCAAAATTCTTTTAACAACTTTTTGTCAGGAGCATCCACAGACGCTGTGTGCAAAGTTTTGTGCAAATCGGTGAAATTGCCTGGGAGGAGTTAGAAAAAGTAGGTTTGCGACATTTCGCGAATATGCGGGAAAAAACCTGGGCAGAAATGGGCGTGGCCTATATAACAAGATTCAATAGAATTCAGGGAACGCGTGGATATAAGGTTTTTGAATGTGCGACAAACTATGTGGGAGTTATAAGCCAAAACGCACTTTCCTTGATTATAGCACCACACCAAGCCTAATGTGATTGCCAAATAAAGTTGCATTTTCATCCATGTTCAGGCAGTGAAAAATGCGATCATTTGGGACAAAAAAAAATAATAGTCAAACGAAAAACAATAGGGACCTCGCAGGTTTCCTAAATGAAAAACAATAGGGACCTCGCAGGTTTCCTGCTCGGGCCCTAATAAGAATAATCACTACAAAAACAATAGGGACCTCGCAGGTTTCCTGCTCGGGCCCTAATAATAAAGTGATGACTACTGAGGCTGAATGTCAACATTCAGTCACGGTTGGTGTGATCCCATCACAAAATGTTTTCTAGTCATTAATCATTTTAATTTCTACATTACTTACGTTTTGTCCCTAACTCTGTGCAGCATATTTTTTGTTTATCATAAATGTACTCAATTACTCTCTGGCAGATTTGCACTTAGAGCTTGTCTGTGTCTCTTCTCACAAGTCTATGGCTTTAACCTATGGGGTCACCTTATCATCCCCTATGTCTACCTTTCTGATAGGGCTGACAAGTTGCCAACAACCAATGCAACTAACAAACAGTAAAGTTTGACTTTACACCCTCTGAGATTGGCCCTTTTAAATCTATTATGAACTGTATTTAACACTTACAAGAAACAGTTGTAATGTAATCTTTTATTCATTAACACATTTAACATATATTTCTGTTAACATATTTGTCTGAAATGACTTATTTTAGACTGGGCTACAATTAAAATTGACCAAAAATACACAATGAAAATGAGCTGTAAAAACATTACAGTACTGCTAAGATCACATACATGTGCTGGACAAGGACAAGCAGTGGAAGCAATGCAAATGCTTCTAAATATTTAGAATAACCATGAAACTAATAAACTTTATTAGTAAATAGTTAAACAAAATATATGATGACAAAATTAATTATACAAATGTTCTTTAGAAAAAAAAAAGTGAGGATAAAATATGGATAGGTACACATTAAGGGAAGCCTTGTCAGGGGCTAAAGAGGAAAGACAAGAAGAGGAGAGGCAACAATGAGGTAGCAGGCAACAGTGACCACTGCCAGATTAAAATTAAGCCGAAGATGAGCTGGAATACAAGGCTCCAAAATGCAAATATAAACAAAGACTGATTATCATGGGATAATATCACACTCATGTCCAACTGTATACTACACAGTCACTTTCGGCGACGCAGGGAAATATGCTGCAGTCTCCTGGCTTTTCCCCGAGCATCAATGGGCCACATCTCATTGACCTTTGACCTGACTAGCAGGTAGGAGCTGGCACAGTAGCTAGGTCTCTTGTAATAATGGATCAGAGGGCAATCAGGCTGAGGGTCTGCAAACACACCAAAATTTGTTAGCATGAAATCACATTCTATTCTTTAAACTTTGAGCTGTGTGTGTTTGTGTATGTGTGTCCCATCAAGTCATTTTTTCACTGTGACAACTTATTGCAACTTGTAAAAAAAAAAAATTGTGTGTGAATATAGTGCATATAAAGAATAAAATAGTTATAATTGCAACCAAGGCACATCAATGACGGATCACATTTTGACTCTTCAAACTACATAAGATTTATTTTTACATGTTCCTCCTGTTTATCGGTCCTGTTTAGTTATGGGTTTCCTGTATCTCTCAGTGATCCTTGTGAATATCGTTCTATGAGAAAGCAACCTTGCAAGGGGCTTTGTATCTGTAATTGCAGTGGTAGTGAGAAAAACTCAGAATAAATAACTACCACATCAGCATTATCATCAAAATGTACATATATGTGAAATCTTAATTTGCATAGTAACTAGAGACTATATCAACTAAATACATTTAGTGACTAAAAAGTACAAGCACCTCTGACGTGTAGGTGAGTAGTAGAGGAGAGTAAAGTCACATAAATGAAAATGTTTAATTACTGTACCCTAAAATTCTCCTTAGTACATTACTTGCGTAAATGTATGTAATTTCATTAACACTGTAATTGTTCCCACAGCAGGTGTTCACAAGTTGTAGGGGTGCGTACCATTCTGACATCGCCACTGCTGCGTCCCTGGATGGCCGTCCGTCAAATTATTGTGTCCTCCCTCCTCTTCAGGCCGTTGCTCCTCCCACTCTCTCCTGTTCTCCTCCTCCTCTTGCCTGTCCACATCTGTTTTCATCTCCTGTCCTGTCTTGCGTCTGTCAACAGTTTTCTCTGGCTCTTTCTTCTCTTCTGCCTCAGTTTCTTCCTTGCCACTGTCCTGTTCCTCGTTTTTGGCACTTTCGTTCTGGTCTACCAGCACAAAAAAACAAGAACATACACACACACTTTAATAGACCCAAGTACTCTCTAAAATGTTGCTAGTTGATGTAGCACACATTCAATGAGCCAAACAGCTACAAGAAGCAGGGCTAACATAACTGGGATGTGCTGAGCCACAAAGCCAATGTGATATGGTTGCTGCTTTGCCAAGAAATAGTACATTGAGTCATTTGCTTGTATGCTTGCTGCTGTATGCTGCGACATGGTGGATGAATTTGACAGTAGACTAGCTTTACACAGTTTCAATCCCACCCTATCTTAATTCTGTTGATTTTTTCCGACTGTGATTTGACTTGGTTGTTGGTAGTTTGGTTATCATACAGCTGTGGTGAAAAGTTGACATTCACTTGTAAAGCACGTGTATATCATGTGTGAAGTTCAACTGAATTTGTTAGCTTCCTGGCACGGAAGGATCATTGGGCCTCATTCATGAACCGTTCTTACGAACAAATTTGTTCTTAAGTCCCACTTACGAAGATTTTATGAAGATTGTGGCATTCATGAATTTTTTCTCATCCAGGATTTATTCTTAGGTAAGAACAAATCCTATGAAAACTCAGGAGTACTCTTACACACATTTCAGTGCCGACATGTTGGCATGGTTGTGTTTTCTTCTCTTGTGCAGTTCAATAAAATACAATATTACAGTGATAATTCTGTCATATTTATTTATTTATTTATTAATTTCATATTTTTGGTAATTTACAGAGAATTTAAAATTTTAAAATAAATTAAATGTGCCAATGATTTAACATTAATCAAGTAAATTGGAAACCATGCCATCAATTAGTAACCCCCCCCCAACCCTATTTATACGTGGCATTTCTCCATCCAAGGCCCGCAAAACAATGGCATATATATTGCTGCTGCAAGAGATTGCTGATCGTGCCCTATGGAGGGAGCGAATCTTTCGGGATCACATAGATCTTTTTTCAGAGAGCGATGAGTTCCTCTTTGGATGCTTTAGGCTCCCACGACCGGTTCTTATAGATCTATGCAACCACTTGGAGCCAGCACTTCGGAGCCACACACTTCGGTCCAACCCTGTCTCCCCGCATGTGCAGGTACTGTCGACCCTCGGCTTTTTGGCCACTGGAACATTTCAACGGGAACTGGGGGACAGGGTGGGCACATCACAGCCATCCATTAGCCGCGCTCTCCCTCGAGTGGTGGATGCAATAAATCAACTGGCCACACAATACATAAAGTTTCCATACACAGCATAAGATCAAGTCGCAGTTAAGAGAGGTTTTCATAACATCGCTGGCCTCCCTAACACCATTGGCGTAATAGACTGCACGCACGTACGCTTTAAGGCACCCTCTCCAGACCCCTTCCCATACCTCAACCGCAAGCAATACCATTCGATAAACGTACACCTTATCTGCGAATCAAATAACCACCTACTGAACGTTGTCTCCCGGTTCCCAGGAGGAGCACACGATTCCTATATTTTCCAAAAAAGCTCCGTGGGAACACACCTTGAACAAGGAGCAGCTGGTGAAGCATGGCTCATTGGTACGTATCTTTTATAATATAATTATAATTTCCCATAAAAGTGTCTTTTTATTTGATTTTATCTTGATTTATTTTATTAGGGGATCGAGGATATGCCCTGGCTCCCTGGTTGATGACACCACTGACCAACCCTCAGACTCAACAGGAGATTTCATTCAACCAGATGCATGCGCACACTCGCTCCACCATCGAACGCACCATCGGCATTTTAAAGGGGCGCTGGATGTGTTTGGACACAGCAGGTGGCAAATTGCTGTACAAACCGGAGAAGGTAAGACAACTGATGATTTGATTTATTTTATTATAAAATCTGCTTAGACTAAGGTCACGTTTATTCAAACACCTTGCAACTTAACTTATGACTCTCTCTCACCATTACAGGTCTGTAGGATAATCATGGCCTGCTGTGTCCTGCACAACATCGCTATGAAGCGTGGTGTGCCACTTCCCCCTCAGCCACAACACCGTGAGGATGTGCGTCCTGACGCAATGATGGGACCAGAATGCAGGTGCGCTGTTCATGTTTGAGCGCAATTAATTGCCCGCTTGTGAAGAAAATGCATTCATATCACAATTTCAGTCTAACAGTCTAATGCACATAAAAAAATAAACAAAAAAAAGACAGACCGGTTTCAGTGCGCATCTTTCACACGTTTATTTTTTAAAATTCTCATTTATTTCTTTGAGTGTGGTGGATATGGTTGCGAGTGATGAGGCAATCTTATCCATATATATATGTGTCGCGTCCGAAATCAGGCGTGGAGAGGCATGGGCCCGAGTACACGTGGAGGTACTGCTGCAGGAGGGTTCTGTCCATTCCGCAAGTTGGTTCTGTGGGACTTCATCTGTGAATAAATAATAAATCAAGCCATGGTTGCGACCCTCAGTCCAATACTAAGACGTATTTTGATCTCACACACTATGGTAAACTCCTGCGGGTACACCTTTTCAATAAAGCCATTATTCCAGAAAATAAATAAATTACCTTCTGATTCCTCTGGAGTAGCAGCCACACAGGGAGGGGGTGACAGCATTGCCTCGGGGCCCAGGTCTGTATCCAGACACTAAAAAGTAAGGTGGGAAAATTAAACTATCAATTAAATAAATAACACATTACAGTGATTTAGATTTTTCCATATAGCCTACCTGAGAGTGCCGTCTCCCCAATGATTGCCCCGATGCACTGGTCCAACTCAGACAGGGTTTTGGTGTCTGCTGTTCCCCCTCCAGTCCGTTGCGTCTCCCGTCGGAATTTTGCAATGTTTTTTTTGGTTTCAGATTTAAGATCAAACCATTTTTTTTTCACCTCCTCTATTGTGCGTCCTTCTCCAGACACTGCGTCCACTGCACGTGTGACAGCCTCCCATGTTTCCTTTTTGTTTGTACTGGTATAACCTGCACTGAATATAATAAATAAGTCTACTGAATATATATTTTTTCCTTCGGGTGATTTCCTGCAGCAGTACCTCCACCTCTGAACTGCTTAAGTTTTTCACCTGCTGCGCTCCAACTGATTTATTTTTTGCTTTTGGCATTTTGTTCTTGTTTGCTCTGCACTACGGCATCAGTGTCTACACGGCCCTCCAGTTTCTTTCATGGGCAATAATGGGCGGTTACCTATGCTAATCCTATGTTAATTAGACTCACCTTGCACACGCTCTCAATTTAAGTGGAGGTGGCATTCATCAATGCAGGAACGCAGCTGCGAACAATTCTGAGGCTTACGAACGCGTTGATGAATCTGACGTAGGGTTTTCTTAAGGAACCTCTTAAGAACAACTTAAGAAAGAATCTAAGAAGATTCTTAAGACGATCTTTGTGAATGAGGCCCATTGTTCTGTTGAAAAGCCCAAGACCCAATCTTCTGGCTGATGGTTTTAGGTTATCCTGAAGAATTTGGAGATAACCCTCCTTTTCCATTATTCTATGTACTTTCTTTAGAGCACCAGATCCACTGGCAGCAAAACAGCCCCACAGCATAATACTACCACTACCATGCTTTAACAGCGGGTATGGTGTTCTGGGGTATGGGGTTAAAGACCTCACCCTCTCATCTCCAAACATTCATTGTGGCCAAACAACTCAATTTTTGTTTCATCTGACCACAGAGTTTTTATCCAGAAGGTTTTTTCTTTGTCCATGTGATCAGCAGCAAACTTTCGTCGAGTTTTAAGGTGCTGCATCTGGAGCAAAGGCAGCCTCTCAGCCCATGGTGATGCAAAACACGCTTGACTGTGGACACTGACTCCTGTCTTCCAGCAACTTTTAATTCATTGTAGACTTGCTGTTTGGTTGACTCTTGACCATCCTGACCAGTTTTTAAATCAACAGCAGGTGATAGCTTGCGTTTTCTTCCTGATAGTGACACAACTGTGCCATGCACTTTCTACTTACCATTGTTTGCACAGTTGATCTTGGGACCTTAAACTAATTTGAAATGGACCCAAAATAGGAGGAAAGAGGAGTAAAGGAATCCATCTATGTCAAACTGGATAACCGTCTTTGAACAGAGGAGGTGGCCTAATACATTACATATCACCCACCTACAAGGCTGTAGAGTTCTCTCCCCAGACAGCTTAACAACCATTCACACACACGGGGGGCGCTGTGGAGACGCGAACGATGTAGGACGTGTTTTTCGGTCGCTCCTCAGGAATGTGATAATAATATAGTTTAAATGTCATTTTAAGTTTCTCGTCTGTCTGCAACTTTAAGGTGATTGAACGTTTTTTAAGAGACCTGCATCTTGAGAGTCGGAACCGCATTAATGTCGAGCTCTCGGGCGAAAAATGAGCCTACGAAGTCAGGTCGGAACAGGCCGCAACTCCAGCCCTCGGAGCCCGAGTCACCTGAGAGGCCAGGTGCTAATGAGGAGATGCTACGTAGCATTAAGGTGATGATGGACGACCAACGAACTGAAATTGTGGCAAAATTCGAGTCAATCATATCGGAGCTGGTCAAGAAGGAGGTGGCGACTGCTCTCAAACTGCTGCAGGAAAAAGTCTCCCTGCGAAGTGGAACTATTAGTGACCTGGAACGCTCCGCTAATGAGCACTCGGACCAGCTGACTGGTATGCAGGTGAACATGGCTAAGCTATCTGCTACGGTGGAGTCTCTGGGCAAGAAATGTGAAGAATTGGAGGCACGCTCTAGATGGCATAATATTCGACTAGTGGGTCTGCCCGAGGGATCCGAGGGTCCCCAACCTACAGAGTCTATTGCAAAACTTTTAATGGACCTGCTGGGACTCGACGAGATGCCCGGGCTGGACAGGGCTCACTGCACTTTGCGTGCTAAACCAAAGGAGGGAGAGCCGCCACGCCCGATGGTCATCAGGGTGACACAGTTTCAGGTGAGGAATGCCATTCTCCGCTGCGCTGGACAGAGCGCCCCTCTGCTGCACAACAGGAAGAGGGTGCACATTTTTCCGGACTTTACACCGACTTCACAGACTTCACCAGGTGAAGAGGGAGCTCCATGCCTGTGCTAACGTTAAATTCGGCCTCCGGTACCCGGCTACTCTACACATCACCATGTCTAGCGGCCAGACCCACAGATTTGAAGACCCGGACCAGGCTCTGGAGTTCGTCAACAAGAGCCTTAAGAAGAATCCGGCCCTGGAGAGTGACTAACTTTGGACTACAAATGTGGTTTTTGACTCGGTTTGTATTTCTGCGGCAGTAGGCTGCATATCTAGCAGGTAACACACGTGTTATGCTGCTGTCGTCTTGTTTATAGACTAAATACAGTATTGACTGTGTACTGACTGAAAGTTTTATTGCTTCACTCAGAGCATATTGGTGCTTTTTTTATTTTCATTCTTCTTTCGGTCAGTCTCTACTATTTTTTTTTTTTTATTCATTTTTTATTTTATTTTTAAAAAAAATCCATGGCACCTTTTTCTGTTTATTACTTTATTTATTTGTATTTGGGACAGCCCATATTCACACTCCCTGAGGTCGTTTAGCAGTGCGGTTAAGCTGCTGGTAACGACAGGTTTTATCTCAATGTGGGGTGAGGTAGCACGCATCATTGTCTTGATGCTTCTGCTAGGTGAGGAGGAAGGTGGGGCGTTCTGTTCTAATGTGGGGGGGTTGTTAGTTCGGGTAGTTCTTCTGGGCAATGGGTTGGCACCTATGCTACTTTTCCGAAAGTTTGGAGTGGACGTGTATCACCTTTTTTTTGTGCTTTTTTTTGCTTTTTTTCTCTTCGCTGTTTTTGTTTTTTACATACTGAATTCTTTGTCCTTTAATGACACAGGTTAAGAGAACACTATCTAGTGTGGGCGGGGATATTCAATTTGTGAGTTTAAACTGTAAGGGCCTGAATAATCCAATCAAGCGTAGTAAAGTGTTGCACTACTTACACCACCTCCATGCTCATATAATATATTTGCAGGAAATCCATTTAAAAGAGATAAATAGCGTAAGACTGAAGAAGAGCTGGGTCGGGAAAATATACCATTCCTCATTTTCCAGTAAATCTAGAGGGGTTGCTATTCTTTTACATAGAGATATTCCTTTTGTCCATGTTAAGACAATCTCTGATTCTGCAGGCAGGTTTATAGCTGTCATGGGACACATTTTCGATATAAAGGTGACTCTTGCTAATGTTTATGCTCCCAACTGGGATGATGAATCCTTTTTTAGACAGGTTCTCTCAATGCTACCGGACTTGTCCATGTATAATTTAATCTTAGGAGGGGACTTTAACTGTTGGCTGATCCTTCCTTGGATCGTTCTTCCTCGACCTCGGCTGCTCTGTCCAAATCAACCAAAGTGATTCAAGCCTTTATGAATGAGTTTAATGTTGTTGATCCTTGGCGTTTTTTAAATCCGGATAAAAGGGAATACTCATTTTTCTCACATATTCACCGTACCTATACACAAATTGACTTCTTTTTAGTGGATAGCAAGTTGTTGTCCTCCATATCTGGCTGTAAATATGATTCGATTGTGGTGTCGGACCACGCCTCTATTTCTATGAACGTTTATTTTCAGAAGTTTGTTAATACAAGACCACCATGGCGCCTAGATACACATTTACTGTTGGATACAGACTTTATTAAATTTGTCTCTGAGCAATTAGAATTCTTTTTTCAGGTTAACAAAACTCCAGAAATAACAGCCTCTGGGTTGTGGGAAACGATGAAAGCTTTTATCAGGGGGGAGATTATTTCCTATAAGGCTCATCAGAGGAAATCTAGAAGAGAGAAGCTAGCCAAGCTATCCCAATGCAATGCACTACTAGATTCTTTATATGCAGTCTCAAAACTGCCAGATACTTATAAGGAGCGAATTACTTTACAAGCTGAATATGATCTTGTCATGTCACAGTACACTACTGAACTTTTGCTTCATTCAAGATCTAAATTTTATGAACAGGGAGATAAAACTAGTAAACTCTTGGCCCACCGGCTACGTCAAATATCTGCATCTCAGTTAATTCCTCAAATTGAGACTGGCGCGGGTGTAACATCTGATCCTTTGGAAATTAATAAAACTTTTGTGGAATTCTATAAATTACTATATTCATCTGATTGTCGTAATACCTCTGCGGATATGATCTCCTTCTTTGATAGGTTTGACACTCCCACTTTGGATCGGGTTGTTGCTGAGGAACTGGAACGTCCTATCACAGCAATTGAACTTGAGGCGGCAGTTAAATCATTACAAAGTGGTAAAAGTCCGGGCCCAGATGGCTTTCCAGCCGAGTTTTATAAAACATTCTGGAAACAGCTGGCCCCGCACCTATTAGAGATGTTCACTGAGTCTTACAGGTCAGGCACACTTCCCCACACCCTAAACCAGGCTTGCATTTCTTTGCTTTTAAAGAAAGGTAAAGACCCACTTTCATGCGGTTCATATCGTCCCATTAGCCTGTTGAATGCTGACTTTAAACCGTTGTCTAAGTTGCTAGCCAGACGCTTAGAAGTTGCCCTACCCTCAATTATATCTTTGGATCAAACCGGGTTTATTCGTAACAGACACTCTTTTTTTAATCTTAGAAGGGTGTTTAAGGTGGTTTATAATCCTCCTCCAACCGCTCTCCCAGAAGCTCTGATAGCTCTGGATGCCGAGAAGGCATTTGACAGGGTAGAGTGGGATTATCTTTTTTTTATTTTAGGGAAATTTGGTTTTGGGAAAAAATTTGTTTCATGGGTCAGGTTATTATATGCTTCTCCTCAGGCTTTGGTCAGGACAAATGGCACAAATTCTGAATATTTTCAGTAACATCGTTCTACAAGGCAGGGTTGCCCTTTAAGTCTGCTCTTATTTGCCATTGTGATGGAGCCTCTATCAATTGCTCTGCGGTCTCATCCTGATATATGTGGTATAACCAGAAATGGTGTAGAGCTGAAGGTGGCGCTGTACGCGGATGATCTTTTGTGTTTTTTGTCTCATCTGTCACGTTCTATTCCTGCAGCCCTCTCAGTCCTAGACAAATTTAGTAGATTCTCAGGATATAAGCTTAATTTGGGCAAAAGTGAAATGTTTACTGTTAATGGAGAGGTAAATGAAATTTCACTTCAACTCCCAAATGTACCATTTAAGATTGCGAACTCTGGCTTTGTTTATCTCGGAGTACATGTTACCAAAACGTTGGTTAATCTCTATAGGAATAATTATCTCTCTCTGCTCACAAAAATTAAACAAGATTTTGAGCGATGGTCGCTACTAAATCTTTCCATAGCTGCCAGAATCAATGCAATTAAAATGAACATTGTCCCGCGCTTTTTATATTTATTTCAATGCATTCCGATCTTCCTTCCTCTTCCATTCTTTCGTAAAGTAGACAGTCTTATTCTTGACTTTATTTGGAACAAGAAAACTCCTAGGTTGCGTCTACAAGTTTTACAGAGGCCCAAGGCTCTGGGCGGAATGGTGTTGCCAAACTTCCTTTACTATTATTGGGCAACAAACATTAGAAATTTGAACTATTGGGTTAATTATGAAGATATTGAGGTCCCTCCATCATGGTTGATCCTGGAAGCAAATTCTGTTCATCCGGTATCATTGAAAGCCTTATTGTACTCTCCCTTGTCTTTTTCTATTTCTGGTTATACTAACAATGTGATTGTGGCCTCCAGTATTAAAATATGGACTCAATTTAGACGTCATTTTGGCCTGCAAACACTTTCTATTGGTGCTCCACTTGCAGCTAATCCTATTTTTCCCCCATCGTTATTGGATAGCACTTTCTCTATATGGGCTAGGCTGGGCATAAAAACTCTTAGAGACCTGTATGTCGATTCTATCTTTGCTTCTTTTCAGCAATTGATAGATCATTTTTTGCTTCCTAAAGGACATTTTTTTAGATATCTTCAAGTTCGAAATTTTGTCCGTAGCTCATTCCCACAATTCCCTGCTCTTCCTGGGTCTTCAGATCTCGAAAGATTTCTGAAGCCTCTCTCTTCATTAAATGGGGCAATCTCTTCTATTTATTTAAATATTCATAACCTTTGTCAAGGCTCTTCTATTGTACTTAAAACAGTTTGGGAGACAGATCTTGGAGAGGTGATTTCGGATGATGTTTGGGAGGAGACTCTACGGAGGGTACATAAATCTTCAATCTGTGCTGGACACAGCTTTATGCAATGCCGAATCCTCCATCGAGCTCACTACACTAAAGCTCGGCTTGCAAGAATATTTGATACAGTGTCTCCCCTACGCCAACGATGTCAACAAGCCACAGCAAATTATTCACATATGTTTTGGAGCTGTTCCTCTCTGGCTAGATTTTGGTCTGAGATCTTTAGTACTTTATCCAAGGTAATTGGAAGGGATGTGTCTCCCAATGCCTTAACTGCCCTGTTTGGTGTATGGCCTGTCCCACTTACTCTTTCCCCAGCTGATAAGGACTTAATAGCATTCAGAACTCTGCTGGCCAGGAGGTTGATACTGCTAAAATGGAAATCCCCAGTCCCACCCACCTATACTCACTGGGTTAAGGAGGTGCTTTATTTTCTTAAATTAGAAAAAATTAGACTGACTCTGATTGGTAAGGCTGTCTCTTTTGAGAAGTCCTGGAATCCCTTCCTGTCTTATGTCAATAGCACAAACTGTCTGATCACTGTGAGCTAAGTACTGCCTTGCTGAACTTGTGTTTTTAAAAATTTTTTTTTTATTGATCGTATGTAGCTATTTATTTATTCATTTATTTATTTTTAGTATTACTATTATTATTGTTATTATTATTATTATGATTTATGTCATCTATTCTTTAATTAATGTATTAATTGCTTATTTATTTATCCTTTTTCTCTCTTCCTCTATCAACCCATCTTTTTTGTTTTTCTTTTGTTTGTTTTTCTTTATTTTTCAACTATATGTGCTCATCTGTTGGGGCTAGGTGCCGGAGGGAGGGGGGTGGGGGGTTGGTATCTGTTCTGTGGTATGTTGAATTTACATCTGTAATTTTTACCGTATGGAACACTATTGTTTGTTTGTTAATTTTGTAAAATTCAATAAACAGATTGTTAAAAAAACAAACAAACAAAAAAACAAAACAACCATTCACACCTGGGCTCACCTAGCCTTAGAAACCCACATGAAGGCCGGTTTGACCAACAACCCACAAGTGGCCTTAACGACTCTGAAACTCAGACTTCACACGTGTCCTTAACGACTCTGTAAGAACACACCCACACAGAGTTTAAAAGCCAGCCAACTCCTCTCCAGTTAGTTAGAACCGAAGAAGCCTCTTGGATGAGAGGTGAAACATCCAGTTGCCTACGATACAGCACCTAGATTTACCATGACCTGGATGACTGAGAACCTTCATCAAAATGGCCCCAAGTGACTTTCCTGACTTGTAGCCGAGTCTAATTGGTGTTTCAAACAAGACCTAAAGCCAACCAAAATTGATCATTCAAGTTGTTGTTTGTATATTTTTGACCCGACAGATTTGGTCACATTGTCAGAAGATATATAATAAATTCTTTATTGAACCAAACTTCATGAATGTTTTTTGTGATAAAGTAGTATATGTTCTACTCATTCAATGGTTCTTTACAAATGTATGTAAACTTTTGACCTTGAATGTACATATTTGATGATGTAGCCATTGTTTCAACTGATTGACCTGATATGACATGGTGACGTGAATACCTGTATGAAACGGTTGTGCTGTATGTAGATTCGTTTTTGATGAATACAGTGAGACACAAGTATAAATGTACCTTTACTATAGGATATATTACAACTTAAGAATCAATTTCTTTATAACCACTACACTGCTCTTCTATACTAATCTGATCATTACCAGTTACCATCATATTTCACCACTACATTCTGAATTTCTATACTCTTTAGAAGCAAAAATGGAGAGTATCTGAAAACTGGATAAAAATTTCTCCATGTCTTTTAATTTCTGACTGTTTTGGGGTGGATATTTTATATATCTTTTATCATTGGATTGCATACATGAGTTAAAATATTTCTATTTGAATGTATGTATATGTATATGTAATGCATCGCTGTTTGCCAACCACCACAACAGATGTACAACTACATTTGTCACAAGAAAGAAACCACAACATATGATAAAGTAGAAAAGATAGAAACAATTTTCGAGCCCTCATCTGAGCGAAGTAGCTGCTATTTATCAAGGATACCTTAAGTACATAAGTGCTGTGATGTAAGTGCTAAGGGTAAGAACATACAAGTGCATATGTTTTTTTGTCTTTTTTTGGGGGGTGGGGGGGAGTCATGCTATGCGGGATCGAGGTGAAGTCAGAACAAGTGAGTCTTGAGTCTTTTGCGGAAAATGGCTAGTGACTCTGCTGTCCTGACATTGGTCGGGAGTTCGTTCCACCACTGAGGCGCCAGAACAGAGAAGAGTCGGGACTTCGCTGGGCAGCCTTTGTTTACTCTTAGCGATGGCGGTACCAGCCGGCCAGCTGATGTAGAAGAGCAAAGTGCTTGCGCTGGGGCGTGTGGTCTGACCAGTGTTGAAGACAGCCTTGAAGGCCAGCACCATGGTCTTGAATCTGATGCACGGCATGCTGCACTCACCAAAACTGACACGGCGGACAGACTACTTTACAAAGAAGTTGAGGATGGTTTTCATTATCAGTTCATTTTCCAGCCCACCTTTTCCCATCTACCGTATCAGCCCCATCGGCATTGCCAAGAGAAAGTACTTCGGCAAGATGAGGGTCATCATAGACCTCTCTTCCCCCCATGGCACCACTACACCAAGCAACAACAGCCACATCCCCAACCCAGATTTTTCCATGCATTACACCACCATCACCCTCATCCGTCTCGCCCTCATCCGTCTCGCCGGCCATGGCGCCTGGTTGGCTAAAGCAGATACAATCTCCCATTTAAGGTTTTGCCCATCCATCCAGATTTCTGGAGATTCCTCACGTTTCTTGGAAAGGCTGCTTCTGCTTTGCAGTCCACCTCACCTTTGGATGTAAAAGTAGCCCTAAAATATTTGATTCCCTCTCTGAAGCCCTCTGCTGGATTCTCCTCAACAACTATAACCTCCGATACGTGGTCCACTTTTTGGACGATTTCCTCAGTCACTCCACCATCCTCCCCACCATGGTATTTCTACTCTCAAATCATCCTTCCTCCAACTTGGTATTCCCCTTTCCGCCAGAAAAACCATAGGATCCAGTACATCCCTTGAATTCCTCTGCATCAACCTTGATTCACTCACATCCCAAGCCTCCCTCCTATCCGAGAAAATACACTGTATCTGCTTGTACAGTTTTTGGGGGGATGATGAAGCTGCGGCAATCGAGATGCACACTCATCGAGGCATGCCCCTACTCTGAGTCTCAATCTTCCTGGGGCCTCATGTACTGTGTATGTAAGACTTGCGTGGATTTCCTACTGAAACATGGCGTACGCTAGAATCCAGAAAATGTCTTACGCACAAAAAAAATCAGATGTATCAAAGTGTGCGTAAGCATGGATCCAAGCACTTTTCCTTTGTACATCCCAATCAACGTGGAATTGAGCGCACATGTAGAAGTGCTAAACTCCTCCCTGTCCACGCCACCATTTAAATATGCAAATTAATTTAAATAGGGCCTGCACCGGGGATTCCCCTCTCTGCACCATCAGATTTACACCATGAGTAAAGGGAAGAAGCGCAACTTCACCGAGTCTGAGCTCGAAACGCTATTAAATGAAGTCGAGACACGAAGATCTGTATCATTTGGTAGCCTCTCGTCAGGGATAAACACCAAAAAAAAGAAATGTGAGTGGGAGCTTGTGTGTGAGGCAGTGAACGCTGTGGGGTCGGAGCAGCGCACACTCACTGGGAAAAAAATAAAAATAATAATAATAATAATATATACATATATATATATATATATATATATATATATATATATATATATATATATATATAGATATATGCTACCGTTAGTGGGAAACAAACAGAAGGACAAAACAACTTCATTACAAGGATTGACAAGACTGATCGCACTTATATTAATGACTGCAGAAGTGCGCCGTGGCTACTGCAGTGTGACATTTCCAACTTTACGCACGCGTTTATTGACACAAATACTGAACACAAGGAGACAATAAAGGGCTTGTTAGACAGCTCTGCCGCTCTATTTTCACCAGGGAAAAACAAATGCATATATTTGAATGCACGTGCCCAAATGGGCATTGTGCTGGTTTACTTTCGGGGCGCAATTAAACGGATACATTATTTAATCACCGGGAAGCCACCCATCGCGCACCGTGCCAGCCTCCAGCCTGTTACCAACCATGCTATTGGTAAGAATGAACGAGTCATGCGTTGAACCAGGCCACCTTGCCACGATGTTGGTGAGCTGCATTTGCGCATCACATATTATTTGAACATTAATTGAATGAAAATGTTTCCTGTTGACAAAAACAAATTCATCCTGTGATGGCGCTTTTATAGCAACATGTGTGCAGTCAATAGCTCCGATTACATTACCGACACCGGCTCTTGCTGCAAATTGCGCTTTTATGTTGGCCTGTTCAACAGCATTGTATGGGAATTTGATGTACCTGGATGACATTCTTACGATCCCAATTCAGCTCCAGTAACACTGGCCTCGGCAACCTAAAACGACTCATGAGCCAGTTGTCGTCATTTGCCAACAGATCTTCCTGTTCTCTAAACACCCTCTCACGTCTGACATTACCATTTGCGATGTCTTCTAACAAGGCCAAGGCTGCCATTGTTAATACCATTTTTTCATCACTTTGCGCATGCTTTTATATCCATCCATATGATTGCAAACACGTGTGTGTTAATTGTCCATTAATGTGTCTCTGATGTGCACATCTGAGGACTAATTGTTTTCACATAATTAACAGTTTCCCAGCATCACCTCAACGTGTCGCCAAAGGAACAATAGCTGTAGAAACGTGCGTACGCCAGCCATGAAGCTGGCGTGGGGCACCGCACATTTCCACGGTCATTTCACTTTTGATACATCTGACCGTTGGCGTGGAAAATGACGTACGCCACGTTTTTGTGCGTACGCAACATTGATACATGAGGCCCCTGGTGTCTAGACGGTCTACACACAGCCGCCACACAGTACACAGACATTTAGTGTGCCCAGCCTGTTATACTCCTATATTCATAACAGATTATCAGAGTTAGAGTCTGATGTTGCAGTAAACTATTCTGCACATTGTAGTCCTTCTGACATATAAAATTCACCCACCTGTTTGAGTCATGAGTTCAGTTGTTTTAACATGAAAATGTAGGCCTGAGTGACCGCCATCAGTGGCGCCTCCAAGGAGGCTTTTTCTTTTTAAGAATAGATAGAAATAGTCACAAGGACAGGGGGAAGGGCACAAAAATATTGAAAATGTGATAAATCCATCAAATTTGTCTGAGAATGCTTTTGAGAAAAAGAATGACTGCCTATGAGGGACATTTCATTTGTAAATACACTTAATTGTGTTAACTAAAGCTATTCTTTAGTTAAATTTTACCATGTACTTTCTGTTGCTACTGTTTGATCTGTCATCGTCACCCTGTAACTACAACATCCTCCCTGCACTCAGCAGAGATGGCTAAGACACATATCCTCATGGTCCCTCTCTGTATGTGCTTATCTTAATAAACCACAGTTTAATTTTCATGTTTTGTGATAACATTGTGATATTTAAAAACACCACACTTAATTTATCTACATCTATTACATAAAATTATTACTTAGGCAACTTTAGCAATTGAGCTACTGTGGAAAGGAAATCAGGACCACCAACATTTGCTGCAGGTCACAGGATGTCTAATCAGAGCTAACGCACAAGCAATTTGGATCAATTTCTCAGATCTGTACTTGAAAATGTGAATCATGTATATATTGACTTATTTGAGTGAGGGAAAGCAAGTGGTCAGTGTGTGACAGCCAGGCTGTCCACGCCCTCCTGTCCGCCTCCTCGGTGCGCTGTGCGGCGCCGATTCGCCCTGGCATTGATGGCGCCAGTTTTTTAAATCTCCACCTCTGCCGCTGTGCGGTGGGTTGACAGAGAGTAGTATGCTATCGATGGCGTCGGAGCTCCTATGCTCAGTAGCTAACAGTGAGCCGAAAATCCTCACCGCATCATCTGCAGTCTCCCCGCATCTCCTCCCGTTAATAGTGAGCCGTAAAACCTCACGGATTATCTGGCGATAGCGATCCGAACGGATCCCTCCTCCACCGGCAACATCCGCAGCGTCGGCTGTTTCCTGGAACCCCGCATCTCCTCCCGGAGCGGATTCCCCCCCCCCGACAGATACACAGACAGACAGACTTGACTGACTGATCTCCCAGGTACCGAGCCGTTTTTTCCTTTTCCTTCTTCTCGGCTTGTGTTTTTTGTTGTTGTTCCGAAAAGGGTTTTTTCTTTCTCCTTGAAGAGTTTATTTTTCTTCTTCCGTTTTTTCCTCTTCAAAATAAAATGACTGAACATTGATTATTAACGAACTGATTTTGCCCTGGACTTTGATTATTGAATTGTTGGCTTTGCATTGAATGAAGTGTTTTTGTGATTTATGTTGATTGAGTGCTATTTTTCTGGTTAATTAATGAGCTGTACACTGTGATGTGTATTGCTTTTGTGGGGTTTGGCTGTGTGTGTGGTTTAAAATTGTGTTTGGGTAAAAAAAAAAAAGAGAGAAATCAAATAATAACTATCTTATGTGTCAGGAGAGAGACCTGACTGGCACCCCATTTAAAAAAAAAAAGGAACAACCAAACGCTCCCTCACATTAAAACCGTCACAAGTGTAACTACCTTTGGCTGCCAGGGCCTTCCATGTCTCCTTGTTTTGACGAATCTCTCGGTTCCATGTGACCTTGAAGTTCTTGAAGTCCACTGCAGTCAAAGAGCAGCTACCCTCGGAGCCTGTACTCTTCACACAGGAATGCTTTCCATCACTGCCACTAATACTGTTGACACTATGGACAGCGCAGACACACCAGTGAAAATCACATATACACATACAAATACACAGGTACACTGTGCATTTGTTAAAACTGAAACTGTATTTGTATTAAAGATGTGACAATCATTGTTTCAAATAAGCAGCTGCATGCTATGGTGATTCTCCAGCTTCAGTTACCATTATGATGCTGTTTATTTGCTAGTGAATGATTATTCATGTATAAAACCCATATATACACTAGTGTAGATAAACCTCAGTATGACTATTCACACACACACATTGGGTTATGAAACATTAGGCTAAAAGTGGCTAAAAAGCTCTGTGAGTCTGAGCCACACCTTGCATCAGCATTCTTCTGAAACAATGTGACCATGCTGACCAGCCATACTGCTGTCAAAAGTATTAATGAAATAACATGCACCAAAGAAGAGGGAAGAAGCATTTTATGTAGTTGATAAAATGAACAAAAAGGAAACTTGCCTAAATAGATGTTTTTTTATATTTATTGAAAGCTGGACTTTAATTTTTTAAAATGTTATTAATGATGGGACAATTAAATTTGTGTATTGTCACTCCTACTGATCAAGCAGCAGAGAAAGTTTTAAGAAAAAAGCCAAATCTTTTTACTCAGGTTTTTGTGACCAAAAGGAGGAAGAGAGCGATTATTGGACTTACAATCAGCAGTTGGACACAAACACGAGTTTCAATGAATTATGACTGAAATATATGGAACACAGATGCAACTGATCACATTGGTGGGGCAGAGCAGGATCTTTTTACCTACTTCCTGTCGTTTGACTTCACTGTATGCATAATATCGAGTTTTGCCAATGAAAATGCACTTGGTACTTGCCATTTCCCTTTGTGTACCAACTGCCACTGGTAAAAGTTTACGGTACGGTATTATGTGCGTGTTGTTTGGTGTATTCAAAATTACATGTGAGCATGCTGCATGTACATTTGTGTTTATTTGTCTGTTCTTGTACTTAACAGTAACAGCTGTTCACTGCCAGCTAATGACACAGCTGTGCTGCTAGGGGAAAAAGTTTGATCAGAACCAACCACTTAAATCAATAAAATCAAAAGTAAAAGAAGAAAATGAAACAAGTCCAGTTGCCTACGATATAGCACTTCAGTTACCATGACCTTGATGACTGAGAATCTTCATCATCTGTATTGACTTCACAGTAAATGTCCTGGATACTGTCAGCCTCTTCAGACTGTCTCACCTCAGCAAACTTTATTACTTGATGCTCTTGTTTTAGTGTAACCATGTGTTAACAATTTTGAAGCCATGTGAAAGTCTTAAACCTGGCAATCATGTTCGACCAGCAGTCGAGCAAAGTTCAAGGTTACTGAGTAAGCGCAAGTAAGTCCCCCCTTGTTACATTTAGATGAATGGTAACCTAAGGATATGCAGTAATCTAAAGTTCTCCACTTGTTATGTTTAGTTACATAGTTTCATGGTAACTACAAGTAACAACACTGCTGTGGCTATAATCCAAAGCCCTCTTAGTTCCAGTAAACCCGTGGCTGGTCCCTCACTGGGCTGAACAGGGTCTTGGGGATCAGCCATCCCGACTTAGACAGGCCTACTACATTTTTTGGTGATTGATTTGTGTTAAGCTTTCTTTAGCATTCCATTGGCTGGAGATCCCACAGGGGATCAGAGCACAAGATTGTAAAGACTTGGTGACTAACAGTACACTGATTCAATATGTAGATGACCTGTTGATTTGTTTGCCAATAGACAGTGCAATGACAATCAGGAATCTAAAACAAATTACTGATCTCATTTCAGGAATGATGCAACTCTTTTGCCCCTCTGCAGTGGCTCCCTGTGGCTTTGGACATTTTACACGGAAATGAACAATATATATATTTTTTTAATTATCATCACATTTTTAGGCCTTACATTCTCCGACTGCGTAGCCTACACAGAGAATTGTATCTGTTCTATCAAGTTGTGATTAATTGAATGATCCTGAGTTAATATGATTGTGTTTTATGCTCAAGCCCGAGGGTTGATTGCTGTATGTGGCTGAGGATAAAAAAAGGAGGATTAACTGAAATGGACTAAAATAAAATTTAAACTGTCCTGTGTTTTCAAATCTAGGCTGCCGCTATGTGTTTTATTTATTATCAAATGAGGCTACCTTTTATTTTGTACATTTTCACAAACACAGGGAGGACTTAAGTAGGTCTGCATATGTAGCTCTGTATTGCTACTCTATTTCTATTTATTGTAGGATAGTTCTTTTATTTCATAAATGCACCAAAACATGGCATCATTGAAATGGCAATGCAAAGTTCAAGTACCTTATACTGTAAGCATAACTAGCCCACTGCAGAGTTGCCACATGATGTGAAAATATGAATGAATGAATGCTCACTTAGGCCTATTAATAATCTTCTTAGGCTAATTTAGCCTTTCTAGGCTGTGTTACCTTCATCATAAGGCACAAATATGTTTTGCGGCTCCAGACAGATTTTTTGGGCGAGGGACGGCTAAAATGGCTCTTTTGATAGTAAAGGTTGCTGACCCCTGCACTAGTAGAACTAGAGCCAGATACCACCCCAGATGAAATAATTCTAATGCAGCAAGAGGCTGGCCTGTATGAACACAGCATCTGGCAACAGAGGGGGCCGTCACAAGATGAGAAGGGTTGTGGAGATCTCATGAAGGTTTGCTAATCGCACCTGTGTCATTGTTAACCATGCTGTTCTCTGATTTGCACAGTATGGAACACTATGTGAAATTTGTGCTTAAAAAAATGTAAGAAGAGAAATAACAACACCAATAGGTCATATTGCAGTTCCAGAAGGACCATCCAAACATCTAGTCATAGACTATGTAGATATGATAAAATCAGTACATGGGAAGCTTACGTGCTACTGATAATTTGGCACTTTAGCCACTGGGTTGAAGCAACACCATATGCAACACCTGTAACAAAAGATACTAAGGTGAAGAAAGTAGCTAAAGGAATCTTATAAGCACCCTCACTTGCAGGGCATGGTAGAAAGAGTAAATGTAAGCTAAAACCCAAACTTTGTGCTATCACTAAGCTAAATTGGGTGGATGCTTTATCACTTGCACTAATGAGCTATTGCATGCAAACTAATGCATGAGATGTTCATGGGTCGACCCATGCCTGCACCAAGCTTGAGATGGCCCAATAAGGGACCCCCGCTTGAGCAGTTGCAAACAGAACTGAAGGAATATATGAAACAACTTACTGCCATACATAAAGCTATCTACCCAGAGGAAAAGAGCAGGGTTCCTGATTCCAGTTCAGTGACAGAGAGTCCAGTGGTGCCAAGGGACCAGGTCTACACAAAGGTCTTTGGGAAGAAGTGGTATGAGCCAAGGAGAGAAGGTCCATACAAGGTGGTCCATTGGCCCATAGCTGTGCAGGTGGCAGGAAGCACGACGTGGTATCACCTAAACCATTCCACCAAGGCTCATCCAGCACTGAAAACAATGAGTCAAATCAAAATGCCAATGAACTGGAAGATGGTGGTAAACAAAGAGGTGATGATTTACCAGTTGGTGATAATGAACTGTACCGGAAAAGACCCATCCAGACACTGACCCTGCCATCCCAGAGTGCAGCCAAAAGAAATTTTGGGGAATGTGCTAAAGTACAGCAAAAAGTTGCTTTGCAGGTCATTTCTCTTTTATTTGATGAGTCTAGGACCTGTTTAACTGACTGTGAACACCATCAGATCGACATGCCCCTGCTCCATGCCTCTGGCTTATCCATTCACACAGATGCCGGCTCGCCTCTGCTGCAGCTCTGATACTACCTCTGCATCAGAGCCGCAGCAAAACTTTCCCTCCTCTCTGCATCTGAAACTTTCACACAGAAGGCAATGCGGAGAATCGGCGCATGATTATCCATATGATTATGGCACTCCTGAGGACTTTCTATGACTCTGTGGTGGCATCAGCCATTTTCTATGGAGTAGTCTGCTGGAGAAGCAGCATCTCGGCAGCAGATAGGAAGAGACTTGATAAACTTATCAAGAAGGCCAGCTCCATCCTGGGATGCCCTCTTGATCCAGTGCAGGTGGTGGGAGAGAGCAAGATGATGAATAAGCTGTCATCGCTGCTGGTGAAGGAGTCCCAACCCCTGCAGGACACTTCAGTGATAGACTGATACACCCCAAGTGTGTGAAGGAGAGGTATCACAGGTCCTTCCTTCCTGCTGCTGTCAGACTCTACAATCAGCACTGCTCCCAGTAGACCTCACTGTGCACTGTGCAATAAAAACTGTATACATAACTCATTTCTCATTTTTGGTTTGCACTAACTGGGCAATTTTCACACTCATATTTATCATTTATTAATAACAATACACTGGCCACACTGTTTATATTTGTACATATTATGTATATACGATTCTATTTCTATTTCTGCTCTAGCTCTTCTTACCTTTTTATTATGTTGTTTATTAGGGCCCGAGCAGGAAACTTGCGAGGTCCCAATTGTTTTTGTAGTGATTATTAGGGCCCGAGCACTGACCAGTGCGAGGCCCTATTGTATTTGCTCAGATTATTTATTAGGGCCTGAGCAGAAAACCTGCAAGGTCCCGATTGTTTTTCAAATGTTTCTTTTATTAGGGCCCGAGCAGGGAACCTGCTAGGACCCTATTGTTTTTGTATTGATTATTATTTGTTATTAGGGCCCGAGCAGGAAACCTGCAATGTCCCTATTGTTTTTGTAAGGATTATTATTAGGGCCCGAGCAGGAAACCTGCGAGGTTCCTATTGTTTCTGTAACGATTATTTATTAGGGCCCAAGCACTGACAGTGCGAGGCCCTATTATATCTGTAGGCGGAATTCTTTTTCTTCCGCGATTTTCGGTGGCTCTTTGGCAGCTGCAACATACCCCAAAACTCACTTAACTTGGAATATACGTCACACCTGGCGAAAAATTTTATAATCTGCTGTCGATGTGAATTTCCATCACTAGGTGGCGCTATAATCAAGGAAAGTGCATTTTGGCTAATAACTTCCATATACTTTGTCGCACATTCAAAAACCTTATATCCACGCGTTCAGTGAATTCTGCTGAATCTCCTGATATAGGACACGCCCATTTCTGCCTAATGTTTTTTTTTCTCAAATTCGTGAAATGTCGCAAACCTACTTTTTCGAACTCCTCCCAGGCTATTTCACCAATTTGCACCAAACTTTGCACACAGCATCTGTGGACCCTCCTGACAAAAGCTAATTAAAAGAATTTTGATATTCCAAAGAATACTCAAGTTATTAAATAAACAACTTCCTGTAGATTTCGTTCCAAACAGGAAGTGTTGCATATCTTCACATTGGTTTGTCCGAATGACATGAAACTCAGGATACTACTTCAACATGAGCTCTGTGCAAACTTTTGGGCGATGATCACTAGGTGGCGCTCTTTAAGTTGAAGTATTTTATATCTCCACATCGGTTGGTCGGATTAACACAAAACTTGGTAGAATTATTGTCAATGCCCTCCTGAGGATATCCGTTGAACATTTTACCGATCCGACACTAGGTGGCGGTCTGGTGGCAGTCTAATTTAATATTTGCCACTGTGCCCACACCATAACACTTATTTAAATGAAATTCATATGGGTGGTATAGACTGGCCCCTGTAACTTTCACACCAAAAATGACCAGCAGGTGGTGCTATTATCAACACAAAAGCGTTTTTGGCTAATAACTCCCACATAATATGGCGCACATTGTTAAACCTCATATCTACGTGTTCCCTGCATACAGCTGAATTGTGTGATGTAGGCCACGTCCACTTTAGTGCTAAATTTCCATTCTCAAATTCACGAAATGTCGCAAACCAACTTTTTCGAACTCCTCCCATGCAATTTCTCCGATTTGCACCAAACTTTGCACACAGCATCTGTGGACTCTCCTGACAAAAAGTTATTTAAAGAATTGTGATAGTCCAAAGAACGCCCAAAATATAAAACAACAATTTCCTGCACATTGTGGTCAAACAGACAGTCTAGCATATCTTGACCAAATACAGTCCGATTAACACACGGACAGTTAAGGCACACATACACAATAATAGGGCAATCGGGCCGGATAAGCGCCACGCCCCGACAGCAGCACGCCCCAACACACGTGGACTGCGAGGGCCCGCTCATCACCGCTTGCAGTTTTAATTAGGGCCCAAGCAGGAAACCTGCGAGGTCCCTATTGTTTTTGGTATGATTATTAGGGCCCGAGCACGAATCTCGTGCAAGGACCTATTGTATCTGTAAGGATTATTTATTATTATTAGGGCCCGAGCACGAATCTCGTGCGGGGACCTATTGTATCTGTAAGGATTATTTATTAGGGCCCGAGCACGAATCTCATGCGAGGACCTATTGTATCTGTAAGGATTATTTATTATTCTTCTTTTTCCTTCCATTTGACTGCATATTTGGAGGCTTTAACATACCCCAAAACTCACCAAACTTGGAACATATATCACATTGGTGTGCTGCTATCTGAATTCAAAATGATTGGGGGTAGGTGTGGCCAGGGGACTCCATAGCGCTACCTAACGTCATTTTTCCCCACGACAATTTTCTCGGATTGTCATGAGATTCGCAGGACTCCTAACACCTAACGTCACCTAACGTCGAGTCATGTGACCAAAACCTTATCGGATCATCGTGAAATTTACAGGAGTCATGGGTCTCAAGGATTTAGCCAGGAATTATTTTTGTCAGAATTTTAGCCGCAACAGGAAGTCGACCATCTTGAATGACGTGCAGTGATTTTCATATTTCCGACGCTGTTTTCGGGACTTTAGGATGTTCGTAGACTCACCAAATTTGGCCCGTAGCTTCTTACCCATGAGTACGTTATTTCGATACCACAACTGCCCTCATGTGCGGCACGACAGCTCAGTAGCGCCCCCTAACGCCCCCCTTATGGGTTTTCCCATTCATTTTTTTTCATGTCTATGCCTCGTACTTTATTTAACTTGTCCTACAGATTTAACGCCACAGACTTCACACTCATTAAATATCATCGTCAGAACTTGATGATGAAAAGTTGTAAAAAGCTTTCGCCTCCGATATACCTGTGGGCATGGCAGTGCGGTGACCCCTTATGGCTGTTCCCATTCTGTAGGAGCCCATTTCTAAGCCTCGTACATTGTTTAACTTGGCCTACAGATTTCATGCCACAGACTTCCCAGTCACTAAGTATCATCCTCATGCCTTGATGATGAAAAGTTGTGAAAAGCTTTTGCCTACATTATTCCTGGTGGGCGTGGCGGTGTGGTTAATTTCGATGACCCCCCTTATGGCTTTTCCCATTCTGTATGGACCCAAGTTCTATGGCTTGTAGTTTAACTATCTTTTCCTACAGATTTAACACTACAGAGTTCACATTCACTCAGTAGCATCCTTATACCTTCAACAGCCTGTGTTGTACCTGGTGGGCGTGGCAGTGCGGTCAATTTCGATCCTTCGCCATCACGCAGGAAGTCCTTCAACATACAATTGCCCATCTGCATCAAATTATTCACACATGTAGAGGGGCTCGCCCTAAATACGTCTCTGCATCAATACTGTGTCATATCTATAGCGCCACCCACTGGACACAGGAAGTCACTGAATATGTCAATGTTGTGTTTTCAGTGACACAGATCCCATTTAGGTAGGAACCTTTCCACAGACAATGGGCGAGCACACATCTGGCTGCACACCCTCCGACGGCGCCACAGCCCGACGTACGTGGGGCAAGGGCCCATTCATCGCTGCTTGCAGCTTTAATTCTTTTTCTTTTTCCTCCCATTCAACTGAATATTTGGCCGCCTGAACATACCCCAAAACTCACCAAACTTGGAACATACATCACATATGTGTGCTGCTATTTGAATTCAACAAGATTGGGGCTGGGTGTGGCCAGGGGACTCCATTTCTATGCCTCATACATTATTTAACTTGGCCTACAGATTTAACACCACAAACTTCCCAGTCACTAAGTATCATCCCTATGCCTTGATGATGAAAAGTTGTCAAAAGCTTTCACCTACGTGATTCCTGGTGGGCGTAGCAGTACGGTCAATTTCAATCCTTCGCCATCACGCAGGAAGTCTTTATAACTTCAACATACAATTTCCCATCTTCACCAAATTGGTCACACATGTAGAGGGGCTGGCCCTGAATACGTCTATGCATCAATACTGTGTTAAGTGAAAAAATGGCTCCATAGCGCCCCCTGGAATATTTCAAACTTGAAGGCCTGCCTCCTAAATGCACATACATGAACGAAATTCGGTATACATATGTATCATTACCAGACGCACAAAATACCCCTAGGCACCGAAACCTTCAGTCCAAAAGGAAGTCGGCCATTTTGGTTCACAGCAGCCATTTTGTCCAACTTGAAGACCCGCCTCCTACATGCACATACACGAACGAAATTTGGTACACATAAGTATCATGACCAAACGCACAAAAAAGCCTCCTGGACCCATAACCTCAGTCCAACGGGAAGTTTGCCATTTTGGTTCAAAGTTGAGATTTTGCCAGCATTTCCACCCATTTCTATGGCTCGTACTTTAATTAACTTGCCCTACAGATTTAACGCCACAGACTTCACAGTCACTAAGACTCATCCTCATACCTTGATGATGAAAAGTTGTAAAAAGCTTTCGCCTATGTTATTCCTGGTGGGCATGACGGTCTGATCTTTCAATGCTTGGCCATTGTAAGAGCCATGTCAATGTATGGTGTGTGTTGCATACAAACTGTCGACTAGGTGGCTATGTTGTGCTGTGGGTCACATGCACCTATTTAGGTAGGAACCTTTCCATGGCAGCACACATTGGACACAGGAAGTCAGCCTCATATCAACATACATACATTTTTGACAGAAGCTTACAGAGGCGCTATCTTTCGCTCAGCTATGTGCTGTGACGACAAACATCATCCAATTTACATGACATTCACAGGTTGTTTTCTCCAAATCATACACTAAAACATGACATATAATTGATGGGTGCGCTCTAGGGCCACATAGTGGACACAGGCAAACTTGCCCTCTGCGTCTGCCCTCCGACGGCGCCACGACCCGACGTACGTGGGGGGGCGACAGCCCGTTCATCGCTGCTTGCAGCTTTAATTATTATTAAGGCCCGAGCACGAATCTCATGCGAGGACCTATTGTATCTGTAAGGATTATTTCTCTTTTTCTTTTTCCTCCCATTCAACTGCATATTTGGCGGCCTGAACATACCCCAAAACTCAGCAAATTTGGAACATACACCACATATGTATGCTGCTATTTGAATTCAACAAGATTGGGGCTGGGTGTGGCCAGGGGACTCCATAGCGCCACCTAATGTCGATTTGTCCCCGCGACATTTTAGCCGCAACAGGAAGTCGGCCATCTTGAATGGCGTGCAGTGATTTTCATGTTTCCAACGCATTTTTCGGGACTCTAGGATGTTCGTAGACTCACCAAATTTGGCCCGTAGCTCCTTACCTATGAGTACGTTAATTCGATACCACAACTGCCCTTATACGCAGCACAACAGCTCAGTAGCGCCCCCTAATGCCCCCCTTATGGCTTTTCCCATTCATTTTTTTTCATTTCTATGCCTCGTACTTTATTTAACTAGTCCGACAGATTTAACGCCACAGACTTCACACTCACTAAATATCATCTTCAGACCTTGATGATGACACCTTGTCAAAAGCTTTTGCCTCCGATATACCTGGTGGGTGAATGATGAACAAAGTTACATCATGGCACCCATTTTACACACAGTAAGAAAATAAAAAAATATATGTAAAAGTTGCGTAGGTTATATTCACTTAATTATATTACAGAAATATTGCTGTTACCAATCTACAGAAGACAGTATTTTGTTCTTCTAATTCAACAAAGTGTCCTAAATTAAAAACTTACATTTGTCATTTCTAACAAAAAAAAAAAAATGTTTGAAAATCCATTGAAAATTCAGGGTGTTATGTCCGGACCCCCCTGTGATTTCCACATGTGGTTTAATGCTACATACTGATGGTAAATGGACTTGCATTTCTATAGCACTTTTCCAGTCTGCTGACTGCTCAAAGTGCTTTACAACACTTGTCACATTCACCCATTCACACACACATTCATACACTGATGGCAGAGGCTGCCATGCAAGATGCCAGCTGCTCATCAGGAGCTCAAGGATACTTCGACATGCTGCCGGGGGAGCCAAGGATCTGAACCAGCGACCTTCCGATTGCTGAACGACCCCTGATTACTGGATGACCCACTTCACCTCCTGAGCTACAGCTACAGCGAACTGCAATAAGCCAATGTAAGTGAAATCACCTGTGAGGGTGTTCAGGGCCTTTAATAATGATGAAATGTATGTGTCACCTTGACCGTCTGAAGCCATCCACTCCAGAGCGAGATGCCTCTTCAATAAGCGGTGTCACAATCCTCTCGATCATTTCTGTCAAGACGGAAAATGTTGGCTCCACAATGAAGTCAATGAATCCTGTGGGAAACAGTAACAGTGTCAGGTTAAAATTCAATTTGTACATCTGCCTGTTCTTCCAGGAAATCATTAGATGTAGGTGTGAGGATGACGCTCTAATCGTGTGACCTGTTCACAGAGGCAAGATGCGACGTGGTGACGCCCTAGTCACTAGCAACAAACTTCTGTTCTCCCTAAACAAAATATTTTTCAAGAACTTATAGAAACTTGCGACTGTGAAACCCATTTATACCAACTACTGTCATCAATGCAGATCAAATCAACCTCAAATACCATACCACCAGACAACAGCAGCATTCCCCAGCCCATGAGACTCCTCAATTCATCATCAACACTCGTTTTTTCAAAATAGATGTAGCAGGACTCAAAGGACTCAAACAATGTTTCGTTTTTTAAACCCTTGTGATTTAAAATATGACAATAAGTTTAACTTTACCTTTACCTTTGAAGTGGAAGATGTAACAAACCTAGAAGCCTTCATCAATAAATATTACCACAGACCCATAAACATGGAAACAGACAGCTCCCAACAACACAGCTCCTGCAACCCAAACAAACAAAGGCATGCAAGGATACAGACAACCTGGGAATGACCAAAATATAGTTTATTGTCCTCTCTAGCAACAACAAAAAACTAGACCTCCTCATTCCACTTCACGGAGTAATAAAAGATTTATCCTCCAGTCTGGAATTAGCTTACAGCCATTAAATTCAAACCGTGAACTACAGTCCTCAAATCACTCACAGATGAATACTAACAGTAACAAAAGTAATCAAACAACTGAAAGAGACTAAAAATCACTTATCAAAGACTTTAAAGTCATCAAACCTGTAAAGAAACAAGTACGCGTGTGGCCAGAAGGATCCTCAGAGGCACTTCAAGACTGTTTCTCCACCACAGACTGGGACATGTTCAAGCAAGCTGCCACCTACAACAACACCACAAACCTCCAGGAATACACTGAGACTGTCACTGCCTACATCTCAAAGTGCATTGATGATGTCGCAAACACCAAGACCATCACTATTCGAGCCAATCAGAAACCATGGCTCACAGGGGAGGTCTACAGGCTCCTGAAGGTGAGGAACACTGCCTTCAGAGCTGGGGACCAGCTGGGGATCAACACCTCGCTGTGCAACTGGTTGCTGGACTTCCTGACAGGAAGACCTCAGGCAGTACGAGCCGGCAGCAACAAACTCCAGCACCATCACTCTAAACACAGGAGCCCCCCAAGGATGTGTGCTGAGCCCCCTTCTCTTCACTCTGCTAACCCACGACTGCACTCCGTCACATAGCTCCAACCTCTTCATCAAGTTTGCGGACGACACGACTGTGGTGGGTCTCATCAGCAATGATGATGAGACAACCTACAGGAGCGAGGTGAGCCGCCTGGCCATGTTGTGCAAGGACAACAATCTCTCTCTGAATGTGGAGAAGACAAAGGAGATTGTTGTGGACTTCAGGAGAGCACACATCCAGCACACTCCACTGACCATCAATGGTGCTGCTGTGGAGAGGGTGAGCAGCACCAGGTTCCTGGGTATGCACATCTCAGAAGACCTCTCTTGGACCAATAACACTGCATCACTGGCAAGTAAAGCCCAACAGCGCCTCTACTTCCTCTGCAAGCTGAGAAGAGCCAGAGCCCCAGCCCCCATCCTGTACATGTTCTACAGGGGCACCATTGAGAGAATTCTGACAAGCTGCATCACTGTGTGGTACGGCACCTGCACCGTGTCCTGCCGCAAGAAACTACAGCGTGTAGTGAGAGCAGCTGAGAGGATTGTTGGTGTCTCTCTCCCCTCCCTCCAAGACATCTACAACACCCGCCTCAGCCGCAAAGCCCTGTGCATTGTAGGTGATCCCACCCACCCGTCTTACAGCCTCTTCAGTCTGCTGCCATCCGGAAGGAGACTGCAGAGCCTCCAGGCCAGGACCAGCAGACTGAAAAACAGCTTCATCCATCAGGCTGTCAGGAAGCTGAACTCTCTCCCCGCACTGCCCCCCCTCCTCCTCCCACCCCCCACACACACGAACTCTGGTCTCTGACCTCCATCTCCCCCTCAAACATCTTGAACCCACCCCCTGAAACCACTCACACACATACACACCAAACCCTGTCACTCTCAGGAACTGTCAATCAACACACACACCACCAACTCAGGGCCGCACTAGCCACCTTGTAGAACTGGACTCTTGCACTTGCACTTGCACTTTTACCTTTTACCATTTACCACCACAACCAGCCTGCTACTATTGATATACTACAGTATATATTGAGCTCCGTTTTATTTGCACATCATCTGCACTGATACTGTATTGTATTGTTTTGTTTTTGTATAGTATTGTCCGTTGTACTTTTTTAAAATTATTTTTTATTCCCCTTTTTCTTTTTTAATTTTTTTTTTAGTATTATTACATTAATGTCACACCGTGGGCCTTAGAAGAGCACTGCAATTTCAATTCCTGTGTACTGTACATAGGGTTCTGACAATAAAGCTGACTTTGACTTTTGATATGTTCCACCATCTCAGTACACAATCAAAGAATCAATATCCCAGCCTCTTTAAGGAGCATACTCCTTATGCAGTGTTTTTTCTTCACTGTAGTTTCCTTTGTGTGAACGTCTGCTTGTCTGTGTTGTATGTTTGAACATGAAGGGTTAATATCAACAACTACTGGCACTCTGTAAGACCAGGCTCCACACGGATACTTACAGACATCCACCCACCTTCTGCCTCTCTCTCACCACCTCAGACTCAGACAAACCCACTTTAGAGAGGGTAAACACATTATCATACAAACTTTAAACCTTGTAACGTGGAATTTGTGTCATCCATACTCAGGCAAAAAGAATAAAAATTATCAATCATCTTGTAAAACTGAAGGCTGATATATGCTTCTTACAGGAAACATTTCAAACAAACTCAGAAATACAATACTTCCAACACAAACAAATCAGTCAGATATCTTCTTCAACATACAATAGTAAACAGAGGCGATTCAAGCCTGTTAAATAAAAACGTACCTTTAATTCATAACTCATCTATTATTGACCCAGAAGTCAGATATATTATGATCAATGAATGCATAAATAAGACATCACACTTATCTATGGACCTGATAATCAATTACACCTGCAGCTTTTATTACTACTACAGTCTTTACTACTACTATTTCTGCTACTTCAGCTACAGATGCGGTCAACTTGTACACTTGTGAAGAGCATGTATATCATGGTAGCCTTGAGTTCCAATGGTTTCTACAGCTGTCATTTTTCTGTGATGGAATCAGTGGAACACATACTACTTTGTCACAAAAACATTCATGAAGTTTGATTCAGTAATTAATTTATTATATGTGCTGTCCTCATTACACGTGCGCTGTGCATAACTTGACAGTCAGATAAACTCCTTCCTAACACCAAGACTCTGAAGACAGTTGTCCCTTTGTCCACAGGTTTATTGACGTTGCGAGGAAAGGTGAAACTAGGACAGATATACAGAAAATATAATCAACGCTGTGCTTGCTTTTAACATACAAAATCCACAATGTAAATGTACCAGCTCAATCTTCAATATGAATTAATCCACTTGTTTTCCTTTTTAACTGTTTTTAACTGTGACAGGGTTCATGTATTGATTACATTTTTAACTTGAAACATCATATATGAAATAATATCTTGACATGTAATCAATTCCTGCTCATTTCTTAAATGTAATTATGCTCTCATGAACTTGCAATGGCTCAGTAACAGAGTGGTTAGCTTGGTAACTTTTTTAGCATCAAACTTCACAGAATGTCACAAAATAATAATCTGCAATTGTAGATAATGATAAAACAAACTAGTACATACCCATGATGCTACCAAAGGCATAAGATGTATGCATATGTTGCTGGATTGACTCAGATGGAACAAAACAACAGCTCTCAACAGCTGTCTTGCGTACTTCCTGGTTACTAGCCACATGACACAACTCCCTGTAATTTAGTTCCTGAGTTTCTTAAAGTGACCACAACCAAAAACACACATGAGCAAAAGAGACTTCTAACATCTAACTAAACATTATAGGTCTTTTGAAAATGTGACCACATCTGCTGGGTCAAAAATGTACATACAGTAATTCTAATATTTGGTTAAATGTCCTTTGGCCACTTTCATCTCAATTAGCTGCTTGAGGTAGTCCTCTGGCTGAATTTCTAACCACTCCTCTTGACAGAATCAGTGAAGTTCAACTAAATGTGTAAGCTTCCTGGCAAGTCCACATGTTCTCAATGGGGTTCAAGTCAGGACTTTGGGAAGGCCATTCCAAAACTTTAATTCTAGCCTGATTAGAAATTATTTTACCACTTTTGATGTGTGTCTGGAATCATTGTCCTGTTGGAATACCCAACTGCACCCAAGACCCAATCTTCTGGCTGATGATTTTAGGCTTTCCTGAAGAATTTGGAGATAATTCTCCTTCATTATTCCATTTACTTTCTTTAGAGCACCAGATCCACTTGCAGCAAAATAGCCCCACAGCATGGTACGACCACCACCATGCTTGACATGTATGGTGTTCTTGGAGTTAAAGGCGGGGGGCCTTTAACCCCATGAACACCATACCTACTGTCAAGAAGGGGGGTTCTTTCCTCCAAACGTATTGCTGGTCGTTGTGGCCAAACAACTACATTTTTGTTTCATCTAACCACAGAGTTTTCCTCCAAAGGGTTTTTTCTTTGTCCATGCGATCAGCGATCGTCCCTCGAGCTTTAACATGCAAGGGCTTCTTTCTTGCACGGCAGCCAGGAGTGATTTTTGGTTTGACTCTTGACCATCCTGACAAAATTTTCTCTCAGCAGCAGGTGATAATTTGAGTTTTCTTTTTGATTGTGGCAGTGAGACAACGATCTTCGGACCTGTAACTTCTTTTAAATGGCTCTCCTGACTTATTCAAATTGATAATGCGCTCTTTCAGATCCATGGTAATTAATCAGTCTAATAGGTGTATCAAACAAGCCCAATTAAAATGGGCCCAGAAAAGTCATCAGCCATTATCAATCATAAGCCCTTTTCACACAGAGACTCCGCAGTGAAGGCTTGCCTTTTCTCTGCCTTTTTTTGTTCACACTGAACCAAGCAGTGCTGCGGAACCAAAATGGTGTGATGTTTCATCATGACGTTGACATCTGTGTGTTTTCTTTCAACGTGTTTCCTCCGGTTTTCCACCTGTTAATATAAACATGTGTCCACCGACTATTTATCATCATATGAATGCAGTTATAATGTCATGTGATTGAGATCCTGACCCACCAAGTGTCATGATCCTGGTTTTGTGATTCTGTTATTTCCTGTTTTATTTTTAAATTGTGCCCTCATGTGTCATGTGTTTGTCAATCAGCACTGTGTCTATTTAGTCTGTGTGCTCCCTGATGTCTTTGTCAGATCGTTCCATTTTCTCCTGTGTTTTTTCCTGTGTTTCCCATGTTTCACCATAGCCTGTTTCCTCCAGTGTCTCCCTGTTTCTCACGATGGTATGTCTTCTGGTTTTTGTAGCTTTATTTCCACTTAGCACTCGTGATTTCTGGTTTGAACTTTCCTCTTGGTTTGTACTTTGTTTAGCCTTTTGTGTTGCTACTTTCCCAGCTGGCATTTGACTGACATTAAACGTTTAAATGTTGTTCAAATAATGTCAGTTTATGAAAAAACATTAATTCAACGTCAAAACAATGTTGAACAGCAAACAGTTGAAGTGGTTTGGTTAACTCACTGTGGGTTCAACATTGAAATATCAACAATTTTTGAGTTGTATGTCAAATCAACATTATTTTTACAACCATGACTTTTAAAAACATTTTGTTGAAATATATCAGTAGAAAAATAACGTTGTTCCAACATCCAAACAATGCTGTTCAATTAACTGTTGAAAAAGTGTTGATACATGAATAATGATACAATGTTGAAAGAGAACTCTGAATTAAACGTTTGTTGAGTCG
The DNA here is from genome assembly GCF_040436345.1 of Pagrus major. Lineage (NCBI taxonomy): Eukaryota > Metazoa > Chordata > Actinopteri > Spariformes > Sparidae > Pagrus > Pagrus major. Next base: position 1,706,662 of record NC_133233.1, read on the forward strand.
TGATAAAAGCGCTTTCTACATCAACAGCAGCATTTGCCAACAGGCTAACCAGCAGTGCTAACTAACGTTAGCTAGAAGAGTGCATGCTTTCGAGCTCGCTAGCACGTGCTAACACGTATATGCTGATGCTTTCACCTCTACAGGTATCTCACAAGCGTTACCTTTATTATGATACCAATATTATTCATATAGACCTTGTAGTTGCAGAGATATACTATATTCATGTTGGGTATGTGTGGCATATTAAGCCCATTGAACAGCGTATTTCTTTAATTCAATTCATGTAAGAGGGAGTTTAAAAGTTTACTATATGTTTTGTATTTGTTTATAGAAAGAGAGTTGTTATTTTTGGTTAAAAATGCAGGTTACAGTGTTTATATTGCCAGTGTAATTTTGAAGACTTAACCATAAGTCGCCAGTAGGTGTCAGTCGCGCTACATGAACAGCATAGGTGCTGGAGAGTCACAGGGCGCAACTCTTGCGTGATTACGTCAGACAATGAGAATCCCTGTGTACGAGACCACAATCAAAGAATGCTGTGTAGCAATTGTCAATATAAGTCCTATTCTTGCATTTTGCAGGAAAGCTGGTGGTGTTAGGTTAGAGCATGGAGTTTAGAGAATGCTTACACTGTATGTTGGTAACCCTGTGTTATGTTTAAAATGTGTTAATGAGCGTTTCACCACATCGACATGTTGATTAGCCAGTTAGCAGCTAATGTGAGTTTACGGCCGCCATGTTGGGGTAGTAGTACGAGCGCGGGGCAGATACCTTGATAATGAGCCCTCACGAGGGGGCCCACTGCTCATATTAATATTCTGTGTACTGTTTATGGCCGTTTGCTGCTCATATTAATATTCTGTGTACTGTTTATGGCTGTTTATGGTTTTTTTAAGAAAATGGTCTAGTATGTTATTTGTATGCATTTTTGGTATTGGGTCGTAATTTTAATTACGTCAGACAATGAGAATCCCTGTGTATGAGACCATAATCGAAGAATGCTGTGTACCAATTGTCAATATAAGTCCTATTCTTGCATTTTGCAGAAAATCAACATTAAATGTGTAGCAACAGACTGAGCCAGTGTGTCATCATTCTGCATCCCGCTACATATGTCATTTTCGAGCAGGACCCTGAGCTACAGGCCTAGGGAGGAAGAGGTTAACTTACTAACATTAAAGTAACTTCTGTCGACCCCTAGAGAAGTTCTAATTATAAAAATGTTACTGCCACTTATGTCTGGCAGTATTGGCTGACATGAATGAGGCACTGGCAAGAGGGGTAACCTCCTGCCAATGGTGAATGTAGCTGTGGAGGCCCCGAGCTCGCCCAGCACACTTCACAGGTGTGTGTCGTAACGGGAAGCTTTGTTAGGGATGTCTCTGTTGGTCGAACATGGCACATTGACACACTTTCCATCCACAAACTTTAAAAATAAGGTTGAGATTTCACATTCTTCTGCCTTCTCTTTTCCAGAGATTTGGAAGAACGCGACCTGAAAGTCTCCTTCAACGGTGAGTTGTCCCCAAACCTAACCCAACCATCTATTTGAATCTGAAAGCAACTTACTGTAACCCTTAAAACTGAGAAGATATTATAAAAAAATGATGAGCACAGCCTACCTCATTTGATTGAATGTTTTTATGACTTATTTTCAAATTGAATGATTTTCTTTATAAAACATTTAGGCTTAAAAATATTTAGTTTTTATTTTCACTCCCAGATGTATCACAAAAAATGAAGACAACAAAAGAGTAAAATATTTAATCTTGTAAAGTGCTGGCAAAGTTTCATTATGACAATTGACTTGTTCACCTTGGTGACCACTACAAACTCCTTGTCCTCATCATGTGCCTGCTTTGTGGCGGTCTGGACTCTACTGACCACTTTTTCTGGTTATATTTTTATTTATTGTTGCTCCTTTTCAGAGTAAACATCCAAAGAGGTTGGGAGGCGTTGATGCTGCAGACCATGTTAAGAAGTCAATGGCTGCGTAAGTAACTTTATGTTCCCTTTTTGCATTAGTTTATAGTGATTATGTTCCCTGTCATATACTGTCATGCACTCCCCCCACACACCCACTTACTCGCTCTCTGCTAAATTTTCATAATGAACTTGATTGCACTATAATATTCTAATATAAATCTGTTTTACCATGGCAGAACTTTGACAAATAATATGATAGCCATAATGAGCCTCAGAGGAAGAAGTGGGAAGGTTGCCTTCATGAAGACTCATCTGTACAAGATAATCTGTGGTGAGTTTGCTTTAACATAGTAGTTTTGTAACAATGTTTTAAATAATTGAATATAGTAAGCAGAATAATAATTCATAACCAAAATCATTTTAGTTGGAGGACTCTACAGAGCATGCTCTAATATTATATATAATATTCCATTCTGGGCTCTAGACTAACTCTACCGGCAGCACTGGTACTACCAACTGCCTTTTGTTGGTCGCACAAGCACATGATAATCAATGACCTTGCACGCTGATAAATACTAATTTATATACTTGAAACATTGGCAATGCCACAAAGGTTGATATTTGCCAAATATTTTAATTTGAGAGGTTAGCGTTTGCTAATACTGATCTGTTTTTTTTTTTTTTTTCCCCCTCTTCAGACGCTGTCTTGAGCTCATTTGATACAACAACCAAAGCCCTGCGTTGGTCAATGTTGCCCAATGTTTGAGCCATTTTTCTCCAGGTTAAACTTAATCGACATGTGTTTTTCATAAAAATTAATGTTGAAAAAAAACTGCTTGTGTGTGAAATGTTAGCACACTTGATCATTCAGCGATGTCAGATAATAAAGCGTCAGTGAAATGTCTTTATTAATCATCTTCCTGGTCCTGCTTTGATCAATTGGCTTCTTCCTAGCTGACTGTGCGTGTTGTGAACATTTGAATGACAGTGTATTTGGTGCTTTCCATGTAATGTAGATGAGATCTCTTAAAGATGATTAGTAATCACACAAAAAGATTCTTATGATTGCTATGTCTTACTTGTCTAATAAAGATAGAATTATGTCCAATAACAGAGCCATGCACTTATAAACGGTGAGATTTAGTACATCAGTTGATAAAATTGTAAACTTGGGTCAAATACAAGATTTTACAAATGACCACTTTAGGGTTTTTTGCACCGTGTTTCAGGACAATCACAGATACAGCGTTCCGCAAACTTAGTGTTAATGTATCCATTTGAAGGTGTTTGGTGTTACTGGAACTACTGTTGAACACATCAATACTTTAGAGAAAACAGTGTAACAAAAATATATAGTGTGTCAAACTATGTTGAAAAGCAGGACTTTATAGTGACGTTGAAATTTCAACGTTGATTGGATTTGCAAAATCTAAACTAAAATCAATACTGATTCAATGTTGGCGAATTCACCTTTGTTGAGAAATGTGACGTAGGAATGACGTTGCTATTTCAACGTTGATTAGATTTGCAAAATCTAAACAAAATTCAACGGTTATCCAACACTGGCACCTGACGTTGATTCAACAGTGACTCGACGTTAAAATGCCAGCTGGGTTGTTTTTTTGGTTTGCTCTTCAGGGTTTTTGTTGGATTCTTGTTTTTTTTGGTTATTTCAGCTTTAATAATTAAAGCTTGCCTTTTGTTTCTCAAATCCGCCTGTCTCCCGTGTGTTTCTGGATTTGGGTCCTCACCCTCAACTGTGACAGAATGATCTGACCAAATATGGACCCAGCAGACAAACATCTAGTATGGTTTCAGGGCATGTGAGTGAGTCCCATTTACATCCCCGACAACATCCTGGCTCCCTGACATCTGGCTCCCTGATCTGCTGTTCTTCGCCACTGCCCAGGTGCTCGTCACAGGCCATTGGTTCCCAGTCGACGACCAACTCTGGTGTTTCTCCATTGGCGGTCCAGCCAATGTCCATCAGTGCCTCCCAGCCTCCCGCTCATCCTCCGGATTGCTTCCGCCTTCACCACCAGCCTCCAGAGGGTTTCCGCCTTCACTGCCGTCCTCCTGCTAAGCCTCCAGAGGCCCCCAGCCTTCGCCACCAGCCTCCTGCTAGGCCTCCAGAGGGCCCCAGCCTTCGCCTCACCCCAACCTCCTGGTCTCATCCTGGACTGGCTTGGCCCCTCCTCCAGTTGTTTTTTGCTGCCCTTTGCCCTTGCCTCATTTTCCTCCTGTGTCCCCAAAGTTACGTTTTTTGCATTAAATTACATAATTACATAATCGCCATCAATAAACAGCGGACCCTGACATTTAACCAAATATTAGAATTGCTGTATGTTTACTGACCCAGCAAATTTGGTAACATTTTCAGAAGACCGATAATGAATTCATTATTGAACCAAAGTTCAATGTTTTTTGTGACAAAGTAGTATCCACTCATTCCATCAAAGAAAAAAATGAGAGAAAAAAAAAAATCAGTGGAACTTTTGACCACATTACATATATGGCATTTAGCAGATGCTTTTGTCCAAAGCGACTTACAGTAACTCATACACTGATGGCAGTGGCTGCCATGCAAGGTGCCAACCAGCACATCAGGAGCAGTTTTTGGGATTCAGTATCTTGCCCACGGACACTTCGACATGGAATCAAACCAGCGACCTTCCAATAACAAGACGCTGGCTTTACCCCTGAGCCACAGCCGCCCTGCTGACCATGACTGCACTACTTGACTGCCAAAGGACTGAACTTTTTTTTCTCCTTCTCTTTCCTAAAATGCTGTCTTGTATTGTCTTCTGTTTCTGTAGATGTATTGGGATGTACCCCTTTAATGTTATGAAAATGAACAATAAGTATAAAAAAAAAGACAAAGGACAAAAAATTGACACAGGATCTCTGTGCACTTCAAGCCCAGTTTTTTAAAATGATATTTCATATGTAGCCGTCTGTTTTTAACTTACTCTTGTAAGGTGTCCTTGAGTGCTTTGAAAGGCCTCAAAATATAATGTGTTATTATTATTGTTATCAGTTATACATGGATTCAGAAGCTTGTCCACCCTAATGACAAAACACAGAACAGTATATGCTCTTCAATGCAGTAGGGAATGTAAATAGTGTATGTTTAGCTTCAATTTGAACAGACACTCCTCTAATCAAACTATTATTACAGTGTTTACACAGTGGTCTGTGTATTATTCATTCAATTGATATTCAATTTGTAATCCAAAATCAGAAAATGAAAAAAAAAAATCATTATTTATGAATGTGATACAAAAAAAACAAATTAAGCTTTGTTTTTTGTATTTTTGATGTTATGCTCAGATCAAAAATAGGAAATTAAAAAAATGGTCCAAGAGCCAAATTTGATTTTTTATATTTAAATATTCCGATTTGTGTGACCCAGAAGTTATTTATTATGGCTTTATTAAGCTTTGTTTGTGATGAACTGGAAAGTGGACGAGATCAGGCGGCAGCAGCAGGGGGTAGAGTCAAAATCTGTGATCAAGTCAAAAGGTTTTCCAGCAGCCTTCTGTACAGGAAGTCACAGAAACACTCACATCCTGTAAGATCTGATTCTGATTGATTTATTTGTTATCAGACACATTCAGTTTGTACGTAGTCTTCAATTGTTGTTAATTATGATATCTCAGCCTATTTAAACACTACACAGGCAATCTGTTATTTCTGTTCATGGATCAACCATTTTATATAAATTCTCATGTAAATCAGCTTCATATCAGTTTACTGTTGTTAACAAATAATCTGAGCTAACCTGTCCCTCTCAGACTACATTAATAAATTGTATACATTAATAGTCAAACACAAAGGAAAGAAATTCAAGACGATAGTTTTCATTATTGATCGGTCAGATATTTATACTGTCGGGTTCACATCTGAATCCTCACAACCCACATACCACAAGTTTAAATACTTTTACAGGCCGATTTAATTTAGTCCAATGTTAATATAGACAACAATTATTTATAATGTGCTTTAGCCTGCTGGACAACAAGAGGTAGGGAGATCGGTGGGAGTGCCTGTTCTCGGCTGTCCTCCAGTGCCACACCTCCCTGGGTGCTTTGCTCGGAGGGAGAGAGGGAGGTCATTGGGCCAAGATGAATTTACTATTTAGAGACAAGAATTACCTATCTAGCAAGCTATTTTCCAACTGTATGTTCAGTGATTGTTGGGGATTAATACTTGTGTTTTTCTCGCCGGTAAACACATCGACCACATAGGCTATTGCAGCTGCAGTGTCTCTCGGCTTGTTAGGAAGAGCAGCTCCGAAGGTTGTTTTTACCAGCAAGTAAAACACAAATTCATCATGGCCCACTGACCTCCTGCCCTCCCTCTGGTTGTCCAGTGGAACTACCAGGGCAGACAGGAGTGTGTGGCACTGAAGGACAGCCGAGAACAGAAACTCAGCCATGGGCACGGGTCCCACCAATCGCCCTTCCTCTTGTTGTCAAGCGGACTAAGGTTACCAGGGCCACAAAAAATCCCTGTTATTATTATTATTATTTTTATTTCCTAACTGTTGTGTTCAGTGGTTGTCTGGTGTAAATGGGTTGTGCTAAGAACAAGAACGACTCTAGAGGATGAGTGAGCAAAAGACCGGTGTCACACCGCGGTGAGGGGTGTCTCGTCCTGGGTTTTTTGTCTCGTGAATTTCATGTTTTATTTTGAAAAGTAACTCTCCTCTCGTCAGGTCACTTGCCCTTCCTCATGAGTCATTGGTCTGACGTCTCCCCGATCCCTGATTGTTTCCACCTGTTTCCCATTACCCTCTCATGTCTTATAGTCCGCGTCTCCCTTTGTTCTGTGCCAGAGTATCTCGTTCTTTCGTGTACCTCCAGCCCATGACCACAGACCTTGCCTTGTTCCAAGCAAAGTGCTTCCACGTTTGTATTCATGTTTCCTTATTTCTTCTTAAGAAGAGTGATTTTTTTGCTGTAATTTTGTCAGCGCAGTTTTGAAGCTAGTTTAATTTTGTAGCAGTTTTTTCTTCCCTCTATTGGAGTGGTTTTTTGTTTCATAGTTTTGTCAGCTTAGTCGTAGTGTAGTATTATTTTTATAGCCTTTGTACCTTCCTCCGTTGGAGCGTTTTTTGTTGTTAATTTTTATAGTTTCCTATCTTCGTCAGAGTAGAGTAGTTCTCAGCCTTTTCTTTTCCTCCCTTTGGAGTGATTTTCTGTTGTGTTTTGTGTTTGTGTTATTTCTGGATTCCTGTTTTGTCAGGTACTTGAGAGTCAATAGCTTATTTTGTTGTCACTCTGTCTTAAGAGCCGATAAGTGAAATTTCAGAATAAAAGCCTGCTTGAACTGTTCTCGCTCTGCATCTGAGTCCTCTTTTCAGCCCAGGCCTGACAACCGGGAGACGTGCCTTAAAGATTGGCGTGTTTATCTGACAAGCCACAGCTCATAAACTGCCATAAACAAAGCAGTATAGAGCCAGACCTACTGTGTGATTAAATAAAGCCATAATAAATAACTTTGAATAACAAAATCAAATTCAGTCTTTGGCCCGCTTTTTTGATTCCCTATTCTTAATCTGATCATAAAATCAAAAGTACAAAAAACATGATTTGTTTCCTTGGTATCACATTCAAAAAACAAATAATGAAATAATGAAGCATTCGTTCATTCATTTTCTGATTTTGGATGCACAATTGCATATTAAATGAATGAATGATACACAGACAGACAGTCTATACCACGGGTCACCAAACTTTTTGAGACCTTGTGTAAATAAAAAAGAATTTTAAAAGAAGAAGAAAAAAATGACACAAAATCCCTGTGCTCAAGCCTAGTAACACACTGAGGCAGAAGTTTGTCCACCTTAAGGACAAAACACCTGATAATATATGCTGTTATATGCAGCAGGGAATTCATGCACACCTGTTTTTCTTTAGGCAAAGTGTTATGTTATATTATTATAAGTTTTAAGCCAACTTAAAGTTTTTAAGTTGGCTTCAACTGTGAAGCCAATATATAAACTTCGCCACATCAACTGTGAAGCCAATATATAAACAGTCTGTGTATTGATAGAGATAGGACTGAAGATAGTGGCTTGCTCAAGCCAGTGCTCGTTTATTTCTGAATACGGCATACAACTCCTGATCAAATTAGGCTGTTGAAGCGCTCTGATTTCAGTGCATTTTTAATTTATACCAAACATTAATGGAATAGCCTTTAGTTTGCTGACTGTTGCTTCATTAATCATAGTTGAAACCATATCAATAGCGGAAGGCAGTATTAATTCCTCCGCTATTGTGTGCGGCTTTTTACACTGAGCAACTCTGTACGCTACTTTGTAGGAGGCGAGTTGAGCATTTGAAGGCACAGATGCTGCTTTAGTAAAGCAACTCTGTTGGGCATGACAGTTGAGTAGTTTTTTTTCTGAAGAAATCAACGGGCTTCTCTTTGTGTTCGGGATGTGAAGTCTCCAAGTGGCATCTTAACTTGTTTGGCTTCATACTGACAGAAGCTAATATTTTGAGACACACAACACACTGTGGTCTCTTCTCATTACCCACTGTTGTACTGGTAAAGCCGAGGGCGAGATATGCCTCGTCATATTATCTTGTCTTTATTTGGTAGTTGTGACATTTGGTGTAGATTCATCTTCTGCTTTACGTTTACCTGGCAGTCCTTTCTCAAACTACCTGGCAGTCCTTTCACAGCGCCCTCCCCTGTCATAACTCCGGGCCCCCCCTAGGGGGCGCACCCCCCAGTTTGAAAACCACTCTATTAATTTGACATGATGGTGAATATCCTGAGCAGTGTCAGTTGTATTTGTGTATCTTACCTATCTGTGACTGGGCCACCATGGTGGATTTGCGGTCACAGAGAGGGGAAAACGGTAGACCAAGCGCTGCTTCTTTATCACCCTGAAAACAAATTCAGCATCAGCGTCAGGGGCACTTGGTTGGTTCAAGTCAAAGTCATGTCAGTATTTTTTTTATATAGCGCCAATTCACAACAAAAGTTATCTCATGAAACTTAAACTACACTTGTAACACTCGTACACGCTTACTTTTTAATGATAAAAATTTAGTAAGTGATTAATTATCACCCCTTGCTTTATGGATATGATAGGCTTACATACATACAAATGTAATTCCTGTTGCTTTTGAAAATCACAACAAGACATGAGCCCTACCAAGGACTGCCACAAATAACAGCCAGTGGAGATGCGCCAGTTTTGTTTGAAATAAATATTTTTTCAACAAAATCCAACACTATTAACATGCAACTGCAAATTTTATTATATGTACTCTTAACTCTCTTGATTATGTCAGAAGCTTTGATTTTACACCTAGAGTGGGAATCTGGTTGTGGTGGAAATGTTTATTAAACCTCAGTGATATTCATCATGAAACCAAAATGATTTGACTGATCTGCAGACTGCCATTATGTGGTTGTTATTGCTTGTCACTTGGCTATAGCAATGTTGTTGAAACTGGAATCCTGTAAACATTATTTTTTTCTGTGAGTTGACTGGTCAGCAGCTTACACCTTTTGATCTAATCCTAGGTGCAGACCCTACAGCTCAAATAAGCCAGATCACTGTTTATAGTGAGCCGGTGTTGTGATTATAGGAAGCCTTTGTACATGTAATTAAAGTGAGCATGCAAACCAATTCATTTTCCTGTATTTACATCATAGATGTATTAAGGCCCAAGGCCAGAAAAGTAGGAAGTAGGTAATAAATATTTTGGTGACTACAGCTGCGTTTTCACTTAAGTACTGTCTGTATAGTATCCTTTGAACCCTCTGGTAACTCTACTTACCTCTGTAACTGTACCTAAATGCCAGATCTGCTTTGCGTTTCAGCTGCGGACAGTACCCTTAAATGTAGGTGGGGTTGTTACCAGCAGCTTAGGGGTAGCCGCTTTTACTCCTCCAGCATTTGGAAAACAACCGGGGAAACTGGTCTTAACTCTTAATGAGCTGCTGCATTTATCAACTGACACATTGTGACCTGTACTGTACATTACTGCCCAACTGACAACATACAAACTGAAACTTTGTTCCTCTGCTCTGCTCGCATTCACTGTCTCTTTTCTGCTGCTTGCTCAATCTTGCTCGACTACTCACTTATTATGCTCCGCCACTCTCCCTCTTTTGCTCAACCACCCAATCTCTAGACACAGCACTCACGTGTAGTTGTTTATTAAAACAGGGAAAGAAGCTTTACTTCAGAAAAGGGAGCAGGCAGCAAGAGATAAAACTGCTGAAAAAACTGGAAGTGAAATCCAACTTCATTGCAAAGGATGTGACAACTCTGGCTGTTCAGACTTACCAATCAGTGGTCTGCAATTATAACTCCACCTTTTAATATCTGATCAGTATGCTAGGTACCTCAACAGAGGGGTTATGAAAAGCGGGGAGGTATGGTATGGTTGTATTTGTTCCATCCACAACTTTTGACAACAGAAACGCAAAAATAATTGTTCAAAAGTGTAACAAACCGAACTGAACTAAAGAGGGCTGCTCGGTCGCAAACAAGGCTTACCTGTCTGAAGAACTCCTCCAGCAGAGATGTGGTCCAGCGGTGATGGAGGTCCCAGTGTTTGGCAGGGTGGCTGATGTCAGCCGTGTGCAGCAGCAGGGATAAAGCCTTTGGTTTGTCAATCCTGCAAATATAGTCCAGTCGGTTGCTGTTAAGCTGCTGTGACTGACACAACATGCTGGCGTCTGAATTTGAATTTGGTGATAGGATGGCCCGTTGAGATGTAGCATTTCATTTTCAAGGGCGTTATATGAACACAAAGTACAAAGTAAAATACAACAGAATCATTACATAACACACACTGCAAATAAACAGAGAAAGATGGCTTGCTCACCCTCTCCCACTCACAACCCCAGCCCAGTGCAATCAAAGCAGTTTACCTGATTGAAAGTACACATAAATTAAAAGCATAAGCTGTCATGCCTCATCTCCTGTCAGATCATGCTTTTGTTTTTCCTGTCTTTTAGTTTTGTTTTCTGTTTTATTGTGGTGTCCATTTCTGCTTTTGTTTCAGATCCCTTCCTGTCCCTGTGTTTTTTCCCACTGTTGTGATTGTCCACCCCTCCCTGATGTGCTACACCTGACTTTCATTATCTCCCCCTACCTTGTGTATATAGCCTGTGTGCTACATGTCTTCTGTGCAAGTTTGTCGCCGTCTCCAGTAGCAAGCGTTCCAGCATTTGTCCTCTGACTTTTGCCTGATCCCTGTTTTGTTTGCTTTGCTGACTAATCTCCTGTGTACTGAACCTGTCTTAGTAAAGACTTTTTGACTTTTAAACTGAACTGTTTTCAGTCGTGCATTTGGGTCCTAATCTAGTGTGTCACCTTGTCATAAGCAGGTTGTTTAGGATGAGAAAATGGAGATGTCCTACAGCAGTGGAAAGAGTAAAGAGGAGGTTTATCCAGTTACATGGAGCTTTGTATTCTGTCCAACTTCTTAGGAAATTCAGGGGACAAAGAAAAAGGATGATGCATGTGTCTCAGTGAATCTAAAGATCTAAATGGAACCAAAAACTGTTACTTGCAAATAGTGGGTGCTGATGACTTAATTTGTTATTTTGTGATTTTTGGATCGGCACCAATTACACTCTGAAGACTTTTAATAAATAAACATGTTTCAAAATTAATTGAACCCAATGAACTTGCCCTCTAGATTTAGGTGGTAACCAAGTAAATGATTCATACATGAAACTATGGTGAGAACTATACGGACACCTCAAAACAATTCTACATATCAAACAACATGAAGTGGCCGAAGCTAAGTGTCAGAGGTGTTTGGGGGAGGACCCCCAGACCCCCCTTCCCCCATTTGCACCCACTTTCGTACAAATAAGTTAGGGGGTCCTTATGCATCTGTGCCCAGGAGGACAGTAGTTCATAATCCGTCACTGTATTAATACAATTTATAATGTAACATTTGTGTCAATAATTGTCATGCACAGGTGACTCCGCGGCGGTGGGAGGGGGGCCCCAAATCAAATGCTGCTTAGGACCCCCAAAAGGCTTGGGCCTGCATTGCGTGGATAAATCGACGGACAACAGCCATGTTGATGGGGAATGATTTCGGGAGGATCTGCTTAGACAAAGGGGGGAGGGACACCCCACCACTGAGATTTTACTCAAAAAATGTCTGACGAACCAAGCCAAAGCAAAGCTGACTGTGTAAAACTCGAAAGGAGGCCTTCGATCTATCTATGTTAGCAGACTTACTGTCTGTGACCTAATTTCCTCCTATTCCTCACTTGGCTAGAGGTGAGAAGCTCTGCATTAACCTCCCTTGCTATGTTGTTAAACGGATAACCATGTATGGGAGGGATGCTTCCTGAGCTGTAGATATAAACTGAGCATTTGGGAAGACATGTCAGGATTATCATGGCATCGCTCTGTGCAGACAGATGTGCTGTTATTTTGCTCCTCCATGATCATGTTTTATAAACTCATCTCATCTCATTTTCTTAACCGCTTTATCCGTGAGGGTCGCGGGGATGTTGCCGCTTCCCCCCCCCCTTTCAGGGGGTTGCGGTGGTTACTGGAGCCAATCCCAGTTTTTCATATGGGCGGAGGCCAGGGTATATCCCTGGACGAGTCGCCAGCTCATCGTTTTATAAACTATTTCAACTTAAGTCATTGGTGTCTCTGAGTCTTCTTCATCTCTCCTGAATGGGCAAGCGAGCCGAAATTCCACAACAGGGCTGGCCGCTAGGATGGGTACTGTTGCTTCGCAGCTGAAATCGGTACATTGCCTGATCCACCAAGGCCTCTTGTGTACCAAGCTAAGTGGTAAGCTAAAAGAGACCATGGACTCAGTCATGGCAATTGTTTACTTTATTCCTTGTACCTCCAATTTACAGCACTTTTCCACAAGTGCTGTCAGCTGAATATAAAGATTTGCTCACCCATAATGACATTAGATGGCTTAGCAAAGGAAAAGCATTAAAGTGATTGTGACGTTGAGTTTCTGTCTCTAATGGAGAGTGGAGAATGACTGAGTAATGAGTGATGTTTTCCATCATTTGAAGGAACTCAACATTGAGCTGCAAGGCAGAGATAAAACAGTCACGCAACTTGGGGAGAGTCTTACATGCTTTTCAAAGAAAGCTCACACTTTACTCTGCTGATCTATGTCCAGGCAAAATGCTCCACTTCCCCACACTGAGGATATCAGGCCTACAAATCACCAAGGTGATCTCAGGATTTATTGACTCATTGAAAACAACTTTGCCACTAGGTTTGATAATTTCAGTATCCCCGGTGAAGGGATTAGATTTATGAAGGACCCTTTCTGTGTGAATGTTGAGGCAGATTTTGCATTGAAAGCAAAGGAACCGGTAACAACATTTAAAACTCTAACACTTCAAAACTCAAACTCATTGACATTCAGTCATCAGGGCCCAGTATTTCAAAACTTGTAATCTGGATCAGAATAATCCGGATAATGAAATCCTCCTTTTCTCAGTCATGGATCACGGTGATCCTGCTGACTTTATCTGAGTATTTCAAAACACTGGCAGGGTGGATCACCGTGATCCCGACCTGGCCGGATACGGATTTCCAAATCTCAAGTCTCCGCCTCCGGGATCTGAAACATGGCGGACTACTTCACGAAAGGAGTAGCTGAGAGCGCGATATTCACGTCAAAAGTGTAAATTTACCGTCGTCTAATGTGTAGCGGTTTTAAGACTATACGAACGCCAACCAACATATCATGCAAGCCAACTATTTGAATTGTCACCTTATTAAAACCAGGCCGTAGCGATCTCTAATTGAGCCGCGGCCGTGCTAACGGGAGCTAATCCGGCTCCATTGACTTGTGTGTTAAGCAGCTAGCGGGCTATCATTAGCGTGACGTCATTGGCAACACAGCAGATTTATAAATAGGCTACATGTGTACAGACCTGCTGCAGTACTTAGAAAACATAACGCTACACAGTATGAGTATTAACTATACGGGTTGTTTAGAAGTGTCAGAATGCTATAGCTGGTGATGATATCATGTTTTTGTGTACATAAACACAATTTGGGATTGTGGATTAAGATACTCATACACCTTCTATTTTCAGAGCCGCTCACAGCCATGGACCACTCAGCTGCAACAGGGCGAGTGCTGGAAATCTTTGGAAATGCTTTAATTGTATTGATACATTTAAGGTTTTCAAGTAATTGGAGTTTGAATAAAGTGCTTGAAACTGCTCAAAATTGTAATAGCATTACTTTCATGGTATATACCTTGGTCAGTGACACAATTAGAAACATTTTTTCATCCTAATTTCTCTCCCATATATAGAAGGCTCTCACTTAACATAATTATGGTCATTTATAAAAGGATCTGATTTGATGAAGTAAAATAATCAGTGTGTACACAAACACTTATTGAAATACATTGCTGCATGTTTTAAAATCACATTCAAGCTATATCCAAACATTTTAAAAGTGCATTATTAGAGACGGAGACGGAAGAGGCATGCTGGTGATGAGGATGCCTATGAAAAGCTCCTCAAAATGGAGACCGAGAGGGCGGTCAAACAAATTGAACTGGCCAACGAACAAATAAAGCTGATGCTGCTTCAGCAAAGAAAAAACGGAATTGAAACTAAAGCTATTGGAGAAACAGCTCACTTCTGACCTCTGAGATGGGTTAGGTCCCTGTTTTAGTTGGTGGCCACATTATTTGAAATGTCTTTGTTTAATTGGAATTTAACTTTGTTTGGATCCTGCATTCCTGTTGTCTTTCTCTGATGTTTTGGTACATGCAAGTTACAATGTTTGGTGAACTAGAATTTGAGAAATAGGTCTGTAATTGTTACTTTTATTTACAGCAGTTTCAGAAAGTGTGGTCAAAAATATTTTACTATGCTTTAAATTTCTTACAATTACTTTAATTATTTGTTAAAAGTAAAACACTAACACTTTAGATTAAGTGTAATGAACATCTTGAGTAACAATATCTAGGAGAAGTGGAGCTGAGACTTTGTCAATCCAAGTCAAATCCACCTCTGAGGTGGGATTCAAGTGATCCTGAAATTTTGGTATCAAGTTGATCCAGATATCTGCCTTGCGTTTTGAAATACCCAAATCCAGCCTTTTATCTGGATTCAAGGGAAGATTGGATTACCAGAGCTGAATCCTGATCTTCAGGATCAGGATTCTCTGGATCTGTGTTGAAATACCCAGTTTTCAGATCAGATCTAGATTTAATCCAATCCGACCAGGATAATCCTGTCAGATCACTTTTGAAATACTGGGCCCTGGGCCCAGTATTTCAAAAGTGATCCTGAAGATCAAGATTCAGCTCTGGTAATCCAATCCTCCCTTGAATCCAGATAAAAGGCTGGATTTGGGTATTTCAAAACGCAAGGCAGATATCTGGATCAACTTGATACCAAAATTTCAGGATCATTTGAATCGCACCTCAGAGGTGGATTTGACTTGGATTGACAAAGTCTCAGCTCCACTTCTCCTAGATATTGTTACTCAAGATGTTCATTACACTTAATCTAAAGTGTTAGTGTTTTACTTTTAACAAATAATCTAAGTAATTGTAAGAAATTCAAAGCATAGTAAAATATTTTTGACAACACTTTCTGAAACTGCTGTTAATAAAAGTAACAATTACAGACCTATTTCTCAAATTCTAGTTCACCAAACATTGTAACTTGCATGTACCAAAACATCAGAGAAAGACAACAGGAGTGCAGGGTCCAAACAAAGTTTAATTGCAACAAAAAGTCATTTCAAATAATGTGGCCACTAACAAAACAGGACCTAACCCATCTCAAAGGTCAGAAGGGAGCCTTTTCTCCAGTAGCTTTATTTTCAATTCTGTTTCTTTTTGCTGAAGCAGCGTCAGCTTTATTTGTTCATTGGCTAGTTCAATTTGTTTGACCGCCCTCTCGGTCTCCATTTTGAGGAGCTTGTCATAGGCATCCTCATCACCAGCATGCCTCTTCCGTCTCCGTCTCTCTGGCGCTGGCTCTGGCCCACGAGCCTCACGTGGTGGATCGGGTGGAGCAATGCTGGCACTTGTTGACGGGGTACCCTCTGGAGCCTCCATAGGTGTGAGAAACAGACACTCGGATGAGAGGTTGAGTGGCTCATCAGCTGGCTCCCCAACATTGGCTGGCAAAATCCCATGGAGGGCATGGGAACTCTCCCCTCCAAGGATGTCCAGGACAGCCTCTGAGAATTCACCAGCTTTAAAAAAATAAATAAATAAATAAAATGTATTGCACATTTCATATAAGACATGTAGCTCATAGTGCTTCACAAAAGTGACATGAAATTAGTACATTTACCATTAATGTAACATAATATGGGATATAAGTGCACTGTAAAAAAGAAAAAGTATGAAAACTGACAAATTTAATTAGGCAACTAGCTGCACAGCCTTATTGAGTTCACTCAACTTCAGGGCCCATTGGTTGTGTGCACTAACAAGTCCTGAATTTCAGTCAACTCCATAAGGCTGTGCAGCTGTTTTAAATAGCTTGAATTGGTGACAATTTAATACCCAATATTGTAGATATGTGATACTATATCATAATTCAGAAAACAGACAGTTAAGTCTTACCTTTGAAGGGCTTGTTCCCAGTTTGGGGGTTTTTTGCCTCTGCCTGGTCCTTGGTGGCTTTTTGTTTTAAATTCTTCCACCGAAGTTTTACCTGCTCCACCGACCTTAGTTGGCCACTGCCAGTGGCATTTATTTGTGCTGTGATAGCAGCCCAAATCTCTCCTTTGCTTTTTGCGGTCACATTGGTCTGGCCAGGGGTGCTGAATGTGCCAAACAAACTTCTGTAATTTAACCGCACCCCATCCAGCAATGCATGTGTTTCAGCAGCCGTAAAGTTAAACCCCTTACTTTTTTGAGCCTCCATGTTGTCTGGAGGTTGGTCAACCAGTCACTCTTTTATACCATGCCAGTGAAATTACTTTCAGGTGTGAGAGTATCCCAGGTTCATTGGGAAGGGCTTAAATTGGGTTCTCTGAGCATGAATGTTCTCTTGACATCAGAAGGAGGAACAGACAATGACCTCAATTGTACACCGACACCAAAGGAGAAGGTATAAGCCACGACACTATGCTCAACGCCCCAACCTGCTCGAGCATTACTCCAATGATGAGCTTTATGCACGATTCAGATTTGGGCGAGATGATATTGCTTTCATCTGCAATATTCTTCGTCCTCACCTTGAACGTGCCACTCTGAGGAGCCATGCCTTGACCGTGGAGGAGCAAGTGCTTATAGCGCTACGTTTTTATGCATGTGGTTCCTTCTTTGAGGTAATTGGGGATGGACTGGCAGTGACAAAGTCAGCAGTGGGCCATGTGGTGCATTCAGTGTCATCTGCCCTTACCAATTTTCTGGGTCAATATGTGAAATGGCCTGAAAATGAAGGTGACATGGCAAGGACCAAGAGGAAGTTTTTCTCATTGGGGGGGATGCCCAATACTATTGGTGTAATTGACTGTACACATGTGCATATTCAGGCACCTCATGCCAGGGAATGGGAGTATGTCAACAGAAAGGGCCGGCACAGCATTAACGTGCAGCTTGTGGGGAATGCTGACCTCATTGTCACCAACTGTGTCGTAAGATGGCCTGGGTCTGTACACGATGCCCGTATTTTAAGAGCAAGCCACCTCTTTCAAAGGTTCCAGCAGACCGCCCCAGATGGCATCCTCCTCGGTGACAGCGGTTACCCCCTTCTACCCTGGCTGATGACCCCTTTTGCTACTGTCACCAATGACTCCCAGCAGAGGTACAACAGTGTCCATGCCACAACAAGAGGGACAATTGAGCGCCTGAATGGTGTGATAAAACGCAGATTTGCCTGCCTGAACTATCTCCGTGTGGAGCCACAGAAAGCCTGTCACATCATCTGTGCCTGCATTGTGCTCCACAACATAGCACAAACAAGAAGAGTGCCACTTCAGGAGGCTCTCGTCGATGGACCTCCTCCCTGCGCAGAAGTCCATGATCCGCTGCCTCCTCCACCGCCGCCTGATGTTCCTGCTGGAAGAGCTGTGCGGAATGCCATGGTTAATCTTTATTTTTCCAATTAAATCGTTAAACTATAAGATGTGTGCACTTGCATTTTGCATTTCTTCCAGCAATGTATTTCAGTGTTTGTGTACACACTGATTATTTTACTTCATCAAATCAGATCCTTTTATAAATGACCATAATTATGTTAAGTGAGAGCCTTCTATATACGGGAGGGAAATTAGGATTAAAAAATGTTTCTAATTGTGTCACTGACCAAGGTATATACCATGAAAGTAATGCTATTACAATTTTTAGCAGTTTCAAGCACTTTATTCAAACTCCAATTACTTAAACCTTAAATGTATCAATACAATTAAAGCATTTCCAAGGATTTCCAGCACTCACCCTGTTGTAGCTGAGTGGTCCATGGCTGTGAGTGGCTCTGAAAGTAGAAGGTGTATGAGTATCTTAATCCACAATCCCAAATTGTGTTTATGTAAACAAAAACATGATATCATCACCAGCATTACTGTAGCATTCTGACACTTCTGAACCAACCGTATAGTTAATACTCATACTGTGTAGCGTTATGTTTTCTAAGTACTGCAGCAGGTCTGTACACATGTGGCCTATTTAAGTCTGCTGTGTTGCCAATGACGTGACGCTAATGAGCCCGCTAGCTGCTTAACACACAAGTCAATGGAGCCGGGTTAGCTCCCGTTAGCACGGCCACGGCTCAATTAGAGATCGCTACGGCCTGGTTTTAATAAGGTGACAATTCATATAGTTGGCTCGCATGATATGTTGGTTGGCGTTCGTATGGTCTTAAAACCGCTACACATTAGACAACGGTAAACTTACACTTTTGACGTGAAAGTCGCGCTCTCAGCTACTCCTTTCGTGAAGTAGTCCGCCATGTTTCAGATCCCGGAGGCGGAGACTTGAGATTTGGAAATCCGTATCCGGCCAGGTCGGGATCACGGTGATCCACCCTGCCAGTGTTTTGAAATACTCAGATAAAGTCAGCAGGATCACCGTGATCCATGACTGAGAAAAGGAGGATTTCATTATCCGGATTACTCTGATCCAGATTACAAGTTTTGAAATACTGGGCCCAGAAGACTTGCAACAGTCATTGCAGCTGGCAGGTTTTGAGAAGTTTTGGAATTATGAAGTCGGTCATGAGTCCAAGAAAGGGGTCTTGCACTTTTTGTCCAGACAAAAATACCAAAAAGATAAGAAAAAACAGGAAAATAATTATAGAATATAAAGACCTCATCAAATATCGTCACCAGTGCTTCTGCTTATAGCAGACTAAATGGAGCAGAGGAACAGTTTAACATTGGAAGTAACCTGTATCCACATTGTCAAGAGAGGACCATAGGACAAGAGGGGACTGTTACACTGATTTTCATGTCTGTGCAAGGCTAACATGGATGGACTGATTGTTGTCTGATACTGCCTTGATAAAATACAAGGCACTGTTATAATTGTTATAATTCTATTCAATACCATACTATGTACTTTGGTTTTGTTTTTGTTCAGTTTTTGTTGGTCCAGTTTGGGTAACCACAGGTTTTAAGTGCTACCCTGATGTGCTTCTGTTCCTTCTCCTTCACCTCTTTCTTTGTGGGCACGGTCTCAGCCCGGTGGTTTAGGGTTCTGATGACCCTCAGTGGGTGATGAGAGTCGAACAGCAAGTACTGATCTGTGTGTGTAGGTTTTCTGTCCACCTCAATGTTGAGGCTTCTGTTTTCTTCAATGTGTACTGCACAGTCCAAGAAGGGCAGACTGTCTCCTCTGACATCTTCCCGTGTGAACTTGATGTTACTGCCCACAGCATTTATATGTTCTGTGAAGGCTTCCATTTCCTTGTTCTGATTTTGACCCAGCTGTCGTCCACATACCTGAACCAGTGGCTAGGAGCAGTTCCTGCGAAGGTAATCAAGGCTCTGCTCTCCACTTCTTCCATGTAGAGGTTGGCCACTATTGGGGACACTGGTGAACCCATGGCACAGCCGTGCTTCTGTCTGTAGAAACCTTCACTGTGCTAGAAGTAGGTGGTCGTCAGACAGAGGTCAAGTAAGGCACAAATGTGGTCTGGGGTGAAATTGGTTCTGTTGGACAGAGTGCTGTCCTGTAGCAGGCGTTTCTACACCATCTTAACCGCTTCTTGAGTGGGAATGCATGTCAAAAGTGATGTGACATCATAAGAAAACATTGTTTCATCTGGGTCCAGTGTTATTTCTCTCACCTTGTTGACAAAATCCTGTGAGTTTTTGATGTGGGGTTGAGTGTTACCGACCAAAGGAGCCACCTCCTCTGGCTAAGTGTTTGGATATGTTACAGGTAACTGAGTTAATGCTGCTGCTGATAGGTCTGAGTGGTGCTCCTTCCTTGTGTATCAGTGCATCGCCCTTTGTCTGCCAGCAAGATGGTGACATTCTGGTCACTTTTGAGTGATGCCAGGGCCTTTCTTTCCTCAGCAGTGAGGTTGGGGGGGGGGTACTTTTGCATTAGCAATAGCTCCTGATACCTTCAACTGTAGCTGTTCTGCCTCTGTGTCTGCCAACTTGTTGTTTCTGATGGCTGACTCTGGTGCTGTGATGAGATCTACTACCGGTATCTGGTCTGGAGTTACTGCAAAGTTCAGTCCTTTGGCCAGGACATCATTCTCTGGTTGGGTGAGCTCTCTGTCCATAAATGAATAGCACAACACAAGAGGGCCAACTCCTCAGGTCAAGACTCTGCTGTCCACCTACATCTGAAGGAGAAACAAAGTCATGTACAACAATGTAAACATCTTGGCCTGAGAAGACAGATGGTTTGAAAGAGGAGTAAAATAATTGAAACGGCCGTCTTTGAACAAAGGAAGTGGCCTATGACATTATTTATCACACACCTACAATGCAGTACTGAGTTGACTCCCCAAACAGCTCAACAACCATTCACACCTGGGCTCACCTAGCCCTAACAACCCACATGAAGGCTGGTTGGATCAACGACCCACAAGTGGCCCTAGCAACTCTGAAACTCAGAGCTCACACGTGACCTTAACGACTCACCCACCTGAGTTTAAAAGCCTGCAAACTCCCCTCCAGTTAGTTAGAGCTGAAGAAACCTCTTTGCTGAGAGGTGAAACGTCTTCAAGAAACTGAATTAAGTGCAGTTGCCTACGATACAGCACTTAGAATTACCATGACCTGGATGACTGAGAACCTCCATCAACATATTCCTGCTTAAGTAAACCCTCTAACATTGAAATTGTTGTTTTGTTCAACAAAACAAAACAATTGTTCATCCCTGTTGTTCCTCATCATTTGACATGGCCATGACCCTGGCCTGCATTTGGGGTGCCGTGTCACGTGAGCAATGACTGTGCTAAAAGTCAGAGGGTGCACATCTCAGGTCAGAGGGAGGGAAAGCAGCACCCTGACTGACAGGTGTCAAGAGGAAGGTTATAGGTTTTCTATTTTTACTTTTCAAGGCCCAAGCCTTCAGGTTCCAGCCTCTCCAGAAAAGCCCTTTGCAGCTTCCTGGGCATGGCTGGGTGCTACAGGAGCTTCTGTAAAAACCTTTCCACCATTGTCCAACCACTTACCAATCTGCTAAGCCCTAAGTCAGACTTTAGATGGTCTCCTGAATGTCAGCATGCTTTTGACAGTGTGAAGACTCTGTTAAGTCATGCTCCTGTGCTCGCCGCTCCTGACCTCCCCAGACCATTTAAGCTGGAAGTACATGCCAGCGCTGTCAGAGCTGGGGCGGTCCTGCTGCAGGAGGATGCTGATGGAGTTGACCATCCAGTGTGTTACTTCTCATGTAAGTTCAACAAGCACCAACTCAACTACTCCACAATAGAAAAGGAGACACTTGGTCTGCTGTTGGCCCTCCAGCATTTTGAAGTATATGTTGGATCCAGTCCCTTGCCAGTCATAGTCTACACTTATCATAACCCTCTTGTCTTCTTGCCCCGCATGTAAAACCACAACCAGCGACTCATGCAGTGGGCGTTGATCGCGCAGGACTACAACCTAGAGATTCGGCATTAAAAGGGGTCAGAAAATGTGCTGGCTGATGTATTGTCTAGGGCATAAATGCACCCACTCTGGTTATCCAGTTTTATCAAAAGCTCTTTGCTTTTGTCTTAAGGGGAGGGGTGTTACGGCCCTGCATGTGTGTGTATGGTGTGTGTATGTGCTTTGTCCCTTTTTTGGTCTCCCTCTCCTGCTATCCGGCCCCTGATCAGGCTCCTTCCTCATCTTCGGTTCCAGTGGCGGTTTCTGATTGGTGCGGAGTTTTTAAATGGTCTGTCAGCTTGCCATTCAGGGCGGCTGATTGTGGCTTGTGTCGAGGTACTGGGTTGGGGTTAGTACATTCACTACTGAGATCACACACATTAGTTGGTTTTCTGTGTTAGTTTCAACAGTATCAGGGGTGCTGTTCATTTGTATTTCTGTTTTACCACCATTACCAGACGAGGTCTAGGTAGGTTTATTTTCATTGTTTTCCTTGTTAAGCAGACGTAGCTCCGGATTCAGAGTCCCTTTTTTGTTATATTTATTTGTTGTATTGAACAGCATCCACCAGCCTTTTTTCCCTCTCAGTGTCCTCCGCTTTGTATTATTCTCATTTGGTTTAAACTTTGGCGAATAAATTATTTATATTTCAACCATAACATCTGGTTTTATGTTGCTTCCTTTTTCCTAGCGAGCTGGGTTGTAACACCAACCTTTCTGGCAGCGACAGGGCTGTGAAAACTTCATCCAACCATCATATAGAAATGTGTACTGGTCCTAACAGTCACATGTAGCCTAACACTTGAGAGTATTGCATATTAGTAAAAATTTTTCTAAGAAAATAGACTTTGCATTTCAATTCATGATCTGACTGTCAACTGACCACAGTAGAATGTGGGAGCCACATATTGCACCTACCCAGTGAGCAAAAAGTGGTCTAGATCACGTCTTTTAGACGTCATTTATGGACATCCAAGACGTCTAAAAGATGTCCTCTGGGGAGCCAGAATGAAAGTTTTTTATACCTCTTTTCTGGAAGTTGTATAGACGTTTATATGTCATTTGTCGACTAATTCTAGCTGTCGTGGACGTCCAGATCATAGCCAGTATGAACGTCTATTCTCAACTAATTCTGGATGTCAGTGTATGTCTAGATTATGGCCTGACTGGACGTCTTTTCTCAACGTCATTTATTGACTAATTCTGGCTGTCAATGGACGTCCAGATCATGGCCTGGCCCGACGGACATGATATCAACCTTTTTTGGACATCCACAGACGTTGCCTGCTCAGTGGGTAACAATCCCTATAAATAATTGCTTGCCACCGATCACATAAGCTTCCCATCACCCACCTAACCCCAGACTTATATCTGTTTGTTTTTTTGTTTTTTTACATAGCAACAGTCCTGTGTTGTCTTTGAGAGAATCAATAACATTTTTATGTCTGGTAAACAAGTCCAGCAAGTAGAGCTTGACAACACTACTGTCAAAATGCATAGTAAAAATGATGAGAACGTGAAACTTATGTAAATTAATCTTTAAGTGAAATTTTGCTAACCCCCCAAAAAAGTAGAATTGGTAAATATGAAATGCATGTATATGGCATAATTCTGATGTAACAGAGGCTATTTCCAGTTGTTTTCAGGAATATTTGTCACTGCATAAAATGCAACCAAAGTTGTGGCGTTATAATAAATTGAAAGTAATTTCAAGGTCCTTGAAAAGCTGTATTTACTGTCAGATAAATAATTGTGCTATTCTTTCTGCAGAATAATCACTGCCAAAACAGTAGAGGATTGTGACATCAGCAGCCTAACCTGTTGGCCAACACTGATTTGTGTTTTTTAATCAGTCAAGAAACCTCTGGATGTCTTTCCTGCATATAGTTGTTTATGCTAATTGGACTGTATATTGTCTAAACGATAAAAGGTATACTAGTTTTGTAGTGTTATTTATTTACATGAGTTCCGAAAATTCAATAAAGAAGAGTCTTACTTAATTCAGTTGTTATTAGTGCATCAAGTGTAAGAACTGTAACGGGTTGGTTGTTTATGCTGAAAGTGTAAAGAAAAGGCATTTATCATTTTCAAGACTTTATTCAAACAAGTTGGAGATAATGCAAAACAAGGAGTAAATACAGAACGACAAATAAATAGGTGTCAAGCAGAGTTCCAGCACTTGATGTGATTGCTCCAAACGTAGTCCTTGAATTCTGGCCTATAAAGCATAGATGAGCAACACGATTAGATATTTTTATGGAACAGAGCTCGACTGTCCTCAGCATACTGTGAACATATACACTTTCAATGGTGAATACTGTAGACATTCCTGGACAAAACTGTACAGATGTCCCAGTTTATGTTACATTTTAAAGTACCAGCCCTTTATCATTCTTTACATTTTTCAACCTACTGTGTTTATTGTTATGCACCAAAACACAAATTCAAATTGTGGAAAACTACTTGGCAAAAAATGTGATTCTGATTAGGGCACTTGTGTGTCCAAGTTACATGCCTGTGGTGTTTATCAGAAAAAAGCACCAGTAATGTTCTACTTTAGATGCCGACCTGCTCACGTGCAATCCTTTGAGCTTGAAGATCTTCTACTCGACGTATGAACATCTGCTCCTTGACCTGTCGCCCTCCCACATCCATGGCCTCTGCCTCCACTTCCTCGGACACTGCTGGTTGCCCTCCCTCCTGTTGTCCTCTCTGACGTGATAATGAGCTTCGCTCTGGCGTGTACTCATCATCAGAGTCAACGATGCTCTCATCGTGGAAGCTCTAACATGCAAAACATCTTATTATCATGAGTCCAATACAATATCCACGTTTGTCTGTGAATCACTGAGGGTAACAAAAAACTAAATAAAACATGTAGTAGGCCAACCACTAATCTTGATGTTTTTGCTTTGCCATATTTTATGTTACCATAGCCAGCTGCTGCTAGCTAACCAGCTATGAGATATCAAAATACACTTTCAAAACAATGTCTGAATGCTAACAAAGTTAGCTCGACAGGTATCAGTGCTAGCAAAGGCTATGTTGGTTGTTTATGTTCAATATGATAATATTAGGTGTGTACTTACAGGTAAATGAGACATGGGGAGTTACTTGTAGTTAGATGTTGTGATGAAAACGATATACCGATACATTCTTCTTCCCACCTCTCATGAGGACTTGAACTCCGTCGGCAGTTTTTGGCAGTTGTCGGACAGTGCGTGTTCATGGTTTGGGGGGGAGCGGCTTTGGAGAGAGGCCTGGATGCAGGGGGCGGGGGTTATTGGCTGGATACTAGTGATGGGAATTCCAGCTCTCAGCTCTTTAAGAGAGCCGGTTCTTATGGCTTGGCTCACTAAAAAGAGCCTGCTCTTTCGGCTCCCAAGTGGCACCTCAGATTTTTTTGTTGCTTAAATTAATTTATTACCAAAAATAATGAAACATTATGTGTAAAATGAATTACTAATGTACAAAACATACATTATATCAAATATTTATTATTTATATGGCTTATTATACTCAACATGGAATAGAGTGCTACAAAAAATTAATTTTAAAGTACATAGCCTTCAGGTGGTTGTGGTGGTGTACTGTAGACACTACAAACACTGCAGCAGCAGCAACAGTTGCAGTACACAAACTGGCACTTTCATTAGTAGCAGGCTCACTTGCTTGTCTTTTTTTCTTCCAACTGCAGTGATGGATGTACAGTTCTAATGTGCCTGTGCAGGTTATTTGTAGAGCCTGCTCGATATGAGATTTTAACCTTGCATACTCTACACTCAGTTTTACTGCGTTTCCTGCTGTCACTCATTTTCTCACCTTTCCAGCGTGTTGTCTCTGTAGTGGCTGTTCTCGTTCCCTCTCTCTCTCTCTCTCTCTCTCTCTCTCTCTCTCTCTCTCTGTGCTGTGTCTGTAAGCTTGCCCCTCCTGCTCAGTGCGGACACACAGACGCCACCACACATCATGTAGTTGACCAATCACGTGTGGCTTGAACAGAAAAAAATAGAGGAAAAAAAAAATCCAAAGGAGCCGGCTCCGATCGTTCACTTCAAAGAGCCAGCTCTAAGAGCCGTTTCATTCGCGACCGACACATCACTACTGGATACTTTCAAATCTAGCCTGGGCTTGACAGTTTTTCCAACTTACCAACCTCAGCTTTAAACCTAATTACCTACCCAACCTAATTAAATGCCGGTCTTAGTCAAATGAAATAAAGCTTACTTGTGCAGTGCCTACTTTATATGAATTAGAATGACACAACAGACTTAATGCAGTGGTGTAACAGCATGGATGTACTGTATGTTTGAATACAGCTGCAGGTCAGGCAACAAGCAGCAGCAGCACCACCACATCCAGCACACCACCTACCTCCAGCGGTTCTATTAATTGTATGTTACTGTTGGCATTGTCTATTGTGCTGTTTTATTCAGTGTTTTTGTTTAAGAAGAAATTTAACTGTTGATGACATTTCCAATGGCTGTTGTCCATATATTGTGGTGATGGGCTTTGGGGCGGAGGGGGCTCCAAATCTTAATCTTGCCTTGGACACCAAGATGGCAAGCGCCGGCCCTGTCCTCAGTATGTATTTTCTGTATCTGTTAACATGTTTACTCATATTCTCTGGCCCCTCATTTAGGCTCAGTTTCATGCACTGGCCACCATTCCAAACTAATTGAATAGCCCTGCTGTAGACAAACCATTAATTAATACTAAAATTAATAAAATTAATAAAAAAAGAATTTCCCCTTGTGGGATTAAAATAGTATAATAAATTAAATTAAATTAAAAAATCATTACTATAATACTATTGACACACTATTGACACACTGTTAATAACATGAAAATTCAGTTCTTTTACTACGGGACAACGTTTTTTCCCCATTAGTCTTTGTTCTGGACCTCCATCCCCAGGTTTCTGGACTTAGGAGAAGGCAGAGGCAGTAATGTTAAGCGTTGTCAGGTTGCATCACTAACAAACCAAAAACGCCTACGCGTGATCATCTACTTTTCTTAATTGCTTCCAGTAGGAGTAAGGCTTGGTTGTTATAAAGATGTTGCTTGATTAAGAGCAACACAATAACAGCAAATACTGCACTGAATAGACAATAGATATCTATATTCAGGACATGGAGCTGATCAAACACACGCCAAAGCAAATTAAATATCTGACAGGGAAGAGGAATGATTTAGTGACCTAACATCACTTTTGTGCATGCCACATAGCTGTTTTGCATGTATACACCACACCCTTTTAATCCCATCCCGTGGAAACCGTTGACGCTAAATCTTCATTCAGAATAATTTTAATCAGAATTAATAAATATTGTCCATATAAACATAGCCACTGACTCAGAAGTGAAATCCACAACTTACGTCTCAGGCTGCTGCAGGAGGCTTTTCATGACTTTGACCTGCTGGAAGTGACAGGACATGTCAGTGGCCAACACCATCTCCACTACCAAATTACGCAGTTCTCTGAAAGAGTGAATGAGAGGGAAATATCTCAACAACTTCTACATGGATTGTCATGAACATTCATGATGCCTTCAAAATGTTTTTGGTTTTGGTTTATACAGAGCCAAGGAAATAAGTAATTTGTGCTCTTTCATATTTAGTTTAGCCTTCCAAATTGTTGCACAATTTTACAGTGCCTATAATGCATTTGATTAATAAATTAAATCTATTATGTTCAAGTCACGAAATTGTTTATTTTATTATAATCACATACAAACAGACCCACACACACAATGGAGTAACCATCCATAAATACACTTGAAAGCATTGTAAAAGTCACTTACAGGAGAAGAGGTCATTAGGATTAAGTCTAGCTCAGATTTCATTAACCGACTGTAGGACCTCTCTAATACAGTACTGTACTGAAATCTGTTTGTTCATTCTAAACCTTTATCATTATACAATACAATGGACCATCCCAACTAATTAGGTTGCTTATTAAGGTAATTTTTTGTATTAAATTGACATCTGCCAAAGTGATACGGGTTGAATACTTTTAAAAACAGCATATCAAACTTTTCCTTAATCCAAAATAGTACTGTAAATAAAATTATCACATATAGAAAAAATAATCTGGGTCAAATGTATCAGATGCTAATTTATTTTTTTCTGCTGATGAGACTGTGCAAAATCTTTTATACAGGTCAACTCTTGCAAACTCCTTTACTGTTCAAAATACACTACCTCAGCCGAAACAAGCATATATTGTTTACCAAATCAAGGAAAATCATCAGTTTGACTCCTAACTGTTCAGCAGCACATTCCTGCATTTCCAGCATTAGGCATTTTTCAGCTATGAACATTCACACTGCATTATCTATAGGAAATGCACCCACAAAATGTGGAACAAATTGCCTGACATTTAGACTTTGTCTTGTGTGGCAACTTAATCTGTACTTTTCATTTTTACACAAGGACTGGCTCCCTGGCTTTGTTTGGGTGGTGAAAGAGACAGAGCTTGAAAGCAGCTGTACATACCAAAAACAATTAAGTATTTAAGAATCAAGTAATCCCTGTATGCAAATTATTAAATCAAAAGGGCAAATATCTAATTTGAGAGCACACATTTCTTTTTTTCTCCCTAGTCTCCATAGGTTTATGGCATGTCATGTTGATGACATGTCAACCTTAGCAGTACGTATTTTTGTTTTGGTTTTTTGTGGGTAATTTTGCAGACTAAACTATGATGATGAACATGTCAAACATTGTAACTATGAGCATGTTAGCATGCTGATGTTAGCATTTAGCTCAAATCACTGCTGTACAGCTGAGGGAAACATTTAATAGCTCCATTAGCTGAGCATGGCAGGCTCACAGAGCAGCCATTTGACTCTTTGCTTATACCCAGTACAAAAGCCAAAATGACCTCCAGTCATCTTTGGAAAGATTAGAGAGGATGTTCATTTCATCATCATCTTGTAGAAGACGATAGGCAGCACTGACATGGTGGTTCTCCAGAACAGCACGGTCGTTGTACAACATTGCTGTGTCTGACCTGCAAAATCACACAAAGGTACATTTAATATGATCAAGCAACCTCCAGTTTCATAATTTTCTCATCAAGTGATGCTGGAGGGAAATTACCTTGTCTGGATATGAAAATTATTGGTTGTCCCTGTATGTTCATAGTCATGGATGGCAGCTGCAAAAATTATGGCAAAGATCTCCAGCTCAGTTAGCCAGTGCTGGGAAAGAGAGAGAGAGAGAGAGAGAGAGAGAGAGAGAGAGAGAGAGAGAGAGAGAGATGTTGCATTTTGGGGAAAAAAACAAGAAAGATGTAAACATAACGTAAGGAAAAATGGTAATTAAGCTGATCAGGGGCTACCCAAAAAGGAGTCTCTGCTGAAATCTCATCAAGGTTAAATTGGAATTTGGCTTTTTGAATATTGTGATGTTTTGTCATCTCTTACTTTTTACATTTTAACATAATTTCAGTCATGCACCACGGTTGAACTAACATTGAATTAAGTATCGATTTCGAAATGAGAATCAACAGGAATCTCCTGCCTGAGAATCTCTTGGCATAAGCCATATAGGTGGTTGCCTAGAGCACCACATGCTGTAGCAGTTGTTTGTCCTTTTCTGTCTGTTGTAGCTACATGTATTTGCTTGTACAGTAATAATCAGGCTAGTCTACTCTGTAACTGTCCAGATGCACTCAGGAAATTTCAGGGAGGCTCCAAATCCTAATCTCGCCTAGGGCATCAAAATGACTAGAGCCAGCCCTGAGAATCAACATTGAAATCTGTTATCTGAAGAAAGGAAGCTTTGCTCGTGGTAACATGGATTATCACGAGAAAACAAACAAAAGGTTGTTCCTACCAATTCAAATGTCTTTATTGGCCTTACCATGACAAAATAAAGTATTGCCAAAATATTAAGGGGGGAGGGGGGTTATTACAATATGGAAGATAGAAGATAGACCAGCTTTCTCTTGTTCATCTCTCTCCTCTTTATCCTGATGGCTGGAGAACAAATGTTCAACAAGTACTTTTGCCATCCTTTGCATTTGCTTTGATTTTCTGTTTTGTTTTCCCCTTTTCTTTTATATTACTCAGAAATGAAATTATTTTAATGGGTACATGTAGATTTGGTGGCCAGTAGCTCCTTTAAATTTTGCTACATTTTTGGTATAGTTAGCATTTTTTTTGCCTTTATGTCGCTTTCTATTGAAGCACGCTTTGCCTATCATCAAAGTACACTCATCAACATCAGAAAAGGAAGCGTGGAGTTTGGATTTCGTGCAGCAGACTGCAAGAAGATCTTCGCCATTGGCATCTCCCGAGAGGCCAGCCAGACCAGTGGCACAAAAACGTGAGAAAGTGATGTGATTGCCAGGAAAGAGAGCTGGGAACAGAGCTAAACTGCCCCAAGTTAAGCTCAGGAAAATTAAGTGAATGAGGTGTGATTCAGGTTCACTCAACATAATAGAGAATGAATGGGAGGCACATTACCACAAGGTTGGCGATTCAAATCCCAAATTCACTATGACCACTTGTACTACAACTACTACTACTACTGCAACATCTACTGGAAAAGATAATGCTCTTAAGATAGTAAAAATGAGCATGACAATTTAAAGGAAGAAATTTCTTGTTGTTAAAGACATCTTGATTCAACAAACACCTTTTTAAAAATAAGTATTTCTTTCACATTTTTTACAAGTTAACTTTCAACCACAACGCTTAAGGTCTGATCAACAATGCTTTAAGTCTATGATACTGTCTTACTTAACTGAACTCTTGTCTATTCTTTTTTAGTGTCACAACACACAGTGTAAAAAATGAAAGTTGCAAAAGTCCCTCAAACATGGTGCTTTAGCTGTTCTAGAGCTGTTTAAATAGGCAATCCACTGATTCAAGTATTGTAATTCCAGAAAGGTGGGAGATTCACTTAATACTGATCAAGAGAATGGTCAAAATATGTGCAGCAGAAACAGATATCCTGACTTTTCCCTTATATGGGTCAAGCTCTAAATGCACTGAATAGTGAACTTCCTGTAAGGTTTCTAGTTTCACTGCATTAATCCAACACAAGACTTACCACAATACCAGTCTTGAGAAGAAGGTAATGGATGGTCTGTGTAACATCAGCAGCATGCATCAGGTTGTGGTATGGGTTCTTGTGTTTGCTGTAGCCCAATTCCAATGAATCCACAAATGATATGAGAGCAGAAACCGGTACCTGAAATAGAGGCAATACCACCAAGAACCATGATGACAAATCTGCAGCATTCATATTGACCTTATTCTTTGCTGGAACAAGGGCGCTTCTGCAATGCGTCATTTTGTAATCTTGCTCCCGTTTCAGAGTAGAAGTATTATTACTTCGTTAGCGTCATCAACTTGATCATACTTTTGCCACTGAAAAATATTGGAAATGGGTAGCGCAGCTTGTTTTGTTAGAGGTTGTCACAACCTTGACCTTATTCTTTGCTGGAACAAGGGCGCTTCTGCAATGCGTCATTTTGTAATCTTGCTCCCGTTTCAGAGTAGAAGTATTATTACTTCGTTAGCGTCATCAACTTGATCATACTTTTGCCACTGAAAAATATTGGAAATGGGTAGCGCAGCTTGTTTTGTTAGAGGTTGTCACAACAACTGGAAGAAGACAAGAGAGTTGTTGAGACAGGAGTGTTTTGTTCACCGTCCTTTGACCCCCCTCACAGTGCTGCGGAGCCCCATACCACCTATATCCGCTACTGAAGGATGAGGACTAGATAAGGCTTTGGCCAAAAGTGTTCAGGAGGTCATATTTTGCTCATTTTCAGGGTCCTACTTTTATTTGAGGGTCCTAGTAGAATAGGTTTACATACTTTAATTTTCAAAAAACACATTATTTTTCTTTTATGGTGCATTGCTGCAGCACCCCTTTTCACACTGAGTCTTGAACGCTCCGTTTTAGGTACGGAGTGAGACATCTCGCCTCTGTTCAATCCGCGGTGAGAGTTGCAGATGTGCATTACTTAATGGGCAGGATGTAGCCAATCAGAGGCAGAGTAGGGTGGGTCATGTCGAGCAAGGTAATGTGATCCAAAATAACTCCACTTCAGCTAGTAACCATGGCTGCGGTACAGCTGTACATGTTCGAGCTCAATTCTGATACCGAAACACAGGCAGAATAAACCGAATGAACTTCACAACCAAGACTGGAGCAGGCCGTTTCAGAGTGGTAAGTTATTATTTTGTAACTATCTTTTATTTCAAATATTACGTTTTAACGTTGCAATTTCTCTACATCACAGTAGCAACTGTCTGCTGACTGACTGGATTGTATATATTTTACAATATATATATATATATATAATGCCTGTTACATAGTGAGGCATAAATTACAGAAGTAAAGGCTCAACTCCAAACCAGGCATTTCAGGCAGTGCAGGAGCAGTGTTTTCTGTGGGAAAGAGTAACTCCCTTTGCCGTGGACACACTTTGCAGACCTTTTACATGCACAAAACTCAAGGTGCTGTATCGTAGGCAACTGCACTTGTTTCAGTTTCTTGAAGACGTTTCACCTCTCATCCAAGAGGCTTCTTCAGTTCTAACTAACTGGAAAGGAGTTAATGTGGGTTTCTAAGGCTAGGTGAGCCCAGGTGTGAATGGTTGTTAAGCTGTCTGGGGAGAGAACTCAGTACAGCATTGTAGGGTGATAAGTAATGTCTTAGGCCACTTCCTCTGTTCAAAGCAAAGCACAAAAATGCTAGATAACACAATAAAGGACAGGCAAGAACCCAAAAAGCATAGTATGACCTCTTTAAACCTGGCACATTTGCTGAAAAGACCATATGTTTGCTCTTTTCACTTTGTTTACGGGAAACCAACAGAGCGTCACCCTCTTCCTGCAAAGTTCCTGGGCGATGAGGTGGCCCTTAAGAAGCCACCAAGGGTTCTTTTCCCTGTTCTTGGTCCTGTCAAGATGAATGCTGCCTCAAGCAAAACCTTGGGCTGGTAGGACAATCATAACTTGCATGCATAATCTATCATATACTACTATGGAAGCTTCAGTAAACAAATTAACAGAGTTGATTAAAAGATGATATTTAAGCTTTTTCAGTCGCTGCTGGGATGTCTACTTACTTTTAATAAAGATCCAAAATCAATTTATCATTCATTTATCATTTTACAACAGGGTTGTATGATGAAACTGAGTTTATGTCCCCTATAATATGCCACTCATAAAACAAATTATAAATGGATTCACAAATAGTTGAATAAATTTCAAATACATAAATATAAAATAAATAAATATTAATAGTTTATTACTCAGCTGCATAAAACTACAGTAATGTCACATTATTATATTAACAAATACAGGTTAAACAAATATACAGTAAAAAATAATAGAAGTATATAATCATGGCATGTAATGGTTCTGATCTCTTACACAGGGTCAGAAGGAGAGCGTACTAGAGGTGACAATAAGCCATCCCACTGTGCATTAGAACTCAAACATGAAACAGCTATCCAAACCTGCAATATTACAACTTAAACAGGTAAATTACAGCTGATCAATGATGATTACAATTTTTGGAGTGAAAGCCAATTAAAACTGTCTTGGCCAGTAGATTTTTCGGCCCAGCAAAAAATGTTAACGTTGTACATTATTACAGTTGATCATGATGGAAAAGCATTCAATTAATATATTAGATAGGCTGCATAATTTATCTGTTATGTGCAAGTCTTGAGTTTTGTCTCCAAAACTTTAAGTAAACGATCATACGATTTGTATGTGAATGTGTTTTTGTTCTTTTCTTTCATCACAGCCTGCTACATCAGAAACTATAACCATGTTAGTTCAGAACCCCAATTAAATTAGTTTTTGATTATTATTAATTATTATATTATTATATTATATATTATAATACACTAACAAATTTACACTTCATGTTTACAATTCCAACAAATTAAACTAAAACACAAATGATAACACATATGGCAGGCCATGAGTCCCATTTTAAAAAAACTGATTAGTGGTCTGCTTTGTGTGTTTGCTCCAGGGAAGCCATGGTTCTTTATATCGTCAGAATAGGCTTTAGTTGCCACACAACTACTTGTGATAAGGCTATCAGGCACCTGCCTGGACCTCAACGACACTATGTGGAAGCACTGTGTTTAAAGTAGAATGATTTCAATCTTTCAAAAGTTCTCATCATAGGTCACATCTATGAGGAGTTGGAGCATGGTTGCAAGACCTCCCCTGATAAAGGAACAGCCAGCTGTCTCTACCAATCCAAGGCTACTGACCAGGAACCATGCTGTGATGCTTAAGTGCTTGATTGGCCCAGTTGCATATCAGCTTTCAGAAATACCATTTCACTTTCAACTTTGTGGTGTAGGACTTTACCAACCTTTCCATTGTGTAGGTATTGAAATTTCTCACTGTGGAGCCATTCACACCAAGAGACGGTACAAAGTAATTAAAAAATGTCCCCATACGTAATTTCAGGCAATTTCAGCATGATGGATGTGGTACAGAAAAACCATCCATTTGCCACAGTGTAGCTGCTGAGCTCCCAAATTTCATTAGTTGTTGACATCACTAGCAAACTTTGCTATACCAGAAAAACTAAAACAATTGCTTTCAAACTGGATGTGAAAAAGTGGGCGGAGCAGTATAAGGTCAATAGGCCCACAATGGTTACATCAATTTAAAGGATAACTCCTGGATAATGTTTTGATTACCTTTCTGACCTTTCTGATCGAGACTTTTATGCAAAAGGTGCAATACAGGTCTACAGATTATGGTGTGTTATGCTAGGAAGAATTTATATAGCCTCTGGCCACTATCTCAGAAGAGACATCATCTGAGTTCATTTTAAAGACACAACTCCCCCTGGACACAGAAAAAGCCCTCATATAAACTATTTTTCTTTTCACATTTATCTATGTTTTACACAGCATCTCATTTTTTTTTGGAAATGGAGTTGTACATTTAGTGCAAATCATTTCTCTGTGACCTCTTCAAACTCCTTCTTTGTCCACTGTGGAAGCATGATAACCATCTAGTTTCACCCATGACGCATACTGTATGAAGCAGGTTTAATGACTAGATGTGCAAAAGATGACAAACAATCACAAAATTATCTGAAGTGACTGATAAAGAAACAGATATTTGTTGGCATACCTTGAAATGATTGATCAAGTCATATCTGGTGAGGAGCTCATAGAAGACAATTTTCAGCGCGTGGTCACCACTAGTATCATTCAGTGCAAACACATCGAACGACCACATGTCCACACGCTAGAACAGATACATACAAACAAGTTTCGTTAGCACATGAACATCAACATACTCATTCATCTGTTCAATGCAGAGTGGATCCAAACTTAAGCCCAACTAAGACTTCCATTGCCCACATGTGCCAGGGAACTCACTCTGGCGGAATTCTTCTTTTTCCTTGCATAAAGATGTATTATGAGCACCTTCCCACACTGCCAAAGCACTCCTAACTGATGCTTTGTTCTTTAAGAACAGTTCATCCACTGCTTCTGTATTTTGTCATCTACAGGTACAAAGATCAATCTATGATGCTTCATCGGGGTGTTGCTCCCAATAAACCTTCAATAATTAATGTGATCTTCTTTGTAAAATACAGTTCTTGTCATTTAGCTTCCTTGGGATCAGTGTCACTACACCTTCCACCCTTTAGCCATCCATAATCTTCTTATAACCCTTGTTTCATCTGTTTAATAACAAACTGTCATTTTATTACACCTTCAACTTCAACCTATTTTCATCCATCTATTCTAGATCTTCAGTCAGCCTCCAGCTGTCAATTCAATCATGGATTGATACATGAATAAGGAGTTTTAGAACTCAGCATGTACATTCCATTAAAACCTTTGGACAGAATTAAACAAATGCTCTATACTATTAGTATGTCAATCTATTACAAGCTTTTCTCCATACACAAACCAACATTTGCACACATAGATACCTTGAGCACAGTGATGACAGTTGATGGATAATTGAGACCAACCATGTTGGAAGTTCGTCTGTACATCCTGTCACAGAGATACAACACACACACACATAGACACATGTCAGAACACAATGCACAAAAGCAAGCCAACACACACTAAATACCGCACTGGCTAGTATGGTAAAAATTAGAACTGTTTTCTGTTCTGTTATCTGTTCTGATATTTTATATCTCTTAAACATGCAAAGAGGGTTTGGAATTTGGAAATACAGTATTATATTCATAAAAATAATAAAATGAGGCAAAACTGTCTAGTTATCTGGTCAAATATGCTAACTAACTGGCTTATTCCAGTAGTTATGGACTTGGACCTAAATTTCAGCAGCCACATAAATAAAATTACAATTGTAATGGTGTCTTCACATGTCACAGTAAAATTATCCAATTAACTCATCCAGAATTCTACTGCAATGCTGCTTACTCACACCAAGAAAGTGAAGCACATTACACCAGAGCTTAAATCACTGCAATGGCTATCTGTGTGTCAAAAGATAGATTTTATAATCCCATCACTTGTCTTTAAAGCATCTCATGGTCTCAGGCCTATCTGTGATTTACTTGTATATTACCAAGAATCCAGATCAATCAGGTCATCTGGGGCAGGTTTAATCAGTGTTCCCTAGATCAACACTAAGAGAACTGAGAGATCACATTTTCAAAAGTACATAACAGATAAAAAGAAAACTATAAAGAACTGTATTATCTGTAAATATGTAAAAGAATATACCAACATCCTCTGTACCAGTTTTCACAATAACACTTTTAACACACTTTAAAATAATTGTACTATAGTACACTGTCTAGAAATATATTAAAAGGTAAATATACTTTTATGTAGAATTTTGCTCGATTTGGTGCCTCCCACAGTTTCTGAGTGCAACACCACTGTCATCAATACAAATCTAAGGTCTGTAACAATTTGTCAGACATGATGTAGGTGCTAACTACAAACAAAACTCATTACGTCATAATAGGGCTGTCGTGGTAACCGCAAAAATGAAAAACCGCGATATTAAGAAGCCCACCGCGGTGCATGATGGGCCACCGCCATCACCGCACGTGACCTGATCTCACCCCAACACATGTTGAGAAGGAGACAATGGCAGTTGCACTGGTATCAAAACCAAATGTTATTTCGCCCCTTTGGGAGCATTTTGGCTTTCAGTCAAATGAAAAGGGGGAGCCAGCCAATTTAAATGAGGCAATCTGTAAAATCTGCGGCAAAACGGTTCAAGTAAAACGAGGAATCACAACGAATTTAAGGGCTCACCTAGCAAGCTACCATCCAGCTATTGAGGCGTGGCTGCCACCGCCTCCTGCCACACAAAGTCGCGGAGCAGCTCACGTCGGTGCCAGCCGACAGCTTGGAGTCGGCGAAGCCTTTGCTCGAGTCGGCAAGTACAGCAGAGACAGTGACAGACATAAACGCCTAACAGGCGCAGTTACACGGTATCTGGTTGAGGAGATGGTGCCGTTTTTCACTGTGGAGAAACCTGCATTCAAGTCGCTGCTCCAGAAATTTGACAAGCAATATGAGTTGCCAGGGAAAACCTACTTCTCAGAAACTGCTGTGCCGAAAATGTACAATGTGTTTATGCCCCAGAATCACACATCCGACAACATCGCAGAGGCTCTACGCAGCGCATTTGATGAGTGGTCCCTGGATGAGAAGAAGCTGGCGTTCATAACGACGGACAACGGGGCAAACATCGCTGCAGCAGTGAGAAAATTGAGCTGGACGTGGCTGAACTGCTTCGGACATAATTTACACCTGGCAGTGACAAACGCAATGGCAAGCGTTAAGGATCGCACATCCCGAGCAATGGGTCTGTGCCACACCTTAGTGGGTGCGTTCTCCCAGAGCTGGCTGAAGAGGAGAGATCTGGCGAAAGCGCAAGCGGAGCTCCAAATCCCGCAGCACGGGCTCATAATGGTAAACTAGCTTTCAGAAGCTAATGCAGCTAATGTTGACTTTTCATTTAAAAAAAATAATAAGCAGGTGTAATTTTAGTTCAATAATTATACGGCCATTGTTCCGTCCATGCAGGACTGTCCAACAAGATGGGGCTCCAAACAGAAAATGGTGGACCCAGTCTTGGAGCAAATCCCCGCTATAAAAAGAGTTCTGGATGATCGGCGGCATCAGCATCTCATCCCCACCTGGCAAGGCATTGCAGTTTTGGAGTCGGTGAACTCGGCATTAAAGCCAGCGGCTGAATTTACGGATCTGCTGTCTGGCGAGACCTATGTCACGGTCTCATCCATTAAACCTGTCCTGAAACTCCTCACTGAAGATGTTTTAAAACCATCAGACGAGGACACCACTCTGACCTCGGACATCAAGCGGAAGATGTGCAGTGTTCTCGAGGAGAAGTACAGACCAGCTGCTCTACAAAAAACTTTGGCAAAGTCCTGCTTGCTGGACCCAAGATATCGGGGCAACAATTTTGATGATGATGCGGAGGAGGAGACAAAGTGCGCGCTGATCGAGGAGATATTAGACATGGAAGATGGAGGGAGCGGTGCCAGTGCGTCAGCTGCTGCCCTGCCAGAGTCCTTGGTGCAGACAGCGGTGCCACCAGCGGCAAAAAAAAAAAACGCTCGGAGACCTGCTGAAGTCACGGACAAGCACATCTGCAACCGTCCCGAAGAGAGCCAGAGCCGACCTGGAGCTCACTCGCTACCTGCAGGAGGAACCCATCGACCCTAATGAAAACCCCCTGGCATGGTGGCGCAACAACCAGGAGAGATTTCCCTTACTCTCCACAGTGTCACGCAAGTACATGTGTATTTGCGCAACAAGCGCACCATCCGAGAGGGTTTTCAGTGTCGCT
This sequence comes from Pagrus major, assembly GCF_040436345.1. NCBI lineage: Eukaryota > Metazoa > Chordata > Actinopteri > Spariformes > Sparidae > Pagrus > Pagrus major. The sequence goes on from NC_133233.1 coordinate 1,745,443, forward strand.
GGAAATGTTATCACCCCTCTCAGATCCTCTCTCAAACCACATAAGGTTAACATGCTGGTTTTCCTTGCGCGTAACAAGGACATGACCGAGCTATAAATCATCGTCCTTTTTGTGTGTGTGTGAATGTGAAATTGTAGTGCCTGGTACATCTCATTTTGTATACTTAATTTAAAAAAAACAAAAAAACGGGCACTTGTTTTTTATTTCAGTAAGATGATGCAGCCAAATTTGCATTTAAAAGTTCAGCCTTTAAAGTCTCCTGAATTTGTTTTTGTTAAGTTCAATCAGTAGGAGAAACAACGTGCATCAGGCATCTGTGCCTTTACCGCCCTTTGATCTGCATTCAATAAAATAAAAAGTGTTATAAAATTGCCATGTCTTTTTTTTATAACCTTTTTTAAATGTGTAAGCGCCATGTTTCAGAGGAAATATTGCAATGAGTTTAGTAATTTAGTAATTAACAAACGAATTTGCTGAATAGATAGATAAAAAAAAAAAAAGATGGTGCAATAATATCGCATACCGCAATATTGAGCCGCCCTGACTCACCGCAGGGGGAATTCCTTAACCGTGACAGCCCTACGTCATAACAATGCCATGTCTTGAAAACTTGCTGAGATCCTACCCTCTCACTAAAGTTATCTAATGCAGAAACAAGTGATAAGGGGTTGGAGTGGCTGTGACAGAGACACCATTCACCCTATAACAAGACACTGTACCATCAAAATTAAATAATAAAGCTGTTATTTTAAGTAAAAAATAAGTTACACAATGTTGCTTTAAAGTTAAGCATAATTTTGTAAAGTGCACTAACTTGAACTTTGTTTTTCAACATATTTGTTATACATTTTAAAATACGTGCTTAAAAAGATCATTTTAACGACAACAATACGCTGAGCATATCTTAAAAATACACATTTCAATATCGTGAAGTTTTCTATGTATTTCTGGTTAATTTCACTTACTCACTCTGGCTAATTTTAAAATATATACAAACTGTGAAAGGAGCACATTGTACTGTTATTGTTGTTTTTGAGAAATAATTTCATGTCTCATCTCATCTCATCTCATTTTCTTAACCGCTTTATCTGTGAGGGTTGCGGGGATGTTACCGCTTTATCCCCCCCTTTCAGGGGGTTGCGAGGGGTTACTGGAGCCAATCCCAGTTTTTCATATGGGCGGAGGCCAGGGTATATCCCTGAACGAGTCGCCAGCTCATCGCAGTGCCCTTTTCTGACGGCAGAGGCTGCCACACAAGGTGCCAACTGCGCGTCAGGAGCAATTTCAGGGTTCAGTGTCTTGCTCAAGGATACTTTGGCATGTAGCTCAGTTCCGCCCAGTTCTACCCACTGAGCTACAGCCGCCCCAATAATGTCATGTGAATAAGCAAACACTGAATTTGATATACCGACTTCGTTTCCCCAAGTGACATGTTTTTGAGGGGGTGCATACATCATGCGGGCAAACCTTGACCTTTGTTGGAAGGCTGACCTGAATGACTAGGTTGCCCTCTTGTTGCTTTCAGATAGAGGCATTTAAAGCTGGCCTTATTTGCCTCTCATATGCCTTCCCTTCTATATAATTACATAGCTGTTATTAGTTTAGTTTATTTTTTAATAGATTAGCTCCAGAGTTACTGGAGGATAATTTGAGAGGATTAACATGGCAGGGGCATTCTTGCTCTCTTCTATTCATTTCTTACTCCATGTTTATTTCATCCAAAGTCATGCATCCTCCTTGCGTACATGCATTTTTTTTCTTTCTTGTTTTGTTTCTTTACTTTATTGACATGCAGACCAGTTATGCTGAACACATATCAGGACGCACAAACAAGGATATACGTTGAAGTTTTGCCTTCAGTGCCCTTACTGACCAGCTACCACAGGACGCACTGATCGGCTCGGCTCGGCTCTGAACAACAAACTCTATTTTTACTAGTTTTAGGCCACTTTTAAAGAAATCGTGTGAGAAACTCCGAAACTTCGAAAATGCACTTTACACCCGGACAACAAAAATCAAGCATCGGACCGGGGTTTTTATATTTTTGCTCCTTTGAGCAACTGGTGCTATGCCTATCACGGTTTGTTTTTAGCCTAGCAGCTATGCTAGCCCATGGCGCCTGCACGGTCTGAGTCCTAATTCTCCACCACATCTCGGATTGAAGGAACTTATCAGAGCGATCTCATCCTTGTCGGGCCCTCCTCGGGCCCTTGGCGGTAAGTTTCCTGCCTATCCTCTTCTTTGGAAACCTGTGTTGTCATCGTCTCAGGCTCCACTGGAGCCCTGGCGTGTAAGTTTTCAGTCCCCTCCGTTGCTCCTCATACTCAGACTGCCAGTGTTACCTCTGGACTGCTTTCCAGGCTCGTTGCTGGCTCCTTGTTTTGCTTTGTTGTTTCAGCTCCGCTGACGGCTCCCACTGCAGAGTTCGTGGACCTAAAGAATGAACTCCAGTCCATAGAACGCCTCATTGATGAACTCCTCCAGCGGCAGTCCGTGCTGTGTTCCCGGCTGGCGACGCTCGAGCCTGCGGATACTCAGTGGCCCTCGGCCCCGGCGGCGGTTTCTGACGACGTTCCCGGCTCAACCTCCACTCCAACCTGGGCTTGTGTTGATAAACGCCAGAAAAAGCTCTCTCTGCCCCTCTATGACCCATTCGGTCCCGGTATAAATGATGTCACTCTGGCAAACTTTTTCTCCCCACTGGCGAAACTTCCCCCTGAGCCAGTCTCTCCCCCTCCAGCACGCAGTGCAGCCCAAACCCGAAAGCGCTCCGCGCCACCCAGTATCTCCTCACCCTCGAGTTCAGCATCCTCTCCACCGGCATCTCCGGGCCGCAAAAGACGGCGTCTTTCACCCCTGCGGTCTGCATGGCATGCTCCTGCGGTGCTTGCGTCCCCCTCTCCGTTGCTAGCCACGGATGAGCACCCTTCCACCTCATCCAGACCACCTGTTTTGCACATCCTCCCACACAAACTAAGGACAAGGTAGCCACCTGCCACGCCCCCCCATGCTCTCCTATCTCATCAGGGTCCTCCAAGTTTCTCAACCCAAAACTAGCAGCTTACAATGATAACCTGGGTACTGAAAAACCGGAACTCTTAATAATTGGCGACTCAATTGTCAGATTTGTCCAACTCCCGGGCGCTATCACCTACTGTCTTTCAGGTGGTAAAACAACCGATTTTATTGAACTTATTCCTGCACTCCTTGACCTTCATCCTTCCATCAACACAGTTATAGCTCATACTGGCACAAATGACATAATGTCTAGGCAATCATCAAAGCTGCACGCGGAGCTGGAGTCCCTGTCCTTCACAATCAAGAGCCTGGGGAGGCGCTGTGTCCTGTCTGGACCAACTCCCACCCTATACGGCAGCTCTGAACATTTCAGCCGGCTTTTCAACCTACACCTATGGATGCAAAACTTTTCCTCTGCTACTGGTCTTGTTTTGTTAACCATTTTGACTCTTTCTGGTCCAGACATGATCTTTTTAAATCTGATGGGCTGCATCCAAACAGGAAGGGAACAAGGAGGCTGACCATGAATTTTATTGATTTTATTGCCTTTTGCTCGAATTGATATTTTTCCCAGCAGGTCCCCACTCAGCGATCTGGCCCAGACTCTTTTAGACCCCCCGCCCCTGACCACGCGGGCCCTGCTGGTGCTGGTGCTGGTGCTAGTATCTCCTCTAGAGTCTCTCCTAGTGTTTCTCATAGTATTTACTCTGATGATTCTCCTATTGGTTGTTCCAGTTCTATTGCAAGCTTCAGTTTCAGCTCTGCCAACAGCTCTTTCATTCCTGTTAGGATCTCTGGGAGGCAGCATGTAAGACCCAATGTGTGCCCTCCACTCAGACCCAGTCCTGTTGCAATTAATATAACAATTAGTATGGCCCCATTCACTAGCCCCACCTTGTGGCCACTTCCACCAGATATTTATCATATAACGACCATTTCAAACAGATACTCTCTGTGTAAATCAAGGGCTATTAAATCTGCAAATTTTACAAATCTGTCAATGTCCAGAGCTGGATGCTTCTCAAATCAGCAGCGCGGTGTTAACCAAGCCAATCTTCGCCCTCTACTCCATGCACCAACTCAGAATGACATGGACCTTAATATTGTCCTGATTAATGCAAGATCCATATCAAATAAAACTTTTATATTGAATAATTTCTTTACATCCCACACTCTGGATTTCATGTTCTTAACTGAGACATGGCTGCAAGTTGGGGAGTGTTCAGCTTTTTCGGAACTTCTCCCTCCTAACTGCTCCTACTTTCGCTCTCCTCGAACCACTGGTAAAGGTGGAGGTCTGGCAGCTGTTTTTAAATCTGTCTTCCAGTGCCAGTTGGCTACACCTGTTAATTACTCAAGCTTTGAGCTGTTACTGTTTGAACTAAATGGCCCGTCCCCTGTCCTCTGTGCAGTGGTGTATCGACCACCAAAATTTAACAAGGATTTTATAAAGGAATTTTCCGAATTTTTATCTGGCATTGTATTAGACTATGACCATCTTTTAATCTGTGGTGATTTTAATATCCACGTATGCTGTGAGGAGAAACCTATGGTTAAAGATTTCATTGATTTAATTAACTCCTTTAACCTCACTCAAGCAGTGACAGGTCCCACCCACGAGAAGGGGCACACATTGGACCTTGTGCTGTCCCTTGGTGTCTCTGTCGTTATTAATGAAATTTGTGACACATGTATATCAGACCATCTGCCTGTTCTGTTCACTACAACTGTCGCCTGCTCTGTAAAACCCTCTCCTCCTGCACTTCACCGCCGTGCTATAACCAGTAACACCCCATCGAAATTCTCTGCTGCCTTTAAAGACACTGTGCTCTTTAGCACTAACATTTTAGATCTTGTTGCCCCTCTAAGAAGGAAACACTCAAAAGCACCTTCAGAACCATGGCTAAATAACCATACCCGCCCCTTGAGACGTGCCTGTCGGCAGGCGGAGAGGAAATGGAAAAAGGAGAAGCTTCAAGTGTCGTATGAGATTTTGCAGAGTTGTCTGTCTGACTACCAAGAAGCTGTTAGAAGTGCAAAAACTGCATTTATTTCTCAATTAATCTCCAAAAACTGTCATAGGCCTGTAGGAGATACACTAATAATAAACACTCGTTAATGGGGCACCACCTCCGATGTTTTATCTATTTGAATAATCCGGAGGTAATTAATCAAATTCGACTAAACAAGGTTAACTTGTATCAATCCTAATCAATTTCAGAACAATTTATTCAATCTCACAAATGAAGAAGTGAATTCTACACATATCCATCGGTTCTCCACATTAAAACAAACCTGCACAGACAACGACGTACGGTTAAATATGTTTATTTACTAAATAAATCAAGGTGAATAAATGAAAGGATGATTCAAACAAACAATATTGATAACATAAAATGTAGAGACTAAATGATCATGGTAATGAATGGATGGAGATGAGCGGATGGTAAAGTCGCGAGTCTGGGAAGCATTCAAAGATTACTATAGTAATTTTGACACTAACGAGACCCTAACCGGATTTCTTATTAATTAAAGATTACTATGAATCAAAAGAAAAGAGACATCACCAACTCAAGAACATGCGTGTGACTCCAGCAGTGTGCGTGGGTGTTTAGCCTACTTTGCCTGAAGACTGGGAGATGTTCACCACTTTGGACCTCTCCGGAGCTGATAGCTTGACCTCGCTTGAGGTGCCGGTCCGCTGGCCGGAGGGATGTCGCAGAGCGTCTGCGGCTTGCAGTGGGTTTCTCTCGTCCCGGTGTCGGAGGGAGAGCGCCGTCTGTCCAGTACTCGGCAGGAAGTCCCGGTCCGCTGCCCAGCGGAATGGCACCGCTCGTGAGCGTTGAAGGCAGGCCGGTCGGCTTGGCAAAATGTCTGTTCGTTGCAAACCGTTCACACGGTTTGTTGATGCAGGCAATTACTGCACAATGTTATTAACGCTGGTGGTCAGATTAAAGGTCTTCTTCTTGCATGGAGTGATGGCTCTGAACTTTTGATCGAACTAATTCAACTTTCTTGACGAAAATAACTAGAGAATAACGCTGGCCGGGCGAGTCCTCAGTTATTACTCAAAACAAGACGAATTAAGTCAAATTAACTTCTACTGAGTAAAATACTGATACTTAACAAAACAAAACGAAAGCACTTAGAGTCAGTGCGTCCTCAAATTAGGGTATTGAGGTAAAAATCGTTTTTTTCTGCCTAAGAGCGTGTCGCAAAAATACAAAAAGTAAAGATTTAGAAGTGAAGAAAAATTTAGAGAAGAGAAATTTTAGAGAAGAGAAATTTTAGAGAAGAGAGAGACAGAATGGCTGTCCCTTGGTTTTTGTAGTCCATATCAGCAGGCGGTCCCTAAGGGGAGGGCTTACGGTTCTCACTGTGTATCATATCAATCGTCTACACTTACGAAACTTGAATTAAATTAAACCGATTTAATGTTTCGCGATCGTGCTTCACCTTTCTCAGGACCTTACCATGGCAAAATAAATGGACTTAATGAAATAATATGACCTGATTAAATTCGCTGAACGAATAAAAGAAATTAACACTGGATCAAACATGAAAACACTTAAAGATACAGTAGAACTGATAGAATCTGACAACATATATAAGCATTTCTTATAGTTCTAATACCTGTAAATGAAGAAACATATTACAGACTTTTAATCAGGAAAACGTATTAAAACATAGATATCTTGAAAGTTTAATTTCTTTGTACCCGGACTCACCACTGGAGGGCACTGTGGTTCCACCAAACACATGACACAATTAAACATTAAATTTGATTTTAGCCAAATTTCATCACAGAGAAACGGGAGAAAGATCAGTTTTATGAGCTTCTCTTACTGACCCTTAATCTGTTGGAATTAAGAGAATGAGATCCTGACTTAATGGTTAATTAGAAATGGTCTGAAATCTGGAGGAACACAGAGACCATTTGGTGTGGAATGTGATCCAGATAGCATCCAGACGTGTCATAAATTTCAGACCTGGGAGTGTTTGCATAGAACAAGTCAGAAGGTTTCCAGTGTTCTCTTAAAAGCTAATGTGTGCTTTAGAAGTTAGAGGTGAGGAGAGAGACACAGGTAAAGAGAGAGATACTCTAAAACAAAGGAAAAAAAACATTTGATGTGAGTTAATTTACATATATAAAGACTCTGTATTGACACCTTCTGATGACCAGTTGTTCGTCCCTCCTGGTGAACTGGCAGAGGCCTCGACATGACCTGTGAAGAGGATTTATCTGTTTTTGCAAGGGAAAGGAAGTTCATCCAAAGGCTTTGGGTTGTAAATTAATTAAAAGTGTCTTCATACGAAGTATTTACAACCAAGAAAAACACTGTCCTCTCTGCCAGGCGATAAGATGGCGCCCCTCTTCCTGTAGAGTTGCTTCAAACTTAAAAACAGAGTTGATAAGGAAAACAGGGCCTCAGCATCAGAGAGAAAGGAACACAGAGACGAGTTCCTACAGGCCACAGGCATTTTTCAGTGCCTTTAATTCTTTGGCCAATCCGTGTGACGCAGCCACAGTCACTCCTTCGTCCATCCTCTGTGATAGATTCTTAAGATTTTTTGCTGAGAAAATATCTGTCCTCAGATCCTCGTTGGCCAGTTCCACTGATCTTGACCCTCATATGGTATCTATGTGCCCAGCAGTGTTGGATCATTTTGAGCCCATCTCACTGGCAGCTCTACAGGGAGTTGTCCATCATCTCCGCCCTACTAACTGCCCTTCTGATAACATTCCCTCTCGCCTGTTGAGGGAGGTTTTTGACACTGTGGGGACATCAATCCTTTCACTAATAAATATGTGTCTTGTGTCTGGTTGTGTTCCTGCTCCTTTTAAACATGCTGTTGTAGAACCCCTGTTAAAATACAAAAATCTCGATCCCACTGTACTCTCCAACTTTAGGCCCATTTCCAAATTGCCCTTTCTGTCCAAAGTCATGGAGAAAATTGTTTCATCGCAGCTTCAAGATTTTTTAGATCAACATGGTATCCATGAAAAATTTCAATCTGGTTTTAAACAGCTTCATAGCACTGAGACAGCTCTTATAAAGATTTTTAATGATTTGATCTTAACAGTCGACTCTGGTCACTCGGCAGTCCTTGTTCTCCTCGACTTAACGGCTGCTTTCGACCACAATATCCTCCTGTCCCACTTGGAGAGCTATGTTGGGATCAGGGGTACTGCTCTAAAATGGTTTAACTCCTACCTGACAGACAGGACTTTTTCAATTCGCTTATTATTCATTTGGACATGCTCCACTCCTATGTGGTGTCCCCCAGGGTTCGGTTCTGGGCCCCACCCTATTTTCATTATATATGTTGCCCCTAGGTTCTATATTTGAAAAGCACAATGTCTCTTTCCACTGCTTTGCTGATGATGTCCAGATATACATGCCCTTAAAAATCAAAAGCAAAGGTGCATTGCAACCTCTGCTTGATTGTCTGGACGAAGTTAAGTTGTGGCTGTCCTCAAGCCTTTTAAAATTAAATGAGAGCAAGACAGAAGTTATTGTGTTTGGCTCCCCACTGCCATTGGGGGATGTACCTATCCTTGGGCCTATCTCCTCAAATATGCTCAATTCCGTGAAAAGTCTGGGAGTGCACCTTGATAGTTCTTTTAAATTTGGAAAACAAATTTCATCGGTGGTCAGCTCAAGCTTCTTCCAATTGAGATTAATAAGCAAAATAAAAGCCTACCTTCCCCCGGGTGACTTAGAAAAAGTGGTACATGCTTTTATTACAAACCGGCTGGACTACTGCAATGCTCTGTATGTGGGCCTAGACCAGTCCTCTATCCAACGTCTCCAGCTGGTCCAAAATGCGGCCGCTCGCCTTTTAACAGGCACCAGGAAAACTGAGCACATAACCCCAGTGTTGAGGTCTCTCCACTGGCTTCCTGTTTGCCAGAGGATAAGTTTTAAAATTTTATTATTGACTTTCAAGGCCATCAATGGCTTGGCTCCCCCTTATCTAGGTGACCTGCTTGTTGCCCACACTCCATGTAGACCATCACGGTCAGCCGACCAATTCCTCCTCAACATACCAAAATCTAGGCTAAAAACAAGAGGTGATCGAGCCTTCGTGTTCGCTGCTCCAAAACTTTGGAACAACTTGCCACTCTGCATTAGAACAGCTCCAAATGTAGAACATTTTAAATCCCTGCTCAAAACCCACCTCTTCTCCCTGGCTTTTAACACTCCTAACTGACTGATTGTTTTATCATGACAGTTCTTATTGTTTCTTATATTTTATTTTATTGTTTATTTTATTGTTTTATTGTGTTTTATTGTGCTTTTATCTGATGTATGTAATTGTAATTGTAATTGTTTTTAATTGTAAAGCGCCTTGGCTAAAGGTGCTATATAAATAAAGCTTGAATTGACTTGACTTGACTTACTGGGAGGGCAATTGGTGTGGTTGAACAATACCATTGTCCATTGCCAATTGGCTGACAGCCATTGACTACTAATCCCTGACCATCGTAACATCGTGATTCAAAAGGCTCCCTACGAGAGCACAATTAGGTGGCATGTCCCCTCAGAAATGCCATAGCACAAGAGTTGTTGTCGTTTGTGATATGTGGGGAAAGGAAATGAAAAGAAGTATGTTGCTGCTACATTGCTTCTCGATGTCCCATTTATTATTTTCTTATTAAACCAGCTCAGTTAGGCGAACCCAAGACACTTGGTTAAATTTGTGGCATCAGTGTTTCTTTTCCTGCTGGCAGCTATTTCTCTCAGTCATGCTGTTTTTTTTTTATCTTAGCTTTCTTGGCTAGTTGGCCAGCATTGTTTTATGCATACAAGGCTGAACAAAGCTAAGTTATGGACATGTGATGCAGAGACATGTCAGAGCAATGCTGGGAAACAGCAGCGGCTACAGTGGTGAGCTAATAAGCAACTGCTGCCTGTTGACAATACTGAGGGGACATGCTGCTTCAAATTTGGAAACAACGATGTCATCGACCATCATGATCTTTCACTGTAGACAGCATATTCCAATTTATAAATATATTAAATATAACGACAATCTATTTATTACAAATGCATTTTCTCATCTACCTGCTGTAGATAGTCATTATGTAGTTATTGGGGAAGATTTCAACATAGTTCTTGATACTAAATAGGTCCTCCCATAAAGATATTCCCACATCCAGATCAGCAAAAGTCATATGCTCCTTCCTTGAAAAACTTGATCTGATGGGACAATGATGATTTAGGGCCCAACTACAAGAGTTTACTCCTTTTTTTTAATCTAGTCCACTATACCTTCTCTCAAGTGCTCTCTGTGACATCTATGCTTTTATAGATAAACGATACGCCAGATGTATCACAGGCTATGGCCTAGGATACATTTAAAGTGTATTTGAGAGGAATCATTATCTCACATGCCTCATACACGCAAAAATAGGAAATTGCTGTCTTGCCTAAGATTGCTGATGAAATGTTTCATATAGACACTCAATACTCCTTGGCTCCATGTCCTCAGCTGAAAATGGTATTCAACCGAGAAGCAATTCAAGAAAGACAGAATCTTTGCTGCTTAAATCCAGACAGTGGGTGTCTGAATTTGGTGAAAGGCTAGTAGACTGCTGGCACACCAGGCACATTCGGCTGCAGCCTCTAGATCAATTACAAAACATTAAATAACTCTCCGGTGACATACTAACTGATCCAAAATATTAATAAAACATTTTGTTAATTTTAATTCATCACCATACAAATCGGAATGCAGTTCTGAGGTATGGGAGGGCGTTCATCCACTGGAACACAAGAATCCAACACTGTCATCCGACAGTTTTATTAATGATCAAGGGGGGCCCACAACTCATCAAAAATCTGCAATTTTAGAAAGCACCCATTCCCAATGGGTACACTGTTGAATTTTATAGGAAATTTTCCAATTTCCAACCACTCTGCCCACGCCCTATGTCGGAGCCGGAAGTAAGTTGGCTCCACCAGCACAGTATTCAGGGGAACCAGGACTTTGTAAGACATTCCTCATAGACTGCTCAATTCATTTCGAATTAACCCCTCATGCTTTCCCTACTGATCGGTCGAAGATCGCATTCATGATCTCGCACCTGACTGGGAGAGCCAAAGCCTGGGCGTCGGCAGAATGGGGCAGACGCTCACCGATCTGCAGCTCTCTCACAGATTTTCAGGTGGCGTTAAAATGGACCTTTGATCCCATGACGGACGACCGGGAGAAAGCACAGGAGCTGAGTGGGCTGAGACAAGGCAGAGACTCTGTGTGTGACTACGCCATCTGTTTCCGCATCACTATCGGCAAAGAGCGGGTGGAACTCCACGGCTCTATATGATGTGTTTTTAAAGGGACTGGCAGCCCCGATTCAAGATCTTCTCATCCCTCTAGACTTACCCGCAGGCTTGGACGATCTCATCGCTCTCACCATCCGGACGGACAACAGACTCGGACAGCTCAGACGACACCGGGGCGACAGGACTGTGATGACCGAGGGAGCTCCACGCTCGCAAACACAGAGCTGGCCAGCTCTCCACCGCTCCCCGCCAGAGCAGCGTAATCATCTCCCTGCGGAGGGGGAGGAGGACCCCATGCAGCTGGGCAGAGCGTGGCTGACGCAGGAGGAACGACGGAGACGACAGCTGGAAGGAAGGTGATCCTACTGCAGAGAGGCTGGTCACCTCGTCATAACCTGTCCAGCCAAGCGATCTACGGCGGTGAGTCAAATCACGGCTTCAGGCCCCGTCACACGCACTCTCACAAAAGTCAAGCTTTTAGCTAAGCCCATCAGGGCCTGAGCTCTAGATGGGAAAGAACTGTTTTTCATCACCCATATCACTGAACCACTCCACATGCATATTAAGGACCACAAAGAGCGCATTCGCTTCTATTTATTCAAAGCATCCACTCACACTCTGATATTGGGACAACCATGGCTCTTTCGCCACAACCCCCAGGTAGACTGGAGATCTAGAGAAATCCAAGAGTGGGGGGAAGAATGCATCAAAGACTGTTTTTTCAATCCAGCCCAGAGCAGTGATGTAACAGATGGACCCAGCTAAAATTAGCGCTGTAGCTGAGTGGCCTACACCTGAAAGCCGCAAGAAGGTTCAGCAGTTCTTGGGATTTGCTAACTTTTACAGGCGGTTTATCAGAGGCTTTAGCGCAATAGCTGCTCCCCTCCATGCTCTTACCTCCACTCAGGTGCAGTTCCGCTGGTCTCCAGAGGCGGAGAGGGCATTCCAGGATCTCAAGAATCGTTTCACTTCTGCTCCCATCCTCACCATGCCAGATCCACAACGCCAGTTCGTGGTAGAAGTGGATGCCTCCAATGAAGGGGTCGGAGCCATCCTCTCTCAATGCTCGGAACAGGATGGTAAAATGCACCCCTGCACTTTCCTGTCACGACGACTGTCCAAGGCTGAAAGAAACTATGATGTCGGTAGCCAGGCGCTGTTGGCGGTTAAACTCGCCTTAGAGGAGTGGAGGCACTGGCTAGAGGGGGCCAACCACCCATTCATAGTCTGGACTGACCATAAAAATCTTGAGTATATCAGAAAAGCTAAGAGGCTCAACTCTCGCCAGGCCAGGTGGGCGCTATTCTTTAACTGCTTTTCTTTCTCTCTCTCTTACAGGCCGGGGTCCCGGAACGTCAAGCCGGACGTCCTGTCTCGACTATTCGACCCCGAGCCTCTTGCCAAGGAACCTGAGACCATCCTTCCACTAACCCGTGTGGCTGGAGTGGTGACTTTGCAGATAGAAGATGAGGTGAAGCAGGCTAATGGTGGAGACCCGTCACTTAGTGGGTGCCCAGATAATCGCTTGTTTGTCCCCGTTGAGTTGCGCCCACAGGTGATCCACTGGGCTCACACCTCGCTGCTTTCATGCCATCCGGGAGTTTGGAGGACAATGTTCGCCATCTCTCGGCGGTTCTGGTGGCCATCCATGGAGCCGGAGGTTCGGAAGTACGTGGAGGCATGTTCGGTCTGTGCTCGTAACAAGACGTCCTCTGGGTCCCGCATGGGTCTACTGCAGCCACTCCCTATCCCCTCCAGACCGTGGTCCAACATATCCATGGACTTCGTCACGGGGCTCCCGGTATCCCAAGGTAATACCACTGTCCTCACAGTGGTGGACAGGTTTTCCAAGATGGTTAGATTCATTGCTCTGCCTAAGCTGCCCTCCGCCAAGGAGATGGCAGAGATCATGATGACCAGTGTTTTCAGGGTTCACGGCTTCCCTAAGGACATCGTCTCTGACCGGTGGCCCCGGTTAGTGTCCCGGTTCTAGAGGGAGTTTTGCGGGCTCATCGGAGCTAAGGCCAGCCTGACCTCGGGGTGTCACCCGGAGGCCAACGGCCAGACCGAACGCCTCAACCAACAACTGGAAACCAGCCTCCGGTGCCTGGTCTCCCAGAACCCCTCAACATGGAGCAAACACCTGGTCTGGGTTGAGTATGCACATAATTCTTTGCCAACATCTGCCACAGGCTTCTCTCCCTTTAAGTGTGCTTATGGCTTACAACCCCCAGTCTTTCCAGACAATGAGCCGGAGGTGTCGGTCCCCTCTGCCCATGCCATGGTCCGACGTTGCCGCCGCATCTGGGCAGCGGCCTGCCAGGTGCTGATCCGACAGGGAGACCGGGTCAAGAAGGCAGCAGACCGAAAGAGACGGCCAGCTCCCGCATATCAGCCAGGACAGAGAGTGTGGCTCTCGGCCAAGGACTTGCACCTCAAAGTTCCCTCCAAGAAGCTGGCGCCACGGTTCGTGGGTCTGTTTCCTGTCACCAGAGTCATCGGCCCCGCAGCAGTACGGCTTCGTCTGCCTCGGTCCCTCCGTGTACACCTGACTTTCCATGTCAGCCAGGTGAAACCGTTCAAGGAGAGTCCTATGGTTGCAGCCGCCATCAATCACCTCACCTTAACCTGTGTACAAGGTTAAGCAGTTGTTGGCGGTACGCAACCGGGGCCGGGGCAGACAGTACCTTGTGGACTGGGAGGGTTACGGACCAGAGGAGAGGGGTGTCTCGTCCTGGGATCTTTTGTCTTGTGAATTTCATGTTTTATTTTGAAAAGTAACTCTCCTTTTGTTTCAGGTCACTTGCCCTTCCTCTTGTGTCACCGGTCTGACGTCTCCCCTGATCCCTGATTGTTTCCACCTGTTTCCCATTACCCTCATGTGTCTTATAGTCCACGTCTCCCCTTGTCCTGTGCCAGAGTATCTCGTTTGTTCGTGTACCTCCAGCCCCGTGACCACAGTTCTTGTCTCGTCCTTGTCCAGAGCTTCTAAGTTGGTATTCTTTATTCCTTGTCTCCTCTTAAGTAGAGTGATTTTGTGTTGTAATTTTTGTCAAAGCAGTGTTTAAGGTAGCCTTGTTTTGTAACCGTTTTTTTCCCTCTGTTGGAGTGGTTTTGTTTTCATAGTTTTTTATTTTAGGAGAAGTAGTGTAGCCGAATTTTATAGCCTTTGTACCTTCCTCCGTTTGGAGCGCCTTTTGTTATTAAATTTTCATAGTGATTATTCCTCGTCAGAGTCTCAAATAGTCTAGAGTTGATAGCCTCTTTTGTTATCACTCTGTCCTAAGAGCTGAAAAGTGAATTTTCAGAATAAAAGCCTGCTTGATCTGTGAAACCTCTGCATCTGAGTCTTCTTTCTAGTCCAGGCCTGACAGTCTCGCTTTATCCTGATGATCTCCTCTTGTACATCTCCGACCCTATCTCTTCTATGCCACATGTAACTTACATATTAGAACAATTCAGCAAATACTCATGATACAAATACAATTTTGAGAAAACTTAGTTCATCTGCTACTCAAATCCCTCAATTACTCTTTTCTTTAAATTGTCAAATTCTGGCTTTAACTACCTAGGTATTTTTATAACTAAACCGTTTAAGTTTCTGTTCTCAAGAAATTTTTAGCTTGTTAGATTGGTGTAAGTATAGCCTAAGGCAGGGGTCGGCAACCTTTGTGACATGGAGTGCCAGTTTGAAATTTTCTTCTCATCTAGTGTGCCATTATTAACAATAACGCAAAGTTAAATTATGACACCAAATACAAAAACATTTCCAATATACCTGGAATTTTATTCCATCCATAGAGCACATCTCAAAACACATAAACATTTCATAAACATAGTGCTCTGGGAAGAGAGGCCAAACCAAAACTGAGACCACAGTGCCTTGTCTTAAAGCCTGTATCTGCTCAAGCTTAATAATAATAATATTTTTTTTAAAAAGTGCAACTGTATCTGTAGCATAACAAAACAATAACAGTATATCTGTAATCTTAACAAAATAGCCACATCAACAGTGACTAGGTGAAGGACCCACCCACCCCTACCTTTCTAGACCCAATCCCATCCCTTTTTTTTCGTTTCTTTAATTGGCAAGCTTTTAAAAAGAGCATCTGAGCAACTGAGAAAAGCCTCCTTAATAAATTTGCCATCCGTAAACGGCTTCCCATGCTTTGCAATGCAATGCGCAATGTGATAGCTTGCTTCTGTCCTGTGATTTTTAGCAGTGGTAAAAACTTTGAGGGAACTAGCTTGTATATCATACCTGGACACAGCACGTTTAATTGACTTTAAAGTGGCTTAACACTTGACGTTCTGCACACAACATTCTCACAGCATAAAGTGCACACAGCACGGTCCTTCAAAAATACAAAACCAAACATCATGTGCACGGGTCTCTGGGAACGTGGGCGGGACCGCGGCTACAGCGCTGCGGCGGGAGCTGTCAATCAAACCCATGAAATCAGGACACACATAAAGTGAGGAACACTGAGGTTTATGCCACGGCGTGCCACCCGTTGCCGACCCCTGGCCTAAGGCAATGGGCCAATGGGCCTTGTCTTTATCTTTAGTTGGCCGTATAACTTTAGTTAAGATGATCATCCTTACAAGATTTCTCTACCTTTTACAAAATTTACTTGTTTTCATTAAAAAACTTTTTTTTTTGAAAATTAGACATAATCACTAATTAATGTTGAAATAAAATTCATTGCATTAGGGAAACTTATCTACAGAGACCAAAAGACATGAGTAGTAGTGGCTTTCCCCAACTTAATTCATTATTACAGGTCCTACTGTTGGTCCTTCACAAACTCATTATTGGCATAAGCAGGAAGCGGGTATCTCATGGGTGGATATGGAATTGGCTTCACCTGAAAAATCCCTTAATTCTCTGGCTAGTTCGCTATTACCCTTATCACTAAACACCAGCTCCAACCCAGTGGTTGGAAACACAATGAAGATTTGAAGTCAGTTCAGAAAACATTTTGGTGTACACAGACCATCTCCCCTGTCTGCTATTGTATCTAATCACTTGTTTGTTCCATCCTGCATTGACCCTATTTTTCAGGTGTGGCATAACAAGTATATCCAAAACATTGAAGATCTTTGCCTAGACAATGTTTTTGCATCACTGAGTCAAGTGTCAGCGTGGCATCCTGAATACACATGTTTTGTTATTTTCAAATTCAGCACTAATCCAGTACGAAAAATTTTTCCAGTTTCCAAATCACCCCCCTTAATCTATTCTTGATGACTGTGTCTAACTAAATCCAACTTAAAAGGGGATTGCGTCTGAGATCTATAATAGAATAGTTAACATTAATACCTTACCAACTCTTGGGAACAATGCTTTGCATAGAGAACTTTCATGAGGACCAATGGGAGGCAGTTCTATAGATATATATATAGGTCATCTATATGTATCTCGCGCGCAGGACTTACTGTATCTCGCGCATTGCGAGTTAAAAAAAAACACATCCGTGTCACCTCCAGGGCTCCGTATACCTGTATACTGAACATGTAAGGAGTAGTTAACATTTATAATCATCAGAGAACGTTACAGACATTGTTTTTGGTTCCTATCTGTTTCCTGAATATATTTGTACGTGTGTGAATGAGCTTTATAAAGTTCACTCCATTGACTTGTATAAGTTCATGGGGCAGAGCTGCCACCTCCAATATGGTGGCGACGTTGACAATTGCAGCAGCAGGCCAACCCGCTCAATGAGGCGTCTATGTATATATGTCTATGCTTCTTCCTCCGTTTCATGGCGGGTGGCAACCAGCCAGCGTTAAGGTAAATTACCACTATGTTACGTGCTCAAAAATGTAGGTGCTGATTGGCTGAAGAGGAGTCCTTTGTATCTGCGCTCAATTGCTCTTGCTCAACCACCTGGATGTCTGTCACAGTGAATTGAAATTGAATTGCAAGGACTGAATTTGAATTTTGAGAACTGAATTTGAAGTGTGAGAACTGAATGTGAAAATATATATAGAATTGAATTTTCAGTGAGGATCAAATATAGTTTCAGAGACACTGAATAAAAAAAAACGGTAGGTGGAAATGGGTGTGGCCTATATCACCAGATTACACACAATTCAGGCAACGCGTGGATATAAGGTTTTTGAATGTGCGACAAAGTATATGGGAGTTATAAGCCAAAATGCACTTTCCTTGATTATAGCACCACCTAATGGTGGGCATTCACGGCGACCATAGATTATAAAAATTTTTGCCAAGCCTAATGTGTTTGCCAAATAAAATCATGTGTTCATCCATGTTCAGGCAGTGAAAAATGCAATCATTTGGGACCAAGAAAAACAAATAACAAAACAGGAAGAATAATAATAACCACTACAAAAACAATAGGGACCTCGCAGGTTTCCTGCTCGGGCCCTACTTAAAACTGCAAGCAGTGATGAACGGGCCCTCACCCCACGTACGTCGGGCCGTGGCGCCGTCAGAGGGCGTGCGGCCAGATGTGTGCTCGCCTGTTTTCTGTGGAAAGGTTCCTACCTAAATGGGATCTGTGTCACTGAAAACACAACAGTGACATATTCAGTGACTTCCTGTGTCCAGTGGGTGGTGCTATAGATATGACACAGTATTGATACAGAGACGTATTCAGCGCGAGCCCCTCTACATGTGTGAGCAATTTGGTGTAGATGGGCAATTGTATGTTGAAGTTATAAAGACTTACTGCATGACGGTGAAGGATCGAAATTGACCGCACCAACACACCCACCAGGTACAACACAGGCTGTTGAAGGTATGAGGATGCTACTGAGTGAATGTGAAGTCTGTGGTGTTAAATCTGTGGGACAAGTTAGTAAAAGTACGAGGCTTAAAAATTGGGTTCGTACAGAATAGGAAAAGCCATAAGGGGGTCATCGAAATGAACGGCACCGCCACGCCCACTAGGAATAACGTAGGTGAAAGCTTTTGACAACTTTTCATTATCAAGGTATGAGGATGCTACTGGGTGAATGTGAAGTCTGTGGTGTTAAATCTGTAGGACGAGTTAGTTAACATACGAGGCTTAGAAATTGGGTTCCTACAGAATGGGAAAAGCCATAAGGGTGTCATCGAAATTAACCACACCGCCATGCCCACCAGATATATCGGAGGCGAAAGCTTTTGACAAGGTGTCATCATCAAGGTCTGAGGATGATACTTAGTGAATCTGTCGGACTAGTTAAATAAAGTACGAGGCATAGAAGTGAAAAAAATAACATGGGAAAACCATAAGGGGGGCGTTAGGGGACGCTACTGAGCTGTCATGCCGTGCATGAGGGCAGTTGTGGTATTGAATTAATGTACTCATGGGTTAGAAGCTACGGGCCAAATTTGGTGAGTCTGCGATCATCCTAAAGTCCCGAAAACAGTATCGGAAAATAGAAAATCGCCGCATGCATTCAAGATGGCTGACTTCCTGTTGCGGCAAAAATTCTGACAAAAATCATTCCTGCCTAAATCCTTGAGACCCATGAGTCCTGCGAATTTCATGACGATCCGAGAATGTTTTTGCGGGGACAAAACTACGTTAGGTGGCGCTATGGAGTCCCCTGACCACACCCACCCCCAATCATGTTGAATTATCACATTTTTTACCACATGTGACGTATGTATTAAGTTTGGAGAGTTTTGGGGTATGTTCAGGCCCCCAAACATGCAGTCATTTCGGAGGAAGACGAAAAATTAAAACTGCAAGCAGTGATGAACGGGCCCTCACAGTCCATGTGCATCGGGGCATGCTGCTGTCGGGGCGTGCCGCTTATCTGGCCCCATTGCGCAATTATGCATGTGTCCAGTGGGTGGCACTATGGATATGACGCAGTATTGATGCATAATCGTATTCAGGGCGAAACCCTGCATGCGTGAGGAATTTGGTGTAGATGGGAAATAGTTTGTTTGAAAAAAGAAAATGGCCGCACGCAATCCAAGATGGCTGAATTCCTGTTGGGGTGAGAAATTCCACAAAATTAATTCCTGTCTAAATTGATGAGACCTATGAGTCCTGCAAGTTTTATGTAGATTGGAGAAAGTGGTTGTTCACATGACCCGGCGTTAGGGGGCGCTATAGATATGACACACTATTGATGCATAGACATATTCAGGGTGAACCCCTCTACATGTGTGTGCAATTTGGTGTAGATGGGAAATTGTATGTTGAAGTTACAAGGACTTCCTACTTTATGGAGAAGTTTCGACTTCGAATGAAAGTAGCCGACTTCCTGTTGGACTGAGGGTTTCGGTGCCTGGAGGTATTTTGTGCTTCTGGTCATGATACATATGTGTACCGTATGTATGTACTTATTGTATGTTGAAGTTGTAATGACTTCCTGCTTATGGCAAGGGATGGAAAATTGACCACACCACCACGGCCATCAGGTGTAACGGAGGTGAAAGCTTTTGATAACTTTTTGTCAGGAGGGTCCACAGATGCCACATGCAAAGTTTTGTGCAAATCGGTCAAATCGCCTAGGAGGAGTTCGAAAAAGTCAGTTTTGCATTTTCCGCGATTTTGCAAATGGAAATTTACCACGGAAGTGGGCGTGGCCTACATCACAATTCAGATGAATTCAGGGAACACGTAGATATAAGGTTTAAAACTCTGCGACATATTATGTGGGAGTTATTGGGCAAAAACGTTTTTGTCTTGATAATAGCGCCACCTGCTGGTCATTTTTGGTGTGTGAGTTACAGGGGCCAGTCTATACCACCCCTATGAATTTTGTTGACATAAATGGTGTGGGCACAGTGCCAAATATAAAATTAGACTGCCACCAGAGCGCCACCTAGTGTCAGATCGGATCTGAACACCTTCGTCAACTATCCTCAGGAGGGCATTGGCAGTGAGTGTACCAAGTTTTGTGTTAATCCAACTAACCGATGTCGAGATATACAATACTTATATTTAAAGAGCGCCACCTAGTGGTCATCACCCAAAATTTTGCACAGAGCCTTAAGGTCTCATGGGGAAATAGTAAGAGCTGAGTTTCATGTCATTCGGACACACCAATGTGAAGATATGCAACACTTCCTGTTTTGATCCAAATCTACAGGAAGTTGTTATTTAATAACTTGAGTATTCTTTTGAATATCAAAATTCTTTTAATAACTGTTTGTCAGGCTGTGTGCAAAGTTTGGTGCATATCGGTGAAATTGCCTGGGTGGAGTTTAAAAAAGTAGGTTTGCGACATTTCTGGAATTTGCGAAAAAACAGTAGGCGGAAATGGCCGTGGCCTATATCACGAGATTCAACACAATTCAGGGAACACGTGGATGTAAGGTTTTTGAATGTGCGATAAACTATATGGGAGTTATAAGCCAAAACGCACTTTCTTGATTATAGCGCCACCTAGTGGTGGACTTTCACAACGACCAGAGATAATACAATTTTTTGCCAGATGCGACGTCTGTGCAAAGTTTGGTGAGTTTTGGGGCATGTTCAGGGCTCCAAAAAGCCGCCTAAATTCGCGGAAGAAAAAGAAAAAGAATTCCTCCTACAGATTCAATAGGGCCCCGCACTGGTCAGTGCTCGGGCCCTAATACTCACTACAAAAACAATAGGGACCTCGCAGGTTTCCTGCTCGGGCCCTAATAATAATCACTACAAAAACAAAACAATAGGGACCTCGCAGGTTTCCTGCTCGGGCCCTAAAATAAAAATAATCATTACAAAAACAATAGGGACCTCGCAGGCTGACCATGGGCATTTCATGTCCTCCACAGATTGGAAGACACAAAAACAAATCTCAAAACACAAAAAACAAGTTAAAAAAAACATGACAGCTAAACATAAAACAGAACCGCAAATAGAAAAAGAAATAGAGAAACACAACCTAAAATAGAGGAACACAACCACAAATAAGAAAACACAACCGCACTTCGAAAAATGTAACTGTAAACACAAAAAACAACTGCAAATAAGGAAGCACGACATACACAAACTTCTTTCTTTTGCATAGTTCACATGTTCTCCATGGGGTTCAAGTCAGCACTTTGTGAAGGCCATTCCAAAACCTCAATTCTGGCCTCATTTATTCATTCCTTTATCACTTTTGATGTGTGCCTGGAGTCACTGTCCTGTTCAAACACCCAACTGCACCCAAGACCCAATCTTCTGGTTGATAATTTGAGGTTCTCCTGAAGCATTTGGAGATAATCCTCCTTTTTCATTGGTCCATTTACTATCTTTCGGGCACCAGATCCACCGGCAGCAAAACAGCCCCACGGCATAATACTTCCACAACCATGCTTGACATTAGGTATGGTATTCTTGGGGTTAAAGGCCTCATCCTCTCACCTCCAAACATATTGCTGGTCAATGTGGCCAAACATGTTGAGGTGTTGTGTCTGGAGCAAGGGCTTCTTTCTTGCATGGCAGTCTCTCAGCCCATAGCGATGCAAAACACTTTACTGTGGTCACCTGTCTTCCAGCAGCTTCTAATTCAATGAGGATTTGCTTTTTGGTGGTTTTTGGTTTACTACCAATTTTCTCTCAGCAGCAGATAATAGTTTGCATTGTCTTCCTGATCGTGGCAGTGACATGACTGTGCCATGCACTTTATACTTCCAAACAGTTGTTTGTACAGTTGATCTTGGGACCTGTAACTGCTTTGAAATGGTTTCCAGTAAGTTTCCTGACTTTTTCAAATCAATAATGCACTCTTTCAGCTCAATGCTGAGCTCCTTAGACTATGCCATTGTAGTGTTGGTTTTCTTAGGGTTTAAGGCCTCATCTTCCACTTCCGCCATGAGACAAGCACTGGCGCTGTAATGGCGACAGGCAGCAGTAGTGGTGCGTGTGTGTGTGCTCCATGCTTCTGTTCTTAAAACTGTTTTACTGTCACTATTAACCACCTTACCGACCTGTGTGTGTATGGTAGGAAGCAAGAACTATGCCTCGCTCTCTTGTGGCATACTTTTTGGTCTTTTTGACACTTTTCTGGCCCTTTTAGGGAGGACTCTGTGAGTACCGTGTGCGTCTGCAGTATGGTCGGGAATTCCTCCTCCTCCTGAGGGACTCCAGTGTGGGCTCCATGGAACCTACTGCAGCCTTCCCTGCGGATATTCTCCAGACAGGGACCTCCATAGAGAATCGGTGCTGGGGGCACAAGCAGCCGGGTACGAGGAAGCGGGGGAGACGCGGTGGTGTACGCCAGAGGCTGAAGCGGCAGGGCCACTGTCAGATGCCGCTTTCCACCGTCATGTTGGGAAATGTCCAGTCACTCCACAGCAAATTTGACAAGCTTCAAGCTAATGTCACGCATCTGGCGGAGTATAAAAGCGTGTCCTTGCACTGACTGAGACATGGCTGAAGGACCATGATCTGCAGTCTAACTTGGAGATCGAGGGCTTGGAGAGCCCATTCGTTCTGACAGGGACTCCACGGTGACAGGCAAATCACTTGGTGGAGGCTTATGTCTTTATGTGAATAAAAAGTGGTGTAACACAATCATTATCAGAGAAACATTGTGTACTCCTGACACTGAACTCCTGTCTGTGTCTCTGTGCCCCTTTTATCTGCCGAGGAAATTTCCACAACTTTTCATTACACTTGTTTACATCTATCCCAAGGCTAATGTGGACCTAGCTACTCAGGCTATGGTGAGAACTGTGCAGCGGCTGCAGAGAATTTCCCCTGACGCCCCAAACTTTGTTGTGGGGGATTTTAACCAGTGCAGACTCGGGAAGTCCCTTGGTAACTTTTATCAATATGTGATGTGTTCCACTTGACTTACGAAGCGCCTGGATCTGTGTTATGGAACGGTTAAAGACGCTTATAAATCCCTGTGCAGAGCACCTCTTGGCTTGTCGGACCACAATGTTGTTTATTTGGTTCCGTCCTACAGACCTGTCCTGAGGAAACACAAGCCGGAGTGACGATTAGTTCCGGTTTGGTCGGAGGAGTCTGTCCACCGCCTTCAAGACAGCTTCAGCTGCACTGACTGGGATATGTTCAAAAGTGCATGCACTGGCCTGGATGAACTCACAGACACTGTCTCTTCTTATGTGACATTTTGTGAAGAATCAATCATTCCAAGGAAATCCATTACCATATTTCCAAATAATAAACCCTGGATCTCCAAATCGGTCAAGAACACGATCAACATGCGCAACATTAATTTTAATAATGGTGATATGGTTCAATACCACATACTTAAGAAACAAGTGAAGACAGAACTGAAAATAGCCAGGGTGAATTATAAGGAGAGGGAAGAGAACATGTTCAGGTCCAATAACTCTCGGCCGGCTTGGGAGGGGGTTAGGTCCATGATGGGGATGCCGACCAAAAAGACTCAAATTGCTTTTAATTCCTTGTCTGATTATGAACTGTCTGAAGATCTTAGCCATTTTTTAAATCTTTTTAATACCCATGATTTTAGGGAGGAGCTCTCTGAGTATAAAAATGTGTCCTCAGATGTAACAGTGCACATTGACAGTGGAACTGGTTTTAATCTTTTTCGTAAAACCAAAGAGAGGAAAAGTCCTGGCCTTGATGGCATAGGAGGTCGGATTTTGAAGAATTGCGCCCTACAGCTGGCAGACATTTTTTGTTTTCTTTTAAATATGTCTCTCCAGACTCACAGGGTCCCTCAGCTTTGGAAAAACTCTGTCACTGTTCCTGTCCCCAAAAACAAGGCTGCTCAGTCATTGAACGACTTCAGGCCTGTTGCCCTGACCTCACTAGCAATGAGGTCATTTAAAAAAAATTGTCAAGGAGGTCCTCTTATCTAGAGTCAAAGATCATCTGGACCCACTTCAATTTGCCTATAGCTCAGGTCAGGAACAGAGGTCAGTGGCCAAAGCCAGACTGATCCTGGCAGACCCAGATCACCCCTTGCACAGAGAGTTCAGGTTGCTTCCTTCCAGACGCAGATACCTGCTTCCAAGATGTAAGACTAATAGATGGAGAGATTCATTTGTCCCTGCAGTGATCAGGCTTTTAAATGACCTATGTTGAATGTTTTTTTGGATGTGTTTGTTGCATGTTTGCTACTTGCTGTGAAACAAATTGCTAATAATTGCTAACAAATTGATAATAAAGACTCTTGAACCTTGAACCTTCCAAACATATTGCAGGTCATTGTGGTTAAACAGCTCTTATTTCTTATTTGAAAGTGCAAGTTGTTACCATTTCCATTGCATATAACCTTTACAACATTACAGACTTTCCTTGATCCAATTTAGGTTATTTGTCCATTGTTTAACCCCCTTTCTGCTGGGAATCAGAAAAGGTGGTTGCAGAAAGTCCAAATGTCTTTGTCCATATTACTTTTCCAAGAATATTCATCTTTTAAGTCATTCATTTACAATAACATATAGACAAAAGAACTGGTGAGCTTACTTCTTATGATCGTCCAGATGTACATATATGGAGAGGGTATTTGGTCACAAATTACTAATAGAATCAAATAAAATCCAATCTTAGTGGTTTACAGATTTTTCCAATTGCTAACACACTAAAAAGACATGCATAGCACAAATATTTAAACTGATACACATAGAGCAAAACCTCTTCTCAATTCTCCAAAACACATTTTCTGCTTTACACACATTTTGCAATTCAAAATGGCACTTCTTAAATGCACTGAACACGGTTCTCTGCATAAGACACAACAATCTGACAAAGTCACATATTTGCCATTTCAAAATACTGCCATTCAAAATGACACTACATGAGCTAATTGGCCAACATATGTGCCACCTAGCCAAACAATTGTAGCGATGGATAAGGCACTCAAGGCGCTTCTTCCCTTGATGTCTGGCAAGGGAAGATATTGCCTGTGATGTGGACGAGTCGTTGTGGCCAGACCCAGCTGTCCGGCAAGATGCTGCCTAATTATTTTCCTTGCCTCTTTTTTTTCTATATTTTTTCTGCACATTTTTTCTGCAATTTTCTTTTTCAGTTTACTGTTTTGTGAGCATATTTTTGTTCACTCCAATGCAATATATCTGCTGTGCATATGTTGCACTGACTTGTTTGGTGAAAAATAAAAAATAAATGTTTCAACAGCATGTGTGTGTATCTGCAAATATTTCTGTGCATGTGAACTACCTGAAGAATTCTCTACAATTTTAACTATTTTAGTATTATGGTAAAGCATACTAAAGATGAGAGTGCTTTTCATTATGCCCAACAGTGTGTAGTTGGTTAGACAAAAATCTGGTAATATGAATGAAGTGTGTGCCATTTGGTGCAAAAGTTTGATTTTGATAATGCTATATGTAGTTTTGGTTGCAGTGCTTCATTTTGCAGGATATATGAGGTATTTTGCAGTTTGGTTGTGTGGTTTTGTGAATTGTGTTTTGATAAAACCAGCCTAGTTTGCAAAATTGTGTTTTAGCAATTGGAAAAAACTGTAACATACTCAGTCCATTTAGTCCAGATATGACTATACTATATATTTTCTTTTTGCACTCTGAGGGAAAATGACAACTTTTCCATAGTGTAGATCTCGTATACAATATCAATCCATTCCTCAGTGGTGGGTGGATCTACTTTTAACCATTTTCTAGTGATGTTTTTTTTTTACTTGCAGCCAAAAGTATACCGATTATTTTTTGTCATTCATATTCCAATCACCCAAATTCATAGTTTTACATTTGACAGGAATGTTTATTCCAAATATATTATTTATATGTTTATGGATCTCTTTCCCATAAGTTCTAATAGCCAGGACACTCCAGAAAATATGACAGTGATTGGCTCCGTTACTCCCACAGAGTCTCCAACAAGCATCACCACCACCCTGATATTGTTTCTGGATGGGTGAACAAAAAAATCTCACAATATTTTCAATTTGATATAGATTGTTGGATGCCATTATACAATCTGGATATGATTTTGTTGCAACTTTGGACTTGGGTAATGATAGAAATACCTGCAGGAACTCTGAGTCACCTTTCTGTAAAGCCTCTTTTAGGTTTTGGTTAAAGTAATGCCTGACTTGCAAGTATCTGTAAAAATCATCTTTTCACAACCCATATTTATTCTGTATAGCTTAAAAGTTCTGAAATGCCCCCTTGTGGACTATTCTGCCTTTAAGGCATATATGTTCCAGTTTTAGTTCAGACAACCCCCCTATTGTATTTCTGTTTAATGGCACAGTCCTATGATGAAACTTCCTGTCTGGACAGGAACACAAACATTACATGCGGGAAGGAAGTTAGATTCAGCCCTACAGAGCACAGGACGTACATCCGTTGCCATCTTATTGTTTTGCCATGAAAAGCATCACCTGTAAGTTGGGAAAATATCAATAAGCAGTTCAACTAAGTGTATTAGGAAATATTTTGTGATAATTATGCTGTTAAAATGACTTTTGAATGTATAATTTCTCTGTTAGCATTTATCTAAGAAATGTTGGTTTCTTAATGATTTGCTAGTGATATTTACGGTGGCCCTGAAGTGCAAATCACAACGGCAAATCAAAAAACACAACAGCAAATCAGAAAACACAACGGCAAATCAGAAAACACAACAACAAATCAGAAAACACAACGGCAAATCAGAAAACACAACAACAAATCAGAAAACAAAACGGCAAATCAGAAAACACAACAGCAAATCAGAAAACACAACAGCAAATCAGAAAACACAACAGCAAATCAGAAAACACAACAACGAAACAGAAAACACAACGGCAAATCAGAAAACACAACAACATTAACCAAACCGGAAAAGGTAGGTACCCTTGGGCGACATGAATCGTCGCTGATTGGACTGGTCCGTCCTTTGAACCGGAAGGACATGGTTTACATGTTTTCAAAACAAGAGCGCTGCCAGTGACGACGTACACACTGCTATTAAAGAATATTTTGATGACGAGACCAAATCACCGCGACGATCAGCCCTCCTGACCGAGACTCAGTGAACTTTCCCCCCAGAAAACAGCCTCTTTCCCCCGAGTGAAATAGTCAGACGTCCTGTTGACTGATGGTGATTATGTAATTATGTAATTTAGAGAAAAACGTAACTTTGTCACTTTCCAGGATGTTTGGTGGGTCGGGATCTCAATCACAACACATTATAACGGCATCCATATGATTATAATCAGTCAGCGGGTACATGTTTAGATTAACAGGAGGACACCAGGAAACACCTTGAAAAAAACACATACGTCATCGTCATGACGTGTACCGTCACACCTCCTTTGGAGCCGCAGCGCCGGCTTTCTGTGTGAATTATACTCCGGTTCTTCTTTTACGCCGGAGCTGCTTGGTTCTGTGTGAACAACCAACGGCGGAGAATTGGCGAACCACTGCTGCGGCGATAATCCGGCGTCTCTGTGTGATTTCAGAGCTTCCCCGCTGGACACCCATTTCTCGCAACTTTTCTGAGATCTCATGATACGTCACTCCATTCATAAACATGTCATTAATTAGAGACATGTATGGCTCGAGTGAGGCCATTAGAACGTGGGACTCCAGTGGTCTACTGGGACTGGACCATAGACTGTACACAGTCAATGGACTGGACCATGGGACTTTTGGCGCTCACACCGGTGTGTTGTTGCTCACCATGGATACCGAGCGACTATACATTGCCACACAGCAGAAATGTACCAAGGGAAGGTATAACAATAACGGAAAATGTAAATTAGATTTAATATTTCGTTTTGGTTTCCTTGTTTATTATATTTACCGTTTTGGGCTGAAAATAGGAAAACAAACACCAGTTTTCAATGTTTGGTGCATACAGAAAAACGAAATATTGACTCGTATTTTCGTTTTTCGTTTGCCACATTAAATAGAATTGCATGATCAGATGATACACGGACCCATATCCATGTCCTGCATCAAAATATTCTTTGATAGCAGTGTGTACGTCGTCACTGGCAGCGCTCTTGTTTTGAAAACATGTAAACCATGTCCTTCCGGTTCAAAGGACGGACCAGTCCAATCAGCGATGATTCATGTCGCCCAAGGGTACCTACCTTTTCCGGTTTGGTTAATGTCGTTGTGTTTTCTGTTTTGTTGTTGTGTTTTCTGATTTGCCGTTGTGTTTTCTGATTTGTTGTTGTGTTTTTTGATTTGTTGTTGTGTTTTCTGTTTTGTTGTTGTGTTTTCTGATTTGCTGTTGTGTTTTCTGATTTGCCATTGTGTTTTCTGATTTGTTGTTGTGTTTTCTGATTTGCTGTTGCGTTTTCTGATTTGCCGTTGTGTTTTTTGATTTGCCATTGTGTTTTCTGATTTGCCATTGTGATTTGCACTTCAGGGCCACCGTAGATATTTAGCAATTAGCCATCACATTTATTGAAGCTATGTAAAAATATGTAGCTTCTAGTCGTTAGCATTTGTTCGGTTGGTCTTTATTGTTTATTATAACTTTGGATTAATACAGTGCTGACCATGCTTTACACTTGAATATTTGCCTCTGTATAGGGATATTTTAGTGATTATATTGTATTCTGTCTTTACAGTTTCACTCCATTTTCACATCTTCATGCACCTTGAGTCTGCAATAAATATTGGAGCTTGAAGTTTATATCCTGACTCTCATGTCTTTTGTGGAAGGAGTTTGGCTAGCTGTCTAATTGAGGTTTTTACATCTTAACGAGGGCAGTACAGTGAAAAGGCGTAGACCAGCAGTGCTACAACTGCTACAGCAACGGATCGAGCACGGTGCATCTGAAACAGGATCATGGAAAGTCACAAGGATGACAATATTTCAGTATCCAGCCTGTAAAGTAGACACTCAACTGCATCATCGGCAAGCGCAGCGGCAAGAGTCTGGGCAAATGCAGAAGCAGCACAGGTGCGTGTGTCATTTGCTGCAGAGGACGCGGCTAAAGGTTGAAAAAGCTGAGAAGGAAGCAAGGTTGCAGCTGGAGAAGGCCAAATTGGAAGCTGAGTTAGGAGCACTGAGTCTACAGAGAGAAGCAGCTGCTACTATTGCACAGGCAGAAGCCCTAGAAGCAGCAGAATCGGAGAGTAGGGCACTCATACCAGATCTAGGCAAACCGCTGTCAAAAAAGGATATTGATGAGCATACCAGTAACTATGTATAAATGCAGTCTAAACTGTCAAACCAAACAGTAGATACACCACACCAGAGGGAATGTTCACCTCAACCACCTAATCAGGAAGATATCCTTCTCACAACACATCTCCCATCTGACATTAAAGGACACACTCTCCCTAGCAATCAACTCATCAAGCCACCCAAGGCAGAGGAATCACTTGTTGACGCAGACGCTGTGAACCCTAATCCAACCACCTTCAAAACAACTCACAGTCATTCTGAGAACCGGTTCGGACCCAGAGTTACTAGTCAGCCCATGGACCACACAGCTCAGTCCTTTATTCCCAGGCAAAGCATCCCCTTACCTGGTTCGACACATCAGACACATGGAATGGAAGACTTCACCAGGTACCTGGCGTGCCAGGAGCTGTCTAGTCTAGTCCAATTCGAGGACCGTCCAGAGAGTTATAGAGCATGGCAATCATCATTCATAAATACTATCAAGGACCTGGGTCTTACTGCCAGCAAAGAGCTTGATTTGTTGATAAAATCCATGTAAACAACCCTGAAGTGGCTCTTCGAAAAGCTTGGGCCAGGCTCAACGAGTGCTATGCCTCACCAGAAGTCATCAAAGGTGCACTCTATAGGGAAACTGGATTGTTTCCCCAAAATCTCCAACAGAGACAACGTCAAGATCAGGGAGCTTGGGGATCTTTGAATGGAACTTTGTTCTGCTAAGGAAGATGGATACCCACCAGGTTTAACTTACCTTGATACTGCCTGTGGCATTAGCCCAATAGTGGAGAAATTACCCTATAGTCTGCAAGAAAAATGGCTATCTTATGGCTCCAAGTACAAAGATGATCATTATGGCCGTTTCCCCCCATTTTCCTATTTTACTGATTTTGTCTGCTACGAAGCCCGTACCCAGAACGATCCAAGCTTTTTACTCTTCACAAGCAGCAGTGCTCCCACAAGACGAGAGACATTTAGCAGCAGTTATCCCCATACCAAGTCTATCTGTCCGTAAAACAGATGTCTCCTTGGCGTAGACAAAAACTGCCCCATTCACAACAAGTCACACCCGCTCCAGAGATGCAGAGGCTTTAGAGCAAAACCCATAGAAGAAAGAAAAGCCTTTCTTAAGGAGAATGGAGTGTGTTACAGGTGCTGTGCCTCAACGTCGAACTTGGCTAAGGATTGCAAGGTAACAGTGAAGTGTGGGGATTGTGAGAGCGAAAACCACAATACAGCAATGCACCCTGGTCCACCCCTTCAAACGCCTAAAGCATCCTTACCTGGATTAGACAATGGTGGAGGAGGAGAAGAAGGAGCTCAGACTACAGTAAACTCTCAGTGTACTTAGGTTTGCAATCAGCCCAGGCCAGGCAGGCAGATCTTGTGCGAAGATTTGTCTAGTAAGAGTGTATCCACAGGGCCAGCGTGAGAAAGCCATCAAAATGTATGCCATACTTGATGATCAGAGCAACCGCTCATTAGCTCGCTCAGACTTCTTTGAGGTTTTAACATCCAGAGCCACCCATCCTCTATGGGTGATGTATGCCTCGGAAAAACACAAGCCAGTTGTGAGCACTTTCAAGACAAATGTGCTGGAGAACAGATTCTAGCGCACAGCAGTGTGGTGTGTCTCTCAACAGTGTACTCCTGACAGGCCCAGATCTCAACAATAGTCTCCTTGGAGTTCTGATCTGCTTTCGGAAAGAAAAGGTTGTTATCACTACTGACATGCAACAGATGTTTTGTTGCTTCCGTGTGAGGGAGGATCATTGAAATTTTCTACAATTCCTGTGGTATAGGGACAATGACCTGTCTAAGGACATCATCAACTACTGAATGAAGGTCCACATCTTTGGGAACAATCCGTCGCCTTCTGTCGCCATTTACGGGCTGAGATGGGCTCCTCAAGAAGGTGCACACAACCATGGTGTTGACACACAACAGTTTGTGGAAAGACATTTTTATGTCGACGACGGGCTCACATCCCTACCAACAACTGCAGAAGCCATCGATCTCGTAAAGAGAACTGAAGCATCTCTCAGTGAATCCAACATACAGTTGCATAAGGTTGCATCAAACCATCCTGCTGTTATGGAAGCATTTTCTTCAGAAGATCAAGAAAAGGTTTTGAGAGACCTCGACCTCAGCAAAGAGACTGCTCCCATGCAACAAAGTCTGGGACTATGCTTGGCAACAGACACCTTCACCTTTTCAGTGTCCGACAATGACAAATGACAGTTACTATCCAAGGGAGAGCTTTACTGCGGGAGCAGACTATGGACACACATGACTTGGATGAACCACTACCAGAGGAGAAGATCACTGAATGGCAACTCTGGAGAAATTCACTTCAAAAGTTGAAGCAACTGCACATTCCTCACCCCTACACCAAAACACCTCTCTCCAGGTCAAGACACATAGAGCTCTGTGTGTTTTCTGATGCCTCCACCAAAGCCACTGGAGCAGTGGCCTACCTCAGGGTTGCCGACAAAAATGGGCAGATCAATGTAGGTTTCATCTTGGGGAACGCGAAATTGGCCCCCCAGTCCGAACCAACTATTCCCCGGCTGGAATTATATGCAGCAGTGTTAGCGGTGGAGCTAGCAGAGCTAATACTAGAAGAAATAGATCTCAAGCCAGACACCATTAAGTTCTACTGTGATAGCAAAGTCGTTCTTGGGTACATATACACTACCATTCAAAAGTTTGGGGTCACTTGCAAATGTCCTTATTTTTTAAAGAAAAGCACTGTTTTTTTCAATGAAGATCACATTAAATGAATCAGAAATACAGTCTAGACATTGTTAATGTGGTAAATGACTATTCTAGCTGGAAATGGCTGATTTTTAATGGAATATCTACATAGGGGAACAGAGGCCCATTTCCAGCAACCATCAATCCTGTGTTCTAATGGTACATTGTGTTAGCTAATCGTGTTAAAAGCCTAATTGATGATTAGAAAACCCTTGTGCAATTATGTTAGCACAGTTGAAAACTGTTGTGCTGATTAGAGAAACTATAAAACTGTCCATCCTTTGAGCTAGTTGAGTATCTGGAGCATCAGCATTTGTGGGTTCGATTATACTCTCAAAATGGCCATGAAAAGAGAACTTTCTTCTGGAACTCGACAGTCTATTCTTGTTCTGAGAAATGAAGGCTAATCCATGCGAGAAATTGCCATGAAACTGAAGATGTCCTACAATGGTGTGTACTACTCCCTTCAGAGAACAGCACAAACAGGCTCTAACCAGAATAGAAAGAGAAGTGGGAGGCCCAGGTGCACAACTAGGCAAGAGGACAGGTACATTAGAGTCTCTAGTTTGAGAAATAGACACCCCGCAGGTCCTCAACTGGCAGCTTCATTAAATGGTACCCGCAAAACGCCAGTCTCAACGTCCACAGTAGAGAGGCGACTCTGGGATGCTGGCCTTCTAGGCAGTGTGGCAAAGAAAAGGCCATATCTGAGACCGGCCAATAAAAGGAAAAGGTTAAGATGGGCAAAAGAACACAGATATTGGACAGAGGAAGATTCAGGAAGAAAAGTGTAATGGACAGACACAACTAAGTTTGAGGTGTTTGGATCACACAGAAGAACATTTGTGAGACGCAGAACAAGTGAAAAGATGCTGGAGGAGTGCCTGACGCCGTCTGTCAAGCATGGTGGAGGTAATGTGATGGTCTGGGGCTGCTTTGGTGCTGGTAAAGTGGGAGATTTGTGCAAGGTAAAAGGGATTTTGAATAAGGAAGGCTATCACTCCATTTTGCAATGCCATGCCATACCCTGTGGACAGTGCTTGATTGGAGCCAATTTCTTCCTACAACAGGACAAGGACCCAAAGCACACCTCCAAACTATGCAAGGACTATTTAGGGAAGAAGCAGTCAGCTGGTATTCTGTCTGTGATGGAGTGGCCAGTGCAGTCACCAGATCTCAACCCTATTGAGCTGTTGTGGGAGCAGCTTGACCATATGGTACATAAGAAGTGCCCATCAAGCCAATCCAACTTGTGGGAGGTGCTTCAGGAAGCGTGGGGTGAAATTTCTTCTGATTACCTCAACAAATTGACAGCTAGAATGCCAAAGGTCTGCAAGGCTGTAATTGCTGCAAATGGAGAATTCTTTGACGAAAGCAAAATTTGAAGGACAAAATTATTATTTCAAATGAAAATCATTATTTCTAACCTCGTCAATGTGTTGACTATATTTTCTATTCATTTTGCAACTCATTTGATGAATAAAAGTGTGAGTTTTCATCGAAAACATGAAATTGTCTGGGTGACCCCAAACTTTTGAACGGTAGTGTATAATGACACCAAATGCTTTTATGTGTATGTGCATAACCGAGTTCAATGTATACGTCCATCCACAAGGCCAGAGCAGTGGTTCTACATACCTTCTGAACACAACCCAGCAGACCATGCTTCTAGGTCAGTCTTAGCATCTCATCTCGCTGAAACAACCTAGCTCACTGGACCAGCCTTCCTCTATGAGCCAGACCAGGTCCAGCAAGAAGAGCACACATCTTTTGAGCTGGTCGACCCAGAAATGGACAAGGAAATACATCCACAGTTGACAAGCTTCGCGACCCAGATCGAGCCTGAAAACCTTACAGCTGATCACTTTAAGTGATTCTCCACCTGGAAAACACTAGTCAGAGCAGTTGCTCTCTTGATCCACGTGGCCCGCTCTTACAAGACCACTGACCAGACCACTTGCTGCAGAGGTTGGCATCAATGCAGCAGGTTTTGCACTCCAGATGAACTGAGCCAGGCTAAGCAGGTCATCTTCAAGTCAGTTCAAGTAGAAGCATTCCTAGACAAAATCACTGTTCTCACCAAGGGGACAGCCTTACCTAAAAGTAGCCCTCTCTTTAAGCTCAATCCCATTCTGGATGAAACTGTCATGAAAATTGGTGGTGGACTCAAGAATGCACAGCTGGATAGTGGTGAGAAAAATCCCATCATCTTGCCTAGACTCCATCACGTCTCTACACTGCTTGTTCGTCATCACCACGAACTGGTGAAACACCAAGGCTGCCACCTTACTGAAAGGGCCCTCAGAGAAGCAGGTGTATGGATTGTTGGGTCTAAAAGGCTGGTCAGTTCCATCCTACATACCTGCGTCACTTGCAAGAAGCTACGTAGAAAAATGGAGGAGCAAAAAATGGTGGACCTGCCTCCTGAAAGCCTTAACATGGACCCTCCCTTCTCACCTGTGGGTTTAGATGTGTTTGGCCCATGGACAGACACTGCCAGACGTACAAGAGGAGGTCAAGCTTTCAGTAAGTGATGGGCAATCCTATTCACTTGTATGAGCACGAGAGCTGTGCACATAGAGATTATTGAATCCATGGATGCCTCCAGGTGCATAAACGCATTTAGATGTTTCTTTGCCATCCGGGGACCCGCAAAACATATCAGATCAGATTGCGGGACAAACTTCATCGGAGCTTCAAAGGAATTTGGACTGAACAAATCAGAACCAGAATCAAATGTCCAGAAGTATCTGAGCAAACAAGGCTGCACTTGGGCGTTCAACCCTCCCCATGCTTCACACATGGGAGGTTCCTGAGAAAGGATGATTGGAGTGGCTTGTAGGATCCTTGATTGTATGCTGCTACAAGAGAAAGTTTGTCTCACTCACAAGGTGCTGTGTACCTTTATGGCAGAAGTTTCAGCCATTATGAATGCCAGACCTCTTGTCCCAGTCTCCACTGATCCTGACTCACCATTTATCCTCTCTCCTGCAATGCTACTCACCCAGAAGGTGGATGTACCCCCTCCACCGGGTGATTTTACGGATGCAGATCTGCACAGGGCTCAGTGGAGACAAGTGCAGACTCTTGCCAACACATTTTGGACACGCTGGAGACGAAAGTACCTCCCAACCTTACAGAGTCAGTGAAAGTAGAATGTAGAACGCTATGACTTGAAACCAGGGGATGTGGTACTCTTGAAGGACGATCAAGTTGCTCACAATGCTTGTGGCATTGGTCACCTCAGCTTTCCCTAGTGCTGATGGAAAAGTGCGCGAGGTAGAACTCAAGACAACTAGTCGTGGTACTCCAAAGGACTTTGCTGAGACCCATCTCACAGATTGTTCTCCTGTTGCCAGGAGACAAGGCCAAAGACTGAAGGACTGTAAGTAGTGACCCTAAGAATGGCCAGGCAGGGAGTGTTCTGCTATTTAGGCATTTATGTTCCAGTTTTAGTTCAGAGAACCCCCCTATAGTATTTTCTATTTAATGGTACAGTCCTATGATGCAATTCCTGTCTGGACAGGAACACAAACATTACATGTGGGCCCAGGAGGTTAGATTCAGCCCTACAGAGCACAGGACGTTCATCCGTTGCCATCTTATTGTTTTGCCATGAAAAGCATTGCCTGTAAGTTGGGAAAATATTAATAAGCAGTTCAACTAAGTGTATTAGGAAATATTTTGTGATAATTATGCTGTAAAAATGACTTATGAATGCATAATTTCTGTTAGTATTTATCTAAGAAATTTTGGTTTCTTAATGATTTGCTAGTGATATTTAGCAATTAGCCATCACATTTATTGAAGCTATGTAAAAATATGTAGCTTCTAGTCGTTAGCATTTGTTCGGTTGGTCTTTATTGTTTATGATAACTTTGGATTAATACAGTTCTGACCATGCTTTACACTTGAATATTTGCCTCTATATAGGTATATTTTAGTGATTATATTGTATTCTGTCTTTACAGTTTCACTCCATTTTCACATCTTCATGCACATTGAGTCTGCAATAAATATTGGAGCTAGAAGGCTATATCCTGGCTCTCATGTCTTTTGTGGATGGAGTTTGGCTAGCTGTCTAATTGAGGTTTTTACACCTTAACAAGGGCAGTATATGGCAAATAAATAATAGGTAGGTAAACCTTTTGAGGTCCATTTCTAAAATCTGCCATCATTTTTATTTGGCGCAAAACCCAAATCATAGGTACACCACCTCAGAAGTTTAGATGACTCACCTAATCTGCAAATTTTAACTATTTCCTGCCAGGATTTTTAAAAGAATACCAAGCACGGAGTCATCTGAAATCATCAGTTCACCCTGTAATTTGTTATCTGCCTAGAGGGCTGTTGTTGGTATTTCTTTTACCATCGTGCCTTCTATATCCTTCCATCTCGCACTGTATGTTGGTGAACACAAGCAAACTAATGGTGTCATCTGAGCTACGTAGTAATACTCTCTTAGGCAGGGAAGGCCAATACCCCCCTTTTCTTAATTGCAGAGTTTTATTTTTAATCCTGGCCCTTTTCCCCTGTCATATGTATCTTGATATGAACCTGTCCCAATCAATACATTTGTTTAGGTGGAATTTCGGCTGGCAGACACTGAAAAAGGTAAATCAATCATGGAATAATATTATATCCTAATCAACTTAATCCTGGAGTTTAAACACAAAAACCGAATAACATTCCATCTTTGTATATCTGACTGTATCCCTGAATTTAAACATTTTTGAAAGGTCCTTTGGCAGTGTGACTCCCAAATATTTAATGTATTCTGCATCCCATTTCCATTTATATAGGCTCCTAATCCCAGTTGGTGTGTCATAGTTAAGAGGTAATACCTGAGTTTTATTAATGTTAATTTTGTATCCAGAAAGTCAACCATATTCCTATAGCTTTTTTAGCTTTTTGGGGGTGTCTGTGTAGGTTGCTTTAAAATTATCAATAAATAAATATATGTAAATTGTAAATTGTCTCAATGTGCAGTGTTTTCCTGATGTTATCTTGAGTCTGTCTTCATGTAATGCGCCTGTCTGCTCCTTATGTATTAATTCTGGTATGATCAATTCTTTTACTTTTTTTTGATAATGTGAAGGTGAACAGATTATAATCAATATTTTTAAAACACTCCTTACCCACCTTAAGAATGATTGAAATTATGCATCTCTTCATGAGGGATTGTTTTCTTTTCCAGCACCCACTTAAACATTTTTAATAGCATTGGAACTAAATGGTCATGCATTGTTTTGTACCATTCTGAGGTGAAACCATCAGTCCCTGGAGATTTCCCCGCCTTTAGTCTCCCAATTGCTGATTGTGGTTCCTCTTTTGTTATTTTAGATATCATAGATCATTTTGCTCTTTCGTGACATTCGGCAAGTATTTTACTGATAAAGAGGCATCATTTTCTGGACTGGTTTCTATTTCCTTGTTGCAGGGTTTCCTATTTTGTGTATAGTTCTGCTTGTTGTTTTCGTTAACGTTTATGATAAAAGCTTAGTATTGTTGGTTTGTAAAAAAGAATCTTTTTATGTATTTCCTGTGTATTTATTTCATCTACTTCTTTCTTTAATTTTATAATTTGGGATTTGGTCCCATCTTTTAGGGTTTCTGAATGTTCTTTTTGGAGTTTCTTCAATTCATCCTTAAATTTTCTTTTCATAGGAGGAAATAGCTATTATTTTGCCTCTAATCACGGCCTTTAATGCATCCGGCAGGGCCGGCTCTAGCCCATTTGGTGCCCTGGGTGAGATTACTCCCTGATAGTATTTACAGTTGCCTAAGAGTATGGTGAAGTCAGGTTGAAATTGGCTAACTAGTTAGCTCCGCTTCGGTCCACTATGCAATGGCGTTTGAAGCGAGTTTAATGTTAATAATATTACGAAGGAGCTTGGTTGTCACAGTGAAAAGTCTGGAAATGTGCAGACTGGAGACAGAGACTATGCGAACAGTGTCCAAGAGTTTGGAGACTGTGTTGGAGACAAACACAGCTTTCGCTAGCTGTTTATAGATGTTACCTGTTGCAGGTCAGTGGGGGGTGGGAGCCGGGTGGTCGTATTGGGGAGTGGGGAGTCCTGCTGCAGCCGCAGAGTCTGCATTTTTCTGAGCCTCTCCTTCTGGGTCCGATTCTGGGTCAAACTGGTACGGTTGACACCAGCATCTCGGCGAGCCATAGCGATACATCCACCGTAAACATTAGCGCATGCTACCGCTAGCATAAGCGGCATCCTCTCTCTGAGAGGAGCGTGTAGCAGGATGGAGCTCATTAGCATTAAAGGTGCAGGCACAGAAACAGCCTGCTCTCAGCAGAGCTCACTTGAGCAACTTTTAAACAGCTGAAATTCAGGACCACGGATGGCTTTGGGGCAATATATTTCGAATACAGTGTTGTTGAACCTCTGACAACTGTGTGAAATTGATGAAAAACAGTATAATATGGGACCTTTAAATCTCGTCCAGCATTGGATGCCCTTCCTCACTCGCCTGTCTGCTTTCCTCCAGGTCAGTCGCCGTATTTGCTCCATCATTGGTCTCCAGAGGTCTAATGGTCTTCACAGTGTAGCCTCTGTTCACCTCTGCTTCCTTTATTGTATCGAAGATTTTTTTCCTTACGTCTCATGTGTAGCCTGGCTGAGAAAAGAGTCTGGAATTGAACACAATTTTCTTTCAAAACCTGACAGACCTCTGTGTATTCTCTTTGCTTCTTGAGGATGAGAGGAGAATGGTCATGGTCCAGGTTTATTTGGTTATCTTGCCAAGCGAATCCCTTCCTTTGCCATGCCTTGCAGAATAGTGTCTCTTTAGTTTTGAAACTAATGATGGAGCATGGTGGAGCATCTTCTGGTGGTTGTGGGCCCACTGAATGTTGTGCTCTTTCAATCGGCATATCCTCGGTTAGCCCGAGACCCTCTTGGAGTAGATTTTCCACAAATGTAACCATCGTTGGTGACCCCATAACTTCTCACATTCTCACATCTGGAGTGACTCTCCAAATCCATTAGTTTGTCCTCTAAAATCACGTGTAGCTTTAATATCTCCGTCATGACTTCGTCTGTATTTTGGATCCTCTCTGCTTTCTCGATTCGCCCCATTGCTTCAAAGTGAACGTGTTCTCCTTCAAAATTCAACACTGACACCTGTCTTCCAGCAGCTTCCAGTATATTGCAGACTTTTGGCGTTTTTTGGTTGACTCTTGACCATACTGACCAATTTTCGCTCAGCAGGTGATAGATCACATTTTCTTCCTGATTGTGGCAGAGACACAACTGTGGCATGCATTTAATATTTACAAACAATTGTTTGCACAGTTGATCTTGGGGCCTGTAACTGCTTTTAAATGCTTCAAGTGACTTTCTTGAATTGTTCAAATTAATAATGTGTGCAGATCAATACTGAGCTCCTTTGACTTTCCCATTGTTTCCCATTGTTTGTGGCTGAGTCTAATGGGTGTATCAAACAAGCCCTATTAAAATGGGCCCAGAAAAGTCGTCAGCTGTCATAATAACTCAGAAGACGTTAAGAAATCAAGCTACAAATTTGATTCACACAACTTTCTCCATCACCAAAATAGTTTTTTGTATTCAATTTGTTGTGTGTATATTTTTGACCCAGGTCAAAAAGTTTTAGAAATCATTGGAGTTGTAGAAATCATTGGAACTCAAGACTGTCATGATACAGAAACAGTACATGCTCTTTACAAGTGTATGGAAACTTTTGACCACAACTGTATATTTATAGATGTATGTTGTATGTAGTAACAAAATGTATCATTACTTATATAATTGATTACCTAATATATCTTACTTTATATGAACTTGTGCAAGTTTTGATCTGACCTGAATATGAACTTGTGCAAGTTTTGATCTGACCTGAATATGAACTTGTGTAAGTATTGATCTGACCTGAAATGAGCTGCTTGGCCTTGATATGTTTCAATTGTGTGAGCGATATTTGCTTTGCTGTGTGGGGCGATAGATGTACATTCAGTTTTCATGAAACTTATCAGCTCAAAGCAGGTGTTGTGATTGTGCTCAATGCCATCCAATATTCCTCCCTAGCTCTCAATTTATCTATGTTTTATCATTTTTATTCTATAAAGTTTGACTGTATCTATCTATACAGACTCACTAAGTACACTCTGGTGTACAGAGCACTGACTTTTCAGCTGAAATAGATTGACTCTGTTATACTCTATTGTTCTATTTTATTCTTCTATTGAATAGTATAAAGAACAACCTTTTGTGGATCCACATTTTATTTGTTCACTTCTCTACAAGGTAATACAATAATTTCTACCACAAACTTGGCGATGCTGATGGGAAAGTACGTACAACTCAGACTCCGTTCTCGGATGGAGCCCTGGTTTCTGCTCCAATCCTGAATTTGGAAAAATAACTTTCATGGTAAGAAGTGAATACATTTTGAGATAGATTATTTAAAGGACTTTAAAGAGATAATCATAAAGAATTGAAAGCGTAAACTGGTATATCTCGCATAAGTACTTGCAGACAGACAAGTCTTGATTAATATTGTAGTATCTGAGGATTTCAGGTGTATCCGCCTAATAAGTGGACCATAGTATTGTTTATGATACGAGAGAAAAATAAATCAGAGATGGGTAAAAGTCAAGGTAAAGTCAATTGAGGACACTGGTCCTAAAATCGTTCCACCAATTTAAAAGGCTATGACTGAATAAGATCCAACATGTATGATACAATTTGATGAATGGGTTAAATTGAAATTCCCAGCAGCAGGAAGTTTTGGTCAAGTTTTGGTCAATTGGACCAGATGCAGAGTTACAGGCAGCCGTGTCCAGAAAACAACACAGGAAAAATAAGCTATTTAAGGCATATTGGGAAGCATATAGTTTGTGGAGAGAAGAGAACTGAGATAAAAAAAATAGGAAGGTCAGAAAGTCAAACTAAGGAGAAGGAAAATAAGAAACAGACTAATGTGCAGGGAAATCCACAAGAACAAACTAACACATGCTCATCAACCAGCAGCGGGAGAAGCAGCAGCGGCCTCGGGTCCTGACTCATCAGCACCACCTGACGTCAAAACAAAGCCAAAGCCAAAAACAGAACCTCCATGATAGTCACCCAGGCTGAAGGAGACAAGGGAAGAAGAACTTCAAACAGAGCTTTGCAACTTTACTGATGCAGTAATGGTTCAGAGACTGACCAATGCAGATTACTACAGTGATGCCAAGGTTGCATTTAAAAACTCTGTCACTGCCCTGATTGAAACCTGCAAAACAGCCTTTCCCACCAGGATGAACTTGGCACACATCGCTTCCATGTCTCAGGGTCAAAATGAGTCATGCAGCGCCTTCCTTGCAAGTCTCACTGTGGCATTTAATCTTCACAGTGGTCTGCTCAGAAGAAACGATGGGAGCACCATTAGAGGCCTATGAGGTACACCTGAAAGAACATTTCCTGGGATTTGCGAACCCAGATATTGCTGCCAGTGTAAGAAAAAGATGTATTTCATGGAAAATAGCATCCCTGCAGACCATACTCAAGCATGCAGAACGTGCAGAAGATCAAATGGTTGAGCAGGACAAAAACAGAAAAAGATAAATGCCAAAAGAAGCTTGACGACGCCCAGCTCACCATGTACCAAATATTGACTAGACGCGTAAGTAGTAACAACAACAAAGGCTGCAGCAGAGGACGCAGCAGAGGCCAAGTCAGAGGTGCTCCAGGTAGTCCAAGTCAGCCCTATGGGGGAATGAGCACATTTCCCACTTCAGACTGAGAGCAGGAGGTTGCAGTATAGACCCCAGTGACGGCCCAACCTCCCCCCCCCCCCCCCCCACACACACACACACAATGTTAGGTGAGTCACAATTTCAAACCAACTATGATAAAATAATGATGGCTACTGAATGATGACTACTGAATATGAAGCTAAGTTTAACCTGAAAACTGCATTTGCAATGTATAATGATGAACATGGAGGATTTAGAAAACTGTAAATATGGCAGGAAATTATATTTTTAGTTGATACTGGAGCTACATTATCTGTCCTAAAAGCATCAGCTTTGCCCAAACCTCCTAAAAAGAGTGGCAGATGTTGTAAAACCATTGGTGCGGGTGGCATCCCTATGACGGCTTATCATGCACACTCGATGACACCATGACAAAACACTATTTCTTGTTATCTGAACACTGTCCCATTAACTTGATGGGAAGAGATATAATGTGTCATTTTGGCATTGTTTTTTTTTATAAAGTTCATTTTAATTTCGAATACAATACAACAACAAACAACAAAAAATAGTACACTACATAACATAAATATAAGTTCCATACATACATTCATATCACACCACACATACACACACACACAACACAAAGGGCAGATCTGGGGCCCAGTCCCCACCTACCAGAGCCAGGTACCAGACAAAGGGGGTGCAGAGAAGGGTAGGTTAAGTTTATCACGCTGCCTGTTTACCATGAGAGATATACATTTTTTATCCTGTTCTCCCCCACTTCTAGAACATAGAGAGGGAGTCATCAGGCCCAAGGCCCAGTGACCACCTCTCAGTCAACTACATTCATAATGAAAAATAAAATAAATAAATAACAACAACAGTAGTTATTATTGTTATCATCATCATCATCATCATCATCATCACCATCATCACTGTCAGCATCGCCAAGATAATAATAACAGTGACAACAACTACAGCAAAGATCAGCACTATGGCTAGGTGAGGAAAGTGAGAGAGGGTAAGGTGCAACAGGTGTTTTTTCGAAGATGGACCTGACATTTAAACATATGAGGAATCAATAAACATGACGGCTTATCATTGTCAATACTACATCAGGGTGAGTCCCCGTCTGTTTGAGTCTCTTTCAAGAGTGACATAATTTGGTTTAAAAGATCTGTGTGGTCACTGCCCAGATCTTGCAGCACAGAAGCTGCTTGCTCCATAGATACAAGCTCCAGAAAATCCCTTTGCCAATTATCTACATGGAAACAATTCAATTTCCACATCTTCCAGTTAATAAGAATTATACGTTTAACTGAAAGGAAAGCTAAATCCAGCAAATATTGCAGTTTTTTTGGAGTAACTCCATCTATCTGCTTTCCCACTAGGCCCACTGCTGGATCTAATTGAAAATTAATTTTGAATAGTTTACATTAAAAATCTCTGATATTTGACCAAAATTCTTGTGTTTCTTGACAGTGCCACAGTAAATGAATAAGAGTGCCAGTCATTCCACACCCATGCCAACACTTTTCTGAGACATTGCTGTTCATTTTCTTAAGTTTGTGTGGGGTGATGTAGGATCTAAACAAAATCTTAATTTGCATAATTTTCTAC
Organism: Pagrus major; assembly: GCF_040436345.1. NCBI lineage: Eukaryota > Metazoa > Chordata > Actinopteri > Spariformes > Sparidae > Pagrus > Pagrus major. Next base: position 1,788,831 of record NC_133233.1, read on the forward strand.
CTGATACATTTTGATAAATAGTTTGAGCAGCTCAGAATTTTTTCCCATTGATCTATTGTGAAGTGTAAACCCAGATCTTTCTCCCATTGTGCTTTTATGGATTCAGTACCTTTAGAAGAAATACAACATAACAACTTATAGATCTTGGAAACACTTCCACTGCCAGAGACTGCATCCTTAAACTTAATGTAAAAAAAAATCATTATCTGCTAAAGTAGTATTTGTGAAACTTTGTATGATAGACTTAATTTGAAGATACTGGAATGTATCTGAATTGCTCAACCCGAATTTCACCTTAAGTTCATTAAAAGAAAACATTTCTCCATTGCATCCTATAATTTGACCTAAGTCAGCAATATTTTTTTCTCACCATGAGTTATTACTAACAGGTTTCCCGCCGGCCATGAATACTGGGTTGTTCCATATAGGACACGAGGGTAAGGATAAACCATTAATTTTAAGTTGTTTATGTATTTCTTTAACTATTCTACATGAAAATGAAATGATGGGGTTTTTTATGCTTTTGTTAAGTTTGGTGTGATACCAAAGAGAGGCTAAGGAGACATTTTTACAATTTGCGCCGACCAATTTCTGTTCCAGCCATCTCCAGCTACCCACAACTGCCTGCTCTTTCTTGTATGCCCAGGATATGGGATATACACCATTATATGCTAAATAATATGAATATCTATCCGGTATCCCCAATCCTCCCTTCTTCCTAGGTATAGATATTTTTTTCAAACTTATTCTAGGTTTTTTACCTCTTCATAAAAACACAGAACATAATTTATTAATTTCTCTGAACCATCTCTGTGGTACGTCTAATGGGATGGAAGAAAAAAGAAAAGCTAATCGCGGGAGCACATTCATTTTAAGCACTTCCACCCTCCCCCACAGTGATAATGGTAAGTTTGTCCATCTATTCAGATCGTCCCGCACAGTTTTCAATAAATTGGGGCCATTCAACTCAAAAATTCTGTCAGTGGGAGATATAATGTTTACACCAAGATATCGCATACCTTCGGTCTTCCACAAAATAGGGGTGGAACTCAGGTGACCAGAGTGTGTGAGACGATTTAAAGAAATGGCCTCGCTCTTTGACCAGTTGTTCTTGTAACCAGAAAACATGCCAAAATCACTGATGAGTTTGAGCAAATGGGGTACAGAAAGGGCAGGTTTAGACAATGTCAGTAAAATATCGTCCGCATAAAGGCCAGCTTTAAAATCATAATTAAAAAGTGTAATACCCGTTATATTCTGATTATTCCTAATAGCACAGGCAAGGGGCTCAAGTGCTAGCGTGAAGATAACTGGGGAGGCTGGGCAACCTTGTCTGGTGGATCTAAAAAGCTGAAAAGAGGGTGAAATTAAGCCATTAGTTTTGACACATGCGACCGGGTTATGGTAGAGGGCCTTAATCCATTGTATACATACTGGTCCGAAGCCAAACGTAGACAAGATGTGAAACAGATAAGACCACTCTATCCGGTCAAATGCTTTTCCAGCATCTAGAGAAATTGCAATCGCAGGATGTTGAAGAGATGCAGCCTCTGACATTACATGAAACAGTCATCGCATGTTATGAGCAGAATAACGTCCAGCAATAAAACCAACTTGGTCTAAATTAATTAATGATGAGATGACTTTCTCCAGGCGCATTGCAAAAATTTTAGCAAAAATTTTATAATCATTATTTAATAAACTTAGGGGACGGTAATTGCCCATTTTTGAATGGTCTTTGCCCGGCTTTGTCAACAGGGAAATAACAGCCATATTCATACTTTGAGGCATGGATTGAGTTGCAATAATATCCCTGTACAACAAATTCAAAAATGGAGATAAGACTTCATGGAAACATTTATAAAAATCAACACTAAAACCATCTTGATCAGGTGCTTTGCCAGCAGTGAGAACTTTAATAGCTGCCTTAACCTCCAGTTCCTGGACAACTTCCTCTAAATATGACTTCTCATCCTCTTTCAACTGAGGGAGGGGTGCACCTTTGAGAAAGTCATCAATCATATCTGGATTATATCTAAATTCTGATTCATACAACTTTGAGTAATATTCTTGAAATGCCAGATTTATTTCTTTCTGCTCACATACTAAAGATCCTTTATGATCATATATGGTAGTTATGGATGAGTTACTCTCTATTTGTTTTAATCTAAGTGCTAGCATTCTACCAGCTTTATCGCCGGATTCAAAATATTTTCTCCTTAGTTTGTATAATGCAGTAGAAGTTTCTTCATGTATAATTGATTGTAACTCTGTTCTGGTCAATAACATCGTCGTTTTTAATTTCTGATCATTAGGGTCTCTCATATGCTGCATTTCCAAGTTCTTTAACTCTAACATTAGTTTTTTTTTTCCTTTGACTTCCGTCCCGCTGTTTTGCAGTGCTGTAACTAATACACCTACCTCTGCATGTGGCTTTAAAAGCCTGCCAGACCGTTTGTATCGATGCAACAGAATTCATGTTTATCTCAAAAAAATCAGATATTCTTTCATTAATCATAGCAACAAATTCCTTGTCCCATAGAAGCATGTTATTAAACTTCCACTGTTTTGTTTTTTGCACATTAAAGCAAGGAGAGAATATAACAGAAATAGGAGCATGATCTGAAATTAAGATGCTGTGGATCTCTGAATTTATCACATTTTCTATTATTGAGTTCGACAGAAGCAGGTAATCTATCCTAGAGTAGGAGTTATGTACTTTAGAATAAAAAGTATATTCACGTGAGACTGGGTTTACACATCGCCAAACATCAGTTACCCCCCAACAACTTCTGGAGTTCATCTAAAGCAGTGGAGAGAGCCGCATCTGCTGGGAGGGGATGACTAGAGCGATCTAACAATGGATTATTTACTAAATTCATGTCCCCACCGAGTAGAATAGGATCCCCCATAAACTTTGATGCAAGAAAAGCTAAGTTTGATAAAAACTCAGCTTGCCCGGAATTAGGAGCATAAATGTTTATAAATGTAATTTTTTTATGTTGAAGAAGACCAGATACCACAATATACCTGCCACTGTTATCCGCAATCACATCAGTGTGATGAAAAGATTTTTTTTTTTTATATCAAAATACTTGTGCCTCTCGATGCTCCATTTCCTGGTGCAGCAAACACCTGGCCAACCCATCTTTGCTTTAATTTTAATGATTCCCTTTCATTTAAATGAGTCTCCTGCAGCATGGCTACGTCACATGAAAGAGATTTCAGATGTGAAATTATTTTATAACGTTTAACTTTATTAGAGACTCCATTAATGTTCCAACTAACCACCTTTATAGCATTAGAACCTGTCAGATAAATTTATATTCCCAATATTTACATGTACACATCTTATACATAATTTCCACAGCCACGGCAACTCCAGGGAAAAGACAGGGGATGACTAACATACACACACACTAACACACACCACACACACAAAAGCCAACAGGCAAAAAAACAAAACGAAAAAAACAAGAGAAAGAACATTGTCCCTCCTCCATCCATGATCCAACGGTAGCAGGCTTCAAGTCATTCGAAGCGTCCAACAGTCAGAAATTATAAGTATATTATCTCACCTTTAAACTTAAATTTAACCCTCCTTTTGAGGGGGAAACAAGAATCAACCTAATGAATGTACTGGTTTAATGGTCATACCTCTTGATCTTTACCCAAACACTGACGGAAGGCGAACTGCCAGGTCCTTGACAGCTTCATCAGGTGTTGTGTATATACGTTGCTCTTCACCCACGGTCACAATAAGTCTTGCGGGGAACAGCAGGCCATAGCGAACCCCAGCTCCGCGCAACTTCTTCTTGATATCCCCATACTCCGCGCGTCTTTGTTGGATGTCAGTTGGAAGATCTTGAAACAGACGGAAAGTTTTGTCTTTCCACACCAGCCTTTTCTTCTTTGCCGCGGCCCCCAGGATGAGCTGTCGGTCACTCCATCTCAGCAGCCGGACAATGAATGGTCTCCGTGGTTCTCCTGGGTTCGGGCGTGGGCGAAGGGATCTGTGATGCCTGTCCACCTCCGGTGCTGGGTCTGTTTCACACCGGTCAAGAATATAGCGGAATATCGCTGCCAGCTCTTTACCTGGATCTTTGGCAGGATTGCCAGTCTCCATTAAGCCTTCCTCCAGGCCCACGATGATCAGGTTATTCCTTCTACTGTGTGACTCCAGGTAGGACACTTTAGCTTTCAGATTTCTTATTTCTTTGGCGCTATCTTGTATGAGTCGCTGCTGGCTGGTGTGTTTGTCCTCCAAGGACCCGATACGTTTTTCAGCGTTCCCCACTCTGGTCACAATGGCCCGGGTGTCTTTTTTAATCTCCTTCATTGAATTGCTCAGTTCATCAAACTTCTGTTGAAAGGAGTCTTTCATTGACGTAACCTGTGTCAGTAGCTCTTTAGCCCAGGCAGGTGGATCTTCATTGTCTCCCATGCTCTCTTTGATTGAACGCCAGACAGCCTGACGTTGTTTCACTGTCTGTCTTGTCTCTCGAGAACGGCCTTGACTTGACATAAAAGTCCGATTTTGCTTGGGAGGTTGATTCGTAATTTTATTCTCAAAACGTTGAGCTTTTAAAAGTAATTATTAGTTAAGTTCTCTGACATGCGGACGCCAAACGACTCAGTACGCCATGCTATCTTGTCACGTGATCTCTCTGTCTGACATTTTAGCATTGTGTTAACTTTACATGCAGACTGATTGAAGATAATTGGAATGCATGTGGATGCAGAAATGCTGAAATTCAGCTCAGTTGCATTGATGTATGTCTATGAGTGGTCTCTGGTGCCATCTGGTGGTGCATCTGGCATCACAGCTCACATCATTTGCACACACCCACAGCAATCATGCGTCCTGTGACATGCAGACAAACTCAGTACACTGCACAGCAGATGTAACTGGAGGACCAGGTGACAGTTTTAAAAATGCACAGAGTAAGGAAAGTATGGAAGTACAAAGGTTGTGGTTACAACATGTAAACACAATAAATAGACAAAGGAGGCTGCTGCTGTTTCTGTATCAAGCAAAGAATGAGTTATATGAAGGTCCGTGTCCATGTTTCACTGGCCAATCCTCCTGGATGGCAATGGAAGGATTTGGGAATCTGGGTGCACAAACAGATGCAGCTAACTGGCTTCAGGCCTGTGGATGCTGCACAGCAAAGAAAAAAATACAGGTGAGCTCATTCCTATTATGAATGTTTCACGCACCATGGTGAGTCAACAAGTGACTGTTGGCATGGCTGAATCATCAGAGGTACCGCCTGAATTATGGTCACAACATACTAATTATGATGTTGGCCTGGTGAAAGACACCACACCTCTGGTATTGACCCCGAAATCTGATTTCCAAAAATCATTTAATCTTGCGGCTCTTCTAGACATTAGGCTCGTTCGAGATCAGCCCGCTCTGTGCAGAATTGATCATCGGCGATCGCCACACAATGCATTCCAGTTAGATTTGTGTCCATATTGATCCCTACTTGTTCCCGACTTGCTCTGACATCATGCTCATGTGGGGAACGGTAATCTCACAGGATCGAGGCAGCTACAGTTTCTGGAGCCAGGCGCTGTAGTTGCTATCAACTGCAAATGCCTGGCCCGATCTAACAGCTAATTGGTTTAGATGTTGAGTCAACAATATGACATTTTATATATTTTATTTTTGCTAAATTCAAGAGATTTTGTTCTTTTTTGTCTGATTTTGAAGGTTTAGGCTATTCTGTTAACAGAGTAGACATGCTGTGTGGCCGGTGTGGAGACTAAATAGGCCACATTCATAGTATAAACAGCACACAATAAATAATTGTTGTCTATATTAACATTTGACTAATTTAAATCGGCCTGTAAAATATTTAAAAACACAACAACTTGTGGGAAGTGGTATGTGAGGATTCAGATGTGAAACCTCAACAGTATAAATAGATGACAGATCAATAATGAAAACTATTTTCTTGTATTTCTTTCCTTTGTGTTTGACTTTAAATGTATTCCATTTATTAATGTAGTCTGCAGCAAACTGATATGAAGCTGATTTACGTGAGAATTTATGTAAAATGGTGGTTGACCCATGAACATAAATAACAGATTGCCTGTGTAGACTTTTAATAGGCTGTGGTGTCATAATTAACAACAACTGAAGACTATGTTCATACTGATAAATGTGTCTGATAACATTTAAATCAATCAGAATCAGATCAAACCGTATTGTGAGTGTTTCTGAGATTTCCTGTATAGACTGAAGGCAGCTGGAAAACTGTCCGACTTGATTGCAGCTTTTTGGCTCTGCCCTGCGGCTGCCACCTGGTCTTGTCCGCTATCCAGCCAAGGTGCACATTATCTCGAATAAGCCCTCTTGTTTTGTTCATGGTCTTGCTTGGTCACCTCCAGTGAACAGCTCTGGCGTGACAAACCCATGTCCACCATCTTGAGCTCTCACGTTAAAAAAATAAAAAAATCTATTATATTGTACAGAGCAGTTTTCTGTGATTATTTGATTATTTCCTTCACTGTTCCTTTTAATTTTAAATATTTTATATTTCTTTTGAGACTTAAGAGTTTGGTTATTGGTCCCTGATTCCAGGGTGATGCTCCTTGTGATTAATTTCTATTAATATTTTTATTATTAATTTTCATAATTACTATTAGTAATTATCAATTGCTAATTGCCAAACCTGCCTTATCATTGGACCCAACAATCTTCTGAAATGTTCACCAAAGTACAGCTATTAATGTGACTCCGGCACATCTGAAATGTGAATTATTAATGTCTGGATGTAGCAATAATGTCGCTCAGATGTCACTGAATGTATCCAGGATTTTGCAGAAACATCACTACTGGTGATCTGTTCATTGTCGACAATCAATCCCTCTGTGTATAAATAAATGTATGAAAATATATTTATTTATTGTGGGAATGTTTTGGGTCATCCATTTACAACGTAGTCACTGAGGGAAGCTCAAGGAAAATTATTTGCATCTACAGGGAGGGTCAAGAAAAAACAAAAAACAAAGTCACACAGAATCACAAAAATGCTGAAATTTAGCTCTGAGGGCCAAACTTAAAACGTATTTGGAGTACTGCTATAGCATTTTGAAAGATCCCATGAATTTGATAGAAGTTTCAACATGATTTTTTAAAAGAAAATCCATGACATGAACTGGGAAAAGTTCTGGATTTTAGGTGAATTGGCATGGAATGACTCTAATTCTAATTCAACTCAACATGACCAGAGTCTTAATTATAACCCAATATGAATGCTATACAATGACTTTGAAAAAAATACTTTTGTGAGCTGTAAATTGGTGGCCATCTTAAAAGTCAAAAGTTGTTAAAATCATCAAAACTACTTAAACTATTCATTTCTGGACCCCAATAGACCCAGAAACCATTAACTATGCAGCACTGGAGACCAAACCATTGAAAATAATTTCCAATATGGCCAACATTTAGGGATGGCCACCTGCTGCCGCAAAGACAGAACAAAGAAAAACATCACGTCAGATTATTATGGTCCAAGAGGACTCATGGGACCACGAGTGGACGTGTGTCCAATTTCATGTGTGTCCGACGGGACATGTGAGTCCAATTTGGTTGTCATTTTAATTGTTTGGGCCTTGATAACAGCACCACCATCTGGCCAACTGGGCTGATTTTTTTGTGAAGCACTTACACATCAATTACAGTAACTGGGCTTAGTTTTATGTTTCTTGCTCTTCCAGCTCACTGCAATTTAAACTGGGGATGGAAAATGATAAATGGGTAAAAAATCATTTGGGGCTTAAACCTTGTAACCCAGCACAGACAGAGCAGTTCTAAACCCTCGAATCCTAATTAAAAACTACTTGCACCATGGAAGAGGAAAGACTGAATGAACTGCCAATTCAATTAGGGAACACCGGAGCCATGGAATTTGATATAAAAGATATTTTTAAGGATTCTGTGTAGTGCAATGCTTGTCGAATGTCACTTCAGAAAATTTGGTCATGAGGCTATTAGTCTGTTTCTATGTAGGGACTGCACTCTCTAAGTTAATGTAAAAACTAGCTTAATTTTTTACAATTCATGATTAAATTGTTATCAAGGCCAAAGAATTCCACAGGACTGTTCAAGTAAACTGAGCAACACAAGAACACAACCAAAGAAAATCAAACCTCTCCACAAAGATGCCAGCCTGCACTGCATGGACAATGCTGCGGAAACGTGGCTTGTCTTCGTTTCGGCAAAGTTTCAGGCCCCTCTGCCGGGTAAAAGTGGAAGCCAGCCAGTCACGGACCTCTGATGGCACTGAGTCTGACTGGATGTCGCTCAGCTCATCCTCTGTATCCATCAGCCGCCTGCAGGGAAAGTCACATTCACAAAAACCAAAAACTCATCGGACTTGGCACTGCTGAACAGTTTATTTAATTCTGATTTTTATCAAACTTTCTCTCATTGGCCATTGATTGATTACTAACATTTATAAGATAAGTAAATGTTTTTTTTTGAAATCTGCAAATTGAAAGCAATTTAAAATAAAATGAATTTCAAATTGTATGAAGTTAGAACCTCTACATACTGCTTACACAAACACATTTCTACGATATATGCAAAGGACTAAATGTTTTTGATTTATCTGCTCACTTAAGTAGTTCAAAAATCATTTTGCTTATAGAAATTTGTTCGAGTCGGTACAAGAAACCATAAGCAAACTCATTACTTCGGTAATCATTGAAAGGGGGTCTGTCATGCACATATTACCTTTGGGAAATAATTAATTGTGATAAAGCTTAAGTGTATGAAGAACCAGAATGTCCTCGAGGACTGACTGTAAAAGTACAGACAACCACTCTGTAAAGAATTTCACTATAAACTAACAATATACGCTGGCGTCTCTGCTGCCAGTATTGCAAAGTACATGGTACAAGGTAATTTATTTGTCATTACACAACACAGGGATGTATAATGAAATGAAAGTTTGAAAACACCTTCGTACACAAATTACTGAACTATATACAGTTATCAATATACAAATATGCATAAACACGTAGTGCAGCTTTTTAATCTATGTATATGGTGTATGCAGCAGCGACATGATGGTGCTGATAATGTGGTCAACATCTTCATATTCAAAATCAACATCTGGGAAACACTGTCCATCAACTTTGACTGTGTTTGAGCACCAAGCATCAATGTGAGTCCACCGCTCCTTGATGCCATAGGCCGCGATGGTCCCAAAGTCTGCTGCTCTTAGCCCAAAACACCCATTTTCTTCTCCAATGATGATGACAGTATTTCTGCCATAAGCAGTGCATGTTTCAGCAACAAAACTGAAAAAATTACAGTTAAATTTGTAGTATAATTTGAAGGAGCTACCACTGCACTGTCGCCGTTGCCATAGCAATATTGTATTGCAGTACTGTAATATTGCAGCACACCAATATTATCTGAACAGCATATTACTGTATTTTGAATTAGTATATTACCATAGGATGACTGTGTTTTATGGTAATTTTCCAGTGTATGCCAGCATGTTACCGTTTATTTACAAAGGGTGATTAAATCAGTTACTTTTACATTCAGTTCCTATAAACCCCCACAAATGAAAAAGAGTAGAAAAAACAGGAGACTACACATTCAATAAAATATTTATTACAAGACCTCAATCACTTGTACAGCTTTACACTGTAAAAAAAAACCCTGTTAATTTTACAGTAAAAAGCTGGCAGCTGTGGTTGCCCGAATTTTACCGTAATAAAGTGGTAGAACTTTTTCTACTATTACGGTAATAAGATATTAGTACCGCTGATTTTACGGTTAATGTCTGAGTTTGAGTCCAAAATTTACCGTATAATACAAATTATTACTATTAAATAAAATGCTGTTTTGCCATATAATAAACATGATTTTTAATGCTAATGTTTTATGTCAATCATTTATGTTAATCATATGGCAACAGCACAATTTTTATATGGTAAAAACTTGTATTTATATGGTAAAATGTGGTTTTAAATTCCGACCTCTACTGTTAAATCAGCAGTACTAATATCCTTCTACCGTAATAGCAGAAAAGGGCCTACGGTATTTATTACGGTAAAATTCGGGCAACCACAGCTGCCGGTTTTCCAACCGTAAAATTAACAGGTTTTCCTTTCTTTTTTAAAACAAGTATACCATATATATATTGTTTTAATGTGCATTTATCAGTCTGTAATATAAAACATTACTTTATTCTTTGTAAGTCCCCTTAAAATGTCAAATAAATAGAAGGCTTTGCCATTGAATATGACTGTGTTAATGTAAAATTGATCATGCAATGTAATGTTTTCACTGTTAATTGGGCTAGTTACTTGCACTGAATGTCTAAAACATGTCATCTAAAATCTTAATACACTCCACATTGTTACATCTGCTCTTGCTGCTGTTTGAGTGTGTGTGTGTGTGTGTGTGTGTGGTGAGCAGAGTGGTTTCAGGTGTGCCGAGACGGAGCAGAGCCCCATCAGCTGCATCTCATCCTGCAATCACCTCAGCCTACTTCTACTCAGTCCTGCCACACTCTCACTGCCAGATCGTAGCCACTGTTCAGTCAGTACACAGCTCGACTCTAGCTTATATACCAAGACTTGAGATAAGAAATAAATTTTGACTTTGTTCCTCTGTTTCAGCATCCGCCTGCCTGCTCTGCTCTCCGGCCCCGCTCTGCTCCACCAGTCTCTGCCTGGTAACACCCCAGCCTGCTCCTTTCTCAGCCTGCCCCCCCTCCACGGACGCCGTGGACCTGGACCTTCACCCTCAACCCCCCTCTGAGCCTGGCCTGCTCTCTCCTTAGCCTGCCCCCTCACAGACGCCCCGGACCCTCAGCTTGCTTTCCCATTTAAACAATAAATAAACTTGTGAAACTCCACCTGTACCTCTCTGTCTGTCTGCAATTGGGTCCTCATACTTCCGTCCCCCTAACACACATAATTAACATAAAACACATCTCTTAACCCGTTTTAGTAAAAACCATATGACCTTTGGTTAAATAACACTATCTTACACTAATAAAAATGTCAATGTAAAATACACAAGGCAGAAGTTGTATGTAATATTTTAATGACTGAAAGATCATGAACATTAAGCAATTTCTTTTCAAAATAAAAATAAATGAGTGCTCAGTATGATACTTACAGATGATCATGATGGTTAAGATTACTGAAGTTGAATTGTCGATTTGGGTCATACAATATGCTGAATAGAATTACCAGGTATACCCTGGCTTACTACTACAGTCCATAGGTAGATAGAAGTCCAAGGTTTTGAAATGTCCATTGGCATAAAAGTGTTTTTAATTAGTCAAGATGTTTCCAAAGTGCTACCTCCTCCCGTCCCATCCTGTAGCTGTTGATGCAAGGGTGCAAAAGGGTGCAGCAAATGTTGCTGTATGTGGACGTCAAGGGTTTCACCAGGTTGGATGGACTAATTTGCAGCAGTGGATCTAACACCAGCATCAGGGAGAGAGCAGAGATAACAATTATTACATGATCAAAAGTAATAATATTGTGATATATATATTATATATATATATTGTGATATAACATAAGTGTTGTCTTTTGTCTATGGGTGCATTACAGTAAAGTGATGTAATTTTGTGAACTTACCAGACTGTTCTAGCTGTCTTATTATTTGCCTTTACCCACTTTCACCCACTATCAGACATTACTGATGATTATTTATCAAAGTACCAATGGTCATCCCCACAATATAACCTAACAAGTAGTCAAATAAACAGGTAGTCAAATAAAATCTGGGTCTCAAATAAACTCCCAGTGCCTATATAATTTGCAGGCCAAAGCATAATGTATAAAATTGTTATAAATCTTGGGGTTTATAGAGAAGAAACACCTTTTATGAAAAAAAAATACACATATTAATATACAACTGAGTGAGTGAAATTAAATGTCTTGTGTTAGTGAACTTGAAACAATTCATACAAGACATTAATTACTGTGACAATATTCACCATAGCTAAACTTGGAGAGGGGCGCAGGAAAGACTGCTGGGCTGCATTATCAGTCGGCTGAGACTGAGACCACAGGCTGGACATCAGCAGGAGACTGAGTGGTAGGCTGCTAAAACAACAACATTATGACATGTGCTGTAACAGTAACAGCATAACAGCAATGTAAACAAACATGCGAGATGTAATTTTTCTAATGCTCACCTTGACAGTGTGAAATCCACAACTAGAGGCCATGGACACTCCAAAGAGGGGGGTCTGTCCACGGGCCTGCATGGGGCATTTCTCAATCTGAAACCATCAGAATTGTATTCAGCCTGGAGTGAGACACTCAGTGTACAGTCCATGGTCAGATTAATACTATCTGCACCATCAGAATGACTATTTCTCATCTAGTGACATGCATGGTCATGGGTAATAGGTGGTTATTTTGCTGTACTTTAACTTCTGGTAGAGGTCATGCCATTTGCACTGCCTCTGGGCTGGTCTGTTGCCTCCTCCAGCAGGCCAAACCCCAGAGCTGGCAAATGTCCTTAGTCTCACCATCCACTCCCCCTCTCCCATTGCCTTGTGGCTCTTTGGTTTAGTGCTCATCTGAAGACAACATAGAAATAATAACAGTAGTTACAACTATGAATCACAGCATAAACATAGTGTGCTGAACAAGTGCGCAAGTCCTGTGAAATTCCAATCTCTGTGCAATTACCATATTTACAGGCTATATTTTTTGATGAATGCTACACAGCATCTTATCTTTGTATTACAAAGATGTGCTCACTTGTCCTGTGCAATTATCCAACCATGGTCATATCTATCAGTGAGAGGTGTATATCATGTATACATTTCTTTATTTTGATTTTATTTACCAATCAATCAATCACTCTTTTCCTCTACTTTTGACTCTTGAGCTGCTATTACAAGTTACTGGTGTAGGATCAATAGAGGTCACATTATCTTGTCGTTTTTGCATTCAGATACTGTAATGACATGACTATACTGTATCTGTATCGAACAACAGCTTTCATACGTAAGCTTCAGGTTGGCTGATAAGGTCCGGTTTTTCTTGGAAGTAGTTTAAAATAAAGTCATAAACTAAGCAGCTAGATGACCGGTTAACATGTACAGTAGGCTATATCAGTAGACTGTACAAGTGCACTAAGCAAAACCGACATTAGCTAACATTAATGTTGGTTATCTAAACTTAGCCACGTAGCTGTAAGACCAATGTTAGCTAATGTTAATGTTGGTTATCTAAACTTAGCCACTGCCAGAAAGACATGACACAGGTCATCGGCAAATTTAAATGTTTAGCTAAATGATACATTACTTGAATGAGAATATTCGGAATATTATAACTATATAAATATATATAGTTATACACGAGTGTCTCCGTTCATTGTGATATCGGTAACGTTATTACACTTAGTAACGTTAACGACAGCTAGCTACGATGACTGAAGTTGCTGACGTCATGACTCGCCAACAAAATCATAAAATTAGCCGGTGTGACAATATATGGATACATAAGTGTATGACCATTTGATCAGAAAATAAAAACATCGAATGTACTTACTGTGAATCAGAATTATGTTTGCGCTTGCTTCGCAATGGAGACGTCAAAGTCATTCAAAAGCAATGTTACCAGCGCCATGATTGGCCCCCCTCCAATGTGATGCCGAAATGTGATTTGCCTGCATCCAATCTTGACAATGGAGAGGGAGTCCCGTGATTGGATGATGAGTTTGGACGTTGGACCGACTATACTGAGCCCACTAGTGTGGGTCAAGGAATCGTAAACCTGTGAAGCTGCACATTACATGTCTTTGTTTTTATGGGACAGTAGTGACATAGTTCAAGGGAGACCTTGAAACTGTCACAAATTGCCTGTGTTCCCTCCATATTTTCCCAGGTTCCCACCAAGACAGGCATCTGTTGGTCTTTGAAGAGTCATAGGGAATCTCAAAACAACAAGAGTAAAACAGCATAGGCAAATAAGAAAAAAGTAGAGTACTTGGATTCAGCCCTTTGAATCTGCCCACTCTTGCAAGTTGACTGATGAAATGTGAGGATGGAAATGTGTGATGACTGAGGAACTGTGATGACTTGATAATATTAGGAAAACAAAGTGGCCTACATTTAACGGCCACAAACTATAAAAAAAAAAATCCAAAACATAAATGCAAAATTTACAATGTTAGCTGTTATATATTACGGCATATATCTGTTATTAACACAAGGTTAGTAAACTTAACAGTGACAAAATATATTTTTTTCAAAAAATGTATGCAAAAATGACAGTATTAGCTGTTATATATTACAGCATATTTCTATTATCAATACAAGGTTAGTAAACTTAACAGTGACAAACTGTATTTTTTACAAAAAATAGATGCAAAAATTACAGTACTTACTGTTCTGTAAATTATGGCATATTTATGTTATAAACACAGTGAAAAAGTATTTAACACTGGAGCAATGTATTTTTTCCAGAAAAAAGTTTGACTGATACATATAGTTATGGTATTTCACTGTTCTAAAAATTGTATTTAACCTTTTTAGAGTTTAGGTTTTTTTACTGTAGTAGTTTTTCAGTTTGTTACTGTAACATCTACTGACATTTTTTACAGTGTAAGACAATTAATATTTGGAACAGTTATATTAAAATTTACTGAGACAGCAAAGAGTGACAGAGGACTTGTCTGCAACATTTAGCTGGTATCCTCAATCATGGATCCCTGTAATACAAACAAACAACAAAAAGAATAAGCAACTCAGAGATAAGATGAGAGATAAGATTGTCTTTATTTATCCCACAATGGGGAAATTCACTTGTTACAACAGCTCAAGATGCAACAGTACAGTAAAAAGAATCAGAAAATATGCATAAAGTTAAATAGAAAATAAACAGAAAAACAAGATATTTACAAAAAACAATAAGATATTTACATAAAGCAAACAAGTAAGTCGAAAGTAACTGTTCATGTAGTGCTTGAGTTGCCAACAGTCTGATGGCTTTGGGGATAAATGATCTGCGGTAGTGCTCCTTCTTACACAGTGGGTGTAAGAGTCTGCTGCTGAAAGAGCTTCTCAAGGCTTCCACAGTCTGGTGCAGGGGGTGAGAGGTGTTTCCATGATTGACATCAGCTTGGCTAACATCCTTCTCTCATCCACCACCTCTATGGACTCCAGCGGACAGTCTAGGACAGAGCTGGCCCTCCTAGCCAGTTTGTTCAGTCTCTTCCTGTCCCTGTTCGTGCTGCTACCTCCCCAGCAGACCACTGCATAAAGGAGCACTGATGCCACCACAGTGTCATAAAATGTTCGGAGTAATGTGGTCTGCACCCCAAAGGACCTCCTCAGCAGATAGTCTGTCTTACTCTCTCCCTCCACCTTTTCCATGACCAGTCCTCTCCAGACATTCCTGGTGTTGTTCTGCTCCAGCTGCTGCTCCAGCTTTTTATTGTAGCTGTTTTTCTCTTTCCTTATTTGTGTGACATTTCACATGGACTTGCGCCTCCTGTATTGAACCAGTTTATAAAAATGGCATCAACATCTACACGGAGTGCAGCTAGAGGAGACTGTGTTGTCCCGTTTAGAAAAAGTACTTTAAGACAGTCTGCATTTTCAATCAGGGCTGCTCGTGAGTGGAACTCCATTCCAACTCACATTAGAAATCTTTCAAACTATGCCTCTTTTGAATACTTTTTTAAAAAAGTGGCTATTTAGTGGTCAAAGCTGTCAACATTGAATTTTAGTGCTTAATTTTTTCCCCACATTTGCTGCTCTGCCTGTCGGTGCTTTCTGATGCCATCCGTCATGTTGTCTGTCAGTCTATTAATCATCTGTTGCTTTTTGTGCATGGCTTTTAATGTGTTTAGTGTTTATGTTTTGCTTGTTTGTGACCTGCTAGTTAGGGCCCGAGCAGGAAACTTGCGAGGTCCCTATTGTTTTTCGAATGATTATTATTATTATTAGGGCCCGAGCAGGAAACCTGCGAGGTCCCTATTGTTTTTCAAATGATTATTATTAGGGCCTGAGCAGCAAACCTGCGAGGTCCCTATTGTTTTTGTAGTGATTATTATTATTTTTTTTAGTTATTTGTTTTTCTTTGTCGCAAATGATCGCATTTTTCACTGCCTGAACATACCCCAAAACTCACCAAACTTGGAATATAGATCAGATCTGGCAAATTTTTTTATAATCTGTTGTTGTTGTGAATTTCCACCACTAGGTGGCGCTATAATCAAGGAAAGTGCGTTTTGGCTAAAAACTCCCACATACTTTGTCGCACATTCAAAAACCTTATGTCCATGCGTTCAGTGAAATGTGCTGAATCTCCTGATATAGGCCATTTCCACCTACCATTTTTTTTTCAGAAATTCGCAAAATGTCGCAAACCTACTTTTTCGAACTCCTCCCAGGCAATTTCACCGATTTGCACCAAACTTTGCACACAACATCTGTCGACCCTCCTGACAAAAAGTTATTAAAAGAATTTTGCTATTCCAAACAATACTCAAGTTATTAAATAACTACTTCCTGCAGATTTCGTTCCAAACAGGAAGTGTTGCATATCTCCACATTGGTCTGTCCGAATGACGTCAAACTCAGGATACTACTTGCTCATGAGCCCCAAAGGCTCTGTGCGAAATTTTGGCCGATGACAACTAGGTGGCGCTATTTAAATTGAAGTATTTTATATCTCAACATCGGTTGGTTGGATAAACACAAAACTTGGTACACTCATTGCCACTGCCCTCCTGAGGACAGCTGACAAAGGGGTTACCGATCTGACACTAGGTGGCGCTCTGGTGGCAGTTTCATTTTATATTTGGCACTGTGCCCACACCATAACACTTGTGGATCTGAAATTCATAGGGGTGGTATAGACTGGCCCCTGTAACTCACACACCAAAAATCACCAGCAGGTGGCGCTATTATCAAGAAAAAACGTTTTTTGCTAATTACTCCCACGTAATATGGTGCAAATTGTTAAACATTATATCTATATGTTCCCTGAATACAGTTGAACCGTGTGATGTAGGCCACGCCCACGTTCGCACTGAATTTCCATTCGCAAATTCGCCAAATGTCGCAAACCTACATTTTCGAACTCCTCCCAGACAATTTGTCCCATTTGCACCAAACTTTGCATGCAGCATCTGTGGACCCTCCTGACAAAAAGTTATTAAAAGAAATGTGCTAGTCCACAGAACTTCTAAAATATAAAACAACAATTTCCTGCACATTGTGGTCAAACAGACATTCTTGTGTATCTTGATGAAATACAGTCCGATTAACACAAAACTTTTCCCAGTTGTGCTGCATGGCCACATGACGATTTCTGACAAATTTGGTGCAAATCGGCCAGTAGGTGGCGCTTTTATTGCTAAATGACTAAATAACAACTAGACTGCCTTCACTTTTGATTCCTCAACGGAAGTTGTTGCATGAACAGGCCCCGACAGCAGCATGTAACGCCAGCAGCTTGTAACGACGGCAGCATGCCGCGACAGCAGCACGCCCCGACGCGCGTGGACTGCGAGGGCCCGTTCATCGCTGCTTGCAGCTTTAATTTTTTTTTTTTTCTTTGTCGAAAAGGATAGCATTTTTCACTGCCTGAACGTGGATGAAAACAAGATTTTATTTGGCAAACACATTAGGCTTGGCGAAAAATTTGATAATCTATGGCCGTCGTGAACTTCCACCACTAGGTGGCGCTATAATCAAAGAAAGTGTGTTTTGGCCTGAATTGTGTTGAATCTCGTGATATAGGCCATGCCCATTTCCAGTTGCCAAATTTTTTCGCAAATTTGCAAAGTGTCGCAAACCTACTTTTGCTAACTCCCCCCAGGCAATTCCACCGATTTCCACGAAACTTTGCACACAGCATCTGTGGAGCCTCCTGACAAAAAGTTGTAAAAAGAATTTTGATATTCCAAAGAATACTCAAGTTATTAAATAACAACTTCCTGTACATTTTGTTCCAAACAGGAATTGTTGCATATCTCCACATTGGTCTGTCTGAATGACATGAAACTCAGGTTACTACTTCCCCATGAGACCCTAAGGCTGTGTGCAAAATCTCATGATACAGGCCACGCCCATTTTTGCCTACCGTCTTTTTTTCGCGAATTCGCAAAATGTCGCAAACCTACTTTTGCTAACTCCTCCCAGGCAATTTCACCGATTTGCACCAAACTTTGCACACAGCATCTGTGGACCCTCCAAAGAATACTCAAGTTATGAAATAACAACTTCCTGTACATTTTGTTCCAAACAGACCGTCTTGCATATATTGCCGAAATACAGTCCCATTACCACAACTTTTGCTAATTGTGTTCCATGGCCCGATGACAGTTTGTGCAAAATTCGGTGCAAATCGCCCAATAGGTGGTGCTTTTGTTGCTAAATGACCAAACAACAGCTTGACTGCATTCACTTTTGATTGTAAATTCAGGCTGTGCTCCCTTGCTAATGGATACAAACCTCTGTTTAAGAGTCTGTAGGGTCACACAGTGTAGTCCTCTCATTATTTGTTCTTCATGTAGATTGCAGGGAGTTCTTCGGACTTCAGTGTACATTATTTACTACTGGCAGGAGCAGCCCACCCAAACACGGACGGTTAAGACATGCGTACACAATAATTAGGCAATGGGCCCGGGTGAGCGGCACGCCCCGATGCGCGTGGACTGCGAGGGCCTGTTCATCGCTGCTTGCAGCTTTAATTTGTTATTGTGTCTTGTGTAATAATTTTTTTGTCGATGTTGGTGTTACTGCTTAAGGTTGCTTCTGTTTTGTCTGTAGTGGCTGCTGTTTGAGCTGAGTTTATGTTAGCTTGTGTGCGTATGTATGGACTTTTGCTTAGTGCTCTGCCTTTTAACCTTTATTCAGATTTAGTTTTCTAATCCTTTAATGTATTACTTGTATGTCGATAACTAAATCATTTTATTCTCTTTTAGGGTGACTCTTAACATCAGTCCAGGGACAGCAGATGTAAAATAGCCTTTTGGCAAATTCTGGCATGTTTACATTTGTTAAAATGTTTTATTAATGTGCACTGTCCCTGATTATTAAACCTTAAATAAATACATACTGGGTGAAGGAAGGGAGAGTAGAAGACAGGGGTGCATGGTGAAAGTCCCTGGAGATGAGGAGGAGGGACTGAGGCTGCTGAGTCTGTAGTTGTGAAAGAACATTGTGGAGGAGCTCACAGGCTGCAGCATCATCGGCCAAGGGAGGGATGTAAACAGTTGTGATGATTACATGTGAAAACTCCCTCGGAAGATAGTATGGCCGAATGCTAACAGCTAGTAGCTCAATGTCTCTGGTGCAGCGTTGCTCTTTAACACTGATGTGTCCAGGGTTGCACCATCTCTCATTAACAAACACAGCTATGCCCCCTCCTTTCCTCTTACCGCACTCCTCTGCTCTCCTGTCCACCTATGATCTGAAAGCCTTCCAGGTTTACCAGTGAGTCTGGAGAAAGTCAGTTCAGCCATATCTCTGTGAAGCACATGAGGCTACACTCACGATACTCTCTCTGCAGCCAGGTCAGCGCCATTAGTTCTTCCATCTTATTAGGGAGAGATCTGACGTTTCCCATGATAACAGACGGTAAACATGGTTTATACCATCTTTTCATCGCTGGACACTTCACTCCAGCTCTGCAGCCTCTTTTCCTCCTCCGTATCGCCACAGGGATCTCCGGTTTCTCGGCGTCTCTACGCGTCAGGCGCAGAGCCAACAGCTGATCGCGAGTGTAAACAATGGAGCCATGGCTGAATGGCTCTCCAGCTGAAGTGTTTCTGATAAATAGCAGTATGCAGACTGCTAAAGTTATAAATTGACCATCCATGGTTCCTCACTTGCAAGGTGGGTCAGTGCAGTAGAAACAAAAATAAAGAAATAATCTAAATCTAAAATAAAAGACAGAGCTGCTGTAACTGGCTGCCAATCTTGCAGCCATCTTGGAATTTCGATGCTGGTAAAACATGAAAATGTTAAACAGACTTATTGAGGCAGAGAAAGGTAAAAAGAATAATGTAAACATGTGAGAGGAGAGAAAGGGGCCAGAAGTACGAACTGTGTTCAAGAGGAGAGTCAGAAAATATTTACAGGACTAAGAGATAACATACTGACACATACCTCACTTCTCCCTCAGCTGAGAGTGACACTTTGGTGATTCCAGGTCCTCCTTCCCTTTGAAAATCTCCAAGTTCCTTCCCATTTGTGGCTGTACTGTCAACTCTATAATACCACAGGTAAAAAGTAGCACTGTAACTGGCATGAACTTCAATGACATTACTGTCTATTTCTGTGGTGTCAATTAAGTCTAAAGATACTCCACGTTACAGGGTTGACCAATGTTTTTTTCAGGGCCGATACAGATACTGATTATTAGTTAACAAGGAGACCAATAACAGATGTTTGGAACCGATATGCATTTACAGTAAATAGCAAATATGGAAAATGTAAAAATTCCGAATTTGATACAAAACCTATAAAAAGCATTCACCATATAATTTTACATTTTTGACAAAAGATTTACAAAAAATACTCTTAAATGTCAACGTGAAAACAGATTTCTACAAAGCAGTGTTAATTAATTAAAAATATATCATGTAAAATAAATGATTGCATAAGTATTCACCCCCTTTAAAGTGACTTACCTAATTCAACAGAGGACCAGCCAATTGGTGCTAAATTCGTCGTCTCACAATTAGTGACATGGAAATCGCCTGAGTGCAGTGAATGTGTCTCAAGTGACTGTAGTATAAAGACACCTGTGCCTGGAAGGTCCATGTGTACATGTGTAAATCTGCCTAGAGCAGGTCGTCCTCACAAACTGAGTGACCGGGCAAGAAGGAGACTACAGTAGTGAGGGAGGCCACCAAGACACATTTGACTACTCTGAAGAAGTTACAAGCCTCAGCAACTGAGATGAGAGAGACTCTGCATACGACTGTTGCCCGGGTTCTTCACCAGTCAAAGCTTTATGGGGGAGTGGCAAAGAGAAAGCCATTGTTGAAGAAAGCTCATTAAATCTCGACTAGAGTTCACCCAAAGGCATGTGGGAGACTCCAAGGTCAACTTGAAGAAGGTTCTTTGGTCTGATGAGACCAAAATTGAGCTTTTTGGCCACCAGAGGGGATGCCATGTTTAGCAGACACCAAACACTGCACATCACCACAAACACACCATCCCACTGTGCCCCACTGTGAAGCATGGTGGTGGCAGCATCATGCTGTGGGGATGCTTCTTGGCAGTAGGCCCTGGAAGACTGGTAAAGGTAGAGGGTAAAATGAATGCAGCAAAATATAGGAAAATCCTGGAGGACAACCTGATTCAGTCTGCAAGAGAACTATGACTTGAGATTTATTTTCCAGCAAGACAATGACCTGAAGCATACAGCAAAAACTACACAGAAATGGTTTAAAGACAGCAAGGTGAATGTTTTGGAGTGGCCGAGTCAAAGCCCAGACCTTGAACCAACAGAGAATTTCTGGCTGGACATGAAAAGGGCTGTTCATGCCCAATCCCTGTGCAACCTGACAGTTGTGGAGTAGTTTTGCAAAGAAGAATGGAGTAAAATTGCAGTGTCCAGATGTGCAAGCCTGATTGAGACCTATCCCCACATGACTGTGTGACAGTGACTGCGGCCAAATATTGTACTAAATATGGATTTTAAGGGGATTACTTGTGCAATCACTTATTTTATATTATATATTTAATTATATATATATACAGTTGCAATAAAAATTATTCGACCCCCACTGCAAATTAGGTTTATTGGCAAAATGTACAAACTAGCAGCTGTTTGCAATAAACAAATCAAACAAGAACATGACTTTAATGACTACTGCAGTCTCAAAATTATTCAGCCCCTTCATGACAAGCATCTTTAGTACTTAGTAGAGCACCCTTTTGCTGTTATGACTTGCTGCAACTGTGATGCATAGCCAGACACCAGCTTCTGGCAGCGTTCCTGAGGAATCTTAGCCCATTCCTCATGGGCAAAGGCCTTCAGTTCACTAATATTCTTGGTTTTGCATGCTGCAACCGCCTTTTTCAAATCCCACCAGAGATTTTCAATGGGGTTCAAGTCAGGCGACTGTGATGGCCACTCTAGTATCTTCCAGGATTTCTTCTGAAACCAAGCCTTGGTGGACTTTGGGGTATGCTCGGAATCATTGTCCTGTTGGGAGGTCCATTGACGCCCAAGCTTCAGCTTCCTCACAGACGGCATGACATTTTCTCCCAGGATTTCCTGATACTTGATTGAATCCATCTTGCCCTCCACATGCTGCAGGTTTCCAGTGCCAGAGGATCCGAAGCAGCCCCAGAGCATCACTGAGCCATCGCCATGCTACATTGTAGGCAGGGTGTTCTTTTCAGCATATGCTTCATTCTTCCTCCTCCAGACATACCGCTGATCCATCGGCCCGAAAAGTTCCAGTTTTGTTTCATCGCTCAACAGAACAGAATCCCAAAACCTCTTTGGCTTATTTACAGTATATAGATTTGTGCAAATTGGAGCCGACTTTTCTTGTGCTTTTGGGTCAGTAGTGGTATACATCTTGGAGTTAGGGCATGGAGCCCTTCAGCGTTTAGTATGCGCCTTACTGTCGAAACTGAAACCTCAGTGCCTGCTGCCACCAACTCTTGCTGCAGTCAGTCGAGTGTTTTTGACCACCTGCCTCCTCAGGACTCTGGTGGCAGCCATTGATAGCTTCCTCTTTCTGCCACATCAAGGTAGTGTAGCCACTGTTCCTTTAATTTTAAACTTGCAAACTATGCTTCCTACTGTATCTCTAGGAACATTCAGTGCCTTTGCTATCTTTTTGTATCATTTTCCTTGTTTGTGCAAGGCAATGATCTCTTTAAACTTTTTGGACAATTCTCTTGACTTAGCCATATTTCTAACATGCAATGAAACGTCACCGTCAACAGTCCAGGTATTTGATGTGTTCTATCTCAAGCACAGCTGATGCAACTAATGAATCCCTTGATTGGTTGCATCAGTGCTTGAGACCACACCTGATTTGCAAATGTGTGCTCTTATGAGGAATTCTATTCAGGGGGTTGAATATTTTTGAGACTGCAGTAGTCATTGAAAGTAGGATTTAGTGTTGAATTTGGATGAAATCCTTGTAATATTAGTTTTATTTAACTATCTAAACTGTTCTTGTGTAATTTGTTTATTGCAAACAGTTGAGATTTTTTTACTTTTGCCAAGAAACCTAAAATGCAATGGGGGTTGAATAATTTTGATTGCAACTGTATATATATTTAAGAAATTACATTACTTTGTAGAAGTCTGTTTTCAATTTGACATTAAAGAGGAGTTTTTTTGTAAATGGTCTGACAAAAAAGCCAAATTATAATTAGAAGCCAATGACCATGATTCCATTTGTAAAAGTAATAAAAGGGGAAAACTGGTGAATACTTTTATAGGCACTGTATACCACAAACTCCAAAACAAAGCTTAGCTGAAAAGCCTTTCAGCTTTTGTTTAATTAACTTTCATAGTTTTATGAAAAATAAAAGTGTATCTCAGTAAAATTAATTATACTACTCAGTAGGCGATATGAGGGGGGATGCCGTCCCCCTTGTTAGCAAAATCACCAAAAAGCATCCCCTTTGTTAACCTGCCATCACTCTCCATCCCCTAGTAGCAGAAAGTGTATTACAAACCACAAGCGGCCGCGATCGACGGCGCACAGTGGAGTCAAGCCGTGCATGGCTTGCTTTGCGTTCCGGCTGCCTGGTCGATTTTTGATGGGAGCCACAACAAGCTGCACAGAGCAGATCGTGCTGGCAGAAAGTCAGAGACACAGGAACGGCATAGAGCATCCGGTCAATTTTCAAAATAAAACACCCTGTGCAGGCTCCCGATTGTATGAAAACGAAAAATGACCAGATCAACAAAATCTGAGCAAGTCAACAAAATCAGGCAGGTAAAAGGCTCGGTTCTGAAATGTTCCTGCTGGGTTCTCTTTATACATTCATGGTATGATGCCATGCGGAGGGCGGAACAAAACCTGTAGCAGACGCCACTTCATAGAGCAGCTTCCGGTTGATTTCCAGCATGTCTCTCGTGTAGAGGAGGAGCGCAACAAGTTTGCTTGTTGTAAAACTAAAATGTTACTTATTGTAAGTGTTTTTCGTGTGCCTGTTCAGAACACGGTGGCTTATGTTATGTTGGTAATTGTCATTTTTGTGCTGGTTTATAGTTTAACCATTAGTGAGGTAGCTGTTACATTTCCTGACACCAGCTGTTTTGTCCCCCATTGAAGCGCACTCTGCTGGACAAACTATGTCATTACACCAATTATAAATTAGCCCAAGCATGTTTTTCTGCATTATAGTTTTTAAATATAAGGTTTCATATCGGTGCATATCGGACAATATATACACCGATACTGATATATCTGTGATAGGCTAATATCAGCAGATAAAATCGGCCTACCTATGAATCGGTCAGGCTCTACTATTGTGCACAATGTTCATTGTGTGTCCTTCAAGGAATTTAGATGGTAAAAAATTCCAAGGGGCCATGTAACTTAAAATGACCCTGCTTGTAGTGTATTGTGAGAAACATGAGAAAATCCTGCCTGAATAAACTCAGTCCACTGCATACAATTTAAAGGTGTATTTACTCATTACTTTAATACAGTTATAAAAAGATAATTGTAGTAGGGAGAGAAGGAAGATAACTGGATAAAATGGAATTGTAGAATTAGAAATGTCACAGTTATGGTTAAGGCGTCAACAATGTCCTTTGGGAGGTGTACATAGGTGTGTTGCGGCAGGGTGGGGCTCCCATTGAGCCACCCCCCCTGTTAAAAATTAACAAATCACCTACTGATACTACTGACATTCCACTCAAATGGTCTTCGTATTCCTCCAGATTTCAGACCATTTCTAATTAACCATTAAGTCAGGATCTCACCCTCTTAATTCTAACAAATTAAGAGTCAGTAAAAGAAGTTCATAAAACTGATCTTTTTCCCGTTTCTCTGTGATGAAATCTGACTGAAATCAAGTTTAATGTTTAAATGTGTCTTGTGTTTGGTGGAACCACAGTACCCTCTAGTGGCGAGTCCTGGTACGATTGGATTAGACTGTCGGGAGATCTTTTGTCTAATACGTTTTTCTTGATTACCAGTAAAAGTCTCTAAGTGTGTTTTTATGTTTTGATCCAGTGTTAATTTCTTTTAAGTGTTCAGTGATTTTAATCAGGTCATATTATTTCATTGTTAGACAAAGTCCATTTATTTTGCCATGGTAAAGTTCTGAGAAAGGCGAAGCACGATCTCGAAACATTAAATCGATAGTTTAAATTTAATTAAGTTTTGTGAGTGTAGGCTTATGATATGGTCTACAGTGTGAACATCGTCAGCCCGCCCCTCAGGTCCCGCCTGCCACTCGGGACTACAAAACCGAGAGACAGCTCTCTCTCTCTTCTCTTCTCTTTAAATTTTTCAACCCTTTACTTTATTCTCTACTTTTGCGACACGCTCCTAGGCAGAAATCTCCGCAAAATTGACCATGTGTGATTTTACCTCATATTATAATTTTGAGGTGAGGACGCATTTGCTTTAAGTACTTTTGTTTTTGTTAAATGCTAACAGAACAAACTTCTGCTTTGATAGTTTTTGTTAAGTATCACTATTTTATTCAGTGGAAGTGAATTTAACTTAATTCATCTTGTATTGAGTAATAACTGAGGACTCGCCCGGCCAGCGTTATTCTCTAGTTATTTTCGTCAAGAAAGTTGAATTAGTTCAATCAGAAGTTAAGAGCCACCACTCCGTGCAAGAAGAAGATCTTTATTAAGACCACCACCATTAATAAAGACGTGCAGTAACTGCCTGCTTCAACAAACCGTGCGAGCGGTTTGCAACGAAAGAAAGACTTTGTGCCAAGCCGAGACTGGCCTGCCTCCAACACTCACAAGCGGTGCCACCCCGCTGGGCAGCGGACCGGGACCATCCTGCTGAGTACTGGACAAGTTGCGCTCTCTCTCCGACACCTGGACGAGAGAGTGTGTGATCGGACGAACCGCGACTTCCCTCCGGCTCTTGGACCGGCACTGCAAGCCCGCAGTTGAGCCACGAACTCCGGTGGAAAAACTCAAAGTTGTGGACGTCCCAACTCTCCAGACAAAGTAGGCTAAGCACCTTGCACACTGCTGGATACACACACATGTACTGAGTTGGTGTCTCTTTACTTTTCATTCATAATAATCTTTTATTAAGAAAAATCCGGTTAGGGTCTCGTTTGTGTCAAAATTACTCCCATAATATTTGAATGCTTCCCAGATGCGCGACTTTACCATCTGCTCATGTTCATATAATCCCATTACCTCAATCATATAGTCTCCACATTTTCTGTTATCATTGTTGTTTGTTTAAATCACCCTTTCATTTATTCACCCTGATTTATCTATTAAATAAGCATATTTAACCGTATGTCGTTGTCTGTGCAGGTTTGTTTTTAATGGGGAGAACCGATGGAAACTGTGTAGAAATCACTGCTTCATTTATGAGATTGAATAAATTGATCTGAAATTGATTAGAATTGATACAAGTTAACCTTGTCCAGTCGAATTTGATTAATTACCTCCGGATTATTCAAATAGATAAAACAACGGAGGTGGTGCCCCATTAACGAGTGTTTTATTAATCGCCAATGATTAATGAATTACATTTATTAGTAGTGTATCTCCTACAAGTACAATCATATACTGTAAGTGTATGTGTTTGTGTATGCACCCTTACACTCATATATGCACCATTATAAATTTTTAACAGATGGGGTCGTTAGTTAGACTTATGGGCAAGCAAAAGGACGTTCAAACATACAGCCATATAGCCAGACAGACATACTGTACATTGACATTTTGATGGGTAGGTGTGGTGTATATAAGGAATAGACATAGGAACAAACAGATATTTAGACAGATATATGGTCAAATAGACATGTTATATAGACAAATAGACATATTGACAGACGGCATATGGACAGATGGATCCTATGTGAAAGTGTATAGGTCCACTCAGATTTCAGTCATTTTAGTTTTCTGGGTTGTCAGAGAGTGTGTTGACAGTATGTTTTAATGGAGATTTCTATTAGTTATTTTTTCCCCAAAATTTTCTTGTAATGCCCCCCACATTACAGGTAAATTTGGGGGGGAAAAATGAAATGAAAAAAATTACCATGAACCTTCCCCAGTTGATTACTTATGTTGTGCATTTAATTATCTATTCGTTCATTTTTGTATCACAACTTTTCTGAATTTGTATGTTGAAATCTATTATCTAATTTAATATGTAATTTGAGTAATTTCCTAGAACTAAAATAAACACCCATAAGTGTGTTTTGGCTGTTCTCTTTCCTCTAATATGAAGAAAGAGATGCTATGGAAGATACAAATCCCAAAAACAGAGAAAAAGGGCTGTGGTATTCACTTTTGCTCACAAAATAACAAAAACTTACAACAGCCTAAATGTAAATCTAAGTTCTGTATCATAGGCAACTGGACTTGTTCCAGTTTCTTAAAGATGTTTCACCTTTCATCCAAGAGGCTTCCTTAGGCATTTTAACTCTGTGTGGGTGTCCTTATAGAGTCGTTAAGGACACGTTGTGAGCTCTGAGTTTCAGAGTCGTTAGGGCACTGTGTGTTTAGGGATATTTCTATTGAAATAACTCTATATAGGTACTATATGCATGAAGGAGATTAAGAACTTTGATTTAATTATGCAACCATGTGTTGTATATATTGTATATGTGTATAATCTTGGTAGTAGTTTATAGTTATATAGTTTATCTGCAGTACCTTGCTCAGACTTGTTTGGTCAGAGTTTGGTGAGAAGGCCCTCTCTCGATACAAGAAAGAGAGTGAGCGGAGCACTACAGTCTTTGTTTCTGTGGGTGCACAGTCACAAAATTGTGGAACAGCAATCTGTACAACAGCCCTAAAATCTGCCAGATGACACATTTTAGTGGATTTTTGCCAGCAAGTAAGTGGGGGACTTTGGGTACAGGCAAAATGGAGAGAAGTTTAATATTGTTCATTTGCATTTACTACCAAAATTGAAGTGATACAAAGCAAGTTGAAAATCTGCAAATTTCCTGTTTAAATTAAAGTTTCATAGCATACCATCCCTTGCCTGTCGCCAATCTTGTTACCCCACTTTTAGGCAACCACGATAACACAGTATGTCTAGGTATAGTAATTCAATAAAAGCAGAACTGAGCTGAAAGCTCCTTGCCTGGTTTCCTCTGTGTATAGAGATTCAAGGACTGAGGCAGCACACTCCAGGTTCTTCTTCAGGTCCACCACAGATGCCTCCCCCTTCTCCAGCTGCTTTATAAGACATCGCAACCTGCAACACACCAACCACATCAAGATCAGCATCATTACTTCATCTTAACAATGCCAGATTTTTTATTTAGGGTGTAAAATTGGAAGTGAGTGAAAAAAGGAAACACACAGCTTGTTAGACCATTACAACTGTCCTTTACATTGACACAATGGCTATAAACTTTGATTGTTCATCCATAACTAACTCCTAATGTTAAAAATGTATATAATTTGTATTTTACCATTACACATGTTGCTGAATACCCGAACCTTAATCAGTACTTGACTTTAAATAATCAGTCAAAAAGTCATTATTTAAAGTCAAGTACTGATTAAGGAATAATTTAAATATTGTGGACCTATGGACCTATAAACTTTAAATAATGGGGCGGCTGTAGCTCAGTGGGTAGAGCAGGTGACCAGCAACCAGAAGGTCGCCGGCTCGAACCCCGGCTCCCCTGGGCGGAACCGAGCTACATGCCGAAGTATCCTTGAGCAAGATACTGAACCCCGAAATTGCTCCTGACGTGCAGTTGGCACCTTGTGTGGCAGCCTCTGCCATCAGAAAGGGCCATGCGACGAGCTGGCGACTCGTCCAGGGATATACCCTGGCCTCCGCCCATATGAAAACTGGGATTGGCTCCAGTAACCCCCGCAACCCCCCGAAAGGGGGGATAAAGCGATAACATCCCTGCGACCCTCACATATAAAGCGGTCAAGAAAATGAGATGAGACTTTAAATAATATTTTCTTTGCGCTCACAGCAATAGATATAGACATTGTAAGAAACTGTAGCGACTGTGTGAAAGATGTACACTGATTTTGGGCCATAGTTGTTAGCTTTTTTTTGTCCTTTAACCTTAATCTTACCAACTGGGGTACCTAGAGATCCCAGAGATATACATTTTGTCATCTCTCACATGTGCTTTATTTCTATCATTTCAATTTTTCATGACTTCGTCAATCAGTTTTTTCCAGATGACTTCATATAATTATTTCTCAGTAGCAGTAGTAGAGCATTGCTACAGTTTTGTTACTAATTTTCTACTTTTTCCCCTTTTCTACTGAAGCAGAGCATCTCCCAATGCCGATGCCAGTGGCATCTCCCGACTGTCCAGCCAGACCAGTGGGACAAAACGTCACAGAAAGAAATTCCTCTACCGTGTCTTCTTCTGGCTAATGTCCGGTTGCAGGATAATAAAATGGATGAAATACAACTCTTGCACATTTAGCAACAGTTCCCACATCTTCACTAAGACATGGCTAACTCCTAACATCCCGGATCAAACTGTTGCACTGGATGGGTGGACAGCGTTCAGAAATGACAGAACACAAGACTCAGGTATGAGGAGAGGAGGAGGGCACTGTGTCTACATAAATAATGCTTAGTGACCAAACACAGTCAAAGTGGACTGTGTTTTACCAGAATTTTGAATTGTAAGACGTCGACCATGTTATGCTGCTGTGTACATTCCTTCGGATGAAAACTCAAAAAGTGCACAACATACTCTGGATGATATGCAACAAATTTGAGGTGAATCGTTCACTTTTTCATTAAAGCATGAAACTTGGTATAGTTGTACATTTTGGGGCCCTGAACATTTTCAGAGATGGAGGCATCACAAAAACACCACGTGGTGGCCACCATACTAGCCGCCATAACTGAATTAGAGTGTAACGCCCCTTGTGGGCTGTGGCGCAATGACTTGTGGGTGTTCTGTTGGTGTTGTGATTACGGTTCGTGAATGTATTTGTAAATAAGACAATGTGAAAAATAGTTGCGATAGTGTGTTAATTCATTTCCTTTGTTCTGTGGTTAAATTGTGTTGAGTTGACAAAAATGTTGGCACCGGGAGTGAAGGGGTGTTTGCCAGAAGAGACTTCCAGTCTGTTCAGCTGTTTGTGTGTGTTCAAAAATAATCTGTTGATCCAGGCACACTACTCGTGGGTGTTTCCTTGACAACCCGGTTGTCACAATATATTTTGCATCATATCTCCAGAACCAAACGTGATAACACAAAAAAGGTGATGTCTAACAAAAAGATGATGAATCAATATCAATCAATTCTAATCAATTTCAGTTCAATTTATTCAATCTCATAACTGAAGCAGTGACTTTTACACACAGTTACCATTGGTTCTCCAAATTAAAACAAACCTGCACAGACAACGACATACGGTTAAATATATTTATTGGCTAAATAATTCAGAGTAAATAAATAAAATGGCAAATTAAACAAACAAGATCAACAGGTTACAGAAAGATGCTGAGTCTGTAATGACTAATGTAATGAGTTTATGAGTGAAATATGTGCGGATGGTGAAATTTTTAAATATTATGAGAACAATTTAACGCTAACGGAGCCCTGACCAAAGTTCTCTTAAACTCAAAGGATCTGAATCAAAGCCAAAGACACCAACTCATATTTCATACGTGTGAATCCAGCAGGATGATGGATGTTTATGGAAGAATTATCCTATCTTTATTCAAGAGAGTAGATTTTCCGTTTGAGAGCATAATTTCATTCCTTTTCAGTGACACAGCTCCTTCTCGTGCTCAGATTTATTCTCCTCATGCTTACATTTTGTGCTCGCACTGCGATGTTTGCTGTTTTCTTTCAAAATGTGTGCTTGAACTCAAAAATCACATGCTTGTGCTCACATCTTCTTCTTGCACACAAAAATTTCGCTCGCATTCAAATATGTTCTGTGCTCGCTCAGATCTAAAGTCTTCGCGCTCAGATCTAAAGTCTGCGTGCTCAAACCTGTGTGTGTGCATGCACTCAGAACAAGCACCTCCTCTCCGGTTGAGGAGTCTGCTCAGACTCAAGGCTGTCCCTCCCTGCACTTAAAATATTGTGTTTCACCAGTCAATAGGGACACAGCTAGAGTGTGGACTAATCAAATGACAGATGCCGCCTTGGGTGCGTTCCTTCGCACTTTTTTTGAGTTCTCCGTAGGGGCGGGTATATGGTCTGTTTACTTTTTTTCCTCTTAATATGGAAATGCCCAACATCGATGTCCAGACTGTCCTGTCCTAGGGAGAGGACTCTGACTCTGACAGTCCATGTTGTCCAGCTGCAGATGATCCAGCTGCAGATGATCCGCTTCACAGAGACCACAGGGGGCTCATCCTTCTCACAGACGTTGGTTTGATTCAATTGTTGCCATCTTAAAAATCATCTCATGAAAATACTATTTATTTATTTATTTATATTTACTACTGCATTTTATTGTCTGTGCCTGACACCCAGGACCGTCACCCTACCCTTGACTCCTCGTTTAAGACTGCTCGGTATGTATTGATTTAATGGACATAATGTACACTGCTCAAAAACAAGGGAACACTTAATCGTCACAGTATAACAACTCAGTTAAACTTTGCGGATATCTATCTGTCCATTTAGGAGGCACAAGTGAACGTGAATCAATTTCACCCGCTTTGGTGCAATGTAGAGGCAAAAGCAAGACAACCCCAAACAGGGAATGGTTTTGCATGCGTTGGCCACAGCTCTCTCCTTATCCTTCCTGGCTCATTATTCTCTAGTTTTGTGTTTGGCTAGTGTCCTTGTCACTACTGGTAGCATGAGGCGGTACCTGCAGCCCAATCAGGTTGCACATGTAGTCCAGCTTCTCCAGGGTGGGGCATCCATAAGTGCATTTACAAGAAGGTGTGCTGTGTCTCCCAGCACAGTCTCAAGAGCATGGAGGAGATACCAGGAGACCGGCCATTACACGAGGCTGGACAGGGCCATAGAATGGCATCAACCCAGCAGCAGGACCGGTATCTGCCCCTCTGTGCAAGGAGGAACAAGAGGAGCACTGCCAGAATTCTACAAAATTACCTTCAGCAGGCTACTGGTGTGCATGTTTCTGACCAAACTGTCAGAAACAGACTCCATGAGGGTGGCAGGAGGGCACGATGTCCTCTAGTGGGTCCTGTGCTCACAGCCCAGCACCATGCAGCTCAATTGGCATTCCTGAGAGAACACCAGAATTGGCAGGTCCACCATTGGCACCCCACTCTCTTCACAGATGAGAGCAGGTTCACAATGAGCATGTGACAGGCATGAAAGAGTCTGGATATGCCATGGTGAAAGTTATGGGAGGTGATCCCCCAGGACACCATCCGCCAACTCATCAGGAGCATGTCCAGTTGTTGTCAGGAGTGCATACAGGCACGTGGGGTCCATACACACTACTGAGTCACATTATGAGCTGCCATGATACAATTAATGCAAGTTGGATGAGCCTGTGATTTCAATGTTTTACTTTGATTTTTGGTGTGATTTTGAATCCAGCCCTCAGCAGTTTGATGAATTTGTTTTCCATTGACTGTTGTTACATCATTTTGTTCTCAACAAATTATACAATGTACATCAGTAAAGAATTTCAACTTGAATAATTCATTCTTAATGCATTTTTAGTTATCTGTATTCCAGAAAAGCATATTTACACAAGTCAAGTTGCTTTCTGAGATTACCCTTATTTCTAGTTTCAGGTGGAACAGAGCATATAACTGTAGGGTGCTGGATGATCAACCTTGAGGGTCTTATGTCAGGGCATCCACCCAACCTTTTTGACTTGGCTTGCTGCTCTATATCTTTAACCTACAGTGACTTGCTGCCTGTACACTTGAAATATTTCAAAGGTAAGGCTTATCTAGTTGTCCTATTCTCTCTTTCTGTCTGTGTTTTTCACTTTCAGCATGCACATCTTAAACCCTAATTTCATGCTTCATATATTAGCAGACTTGATTTCTCTCCAATGTCTTATCTCAGACTACTGTGTTTTTCTGGCACTTCATTGGAATCACCACAGAAAGATGGACAAAGGCCAGCCAGGGCAAGAGGACAGGCAGTATTGTTCAGAAGACGTCTGTCACAGTCAATCCCCATGCCATGACTTTTCTGACAAACCTCATGGACTTTGGGGAATTTCCCATAGTTCAGTGAGAGCTCTCTACCCAGGCACTTAACATCATCGTAGCTTCCACTATTTGCCATTTTTGTTTTAAATTATGTACTTGTAATCATATTCTTGTTTTCCTGTCTACTTGATATCCTGTATGCTATAATATGCTATATTTCACAAAAGAATTGGTAGCCCTGCTGCAGAGCACTGCAGAAAAAATACTATTTATGGAAATAGGAAGGTAACATGTAAACTTGTCACATTTTTGTGGTTGTTGCACACATTTACATATGAGTAATTTTTTGGATTCCCCATGCAATGAAATAGGGTGGCTGCTACTGTCCCTCACTGTTTAAACTTGTGTGTTAGTTGTTTTAAGCGATGATGCAGCTTGCCAATGCCTAAATGCCTTGCCTGAAAGACCACTCATGTCTGACTGGCTAGATTTGCCACCATTGAGATGTCTTGGCGGTTGACTTTATTTTTTAATCCCACTGACAAATTGTGTAGCAATACTACAAGTGGCAAGATGCATCATTCCCGAAGTTTATCAAAAGGTTTATTTTGTGTTTAGATCAACATTAATTGAAAGAATTGATAACTGACATGTTGCATACTTGAGCATTCCAACTGTAATGGAAAAAACTGTTTGTGTCAAGAAATTTCTGATTTAATTTGGTGCTGTCTTTTAAAAAAATGTCCATAACTGAATTTATACTTCCTAAGTCTCTTCTTCTATTGAATGTTTTTATTGCTGTGTTGTTGTTAACTAAATTTAAAGTATTTATATGTATTCTTAAACGAGGAATAAGCTGTAAATTACAATTACAATAGGCAAACTGGAGAAAAAACAGTGAAAACCCTGCTGCCAGTTGCTACTGTTAAATCAAGAAAAACCGGCAATGTACTGGAATATAGTCTAAAAGTAAATACAGTATAAGGAGATTACAGTAGGAAAAACTGTAAAATTAACAGCAAAATAATTGCAACCCTGCAGCCAGTTCTTACTGTTAATTTACAGTGTAACTGTCTGTGAGACAGATTTCATTGTGTAAATCTATGTACACATGTTGCAAAGATACATAAATAGGTTTAAGTTCATGAAGTGTTTAAAAAGGTTAATAAATAGACATAAATTCATGACAATAAATAAGAGAATTAAAAAGAATTTATGTTGTGTAAAAATGTGATACTAAATGATTTCAGTTGTGATTTCAAAACCTTCAGGTGAGGACATTTTATTTTGAAAGTGCATGGTCACATGACCCTGGTCTGGTTTTGAGGGTGAACTGTGGGATTGTGGGTCAGAAGCAGAAGCGGGACCACATACATGGAAGCAGGAGGTTATGGCACATGGTCAGAGTTATTCACACTGTGTTCAAGAGGCGCAAACGGTAATTGTGCTTTTGTTTTATCTGTATTTCATTTCTTGGTTGTTTACAATATGCTTGAGCATACAGTATCCTTGTCATGTGTTTGTTTATTCACATTGTGTTAGCATTAGCTTCAATGGACTCATATGAACTCTTATGCTTTTACTTATAGTTTTCACGGTGTTCTACGATTTTGTATCGTCGGTGGAGGAGGAGAAATAAAGCTGAAAATCTAGACATCAGTACGAATCGTGGCCTTTTGTTGGACCAGTGTAGTTACAGTGAAAACGTACCACTAACGTGTCCAAGAGTTGAAAGAGGAGAGCTGCAAATGTCCGACGCCTGCTGGAAGCAAGACTGCTGGAGCGAAGTGGGGCTGGAACGTCCAGGAGCCGACTAGAGAGAGAGAGTGTCTACCGCGGAGCATCGCGACTTCATCACGGCTTGCTGGAGAGAGAGAGAAAGCGAGGGAGGACGGCAGCGTGAACCACCGGAGCACCGCGACTTCATCAGGGCTTGCTGATAAGAGAGAGGACGGCATTGTCGACCGCGAATTACCGCAACTTCACCAACAGAGGGCAGCGTTTACCAGCGAGTGCTACAGCTCTTCATATATCCTTACCTGGCTTCAGCTGGCATGATTTACAGCCTTCAGGCAGACGAGAACTGCTCTGCAATAAACATTTGATTTGAGAGTACCAACCTTCAGCTGTGTGGATATTTTAAAGGTTGAAAGAGCTTAACTATTAAGCAACAGAGGTTTGGAGTGAAATGCTAAATGCTCCTGCTTTATATTGTTATGAATGTCCTGTGGGTTTTGACTTAAGAGTTCAAATGCATTACCAAATGAGTGCATAAGAGGTTAATAAGAGTAACTATCGCTACTTATTAGTTCTGGTACACATATATGTTTAGCAATAATTTAGTTATAAATACAGTAACATTTCTATTTCATTGCAATGTCAATTTACAGTGAAAAATCACATGAGGGTCCCAGTGAACATGTTGAGTCCCTCCAAGCAGAGTTAGTAAGATTAAATGAACGGTTAAAACTTCAGATTTGATGAGGCTGAAATAGAGAAACTAGAAACACTTATTGATGATATCCATGCTAAAATACAAATTCAAAAGGTATCAGTACCAGAGCCTAAGTTGAAACCCGTAAATCCTCACGGGAGAGAAAGTTAACTCCCAAAATGCTGGAGCTAAAACAACAAAGAGACCTCTCAAAAGGAGAGTAGGTTTGCTATGTTGTATGACAAATGGAAGGAACAAATTAGAGCTACACGCTCCTCACTCAAAAATGAGTGCTCAGACAAAGACTTGTGTTGCATGATGGACGCTGTTGAGGGGCTAGAGGCTCAAATGAAAGATGCATATGAGAATATCCGAGTACAGTTTGCACCTTCCACTGATATCAGACGTAAAATGGATTCCTGCTCAGCAGTAACTGCGGATGTGATGGGGCTACTGAAAGTGCGCATGAGTGAAGTGGGGCAAGATGACTTTGATGCTAAGGCAGAAAATGCAAGATTGCACATGATGTTTGACAGAGAGTATGCACAGTCAATATTTAGTGCCTCGGTCCCCAAGTCTTTTGTTTGTAGCCACCAGTCAAGATGTCCATCAGAGCAGCAAAGTATCACAGTAAAAAGAGCAGACTGCGTTGCACAATTTGCTGCCAAAAGGGCAGAAATGGAAATGGAGGAGGCAATTGCTGCACAAAGGCAAGAACTTAAAAGACTGGAAAATCAGCGGGATCTTCAAGTGATTGCCGCTAAGATGAAAGCTTATTCTGAAGCAGGCTCAGGTGAGGCCCCTGGAACAGGTGAGGTGAGCTACTGTCCTCCTGTGTCTAACAAAAACAAAGAGACAAAAGAGGAACAGTTACATCAAAACAATGACAACGTACAATCAAACAATGTAAGCAAAGACGTCTCTTTAGTACAAGCATTACACGACACAATGGCTCTCACCAGACTTCCAGCACCCGAGCCCTCAGTCTTCTCAGGAGACCCACTCAAGTTCATAGAGTGGAGCACTAGTTTCAAGGCACTCATAGAACGGAGATGCACAAATCCAGCTGACAGATTGTTTTACCTTCAGAAGTACATCAGCGGTGAAGCACGGTCAGTGCTGGAAGGAAACTTCTACAGGAAGGATGAAGAAGCTTACAACCAAGCATGGGAGGCACTGAATGCTCGCTACGGCCATCCCTTTGTAATCCAGCGTGCATACAGAGAAAAATTGAATAACTGGCCAAAGATTAGTTCACGTGACTCTCTTCAACTCAGATGATACAGTGATTTTCTGACTGCCTGCAGCAATGCCATGCCACACATTAAAGGTCTTCAAGTATTAAATGATTGTGAAGAAAATCAGAGGATGCTACAAAAACTCCCTGATTGGGTGACAGCTCGCTGGAATCGACATGTAACAAAACAATTGCAGGAAACACATGAATATCCCAGCTTCAAAGAGTTTGCCAAGTTTTTGGCTCATGAGGCAGATGTAGCATGCAACCCTGTAACATCCCTTTATGCCTTGAAGTCATCTGAAGAAAGGCCACCCAGAGACACAAAGCGGCCAAAAGCCAATGTGTTCATCACAAACACAAAAGAATCAGAAAAATACAACACAGTGATGAGAACACAAGGCGCTGTGGAGAACAGCACAAGAGATGCAAATGAATCAAAGAGAGTGAACATGCTATTCAGTTCTTCAAGTCCAGTTAAATGCATGTACTGTAGCGAAACTCACTCCATCCACAAATGCCAGACATTTGCTAATAAGTCAGCTGAAGAAAAGAAAAGATTCATACTGGACAAAAACCTGTGTTTTGGCTGTCTTAAGAAAGGACACAACTCAAAGGACTGCAGAAACAAAGCAACCTGTAGTATATGCAAAAAACACCATCCAACACCGTTGCATGAGTACCGCAACACTGCTCCAGACACATCTTCTCATGCTGTGCAGGCAGAAGAAAATTCATCTTCACTTTCTTGCTCTGTAGACAAAGGTGATAGTGGGAGCACATCCATGATAGTACCTGTGTGGCCTTCATCAGTCACAACCCCTGAAACAGAGACATTAGTATATGCTTTGTTAGATACTCAGAGTAGCACCACTTTTGTGGACAAAGAGGTATGTGAGAAGATAGGTTCAGGTTTAGAGCCAGTCAAGTTAAAGCTTACCACTATGATGGGAAAAGATTCCATTGTTCAGAGTAAGAAGGTTAGTGGTCTTAGAGTTAGAGGGTTTTCCTCACATAGCTTTATTAACTTGCCACCTGCATACACCAGAGATTTCATCCCACTTGAACGCTCACACATTCCTACTCCTGCAACAGCTAAGAGATGGAAACACCTGAATGTTATAGCACAGGACATACCAGAGTTGTTAGATTGTGAAGTTGGACTCTTAATAGGCTATGACTGTTGTAGAGCATTCGCACCACGGCATGTTATTACAGGTGGTGAAGAAGAGCCATATGCCATTAGGACTGACTTAGGATGGAGCATTGTTGGCAGCTCACCAAAGGTTGCTAAGTCAACAGAGGTGACAGGTCTTTGCCATCGTGTGTCCATCAAAGAACTTCCGTCATTAACACCAGCTGCTGTTATCAGAGTCCTTGAATCTGATTTTAAAGACACAAGCTATGGGGAAAAGACCATATCACAAGATAATATTCAGTTCATGCAAATCCTGAATCAAACAATACAGCAGAACTCAGATGGACACCTGGAAATGCCACTTCCCTTTAAAACACGTCCTCATCTACCAGAAAATAAGCGACTCGCTCTGGTGCGACTGAAGTACCTGAAAGGGAAACTTGAGAGAGATCCCAAATTCAAGGAGGACTATGTTAGATTCATGGCAGGTGTCATCGAAGGTGGTGAAGCAGAGAGAGCCAAAGACCCGCCCAAGGATGGAAATGTGTGGTACATTCCACATCAAGGGGTTTATCACCCAAGGAAACCTGAAAAAATTAGAGTTGTGTTTGATTGTTCTGCCAAGTATGAGGGCACAGCTCTAAACGACCACTTACTGACTGGACCTGACCTCACCAATGGTCTGACAGGGGTGCTCTGTAGATTC
The DNA here is from genome assembly GCF_040436345.1 of Pagrus major. Lineage (NCBI taxonomy): Eukaryota > Metazoa > Chordata > Actinopteri > Spariformes > Sparidae > Pagrus > Pagrus major. The sequence goes on from NC_133233.1 coordinate 1,827,575, forward strand.
CGCAAACATCCAGTTGCAATCATCTGCGATGTAGAGAAAATGTTTCATAGATTTCATGTGAGCAGAGAGGACAGAAATTACTTGCGGTTTCTTTGGTGGGAACGGGGGGATACCAATTCAGAGCCAAAAGAATATCGCATGAAGGTCCACCTCTTTGGGGCAGCGTCCTCTCCTGGATGTGCAAATTATGGTATGAAGTTCTTAGCAAATGAAAATGAAAAAGAGCATCCATCTGCGGCCAACTTCATTAAGAAGAATTTTTATGTTGATGATGGCCTCATCAGTGTAGAATCAGCAGATAAAGCCATCAAATTAGTGAAAGAGACACAAAATGTGTGTGCAAAGGGGAAACTACATCTCCACAAGTTTGTCTCCAACAACAGGGAAGTCTTAGAATCAATTCCGGACTGTGAACGAGCTAGTGGAGTTCATGATGTAAATCTCAGTCACGGAGATCTCCCTATTCAGACTGTGTTGGGAGTAAAGTGGAATGTGAACTGTGACACTTTCTCTTTCAGTGTATCCCTGGATGAGAAACCAGCAACACGGAGAGGAATACTTTCAATTGTAGCCTCTGTGTTTGACCCCCTAGGCTTTCTTGCTCCCTTCCTCCTATTGGGAAAGAAAGTGCTACAAGAAATGTGTCAAAAGGGCATAGCATGGGATGAACCACTGCCCAAAGACTTACAGCCACAGTGGAAAAATCCCAAGATGCTTTGCTCCTGAAGCCTTAGGAAAGGTTCAAAGAGTCGAGTTGCATCACTTCTCAGATGCGAGTAGCTATGGGTACGGTCAGTGTTCGTACATCCGAGTGGTGAGTGAAGATGGAGTTCATTGCTCATTAATCATAGGCAAAGCCAGAGTCGCTCCCACCAAAGTTGTAACCATACCAAGACTTGAGTTGACAGCTGCCGTGGTGTCCTCAGCAGTCAGTAGCATGTTAAAAGAGGAGCTGGAACTCAAAATTGACCAAGAATACTTTTGGACTGACTCAAAAGTAGTTCTAGGCTACATTGCTAATGAAGCCCGCAGGTTTCACGTCTTTGTCTCAAATAGAGTCCAGAGAATCAGAGACACAACCGATCCAGCCCAGTGGTATCACATTGATACTGATCAAAATCCGGCTGATCATGCCTCCAGAGGCCTCAAGGTGGCAGACTTGATCAATTCCAACTGGTTTACTGGACCAAAATTCCTCTGGGAGAGAGAAATTGACACACCAAAAACCACTCCAGAGCTTATGGTAGGAGATCCAGAGGTAAAAACAACACAAGCACTGCAGATCAATGTAGTCAAGGAAGAGAATTTCCTGGAGAGATTTGAACGATTCTCTAAGTGGCATACTGCATTGAACGTAGTGGCTCGGATCCTACGGCTAGCACAAAAAGACAAATCATCAGAGCTCATAACAGTTGAGGACAGGAGAAAGGCGGGTTTAGTCCTTGTGAGGTTAGCACAGAAAGACGCCTTTAAAGAGGAGATGCAGAAGCTTAGGCAGGGAAAACTGTCACATAATAATCAGTTGTTTCAGCTTGACCCAGTGTTGCAAGAGGCTATTATCAGGGTGGGAGGGAGATTAAAAGCAGCTTCCTTACCTCTTGACCTGAAACATCCTGTCATCCTGCCAAAAGATGGTGTAGTCACACGCCTGATCTTGGACTACTGTCATGAGAAAACTCAGCATCAAGGCAGAGGTCAAACCCTCAAAGAACTGAGAGCAAATGGCTACTGGGTTGTTGGTGGCAGTAAGGTTGTGGCAAATCACATCAAACAATGTGTCCCATGCAGAAGAGCTCGCAGGCCAACAGAGGCACAAAAAATGGCTGATCTGCCTGTGAATCGTATTGACCCATCACCACCATTCTCATTCTGTGGGATGGACTGTTTTGGACCCTTTCCAACAAAGCAGGGTCGGAAGGAAAGTAAGAGATATGGCCTGATATTCACTTGTTTTTCATCAAGAGCCATCCACATAGAAATGCTTGAAGATCTAACAACAGATGCCTTCATTAACGCTTTGCGATGTTTTATAGCTATCAGAGGAGCTGTAAGAGAGATCAGATCAGATCAAGGGACAAATTTTGTAGGAGCTAAGAATGAACTCTCAAAGACTCTAAAAGAGGTGGACAAAGACAGACTGGTAGCTTATTTAGCAGAGAAACAGTGTGACCTTGTAATGAATGTACCTGATGCTGGTCACATGGGAGGTGTATGGGAACGGCAGATTAGGACAGTGAGGAGTGTTATGACTTGGGTTCTCTCAAAGAGTGCTGGGAGGTTGGATGATGCTTCTTTGAGAACATTTTTCTATGAAGCCATGTCAATAATAAACAGCCGCCCACTCACTATTGACAGCATCAGTGATCCTAAAGGTGAGGAGCCACTTACACCAAATCATTTGCTCACCATGAAAACCTCTGTTCCTCTGCCTCCCCCAGGAAAATTTGTGGCAGAAGATCTGTACGCCAAGAAAAGGTGGCGCAGAGTACAATATTTGACAGAACAATTCTGGTGTAGGTGGAAGAAAGAATATCTGGCAAACATCACTCTAAGGCAAAGGTGGCATTCTCCACGACGCAATGTAAAGATTGGAGATGTTGTTATTCTCAGAGAAGAGGGGACTCCCCGCAATGAATGGAGACTGGGAAAAGTACTAAATGTTTGTACAGATGATGATGGTCTGGTGCGGAAAGCCGCCATACAAATAGGTAACAAAAAATTAGGAAAGGAAGGTCAAAGGCTCATTAATCCATCCATTATTGAGCGTCCTATTCATAAACTTGTTGTGTTAGTGGAAAGTAATTAAATGTATTTCCATAGTTCCTGTAACACATACATGTGTTGAGGGTTACTAACACCATTATTGATCTCAGAGTTCTTCTCTTATACCAGGTATTGTGTATTGTTTGAGAAATTACTAGATTTATTCAGGGTCAAAGGTGATCATAAATCATAGTAATTTGGTGGGAGTGTAACTGTCTGTGAGACAGATTTCATTGTGTAAATCTATGTACACATGTTGCAAAGATACATAAATAGGTTTAAGTTCATGAAGTGTTTAAAAAGGTTAATAAATAGACATAAATTCATGACAATAAATAAGGGAATTAAAAAGAATTTATGTTGTGTAAAAATGTGATACTAAATGATTTCAGTTGTGATTTCAAAACCTTCAGGTGAGGACATTTTATTTTGAAAGTGCATGGTCACATGACCCTGGTCTGGTTTTGAGGGTGAACTGTGGGATTGTGGGTCAGAAGCAGAAGCGGGACCACAGACATGGAAGCAGGAGGTTATGGCACATGGTCAGAGTTATTCACACTGTGTTCAAGAGGCGCAAACGGTAATTGTGCTTTTGTTTTATCTGTATTTCATTTCTTGGTTGTTTACAATATGCTTGAGCATACAGTATCCTTGTCATGTGTTTGTTTATTCACATTGTGTTAGCATTAGCTTCAATGGACTCATGAACTCTTATGCTTTTACTTATAGTTTTCACGGTGTTCTACGATTTTGTATCGTCGGTGGAGGAGGAGAAATAAAGCTGAAAATCTAGACATCAGTACGAATCGTGGCCTTTTGTTGGACCATTGTAGTTACATACAGTGTAAATATTTTACAGTGAGATACACTATAAATAACTGTAAGGAGAAATAAAGGCCAGTATATTTTGTACTTCATGTTCCTTGAGGAATTTCTGCATGTGTTTTTGCTGTGTGCACATGTGACCTGATAGCAGTCTTCTCCATGGCGTCAGGTTCAACAGGGTTTGGTAGCTCATCAGCCAGAATCTCTTCGGTGCTCCGAGGGTCCAGCCAAATTCCTTTGTGATCACCAATGCCAGTGCAGGTTGTGACAGCAGTGCATAGTGCATTCTGTGACCTTGAGCCTGGACAATTTTCATACAAACAACCATCTTTAACCACACCACTACATCACATCTTCTTCTATAAAAAATTTCATGATAACTGAATTTCCAAAGTTGAACTTGGGGAAAATGGTCAACTTTGATGAACTCACGTGCAAAGCGGGCCAGTGGATGGTGCTTGCTTTCCCCCGTCTCATTGGCAACTATAAAGAGAAGAATTTAATTTTTTATTGTTTTACATGGTCCTTGGTAATATACATACTTTTTTTTGTTTTTTTAAAAATTTTAATTACATACACAACACAATTTAATTATGTACAAACACAACACAAACACAATACAACACATATAAAACTAGAGAAGGCAAGTTCTGAAGAACCTGCAGTTGTGAATGCTGGCTATTGAAAAGCTGATGCCAAATTAAAACCTTTGAATATTGTCAATGACGTTTGAATAATGTGGAAAATTTTCAGGTTTCTTGAAAAGCTGCCGCTATATGCGTATTGCTGGCTTTGATAACTTTAAATAATGCCCAGAATATATTAAAAAATGTGAAAAAAATGTAGGGTTTGTTGTAAAGCTAAGGCCAAATTGGTCTCAATTGGTGGCTTTAATTTATTTGAAGGTGCATCTTAAGAGAATGAAGCATCTTAATAGTGATGAGCCAAACTGCAATGCTAGCTTGAATTTGTGTTGAGAAGCAGCTGATGGAGTATGAAGAGATGTTACAGTGAGAATCAGTCAAATACTCTAAATGGGACTGAAACGTTTAATAAATGTCATAACGTATCAAAGATTGGGAACATTAAAATATTTAAATGGAGTTTCTGGCTTTAATGAATGAAAAGATAATAGTTGAATATAGTTAAAATGTTGGAAAATAAACTATGTTTCTGTGTGTGTGTGTGTGTGTGTGTGTGGTCATGTGTGCACGCTTACACATGCATATTTGACTTCATTTGTGAGTGTGTGTGCCACTGTGTATTTTAAACTGGCTCACTGATCATTCTGTCTCTGTGTTGGCCCAATTGTTATCGGTTGCCATGGTAGCTATGTTGGTAGTAGTAACAGACAGAGAGTTGATTTACTAGTGATTTTAGCTGAGGCTCACCTCACATTATCATGCTTCTCCCTCAAAGACAGTAACTGTTATCACTTAAATAATGATATGGTTGAAACAGCATGAGTCTCCTGAGCACTTTGTGCAATTTCTTATGTGTGTATTGTCAAAAAGGTGGCTAGTGGAGCAGTTCAGAAAAGTGGATGTGTTTGCCTGCCTCCGGATATTTTTCCTCTGAGTTTAAAGTTCAATAATACTAAAGTTTGAATTGAATTTCTATCTGGAAGTGTGAATGAGTAAATAGGTTTTGAAAATGCTTGAAAAAATGTGGGATTTTTGAACATTCTGTCCATTCACTTGAATGGGAAAAAATGGCCAAAAAACTTTGAATATCTTGGAAATTATGAATGATATCAATCAGAAAAGTAATAGCAATAATGTCCTAATTGAGATTAATATTTGAATATTTGAATGGAGTGAATACGTTAAACAATGTGGAAGTTAGCGGCTGAAAAATCAGACCGGGAAAAAAGTAGAAGAACATATACTGTGAAGGCTGACTCAGCATTTACAACAAATGATTATTGTGGCTTCTGGCTTTTAGGAATCTTTGCAGTGTTTTTTTCTCAGTTCTGAGTTCATTCTGGAGCTTTGTTTAGTTTTCAGTTAAAAGTGAAAAACAAAAGCCAACACCCGTTGTCGTGTATCGACTTTTTATTCTCCGTTTGTTCAAAAGGTTTTTCAGAGTTCAAAAAGTCACCAATAAAAAAGGAAATAATCTCCAGGGCCCAGTATTTCAAAACTTGTAATCTGGATCAGAGTAATCCGGATAATGAAATCCTCCTTTTCTCAGTCATGGATCACGGTGATCCTGCTGACTTTATCTGAGTATTTCAAAACACTGGCAGGGTGGATCACCGTGATCCCGACCTGGCCGGATACGGATTTCCAAATCTCAAGTCTCCGCCTCCGGGATCTGAAACATGGCGGACTACTTCACGAAAGGAGTAGCTGAGAGCGCGATATTCACGTCAAAAGTGTAAATTTACCGTCGTCTAATGTGTAGCGGTTTTAAGACCATACGAACGCCAACCAACATATCATGCAAGCCAACTATTTGAATTGTCACCTTATTAAAACCAGGCCGTAGCGATCTCTAATTGAGCCGCGGCCGTGCTAACGGGAGCTAACCCGGCTCCATTGACTTGTGTGTTAAGCAGCTAGCGGGCTATCATTAGCGTCACGTCATTGGCAACACAGCAGATTTATAAATAGGCTACATGTGTACAGACCTGCTGCAGTACTTAGAAAACATAACGCTACACAGTATGAGTATTAACTATACGGTTTGTTTAGAAGTGTCAGAATGCTATAGCTGGTGATGATATCATGTTTTTGTTTACATAAACACAATTTGGGATTGTGGATTAAGATACTCATACACCTTCTACTTTCAGAGCCACTCACAGCCATGGACCACTCAGCTACAAAAGGGCGAGTGCTGGAAATCTTTGGAAATGCTTTAATTGTATTGATACATTTAAGGTTTTCAAGTAATTGGAGTTTGAATAAAGTGCTTGAAACTGCTCAAAATTGTAATAGCATTACTTTCATGGTATATACCTTGGTCAGTGACACAATTAGAAACATTTTTTCATCCTAATTTCTCTCCCGTATATAGAAGGCTCTCACTTAACATAATTATGGTCATTTATAAAAGGATCTGATTTGATGAAGTAAAATAATCAGTGTGTACACAAACACTTATTGAAATAAATTGCTGCATGTTTTAAAATCACATTCAAGCTATATCCAAACATTTTAAAAGTGCATTATTAGAGACGGAGACGGAAGAGGCATGCTGGTGATGAGGATGCCTATGAAAAGCTCCTCAAAATGGAGACCGAGAGGGCGGTCAAACAAATTGAACTGGCCAACGAACAAATAAAGCTGATGCTGCTTCAGCAAAGAAAAAACGGAATTGAAACTAAAGCTATTGGAGAAACAGCTCACTTCTAACCTCTGAGATGGGTTAGGTCCCTGTTTTAGTTAGTGGCCACATTATTTGAAATGTCTTTGTTTTATTGGAATTTAACTTTGTTTGGATCCTGCATTCCTGTTGTCTTTCTCTGATGTTTTGGTACATGCAAGTTACAATGTTTGGTGAACTAGAATTTGAGAAATAGGTCTGTAATTGTTACTTTTATTTACAGCAGTTTCAGAAAGTGTGGTCAAAAATATTTTACTATGCTTTAAATTTCTTACAATTACTTTAATTATTTGTTAAAAGTAAAACACTAACACTTTAGATAAAGTGTAATGAACATCTTGAGTAACAATATCTAGGAGAAGTGGAGCTGAGACTTTGTCAATCCAAGTCAAATCCACCTCTGAGGTGGGATTCAAGTGATCCTGAAATTTTGGTATCAAGTTGATCCAGATATCTGCCTTGCGTTTTGAAATACCCAAATCCAGCCTTTTATCTGGATTCAAGGGAGGATTGGATTACCAGAGCTGAATCCTGATCTTCAGGATCAGGATTCTCTGGATCTGTGTTGAAATACCCAGTTTTCAGATCAGATCTAGATTTAATCCAATCCGACCAGGATAATCCTGTCAGATCACTTTTGAAATACTGGGCCCAGGAGTTCTCAAAAGCTGAGTACAGTAATGTTTAATTGTCAACAATTAAAAAAAAGCCCATGAAAAAAGACCCGAATTCTCAATACAAAATATCCTCCTTATATTCACTAAGATGTGGGTTAGGCCCCATGGCTTATCCAATCCTTGCTCTTTCCTTTGTCTATGTATTGAATTTTGCTGACTCGGGTATTTCCCTGCACGAGGCTAAACATGTGCCCACCCATGCCAAGATTCATCAAGACCGCCTCCTCACCGGGGATACGCTTTGAAGTCCCTTTGCAGCTGGTATCCTGGACTTCCCCTGCATGTCTTATCTACCGTGCTGCAACTTCGCGACCTCGAACTAGCCGTTTTTTTAACTCTAAGTCTCCTCCTTGATATGTTCCACTGCTTTACTGACTGCATTTCTTTTAAAATAATAACAGCTTTAAAAGTAATAAACGTGTTGTATACAGCATTTGATTACAGGATCCTCTTCTTGTATCTTTGGTTACATTTTCACTTGTGGATTATTCAACTGATGAGTGCACATTCAATCAACTGATGCAGAATAATACATATTTTAACCATCCATTATAACTTCTTCACACTTGATTCTTCTTTTTAACAACACAGCAATTATTACCAGTTGTCATTTACCACCAACTACTTACTTATGGTTATATGGTTATATTATACCACATCATAAATGCCTGTTGGCCACATGGCCAAGCAGGTGGGCTTTCTGTCATAGAGCCCGGAGGGTGATGAGCAAAAGCCAAGAGTCAGGACAAGAACCAGAAGGGACAAGAGGATGAGCCGAATGAGCCAAAACAGTCAGAGGACAGCATGTGTTGCAAAGTTTAATTGTCAACGGTCATGTTATGGAAGAAAGAGGATCGTTAATGCTCTTTTGCTGATTACTATATATTCCTTTTTAGTGAAAAGAGTACTGGCCTCTACTTAAAAGGGAGTAATTTGATTTCTAAATAATATTTGAATTAAACACGCTTGCAAATTAGAAACTCACTTGTTTTGTCCATTATGTTTTTTCCATATTCCAACGCCATAAAAGATTTTCACGCACGATAAATGCACGCACGTTATGACCCTCAGCCCGTTCTTTAGTTTGGAAAAAAAGGAAGCAATGCAGCAGTAACGTTGTGGATGGCATGCAGAAACAAACCTTCTTGAGCAGAACTGGATAAAGAAAAATGTCTTTTGAATGGCAAGTTCAGCTTCAAAGCCCTGCCAGAGGGTTTTCTCAAAAAAGAACAAAGTTATTTGCATTTAATGTCGATGTGAACTGAGTTACCACTGGAGTATGTGCAGTCTTAAATACCACTTGCTGGCCAACACCTGGACAACTCTACATGCGACAAACTTTCAACAGTGATAGCTAAATGGGTGGCTACAGCTTGCAGCTGTTGCTTGGCACTGCATTGTGTTAGTATTACTAAGGTATGTTACATTCAGGTCAATATGCCCCTCTGTTGTTGCTTGTTGGGCTTGAGTTTTATTTTTTGAGCATGCAGTACCTTTGAGGTTATCCTGGAGAATATAATGGACAGTACTTGTCGTTGTTTTGGATTGTTGCAATAAAAATATACATACATTTGCATAAAGCACTCCCATGTTGGTAAGAGTATTTAAAACTTAAAATATCCCTAACATTTAGAACAAATAGAAAATGTCCGTTTAATTTGTGATTAATCGTGAGTTAACTATGGACGATCATGCAATTAATATATAAATATATATGTGTGTGTGTGTGTGTGTGTGTGTGTGTGTGTGTGTGTGTGTATATATATATATATATATATATATATATACACATACATACATACATTTTCGTGGCCAAAAGTTTACATACACATATATGAAAATGTATATCATGGCAGTCTTGAGTTCCAATGACTTCTACAACTGTAATTTTTCTGTGATGAAATGAGTGGAACACATATTACTTTGTCATAAAAAACATTCATGGAGTTTGGTTCAATGACAAATTTAATATACAGTATATCTTCTGAAAATGTAAACATATCTATAACCATACGACAACTTGAATGATCACTTTTGGTGATTATAGAAAGTTTTGTCAATCAAATTTGCTTTGTAGCATGGCCTCTTAACTGTGATTGTGATTGTGACTGATGACGGCTGATGACTTTTCTGGGCCCATTGTAATTGGGCTTGTTTGATACACCCATGAGACTCAGTCACAAACACTACAATGGAAAAGTGTAAGCACCTCAGCAATGATCTGAAAGAGCGCATTATTGATTTGTATAAGTCAGGAAAGTCACTTTGAGCCATTTCAAAGCAGTTATAGTTCCCAAGATCAACTGTGCAAACAACTATTTGTAAGTATAAAGTGTTGTTGTGTCACTGCCACGATCAGGAGAAAAATGCAAATCACTTCCTGCTGAGAAAATTGGTCAGGATGGCCAAGAGTCAACCAAAGAACCACCAAAAAACAAGTTTGTGATGAATTAGAAGCTGCTGGAAGACAGGTGTCAGTGTCCACAGTCAAGTGTGTTTTGCATTGCCATGGGCTGAGATGCTGCCATGCAAGAAAGAATCCCTTGCTCCAGTCGTGGCACCTTAAAGTTCAACAGCAGTTTGCTGCTTTACTAGGACAAGGAAAAAGCCTTGCGGAGGAAAACTCTGGTCAGATGAAACAAAAACTGAGTTGTTTGGACACAATTAGCAGGAATATGTTTGAAAGTGAGAAGGTAGGGCCTTTAACTCCAAGAATGCCATACCTACTATGAAGCATGGTGGTGGTAGTATTATGCTGTGGGGCTGTTTTGCTGCCAGTGGATCTTGTGCTCTAAAGAAAGTAAATGGAATAATGAAGAAGGAGGATTATCTCCAAATCCCCCAGGAAAACCTAAAATCATCAGCCAGAAGATTGGGTCTTGGGTGCAGTTGGGTGTTCCAACAGGACAATGATCCCAAACATATCAAAAGTGGTAAAAGAATGACTAAATCAGGCTATAATTGAGGATTTGGAATGGCCTTTTCCAAAGTCCTGACCTGAACACCATTGAGAAAAAGTCCATGCCAGGAAGCTAACAAATTTAGTTGCACCTCACCGATTCTGTCAAGAGGAGTGGCTAACAATTCAGTCAGAGGACTACCAGAAGGTTGTGGATGGTTATCAGAAGCACCTAACTGAGGCAAAAATGGACAAGAGACATTTAATCAAATATTAGATTTACTGTATATTTTTGACCCAGCATATTTGGTCACATTTTCAGAAGACCTATGATGAATTCACATTTGAACCAAACTTCATGAATGTTTTCTTGTGACAAATGTGTTCCACTCATTCATCACAGAAAAATGAGAGTTGTAGAAATAATTTGAACTCAAGACTGCTGTGATATATGTAAATGATTGTGAAGGAGGCTTCTCCAGTTTAGCTGAAACTTTATTGAACACTCGGTCAACACGCAGGTATATACAGAACTGCCCTCCTGGCGGGCACCCGTCACATTACCGTATAACACCTAGAAATGCGCAAGCACATTCTCTACTATACAATTATAATGCCGTATATGACATCTCCCCCTTTTCTTTTGTTGTTTACCACAGTGTAGAACAAACACCATAATAGAGAAATGACTTATCTTAGCTGCACTTAACATTATGAACATCTGTATGCACAAAACAACATTATCAACCTCAGTGACAACACAACTTTTCCTTGTTTTCTTTTCCCCCTTTTTTTTTTTTTCACACCCCACCAAAGGCCATGTGTCCTGCACTTTGTTTACAGGTCGAGCCTGTTTACTGGTTTGCAAACCCGTCTAGATCTGGTCACAGTCTGGCTGGAGAGAGGGTTTGGGAGTGCAGCTTCACTCTGGCAGACAGGAACAGTCTCTAACATATTTGGTCTGTCAGAGTGGGTGTCTGTCCCTGTAGTGTCTCCAGGCTTTGCTGGAATGGGCTGGGGTACCAGCTCTGGTTGCAGGTGGCGGCGGTTCCGCCGTAGCTCCGCTCCATGCTGTGTCCTGATGACGAAAGATCTTGGGGTGGTGCTCTCACCTGCGACCACTGCTGGCAAAGACCATGACCTTTCGTGGTCTAACTTGGAGAGTACAACATCACCTGGTCGAAGGGCAGGTAAAGGTCTGGCTCCATGGCGACGGTTGAAATAGTGAGCCTGTATAGCCTGTTCCTTCCTGTCCTTGTCCATCACCGCCATCATGCTGGGCCATTTTGGGATAAGATTTTTTCCCAAAGTCGGGAGTGTTGTCCTAATTTTCCTCCCCATAAGCAGTTCAGCTGGGCTGAAGCCTGTGGTTGAGCAGGGGGTGGACCTATAAGCCATTAAAGCCATCACGGAATCTTTTTGCTTGAGAATTTTCTGCTTGTCGTTGAGGGCAGGTGCAGTATTTCTATGAATCTGGTGTAATAGTCTGAGATTACCAAATAGTTTTGGTGTTCATGCTCACACAGGTCCATTGCAATTCTCTTCCAGGGTCTCTCAGGAAGTGGTGTGGAGATGAGAGGTTCCTTTTGTTGCGTTCTTTTCAGTTCGCGGCACACCTGACATGAGGTCACAAGTCTGTTTATCTCAGCAGAGAGTCCAGGCCACCACACTGATGAACACGCTCTCTCTCTGCATTTGCTCAGGCCCTGGTGTCCGTCATGTATTTTCTGAAGGGTCTCACCTCTCATTGACCTTGGCATGACAATCCTGCTTCCTCTTAAAATCAGGCCATCATGTTCTGACAGCTCTGATTTCACTTGAACATATGCATCCATGGGAACTTTACTAATGTGTTCAGGCTATCCTCTCTTTACAAGCTTCATGACCGACAGTAGTTCTGTGTCAGCTGCTGTCGCCATCTTGATTTCATCCATCTTGCTTTTGGATGCAGGGATCGCTTCCACAACACTCGCTAGATAGCATGTCACCTCACTGTGTGTGTCAGTCTCAGTGCATGTGCTGGTCAGCGGGCTGCGTGACAGTGTGTCTGCGACAATCAGGGTTTTTCCTGGAGCATACTCTGCTACTGGGTTGAATCTCATGAGCCTCATGAGAAGCCGCTGACATTGCAGAGGTACATTGTCCAGGCTGCGGCTGTTGATGAGAGGCACGAGTGGCTTGTGGTCAGTTACTAACTTGAACTGTTCCAGTCCACATAGGTATCTATAAAACTTCTCACATGCCCACACGCCCGCCAGAGCTTCTTTTTCAATCTGGGCGTAACGTGTTTCAGCTTCAGTAAGGCGTCTGGAGCAATATGCAACAGGTTTCCACTGCTCACCATAGAGTTGAAGTGGCACACCCCCCAGTCCATAACTACTAGCATCAGTCAACACTGCAGTAGGTTTGCTCACGTCGTAGTAGGCGAGTACTGGTGCAGTTGTTAATAGTTCTTTAATATGCTCAAAGGCGGTTTGTTGTGCATGACTCCAGGTCCATGCAGTCTTATTTTTCAGGAGCTCATACAGCGGCTGTCCCACTGTTGAGAGGTTTGAGATGAATCTTCAAAGATAGTTTATCATTCCCAGAATCCTCTTCAACTCCTGTACATTTGCTGGTGGAGACATCTGCCGAATAGCTTCCACCTTGTCTGGGTCGGGCCAGATCCCGGACCGATCGATGAGGTGCCCAAGGAACCGCAGCTCACCCTGTTTGATGGAGCACTTCTCTCTGTTGAGCTTTAGGCCGGCTGCCTGTATGCGCTGCATCACTTTATCCAGGCGGGTGTCGTGCTCCTCCTCTGTGACCCCATACAGAAGGATATTGTCCATGAAGACCTCAACGCCTTCCAGCCCCTGCAGAGTCTCCATCATCTTTCTCTGAAAGATCTCTGGTGCACTGGTGATTCCAAACGGTAACCGTTTGAAGTTGAAACGGCCAAATGGTGTTATGAAGGTAGTGAGCTTACAGCTATCAGGATGTAGCGGTATCTGGAAGAAACCGCTAGCAGCATCGAGTGAAGAAAAGACGGTTGCCCCACATAGTTTTGCTGTAATCTCCTCAGTAGTAGGCAGGATGTACTGTTCTCTTTTAACAGCCTCATTCAGTCTCTTAAGATCAACACATATGCCGTTTCGCTCCATCCTTTGCAGCTCCTCCTTTACCTTTTGCAGCATGGGGAGGGGTACACGTCGTGCTGTGTATACAGCATATGGCTGAGCATTGTCTTTCAGATGTATTCTTACAGGATCAGTCTTTAATGTCCCATGCTCACCATATGCCAGTGAATGTCCTCTGTTGCTCACAGTCTCATCCACTCTCTTCACCAGGTTCATTTTAACAGATAGTGGTCTGCTGAGTAAGTTACTTACAGTGTGTCCATGGATGACACATGCTTTGAGTGGGTGAGTCTTTCCTTTATATGTCACAGTGCTCTCAATCTGTCCTATGCACTGCAGCTCTCCACCTGGGCTGTCTGGTGGAATATCTGCAGGCTTCAGTGGACCTTTGGGGATGAGTGAGTGGTAGGTCTCCTCCCGGATGATGGTCACATCAGCTCCCGTGTCGATTTTGAATTCGACCGGCGTGGAGCCCACCAGCAACTCGGCGGCCTCCTGCTCTGGTGACCCGTCTGCTTTTCTCACCGCCCCCATGAAGTATGGCTGCTCTGTGTGTTCAGTCACCTCACTCACAGCTTTTCTGTTCCTGCATACTCTACTCCAATGTCCAACTTTGTTGCATGTTGGTGTGTTGAAACTTCCCGTGCTTGTGTGTGACTTCATGGACAATGCCGGCTGCCTCTCCTTGCATGCTAACTTGTGAAGCCACCTCTTCAGACTGCCTGACCGTCTCTATGGTCAGCACTAGCATCAGGTCCTTCGTTAGCTGCAGCTTGCGGGAGACATCTTTGTCCATTATTCCCACAACAATCCGGTCGCGGATATTTTCCTCTCTGTTCGTGCCAAAGTCACAATGTTCAGAAAGTTCATACAGAGCCCTGATAAAAGTTTCTCTCCCGGCCTCTGCACACGCTGATGGAAACACGCTCGTTCGTGTATCACATTCCTCCTCGGTACAAAATACTCGTCAAACTTTCCAACCACTGTGTCGAAGGCATCACGGTGGGCATCTTCGGTGAAGACGAACGACCTGTATACGTTCTCCGCCTCGCTGCCCATGGCGTATATCAGGCTGCTCACCTGCACAGCACCATCTTCTTTGTTGAGTTTGGTCGCAGTCCTGAATCTTTTAAAATGCTGTTTCCAATCTGGCCACTCACTGGGTTTGTCAAAGGAGAAGTTTGTCGGGGGATTAAACTTTGCCATGGCCTCTCTTGCTCCTCTCTTTCACTTCTGACACCATGTAAATGATTGTGAAGGAGGCTTCTCCAGTTTAGCTGAAACTTTATTGAACACTCGGTCAACACACAGGTATATACAGAACTGCCCTCCTGGCGTGCACCCGTCACATTACCATATAACACCTAGAAATGCGCAAGCACATTTCTACTAAATTATACTGCTGTATATGACAATATACATGCTCTTTGCAAGTGTATATAAACTTATGACCATTCCTGTATGTCATCCTCCAAACGGGGTTATAAAAGCAGTGTGGCTCCTTTAGAAGGAGCCACACTGCTTTCAGAAGTTGTTCTTGGGTATTGTGTAGCGGGAGGTTTATTCATGGTGATTCACTGCTCTGGGCCCTATGTCTTATAGGGCAATGTGTAGTATGTGAGTTGTTCAAGGAAGAGAAGGAGAGATAGCCAAGGTAGCTGCCCCCAGAGCAGTCTGATCAGCAACCGAAGCAGAGAGGAAAGCTTAGCAGACAAGTTGTCTAGTGGCACTAAATGTACAGTACAGGTTACATTTTCACCATGAATAAACCTCCCACTACACAATACCCAAGAACACCTTCTGTTTGAGTGACAGCTATCACTATCCCTGCTAATATTCATGCTGCTTGTCCATGCTATCGCTTATCCATGTTAGTGATGTTGATCCTACAAGAACTGCAGTCTGACTGTGATGGTAATAAATACTTAATTATTATTATTAACCATGCTCCCATTCTGTTTGAGAAAGAATGTTGATTGTTGGACAGTAACAAACCTTGACTGGAGGGGGCTTTAATAATAAAAAAAAACATCAAATTGATGTGTCAATTTGGTGGAGTGACCCTTTAATGTGTCTGTGTGTGTGTGTGTGTGTGTGTGTGTGTGTGTGTGTGTGTGTGTGTGTGTGTGTGCATGAGAGAAAGTGATTGGTGGATGGGGAGTATGGCTGAAATCAGGCGGAGACAGAAATAAAGTGCAGACAGATTACGCTCTGTGATAGAGGCCACTTCATTAGTGATAATGACTGAGCTCAGCACCCTAACAACTGACAACACACTATTTGTTTACCTCAGTCAAAATTATGTTGGGTCCTTTCCTATCTCAGCTGGTTCCCATAGAGACAGCAGTCAGTAAACACACATACACACTGTAAAAGTACACGGCCCATGTTCTACTAATATGGCTGAAGACGTATGATTCTGAATAATATTTTCTAAGAATTGGCTCCTAAACTAAATGGAATAAAATAGTTATCATTTAAAACAATCAAATCCTGATATAAGACCCTCACGTCCAATTCTAATGACCATAGATTAGAGCCACCAGAATTCAGTCAAGTGTATAATTCAAGACCAAAAACTGTATCTGATTAACTCATATCTCCACCATCACTTACCTCGACAGTAGACTGATTATGTTAAATACTTCAATCTACAATACCAATCTGACCGAAGCACATAATTACAGATGCATCACAGGTTTTCCCCTTCTTTGACAGATTCCTCACATCATTATGTAATTTTACAAGCTCCAAATACAGCATTGGGGGCAATTTTTGCACAGTTCTAAATCCAGCAATAGACTGATCAGGTACTGCAGGCATATAATGGCAATCCACCGGAACAATAACATAGTATATGGAGGTGTTTGGACTTGACAACAGTTAGCGACTTAATAAGCCAACAGCAAAATCATTTTTATATTTCTCATCACTACACTACATTGCCCCACTATATCTAACATTCTCATGTAAATGTCAAGTAAATCAATCATTTATAAAGACTTAACCAAGACATCACTCCATCCACTTGTAATAAGTATTCATGCTCTTTATCTCCATAGTTTCAACATATCACTGCTCAGAGACCCTGATTTTGACAAATATTTAAGGAGAGAGTGGGCAATCTTCATGGTTATAGATAATTCACAAACAGCTCACCAACAGTAAGGCAGGGGGAAATTATATCATATCTTACAAGTAGAAAATCTAGACAGTTAATAAAGACAATCTAGAACTAGAAATCAAAGTGTTAGCAAATACATGGGCTACTGTTTACTGTGGCTTTCAAACAGGCCTGTGCCTGGATGAATTGACCGAGGGGGCTGTTAAAAAATTCCGAGGGTTCAATTTTTTTTGTCATAATATACAATGTATTCATTTACCCATGCAATGCAATGGGTGAAACTAGTAAGGGATACTGTTAAAATAATACATTTATCAATCAGAGCACACAAACAAACAAGCTTCATATTTTTGGAAACTATGAACATTGTAAAAAGGTTGATGCGACAATAGATGGGCCGCAGTTATGGGGGAGGGACACTCTGCTTTGCGCTGTGCTGTGATTGGTTGTTATTTCACAGTGAAACAACAGCTGAGCATAAACATTTAGTTGTTTTTGGAATTTCTCTGTCAATGTATAAAGATCAATATTTTTCACTGAAGATGTCTAACGTTTTGCGCTGTTGATTCACCGAAGCGCCTTTCACTCCTAATCAGTCAACCCACCCACCCCTCGCTGTACATGCACACGCTCACACAGACACATATGATCCCAGGAACCCACAAGTTACGCCACCTCCCTATCCTATCAGTAAGGCGTGTCAATGTTTACAAGTTGTACAAGGCAGAACTATGGTCATGACAAGGAAAAAACACCAAAGACCTCCAAGAACAGCTATCAACAGAAAGGTTAAGTTGATGTTTTAGCTTGCATTCTGTTTATCTCAAGTCTGGACCCGGAAGAAGCTTGACAACATCCCAAACACGCGCACCATTTGATTCAAAGAAATTCATGAAAATAAGGTATTAACGTGTATCAATCAGTGCTGTATTCTGAATCGGAATAAAGTCTCACAAACAAGAGAGCTCACAACTTTCTGAATGACTAAATGGCCGAAAAGATGGCCTGCTCACCTGGAGAGATGGAACAAACGCTAAATAAGGCATTCAAAAAGATCACTGACCTTCTCGAGGGCATTGAACAGATGTCGAACGAGCTGCAGAGGAAGGATTCCCTGCTAATCACCCTCAGGTCCAGTTTCCCGGCGTTGACCAACTGGCTGGAGACCTTATGGGCCGGTGAGTTAGCACCATAGAACACCACCTCTGCACTCGGGACCGAAGTGGTCGTCCGCGGGCGGAAGAGGGCTCCGAGTGGGATTCATGGCGGTGCTCCTTCTCCCCCGAGCCTACAGCTTTCTAACAAGCACGCGGCTCTGTCTGTGAGCGAGAAGCTGGCGGCCCGGGACCTGCACCAGGAGACACCACCTGTTCCTGCGGCCACAGACACCATGCCCCTGTTGATGGACACCACAGCCTTCCCTCCACTCACGGCTAGCTGCCCTCCAGCAGGTGGGCGTCCAACATGGGGCCGTCCGCCTCCGCCGTCCCGCTCCTCATCCCAGCGCAAGCGGCTCATCAGGGACGCGGTGCGCTGTCACTCCTCCCGTTCCCCCCACCAGGCGAGGGATCACACCCGGGGCCCTGGTGTGGGTGGCGGAGTGGCTGAGCTGGCTTGCTCCCCTGAAGACCGAGCGGACGCTTCCACAACCCTGGTCATAGGGGACTCAATTGTGAGGCACGTCCGCATGAGGGGGGCGTTCACCATGTTTCCCGGAGCCACCGTTACGGACATAACGGGGAAAATACCTGACATCCTGAGCTCGCATCCGCAGGCAAAAAGGATTATCATCCACGCAGGTGCAAATGACATCGCCAGGCAACAGTCTGAACTTTTGAAGTGAGACTTCTCCCACCTTTTTGACACCTTCTCACAGTCCCAGGTGGCTGTTTTTATCTCCGGCCCCACCCCCACCTGCGGCAGAGGGATAGGCAGCTTCAACAGGCTGCTCAGCCTCAACACCTGGCTCTCCTCTGCATGCAACTCACACCATGTCGGCTTCGTCAATAACTTTGACGTGTTCTGGGAGAGGGGACATCTCTTTGGGCCAGACGGGCTTCACCTGAACAGAGCAGGTGCCCGCATGCTGTCAGCCAACCTGGCACTCCCCAAACCCGCACCAGCTGCTTTGTCCGCCACCGATTGATGTCCCCCAGGTCCTTGCTCCTATCCATTCAGTTCCACCTCTAACCACCATACACACAACACCGGACTTGGACCTCATATTCACATCAACACTTCACCCATTCCCGTAATCATTACACTCCATCAGCACATCAGACACTGCCATACCCACTCTGTGAACTTTCATAACCTTAGACCGCTCACAGAACAATCCACCTCTCCAGTCAACAAGCCACCTGTCACTATCAACATAGCACTTTTTAATGTTCGCTCTCTTTTAAATAAAACTTTTTTAATGAATGATGTTATTTTAGATAATAAGTTAGACTGTCTTCTTTTAACTGAGACATGGCTTGGCACTGACGCACCTGCTGTTCTCACCGAGGCTTCCCCACCAAATTTTAGTTTTTTATTTTCTACTAGAGAGGGTAGAAGAGGAGGCAGGACAGCATCCATCATAAATAACTCACTGACCTCAAATGGAGTGTTTTTTAACAGTTACATGTCATTTGAGCACCATGCCTTTACTTTTAGCAGCCCTCCAATTCTCTGCATTAATGTATATAGACCACCCCATCACTCTAGTTCTTTTATCAGTGAATTTTCTGAACTTTTATCAATTATTCACACCTCTTAAAGCAGGATTTTAATAACTGGTGATTTTAATCTACATGTTGATGATACCTCGGATCCGATATCCAGAGAGTTTTTAAATCTTTTAAATTGTCTTGATTTTAAACAGCACGTCACGCAGCCAACTCATAACAAAGGACACACCCTGGACCTGGTCATAACCCATGGCCTGTCCATCGGTGTGTCCTCTGTTGTCGACCTGGCTGTGTCTGACCACTACAGTGTATTTGTTAACATCACCAGTTTTAACCAAGAGGAGGCCCCGGTGAGAACTGTAAGGAGGCGCTATCTAACTTCTGAAGTGGCTGCAAATTTTAGGGAGATTTTACAGAGCACTCCTGCTGAAATTTTACCTGCACCTTGTGATTTTATCGTTGATAATTCTAACAGTAGACTGAAGTCAACTCTGGACTCAGTAGCTCCACTTTTACTAAAACAATAAAAAAGAAAATCTATAGCTCCGTGGAGAAAAAACGATGAAATCAATGAACTGAAAAGAAAATGCAGGAGTGCTGAGAGAAGATGGAGAAAAAGTAAATTGACATTACGTGATATTACGTCAACAACTCAAAACCTACAATAATGCAGTCAAAAAGGCACGAATTTCCCATTTCTCACAACTCATCACCAACCATAAAAACAACCCCCGGTTCCTCTTCTCCACTTTCGATATTTTAACAGGCACTAATTCTAATAAAGTTTTTAAGACACCAACAGATGATCTTTGCAAGAACTTTGCAGACCACTTCAGAACCAAAATCAAGGACATCAGATCCTGCCTTTTATCCCATCGAATTTTATCTGTTAACACACCTGAACTGTTGTCCTTGCCTGAGGAAACACTGGAGAGTTTTGCCCTGGTTGATGCAAGGACACTTGGTCGAGTTTTCTCCAAAGTAAACCCAACAACCTGCCTTTTAGATCCAATTCCCACATCACTCTTAAAATCGTTTTGTGGATTCTTTGAGGAACAGTTTTTAAACATCATGAATTGCTCTCTTCAGACGGGTGTCTTTCCCACCGCCTTCAAAACGGCAGTGGTGAAGCCCCTTCTTAAGAAGAGCAATTTAGACCCAACGTTTTTAATAACTACCAACCCGTATCCAACTTACCGTTTTTAAGTAAAATTTTAGAAAAACTGGTTTTTGACAAGTTAATGACTTTTTAAACAGAAATAACATTTTAGAGAAACATCAGTCTGGTTTTAGGAGAAACCACAGTACCGAGACAGCACTTTTAAAGATTTTAAACGACATCAGGTGGAATTTAGATAACAAAAAGCTCACAGCGTTGGTTCTACTGGATCTAAGCGCCGCTTTTGATACAGTAGACCATCACATTTTATTAAATAGACTCAGACATCTGGTCGGCCGCTCTGGTAATGTTCTAAACCAGTTTTGTTCTTATCTCACAGACCGATGCTTTTATGTAAGTATGGATACATGTTCCTCAGGAACCCATGAAAGTGGATGTGGGGTTCCCCAAGGGTCAATTTTAGGTCCACTTCTTTTTAATCTTTACATGCTTCCTCTTGGGGACGTCATCAGGAGACACGGCATCAGCTTCCATAGCTATGCTGATGATACGCAACTGTACATTGCCGTGTCTCCTGATGACACAGGGCAAATTGATGCCCTTTTTAACTGCATTGTAGACATCAAGTCATGGATGGCAGTGAATTTCCTACAGGTCAACCAGGACAAAACTGAGGTTTTAGTTATAGGTCCTGAAGGCCAGAGAGAAAAACTTATACCAAAACTACAAGATCTTAAACCAACACAATTAGTAAAAAAATCTGGGCGTGATTTTTGATTCTGAGCTGAATTTTATTCCACATATCAAAAATATGACGAAAATAGGTTTTTATCATCTTAAGAACATAGCCAGAGTCTGCCCGTTTCTCTCCCAGGCCAGTACGGAGGTGCTAATGCATGCTTTTATTTCCTGTCGCTTAGATTACTGTAATGCCCTGCTCTCTGGTCTTCCCAAAAAGAGTACTTTAAATCTCCAATTATTAAAAAACTCAGCCGCACGCATGCTGACGAGGACCAGAGGGCGGGAGCACATTACACCGGTTTTAGAGTCGCTGCATTGGCTCCCCGTCCACTTCAGGATCGATTTTAAGGTTCTTTTACTGGTCTTTAAATGTCTTAACGGCCTTGCGCCCTCCTACTTATCTGACCTGCTTTTACCATATCAACCCTCGCGGACCCTGA
This sequence comes from Pagrus major, assembly GCF_040436345.1. Taxonomy (NCBI): domain Eukaryota; kingdom Metazoa; phylum Chordata; class Actinopteri; order Spariformes; family Sparidae; genus Pagrus; species Pagrus major. The sequence continues at coordinate 1,849,285 of NC_133233.1, forward strand.
GGTCCTCCGGCACCGGCCTTTTATCCATACCAAAACCCAGAACTCAAACCCACGGTGAGGCAGCATTTAGCCACTATGGCCCCTATGGAAGGTTAAAGACACACCTTTTCAATCAGGCTTTCAACTAATATTTTAAATTCTTCTTACGTTCTTATGTGGTTCTATCTTAATTTATGTTGTTGCTTCTATCTTGTTTTTTAAGACGATATTAATCTTAAATAATTTTATTTGTTTTATCTATCATTGGTACTATTTTATTTATTACCTTTTTTTTTATCCTTTTAACTGTTCACTCTATTTACTTATCTTTTGTCAGGGTTTTTATCCTATCTTATGTTTTTAGTTTTTAGGTTTAACTCCAGTGTTTCCTCAGGGGGGTCCTCCACACTGGGAGCTGTGTCTGGGCTGCTGCTGGGGGTGCTGTCCTTGGGTCCCTTCGGCCCGGCCGGCTGTTGTCTGTCAGGGTCGGGGGCCTGGGCGCTGGTGCCCCCTGTGGCACAGCCTGCGTCTCCTCCCAGTGTGGACAGCCCCAAAGGTGGCGCTTCCTCAATCCTCAGTGCCATGCCATGTCTCCCTATTGCCATGTCTCCCTATTGTCAGTAGTGAGAGTGTGAAGGTGTGTGTGTGTGTGTGTGTGTGTGTGTGTGTGTGTGTGTGTAGTGTGGAGGGTGGGAGGGAGGGGCTTTCCTTGTAATTGTTTTTTCTTTCATGTGTAAAGCACTTTGTGTTGCATGTCCTTGCATGAAAAGTGCTCTATAAATAAAAGTTTTGATTTGATTTGATTTGTCTGTCTGTCTTGTTAATCTAAATAATGTCAGCTGGTAATTGTATTCCTTGGTCTGTTGCCTTAATTACCAGCCTCTTTCAGCACTGTTCTGTGACTTTGTGCCTGAAAAACGTGAGACTGAAATGCAACTCATGTTATTTATTACGTTTTATAAATGCTTACAGGTAACGGTGTTAATGAACTGCAGCTCGAAAAACATAACCAAACTCGTGTTTTTGCAGCAGGAACCTCAACCAGTCAGTTCAGACAATAGCAAGATGGTTCCCCTCACATATTTTTTAAAACAAGACAATGATAGTCTCTCAGCCAGGGTTTAGTTACAACAAAGTTTAGTTTAGTTTACAACAGCTGTATTGTATAGATAACTGTGGTAACTGGACTAATTACCACATACACATACAGTACACTATGAGTTAAAATAAAAACTTGATTTGACACACTAATGGCCATGTTAATTTATATGGTTAATAATAAGTTTGTTAAAAGTGCATTATGCTGTATTTCTTTCCGAATCATTTAAAGTTCACCACTGTTGTGGAGGAGCCTTAACACCACTGCAGAGGAGCTTTGGCATATTTACAATACTTGCATGGCATGTCAGATACCCCAGGATCCGGATGTACTGGGCTGTGAGGACGAGGATCCTAGTTATAGCCACTTCAATGACTGTTGACAGATTCTTCAAGCTTACGCAGTCCATCAAAGTCACAAATGATCTTGGAATAAAAAAATTGCCCTCTGGAAGGTGAGACCATTCTTAGACAGAGCAATTTTTTTGCTTGCCAGTCCCAATGGTCTGGTGCTGAATTTTGAAGTTTACCTGGCCCAGCAGCTAGCAATCAGAGACAGTGCAGTGGGTCGGATTGCACAGTCTCTTCGAAAAGGAAGACACCTTTACTTTCACAGGTATTTCGCCTCTGTCAAAGTGCTGGACATGGTGAAAGTAAATGGACTCCTGGGAACAGGGACCATTGTGAAAAAAAGAATCCCTGCACTCTGCAAGTTAAAGATGTCAGATGACACCAAGCTACAAGAACAAGGAAGAGGTATGTCTGAGATGATTTCAGACAACTATTAGAGGTTGTTTTGACGAGGTGGCAGGATAACAAGGCAGTTCTGATAGCGTCCAGTGTCCATGGAATAGAGCCTCAGAAAGTGGTCATTGATTTGTCACTGTGCCTAGACTGGCTGATATGACTGAGTACAACAAAAACCTGTGTGTGTGTGCACATTATTGACCAAACTGTCACAAACAGCTATATAGAGTACAGGTCAGACCACCAGATCTCAGGAAGACTTCAGAAGGAGAGGGTCTGGTATTTTGAGTTCAAGGAGCAGCTGGCAGAAGAATGGATTTCTCAGGCAAAGGATGGTCAATGTCAACAGATTGACAAGGTGGCCAGTGATGATGATGTGATGAGCATTGATGACAAGTACAATAAAGAGGAGGCTAGTTGAATCACAGCCCCATGACAATGTCAAAAAATACAGGGCACTCTATTTGCCAATGATGGTGGTGGAAGGTCATGCATCACGATGCAGGAGAGAGGGATGCAAAGGGAAAATATTTGTTAAGTGATTAAACATGTTTGTGTGTGGTTAAAAGACAAAAAACTGCTTATTGTCATACCATACATGATCTGTTGTTAGTGCTGTGTGTGATGTGACAAGCTTTTTTTTAAACATATCATTATGAAGTAAATGCTGATTGCACAATATAATGGCTACACACCAATGACACCATCTATGATACCAACAAACTTCCATATCACTATGCTATTTTGTCTACAATCTGTCTGCTTTCAAGTTTCCATTATAGAGTAAATACATTTTTGACTCATTTTGTCATGTTTTGTTTGTAGTCGGCAAAAACGGTCAAGTGTAAATTATATTATAATTTTACATAAAACATACAAAATTGGGAGTAATCTAAATAGGTAGAATTAACCCTTTGGCTCACAATGTGCACTGGAATGTAGAGATTCATTTTCAGTCAGAAAAAATGTCAAACTAATTCATTCATCATTATATCTGGATAAAAGTATATCTTACTAAATTTTTTTGTTGATTTTTTTTTTTCTTTTACCTGTCTGGCTTTCTGTGTATAAGAGAATTAAACAATTATTGATAAGGCCATTTCAACAATATTGCCTTTTGTTTTGAAGCACTCAAAAGTTGTGTTGCACATGCCATACTTTTACTGACAGATCAATTCACCTACAAATCTTGCTTAAAAAGTAGTTCAACGGAGGGTGGTACTTTGTATACCAATAAATGTGTCAGCTGCCAATGTATTCAACTTGTAGTAAAATGTGTTAATGGTATTTTCACTTGCCAGATATTAGCCACCACAAAGCTGAGGTCCACAGGTTTGTGTACTAATGTGATGACCATCATTTGTACATACATTAATACCTGCAAAACTGTTGGATCCCAGATCAACTGGAGATCATAGCGTTGTTGCCATGCAGTTATGAAATGATAAAGGTTATCTCTTACAAAACTTTAGAGGTCCACAGTGACAAAGTTCATAGCTGACATAATGAAATGATACTCAAAAGCCACACCACAACTACGTCCCATATACAGTAACTCTACAAAGGTCTTATTTAATCTTAAAAAATGTATTAAGTTTAGTCTCTGAACTGGATGGATGACACTTGAACAACAGGAAGCCAGAGGGCCTCTTGGCTAATGGATGTGTGAGACACTGCACCTGCTGTTGTGTTTTTGTGGTTTGACTTGAGTTGAACTACCGTAACAGCACCAACTGACAAGAGACACTGTGACCTGTTCACCCAAGATTTATAGGGCCACGGTTTAACTGACACTCTGCTGATATTTGATATGTTTTATCCTGTGTTTTACGAATTAACAACAACAGACAGACACAAACAGACACACACCACACATACACACAAAGTGAAAACCTGGTAAAGAAGTGGGTGGCAGGTAAGCAAATAACCATGGTCTCGCACTGCTGCATTATTTACATTGGGAACAGGGAACGCTGTGCTAATTCAAGTCAGATAAAATAAATTATCCAGCAATCCATTAGAAGAGACTTATTAGACTTATTAGACTGAACATGGACTTAGATATTCACAAAAGAAGTCTAAGTACCAAAAGAAAGAAAGAGGGCCATTTCATTACAAAAAGAGGCAAAAGTTAGCAAAAGTTTAGTCTTCCACTTTACGACGTTTCATCATTACAGTCTTGACTGGAAACGCCACACAGACTGAGAGTTGTGTAAGTATAAGTCAGAGACAAAAGTGAAGTTCGGCAAGCACTCCTATAAGCTTTTTGACTTTGAAATTAAGCTTACCTTTGTAATTTGAACTTCTTTTCGTCCTTTTTTCATGAGTGTATGATGTATATTCCAACCAAAATATCTGTCCTCTTTGAGGTTGTCTGATAAGGAGATCCTGGACTCCCTGTGTTAAGTTGATAGTTTAACTTTAAAAGATGTCTTAAATTTAAGGAAAGAAATTGTTAAAGCTAAATTGAGTGATGTCGTATTTGTTATTGTCATCACTGACTCCATTTGTATGTTTATTTGGGGATACATATATATTTTTGAGATGTCTTTCGAAGAATTCTATTAATTTTGCTTTTTGTTTCTTTAAATTCACAGCAGTGTTTGCATATGCACTCTTCCAAACTGATGTATTTTGATTGTGACCTGTATGTTTTTTAATCAGTAATTTCTTCAATCTAAATGGAATGGGTGGGCCCTCCACACCACACGTAGCTAACAATCTGTTAAGCAACACAATGGCTGTATTCGAAACCGCATACTATACTGCTAGTACGTACTGATTTGGCCAAAATGTAGTATGTAGTATGCAGTATGCAAACAAAAGCAAAATCTGCAGTATGTGAAAAGTTCCCGGATGTCGTACTGATTCGGAAAATATTTCCAGTATGCATCCGACCAGTCTACTCTGCCTACTGTTTCCCACAATGCAATGCGCTGGAGCCTGGATTAAAAAACGTAATGGCGGAGCAAAGGAGCGTCCCCGAGGAATACAAATATAACCGCACCACACTTACAACATTTAAAATAGGTACAATAGAAATACAGGCTGTTGTACATATGAAATGAAAAAATTAAAACATTTTTTTAAATTAATATTTGGTGATTTCGGTACATACAGAGCTCCCGAGACAGCGCTATACTGTATACTGTCCACTACAAACATGAAGCTTCCCTCTAGCGGTTAATCTTAAAAGAGCAGCGGTTAAGATAACTGGCTTGCTGTCTCCCCTGGGACGATGACGCATGTTGGCCGGCGGAACACCTCTGGAGACGGGGCTGCTGCCTCTGAGACGACCCGCTCCTTCCGGAGGGTTAGTCCCTCAGGTGAAGCTTCACTTCTCCGAAAACATCGAGGCAAATTACTAAACAGCCGTCATTTGGGTAAACTAACCGCACATTTTGGATCTAAACGGTTACTTTCTCGCATGAAAAAATATTAAAACTTAATAAAGTGACATAATAACAGCGCTACAACGGGAAATAAAACAGCTTTGCGCCTGTTTTACAACTACCGCTGCCGGTCGCCACGAAATGAATTCTTGGAAACTTGCATACTGCATACTGCATACTGCGGTGTGAACGGCGTTGGTCTGCTGAAGTAGCATACTGAATCCCACATTCAGTATGCAGTATACAGTATATACTAACACAGTATGTAGTAGGCAGTAAGGTAGTATGCGGTTTTGAAAACAGCCAATCTCTCTCTCTCTCTCTCTCTCTCTTTTACTCACACACACACACACACACACACACACACATAACAAACAGTCTCTTACCGATGGTGAAGCTAAATCCATCAATGCTAAAAGTGGCACTCCGACACTTTTTAAATCCCTGTTTTTTAGATGTTGGTTCTGTCATTGTGGCTCTTGATGTGCACTCCTCTGCGGTCTTGTCAGCTTGTGGATAAGTGTGGAGACAAGAGCACTGTTTCCCAGGAGAGGATTGAAGCCAGAGGCTCTTCCCCCCTGAGTAGCTGTAACCCTGGTAGTGCTTTCAATCCTGCTGGAGACTGGTGGAGCTTGCAGCAGTCGTGTTCAGGAGAAATGCTGGCGTTCTTCCCCCTCCTCCGTTATGTTCTTCATCCCTCAAGGCCACTGTGATTCTGCAGGAGCACTCACAATAGCAGCTCCCTTCCTTTGTCTCTCTTCTGCTTCTGTCTTACCTCCATCATTCACATCTGACTACATATGTATATATATATATGTATATATACATATATATATATATATATATATATATATATATATATATATACATATATATATATATATATACATATATGTATATACACACACACACACACAAAAACACACACACACATATACATACATACATACATACATTACATAACATACATACATACACAAACTTTCAACAGCGATATCTAAATGGGTGGCTACAGCTTGCAGGCCTATTAACATTGTTTAGTTAACCTTTACAGGTGTAAAGTTGGACATTACATTTTGTAAGTAGTACTAACAAATGTTACATTCAGGTCAGTATGACCATCTGTTGTTGCTTGTTGGGCTTGAGTTTGTCATATTATGCTTTCAGCAAATTTTTTGAGCAAGCAGTTCCTTTGAGGATATTCTGGAGAATATTCTGGACAGTATTTGTCATTGTTTTCGATTGTTGCAATATTAATAAACATACATTTACATAAAGCAAGCATATTTGTTCACTCCCATGTTGATAAGAGTATTAAAAACTTGGGAAATATCCCTTTATGGTTTTAGAACAGATAAAAAAAATGTGCGATTAATCGCGAGTTAACTATGAACAATCATGCGATTAATCGTGATTAAATATTCTAATATTATATAATCGATTGACAGCCCTAATATACATATATATGTATGTACATATATATATATATATATATATATAATGTCATAATTCTGACTTTAAACTCAGAAATCTGAGAAAAAAAGTCATAATTCTGAGAAAAAAGTCAGATTTCGGAGAAAAAAAGTCAGAATTCTGTTTTATTTTTTTTTTTTGTATTTTTTTTTTTTTTTTGAGAAAAAAAAATCTCCAGGGCTCCGGAGACGGGCTAGGAGATTTTTTTTTTAACCAACATTTTTTTTTAAAAAAAAGGCAGAATTCGGAGATTAAAGTCAGAATTATGAGTTTAAAGTCAGAATTCTGACTTTAATCTCAGAATTATGACTCTAATCTCAGAATTCAGACTTTAAAGTCAGAATTCTGAAAAAAAAGTTTTTTTGAGGAAAAAAAAAAAAAACTCCAGAGCTCCAGAGACGGTCTAGGAGATTTTTTTTAACCAAAATTTCTTTTTAAAAAGTCAGAACTCACTTTTTTTTTTTCCACAGCAGCCCTAATCCTCTTCCGTATTACGCATACGTACCAATTTACTTCACTCGGCTACTAACCACAATGGCTTACATGCAAATTGCTAATAGCCGCAGAGGGAAAGCCCTCATACTGAATAATTTCCGTTACTTGAAAAACAAAAACAAAAGTTTATTGGCGTTGTGCTCGCAGAGAGTGTAACGTCTATATGCAGACAAGGCACTTCAACGCAGAAGAGGACGATCCATTGGGAAATATCCCTTTATGGTTTTAGAACAGATAAAAAAAATGTGCGATTAATCGCGAGTTAACTATGAACAATCATGCGATTAATCGTGATTAAATATTCTAATATTATATAATCGATTGACAGCCCTAATATACATGTATAGTTCTTTTCATACTGCTCAAGGTCGCTTTATATGAAATAGACACAAACATCTAATTGTATTAAATCAGGTGGTGGCTCAGGCAGCTGAAGTACAGCACGTGCCCCCCTTTAATGCAGTGAAGATTCGGCTGGAGAGACGGCAGGCCAGCCTCATGCCCCCCATCCCCAACACTGTCCAGGAGGTGGCCGTGGAGGGTGAGTGGCCTGAGAGCTGGGGTGGAGACAATTTCTTGTCAAGGCAAAATGGGGTGCATGGGTTCCTGGTGTTTGGAACAGACACCAATTTCGCCAAACTCAGCCAGTGCCAACAGGTTAGAACCTCTCCCTCCTAAGACTTCAGTCAAATGAAATGAATACTAATTATTTATTGAAATATTGTATATCTATAAAAATATATATTATATATCCGTACAGGTATAATATTTTTAATAATATGATTAAGGCTTAATTTATATATGAATTAAATTAACTTTGAATTTTGTTTTAGATCTATATGGACGGCACATATAAAACCTGCCCCAGGCCCTTCTACCAATTCGCCACAATTCACGGGCGCTATTTGGGGAGGGTTTTGCCCTTTGTGATGGTGCTGATGAGCCGCAAAACTGAGGCCATGTACCACCTGAGGCACAGTAAGAGGAAGGTGCAGCATGTCACAGGACAGCGCGGTAAGTGTGTGTGTGTGGCGAGCATGGAAATGTACTTTTACTCAAGTATGGTTTTCAAATAACCTATTTGTACAACACTGATTTTTGTGTCTATCTTCACAAGATGGAGCCCCAACAGAGTCATCACTGACTTTAAAATGGGGTTGATGAATGCTTTTCAAGCAGAGCTCCCCACAACCCGCAGGTCAGGCTGGTATTTCCACTTCTGCCAAAGCCTGTGGCGGAAGTTGCAGGAGCTTGGCCTAGCAGGTCAGTGATCATGTATTATCAAAACACAACAGTCATTTTGTGTGATTTCTTCACAGAATAAAGCACAAATTATTGAAATTTAGAGGTTATGTCTAGTGTTGCTAGGCATGATAGTAGTAAAATAAACCAAATAACCCCACTACTGCTAATAATCATAGTAATAATAATAACAATAATAATAATCTCCACAAACATTTGAGAGGGACATAATGATCACTCCCTGGTCATTAGGCTAGTCTTTTACTGTTTATTGCATATCCTTACAAACAGACCGTAAAAAAATACATTTTTGCAAAAGTCATGGGATCATCTTATTTAATAGAGTCTGGATGAGTGCTCATGAAATATAGCAGTAATGTACTTACAATAATACATCCTGAATCTATTCTAATGCATTGTGCCACAAAAAATAAATGTAGAGGTATTATATTAGTGTATTTAAAGTATTTTAATATCTGGTTTCTCAAGTTCAGGCAGTTCTTAGTAAGCTAACTTTTACTTCTTTACTCAACTTTTGCAGCTTCATACAGGCGGGACAGGCAGCTGAGAGAGTGGGTCAGGAAGGTAATGGCCATTGGCTACCTCCCCCTTGCCGTGTTGAGGCAAAATTTCTGGCTGATGAACACAGCCAGACAGACCCGCCGGCTGCTCCGTCGTTATCATGTTGGATAATGGATGACTGGATGACTTCATCCAGTACATGGATAACACGTACGTGGGGGAAAATTCCAAGTTTCCACCGGCAGTGTGGAATGTCCATGGCCGTGTCTCCGACAACAGGAGTAACAACTGGGTGGAAGGTAACAACTTAAATATTACTATTATAATTATTATGAATAATTTCTCATTCAAAATCTTTTCAATGTGCTTCAATGTCACTGAGCAACACAGGAATGACATGTCATGGGCCGTGTGCGCTGCATGTTGTTAGGTTTCCATCACAGATGGAACTCGGCCATGGACAGGCGCCACCCATCACTGTGGGTGTTTATCCGGTGCTTAAAAGATGAGCAGCGGATGGTGGAGACGGTCTGTGGCAACGGGTGTCCTGTCCTCTTCACACGCCTTGCATGAATCATGCATCAATCACTACACTTACAAAGAGCTCCAAGTTAAGCTTCTTTAATGCAGCAACTGGCAGTAGGGTAAAACTACAGAAAGAAAAACATATAGTTAAAAGCTGTACAAGTTTTACAAATCGGACTAATAAATATACATGTAAATGTTATAAAACTGTAACCAAAATAAATCCAAAACATATCTAAAATGTAAAGACAGGTTACAGGTAAGTACTACATACAATGTGTCTTCAAGCCAGCCAGAACATGTGGTTGACATGAATTTGTCTGTACATTTATCTTTTCAAATGTTTCTGCTTTGTAAAAATACACATATACATAACGATAAACTAAAGGGTTGATTCCACATAGGCCTACCGATGATGCTTTCTAAGACCTGAACGTCTGGATGATGTCTGATAAAAAAGGCTCCGGCGCCAGTACTGGCGCCGGGGAAATAGGACCCTGGAGCAGTACTGGGCTGCTGTGCAGCACTGCATCGTGAACTTTGAATAGTTCTCTCTCCCTCCCTCCCTCCCTCTCCACTACCATCACCACTCAGAACCCATATCAGGCTGTGTGATTATGCACGAAGATCGGTGTAACGCATTGGAGCAATTTCATACAATTTCGGACATTTAGCATGATAAAGTAATTTCAATTCAACATAGCCATTTGCTTAGAGGATTCAGCTGAAGCATAATGAGCGTTATATGTCATTAATATGAAGTAGGCCTGTTTGCTGTTTTGCGGTTAATTAGCCTACGCATATGATCCGTTTGAACCCAAAAAGGAAAAAAGGATAAATGCGCAGCCTCCATTCCCTTTCTGATTGTGTCCGTTCGGAGTGGGGGGGTTTCGGAATGGAGGGGTTTCCCCAATAGCCTTTTCGGAATAGCGGGGTCTTTAGAAAAAATGGGAAACCCCACCATTACGAAGAATGGAAGTCTATTTTTGGAACAGCGGGGTTTCGGAAAGGCGGGGTGTAACCTCGTCCATCACCTGCAGAGCAGACAAAAAAAAATCTATTACAAAAATGTACCATAAAAATTACTAGACCTCCATGGCAAATCAGACAAAGGAAATAAAATAATGTCTCACCAAGGACAACCACCTCATTCTTCTGTTGCAAACGGGTTACAACTCTTTGTTTGATGGTCTGCCAGAACTGCTCAACCGGTTCAATACAGTAGCTGTCCTGGATCTTGAAAAAGGTAGTCTCGGCCACCATTCCCATTTGCATAAACTTGAAAAGTAATGCAACTTTCCTGTAGTTGTTGCCAGAAAGTAGAATGTTTGTAGACAGCATAAAATCACCTCCCTGCATGCCGTACTTCAACAAGGGCTGTGAATTCCACTTCCATAGACTGTGTCCAAATGGGCATAGCTGGAATGAATGAATGAATGAATGAATAAATTAATCAATATAGTCATAATGAAAGGCAAAAACAAGAACAGATAATATAGTTACACATCTCTAGTAGATCATACTCATCAACAAAATGACTATTTTGTAACTGCTCAAACCAACAGATCTCTAACCTCCTTCTACTGGGTCTAACACACTTACAACATAGGAGTAAGTCCTGTTGTCTAACCCATTCCAAAGTGACTCCAGTTCCCCGAGGCTTTTGTTTGACTTCAAAAGGTGGTCTCCCAGGGCATGCAGCTCCAGTTACTTTGTCAACATGGTTGCAGAGTTTAATGGGCAACTTGAGATATGAGGCAAGGGTCTCCAGGTTGGCATTATAGGTGATACAGGCACTTTTACCAACCAGTTCATCTTCATTATCAACCTTATGTTGATCAGGAATGTCACACATGTCCTCTTCTGGGGGATCGGGCAACACAACATCAAGCACAGCCTCATCCATACTTATCTTGTGAAGCTGTTCAATCTCAGTAGACTTTGAGGCTGCATCACCAACACTATATGGACAAGCAAAATAAAAATATGAATATCTGGGCTAGTTCATGAAACTAACCATGAACAAATTTCTGCTTGAAATGCTGCTGTTATGTGCAACATACCGTAGCTGAAGAAAAGGGACATAGTCTTCATCTTCACAGCATCTACGGTTAGTCCACCGCTCATCCATGTCAATACTGAACATAAACACAGAGCCACACATTGAAAGGATGGCAATAACAACAACAGAAAACATGATTCATCATAATCATCATCATAATCATCATCATCATCATGACTTACATGCTATTCCTCAGGTCATTGACTGCTTCTTCATCAGGAGAGTCTTGAGGTCTTCTTCTGCAACACTGAGGGAGTGCATGCCACAACCACAGCAGAACAGAAATGAGAATAGAAAAAGACAATGGACATTCAATCAAAAAATCACCAGGTCACCATCTCAGACAAACTCACCTGGCTTCTAAAACTGCAACTTCTGGGTCTTTTTCCAGGTGCTGTATTCCTTCAACTAGAAAGTTTTCCCTGGGTCAAAACAGAACATTGGTTACAATCAAAGCTCACCCTCTTCTAAAAGTGATTGATAAACACTAATGCAGGAACACATACCTATCACGGTCTGACTCCTCAGTGAGACTTGACACTGGGGCTGGGGAAGACGTGTGCGTCCCTTGCTAGGCGTAGATGTTACTTGGCATTTTTGATGACTAAAAAATTAAATAAGTGTTTGTAGTTACCTGTCCCAATGCAGAACCTACATTGTACAACATGAGGGGAAAACTTCGACAGGCAGTGGGTCACAATCGTCTGAAAAAACCTCACTCGAGTGCCAATAACAAGCTAGGTTCAGAGATAGCAGCTGGTAGTTTGTTAGCATATAGGCTGCACAGCACATTAGCATGCTAGAATTATTCTCATACCGAGTTGGTTATAGTGATTGCACTGACTAAGTTACTTCCAAAACACAACGCTTGGGCGTGAATGTGTTTCGTAACATCTGAAAATATGAGAATGTTTTTGGGAGTTACTAAATACAATCGCAAGTTGACGTTGTGTTTGGTGTAATAACTACAACCAACTCCGTACGACAACAGTAGCTAAGTAGCATGCTAACGTTACCGATAACAACAATAGCCTAACGTTACCGATAACAACAATAGCCTAACGTTACCTCCCGACCACACTGCATCTCCATCTGCATGGACTAAGGAATCTGCAACTTTTCTAGACAAGACGTTCATAGTGTTTTAGTAAGTTAGTCATCGTTTACAGTCACTACATAAAAACGTGCAAGCTATCGAAACGGACAGCATTAGATTATCTCCCGGCTTTATTACGGTTATAAACTGTGGACAAATAGTGCCCCAATGAACACCACATAACAACAAATCAATTCAAAGTAAAAGTCGGTAAGATAATAAATATGTATATATGTAATATATGACTTACAAATCCAGTAGCATCAAGGCTACGTCGCCATCAGTCTTGAGAACCATTTCTTCTTTCAGTTCACGCCACCGAGTGTAAGCTGGTCCAATATTTATCCTTGTCCGAGCTCGTGTTGTATCACTTTGTCTTTTTCTTTTCTTCACCTCCTCAGACAACACCTGCTTGGCTTTTTTAGCTGGCTCGGCCATGGCGTTGCTTTACTAAAAATCCAAGTAGCTGCTGGCTAAATCCACTGACAAATAAACGTGTGACATATGCCGTAAGGCAGGTTGCACTAGACGCCTTTACGTCAGATAGGTTTCCTACCCGCTCTGGCAAGTTACACAATGCGGTTTCTGCCGGCGCGACCCCCCTCAGGCTGCAGAGACATCACCATTCATCCAATTAACTGTCTTTCTACCACTTAACTGAGTTTAGAAACATTATTTTAAGGTCAAAAAACTACCTAGTGTTGCTTTAAAGCCGCTGTTTTAGTGGATGAATATGTCCTAACACACAAGGCTGTGTGTAGTAAACCTGAGGTTGGTGGAAGGAAATGGACTGTAGAGCCTGAGAGTGAGTTTGAGAGGGATCGTGAGAACGGGGCAGATGAGGTAATATGCTATTACTGTAAAAACACGGGTCATATTGTGGCAAGCTGTCCGGTGTTAAAAAAAAGACATTACATACAAAACCAGTAGCTTTGGTCAACAAAATGGGACAAGAGCTGGATGTACCTGTGGGGTTTGGGTCCAGTGACTTTGGGAGCTTTGGTCCATTTGTCATGGATGGGGTTGTCTCATTGCCAGGTGGCCGTGTTAAAGTTCCTGTAAAAATCCTGCGGGACATTGCAGCCAGCCAGTCTTTTATCCTGGAGGACGTTCTGCCTTTCAGTCAAAAGTCCGCTATTGGTTCCCTGTTAAAGTTTTGGTATGAAGGAAATGGGTGTGCCGCTACATAAGGTCTCTGTGGATTCAGACATTGTGTCAGGTGTATTTGCCGTGGGGGTCCGCCCTGAGCTCCCAATTAAGGGGTTGGCCTTTGTGATGGGGAATGATTTGGCTGGGGGGGAAGGTGTTGATTACGGCAGATGTAACGCTGGTCTCTGTTGGGCAGTCTCCAGATGCTGTGGCTCAGGTGGATGCGAAGTCTAGGTCAGAGACAGATGAGGTTTTTGTGACCGCTGGGGCACTGTCTGGTGCTGGAGTTGCGCCACTGTCTGTTAGCCTGGTTGTAGGGAAAGTCGCAGATGCCTGTCAGTCAGCGTTTGAGCCGACAAGGAGCCTCTTAATGACTGTACCTGTTCTTTCCGCACCTCGTTATGACCTGCCGTTTAAGTTGGCTATCGATGCTAGTGACACTGGAGTGGGTGCTGTCCTCCTCCAAGAGGATTCTGATGGGGTTGAGCACCCGGTCTCAGATCAGAAATCGTATTCGACGATCAAAAAAGAAACATTGGCGCTTGTTATGGCATTGGAGCATTTCAAAGTTTATTTCAGCTCCTCTAGTGTTCCTGTGATCGTCTACACAGATCATAACCCCCTCGTTTTTCTCGATAGAATGTGTAACAAAAACAGACGCTTGATGAGTTGGAGTTTGTGTGTGCAGGCTTTCAATGTGGTCGTCGGACATATACGTGGCAGGGATAATGCTCTGGCTGGCACGCTGTTGCGTTTGTAGTCTGCTCATTAACTGAACATTGTCTCATGAGATGATTGTATATTTGTGTTAATCAGTTTTTTTTTCTCTCTCTCAGGACCGTGTTGAGTATCTTAGTGTGGGGGTGTTACATGCTTCTTCTCTGTGGCCAGGATGTGTCACTGATTGGCCTCTTGCCTGGCCAGGTGACAGCAGTGTGGCTGATTGGTAAAAATCCTATAAGAGGGGGTAAGGCACTAGGCTCTGGTCTCTCTTGCTTATGCTCTAACCTCATTCAACCTGACGCTGACCAGGGAGGGAGTCCGGCTGACTGTGGTAGTATGTTTACTTGTTTTTTTTGTTTGTTGTTTCTCTGATGGGTACGGTAGCTTAGTTTTCACGGCTTTATTTTCTGTAGGTTTGGTTGGCTCTTTTTTTAGGGTAGAGGGTTAGCCCCCATATCTGACGGCCCTGGTGGGTTGGTCTGGGTGACTGCCCTTCTTGTGTTTATTTTGGCTGGCCCATCAGTTAATTTGTTTGTTTGTTGGTTCTTTAATAAATGTATCCTTCTTTAAACTACCACTGGTTTGTTATCTTGTGTTGGACCTCACTAAAAAGGGGGGGTCGTAACTAATATATATATATATAGTGGGATTATCAATCCTGGTTGGACATTGTCTCCAGGGCCCAGTATTTCAAAAGTGATCTGACAGGATTATCCTGGTCGGATTGGATTAAATCTAGATCTGATCTGAAAACTGGGTATTTCAACACAGATCCAGAGAATCCTGATCCTGAAGATCAGGATTCAGCTCTGGTATTCCAATCCTCCCTTGAATCCAGATAAAAGGCTGGATTTGGGTATTTCAAAACGCAAGGCAGATATCTGGATCAACTTGATACCAAAATTCCAGGATCACTTGAATCGCACCTCAGAGGTGGATTTGACTTGGATTGACAAAGTCTCAGCTCCACTTCTCCTAGATATTGTTACTCAAGATGTTCATTACACTTAATCTAAAGTGTTAGTGTTTTACTTTTAACAAATAATTAAATTGTAAGAAATTTAAAGCATAGTAAAATATTTTTGACCACACTTTCTGAAACTGCTGTAAATAAAAGTAACAATTACAGACCTATTTCTCAAATTCTAGTTCACCGAACATTGTAACTTGCATGTACCAAAACATCAGAGACAGGCAACAGGAATGCAGGATCCAAACAAAGTTTAATTCCAACAAAACAAAGACATTTCAAATAATGTTGCCACTATCTAAAACAGGACCTAACCCATCTCAAAGGTGAGAAGTGAGCTGTTTCTCCAATAGTTTCATTTTCATTTCCGTTTTTTCTTTGCTGAAGCAGCGTCGGCTTTATTTGTTTGTAGGCCAGTTCAATTTGTTTGACCGCCCTCTCGATCTCCATTTTGAGGAGCTTTTCATAGGCATCCTCATCACCAGCATGCCTCTTCCGTCTCCGTCTCTCTGGCGCTGGCTCTGGCCCACGAACCTCATGTGGTGGATCGGGTGGAGCAATGCTAGCACTTGTTGATGGTTCACCCTCTGGAGCCTCCACAGGTGTGAGAAACACACACTCAGACGAGAGGTTGAGTGGACTCTGAAAGTAGGTGTATGAGTATCTTAATCCACAATACCAAATTGTGTTTATGTACACAAAAACATGATATCATCACCAGCATTACTGTAGCATTCTGACACTTCTGAACCAACCGTATAGTTAATACTCATACTGTGTAGCGTTATGTTTTCTAAGTACTGCAGCAGGTCTGTACACATGTAGCCTATTTATAAGTCTGCTGTGTTGTCAATGATGTGACGCTAATGATAGCCTGCTAGCTGCTTAACACACAAGTCAATGGAGCCGGGTTAGCTCCCGTTAGCACGACCGCGGCTCAATTAGAGATCGCTACGGCCTGATTTTAATAAGGTGACAATTCAAATAGTTGGCTTGCATGATATGTTGGTTTGCGTTCGTATGGTCTTAAAACCGCTACACATTAGACAACGGTAAACTTACACTTTTGACGTGAAAGTCGCACTCTCAGCTACTCCTTTCGTGAAGTAGTCCGCCATGTTTCAGATCCCGGAGGCGGAGACTTGAGATTTGGAAATCCGTATCCGGCCAGGTCGGGATCACGGTGATCCACCCTGCCAGTGTTTTGAAATACTCAGATAAAGTCAGCAGGATCACCGTGATCCATGACTGAGAAAAGGACGATTTCATTATCCGGACTACTCTGATCCAGATTACAAGTTTTGAAATACTGGGCCCTGGACATCAAAAGAGCCCAAACTCCAAGACAGATTATTGCAGGATTGGGCACCCACCTATCATCAATTCCACCTCTTCAGGCCCCAATCTCAGTGTGTCATCAGACACCAGCAGCTAACCTTCAAACCATCATTCAAACCTGGTGCCATCTCACATACCATGCCTCTGCCTCAACCACACTCATGCACTCATACCTGACCGACCCCTAAAAGCATGATCAGCACACACATCAGAGGATCATTGCTTTGGGAAGGCATGTGTAACAACTGTCATCAAGTATGAAACCATTTTCTGTTGTATACAAGTCAAGACAATCTGGAAGACTGAAGAGAACACTGTGGGTCTTCTCTCCATGCCACATGTATTAAAGAGATCTGATTCATCATACCAAGTCTGAGATTCTTCAGAGAATTAGCAACTCTCAAACTTCAAAAAGAAAAATTTCCCTTACATTTTGGCAATGAGTATGGGTTGACGCTCTGCTGAGCGATGCCTGAGCCTGGACTGAAGGTTGAACTGCCAGCAGGAGTCTCAAGTAGACTTAGGAAAAGCTCTGTACCAACAAACTGAGGACAGGATCCTGTCAGATAGCTAATGCTCCTTCTATCTACTTTCATGTAGAAAAAAGAAAGAAAACTTAAAAGAAAGAAAACAAGTGTACCTAACTATACAGCAAGAGGCTGTTGTAACCTAACAAGTGAAGCATGTGAAAGATCGTATTATATATATCTGCACTGTGATGAGAAATTGCAAGAGGTTGAAGCAGTTTTAGTTAATCCTTATAGATGAGTTAGAAATTGAATAGAAGCGTTTGGTGCAAAACGGATAATATGTAATATAATGTACGATAATATAATATGATATACTGTAATATAATGATATGTTACAGCATACTATCCTATGATAGGCCCCACTACAATACAATGGGCTTATGAATTAATTAATATATATGAAATAAGAATATAAAGAATAAACATTGTGGTGACATTCAGTGTCTAGTATACGGAATGTTTGCTACAAGGGTGCGTTGCTTGGAACAAATGTGGCGTACAAACCATCTGGCTGAATAAGTTACGCAATGGCAGTGTGTGCCTGATAAGATCCAACCATATGCTTGTATGGGAAGATCCGTGTGATTGTGAATTTTGTGTGATTGATAAGCCCATTGCAAGTCTATGCACATCTGTCCCAGTGAGTCAGTTAAAAACATGGGGAACAAAACTGGAAAATTAAAAGCTTTATCTGACCTTCTTACAGGCCCTGCTAAAATAATGGCAGACAAATGAGGAAAAGATGTGGTTGAAGATGTTCCACTTTGGCACCATGTAACCCAGGGGGCTTTTCCTCTGAAACGTACATTAAGCACACACTGTTTAAGATGGCATAGAGTATGTTAGAAAAAAAGGTAAAGGGAAAGAAAGTAGGGAAGAAAAGAATAGAGCTTTTGAAAATCAGTAGCGGGATTAATGTTGAAACAAGAATTGGAAAAAGAAAGAATGAATAAGAGGAAGAACGAGAAACAGAAATTTAGGGTCAGAAATAGAGCTTTACCTCCTCCATATGCTGTATCCATACCTACAGCTCCTCCTCCACTGAGGACACCTTTTCCACAAGAGGTCATGTGAGGTGGATACATTACCCTGCAGCTAACAAATTACAGAAAGACTCTGAAGGGGAGGGGTAAGGAAAACCAGTGTACCCTGACCTGTCCACTCAATCAATCAATCAATCAATCAATCAATCAAAGCTTTATTGTCATTTAGCTGTACCAACAAAAGTAGTGCAGCAAAAATGAGATTACGCTTCTCCGGGATCCCATAACACAAACACAATAAATACACACAATATATTACTATGATAATTTAAAACTAAAACTATGACTAAGGCTCATGAAGTGCAGTAGTGCACATGCTCCAGATCAGCAGTTCAACAATCTAACAGCTTGTGGCAGGAAGCTGTTGAGTAGTCTGTTTGTTTGACCTTTTAGACTCCGGAACCGTTTACCTGATGAGATCAGTTCAAAGAATGTGTGGAGAGGGTGGAAGGGGTCCCTGACGATGTTCAGTGCCCTGCTCCTGCAGCGGCTTAGGAAGAGTTCTTGGACAGAGTGGAGGGAAACTCAGATGACCCTCTCAGCTCCTCTAACTATTCTCTGCAGGGCTTTTTTGTCTGACATACTGCAGCTGGAGTACCATGTCGAGATACAATATGTCAGAACGCTCTCCACCACACCACTATAGAAGGTCCTGAGGATGCAAATGGGGAGAGAGGCTTGTTTCAGCTTCCTCAGGAAGTACAGTCTCTGCTGGGCCCATTTCGTGATCGCTGAGATGTTCTTATTCCAGCTAAGGTACTGCAAGATTTGTTCTGAATGAAAAAATGAGTGTTTTATTTCGTATGAATGAATGGCAGACATACAGACGAAAAGGGTAGGTAAGAAGCCAAGGCTTATGAGAAACCTACCCCTTGCAACTGTTACATTTACAATCAATCATGGTGTTGGAGACAAGTTCATTAGGCTACTTTGCATATAATACAAATACAAATTTGAAACATAATTAAGTAAGCAAACATAATTGACTAAGCAAAACAGACAGTAGAATAGGATGCTCTTGCAGAATTCATAAATCACAGCTCATAAAAAATTAGAAATAGCTTACTATAGCTTATTAAAGCAAATACATGATCAAAGAAAAACAATGAAAAGCGAGAAGTTATGAATAACTTAGATTCACCAATGAATAATATAACTAGAGTACATTAGTTTAAGTTTACATGGAAACATTCGCCTTCACGCGAGCATGATCACATAGAAACACACAAAGCCTTAAAGCCACATCAAAACCTTCATACTCAGAAATACAAAAAAACCTTCATACCCAGAGACCCTTAGCCTGCCCCTATGGATCCAAGATTTGCCCATACCTTTCAAGTTTAGATTTTATAAACATTTTTTTGAAATGATAAATATTCTTACTTTTTTTTATCTCATCTGGTAATCCATTCCATAGTTTCACTCCCTTAACTGATGCACACGTACTCTTAAGCGTAGTCCGTGCCTTGGGTTGCTGGAGGTTTAGTGCGTGTCTATATTCATATCTCCCTTCTCTTTCTTTGAACAATTTCTGTAGGTTACCAGGGAGCAGATTATTTCTTGCTTTGTAAGCTATCTGAGTCGTTTTCAGTTCAACTATGTCCAATAATTTGAGTGTGTTCGATTTGAAAAAACAGTTTGTTGGTGTGATGAGTATATCCCATATTATGTACGATTCTTATAGCCTTTTTTTGCATGACGCTGAGGGGATTCAAATTGGTTTTATAAGTGTTTCCCCAGGTTTCAACACAGTACGTTAGATATGGAAGTAGTAGAGTGCAATAAAGCAAATACAAGGATCTCAAATTTAATATATATCTTGTTTTCCTTAGGATGCCCGTTTTCGATCTGACATAGTTAATGTGGGGTTTCCAACTCAGGTTTTGGTCGATTATGACTCCCAGAAATGTATACTGCTGTACTCTTTCAAGTTTTACGTTCGCAATGCTTAGCTCTACTTGAGTGCTTGGATTTACCTTCTTATTACCAAATAGTATACATTTAGATTTGCTTATGTTTAATGAAAACTTGTTACTATCAAACCACAGTTTTAAATTCTCTAGTTCAACTGTAATAACCTGCAGCAACTGCTGGAGGTCCTTGCCTGAGCAAAAAATATTGGTGTCATCCGCAAAAATTACATATTTAAGTATGTCAGATACCATTGTTATATCATCGATGTATAAAATAAATAATTTCGGACCCAATACGGAGCCTTGTGGTACTCCACAGGAAATGTTTGAGCATGTTGACCTATAGTCTCCTATTTGAACAAATTGTTTTCTGTTTTCTATATAGCTCCTTATCCAACTAAGTCATATTCCTCTGATGCCATATCTCTCTAGTTTGTGTAATAGTATATCATGATTTATGGTGTCGAAAGCTTTCTTTAAGTCAATAAAGACTCCAATAGCATACTCCTTGTTATCTATTGAATATGTTAATTCCTCTATTACTTCTGTGAGAGCCAATGAGGTGGATCTGTTGGTTCTGAAGCCATACTGGCCTTCAATCAGAATATTGTGCTTTTCTATGAAACTGTCCAGTCTTGCAACAAAAAGTTTTTCAAGGATTTTGGAAAGCTGTGGTAGTAATGAGATCGGCCTATAATTTGTATATAAATGTTTGTCTCCTGTTTTATAGATCGGTATTATTTTAGCTGTTTTCATTTCTGTAGGAAAGGTACCTAGTTTGAACAATAGGTTACATATATGAGTAATGGGGTCGACTATTTCTATAATAACTTTTTTAATTAGGGCCAATGTTGTAATGCAATGTTGTTTTTATCCAAGAAGATATTTTTACTTCTCATAAAATTGACTACTTGCGTTTCCAGCGACTCTTGGTCTTCCAAACGCAATCCCTCTTCACCTCCTGGCCCGGAGAGCGCTGCCGCCGCATACATCCTCGGTTTAACATCCATCCAGCTGATAATCACATCTTCTTTTCGGGTAAGAAGCTCCAGGTCTTGGACTCTTTTTTCTAGCTTTTCAAGATTCTCCACTTTTCCTTCTAGTTCGGTGATTTTCTTTTCTTTTTCTACAAGCTTCACCTTGAGTTTGTTTACTTCCGTCATGAGGCTCACCAGCTCTGTTTGTTTCGCTGCTACCTGTTTCACCTCTTCCGACAGCTTCTTTAACGTTTCGTTCATTTCTTTTATGATTTCTTCCATCTTCGTCTCGTTTTGGGACATTTAAGTCTCCCTTCACCAAGTTTGATCTTTAAAAATTAACTTAGCTTTGATCTAACAGCAAACAAACGGAGAGGAGCCGCGAGGCTTCTCTCTACCATCGTGATGTAACGAAATAGAAGTTCTCTTGATATTCTCCACTCTCTCCACTGTGCGGCCACTGATGCTGAGAGGAGTGTGCTTGGGCTGTGACCTCTGGAAGACGATAATCATCTCTTTCGTTTTGTCCGCATTGAGCACCAGATTATTTTCTCTGCACCAACCCTCTAGGTGTTTAACTTCTTCTCTGTACATTGATTCCTCATTTCTATGAATGAGTCCCACCACTGTGGTGTCATCCGCAAACTTGATGATCTGTTTCCACTTGTGTCTGGATGCACCGTTGTGTGTTAGCAGTGTAAACAACAATGGATTGAGTACACAGCCTTGAGGAGATCCAGTGCTCAGCGTGATGGAGTTGGAGGTGTTATTTCTGACATGGACAGATTGAGGTCTCTCCGTCAGACAGTGCCGGATCCAGGATTCTGGCGTATTCTCCACTTTCTCTCTGACTCCCCAAAAAAGACACAGACTAACCTAGCTTCTCCAAGAAAGCCCCCTCCTTCGCTAGCAGCTTCTTCTGACTGTTGGCTGTGGAGCCAAAGGGACAGAAGGGATGTGTACCAGATGCCCATGATGACATTTTAAAAATGCCTGCTGGGGAAAACGGGTAAGCAGGTACTCCATTCATAAGTATTTGTACAGAGGCCATAGCAGGAGAATGAACTGAAGGAGGTTGCAGGAGAACTATCTGACACCCAAAAGACTGGAGGTGGGTGGGCCACAGAATCCTGGACAAAGATGGCATCCTCAAAAGAACAGCAAGGGGAGAATGAAACTGGGTCCACATCCGACACTTCAAAGAGAGTGCAACAGTACTGACCAAAAGAGCAGCCGCTTGAGATGCTGCGATGCGAAGGCCAATTTATCATTTGATTGCCCTCCCCCTGAGCTTAATCGACAAGGACGAGATCCAAAAGAATCCTCCAGGTTCCCATTGACACAGCCATAGGAGACAGTGGCTGCAGGTCAGTATATCGAGCAGCACGTAGACAAAAGCACAATTAGGCACACATAATGACAATGACATACCAACAATACACACACACACACACACACACTCACACACAAAGTAACACTCATTGATTGCTAAAGACTCAGCATTGCTTCCAACAGTACCTGATAGCTTGAGGGCTGAGAGCAAGTTTGATTTTGGGAATATAAAAGATGCAACGTTTGTCATGTCCAACCAAAATCAACGTTTAGACCATGTAAAAGACAATATCCACTCAACCCCAAAACTATTCAAGGCATTGCTCATATTATTCAGTCTATTATAGATCAAGGTGCTATTGTTGAATGCCCTAATTCAATGTAACATCTTGCCTCTAAAGAAACCAAATGGGGGGTGGAGACCAGTACAAGACCTTAGGGCAATAAATGAAACTGTTCAGCATCCAGCAGATGTTGTAATACTAATGTCACAATGTCTACAGACTCTTGCTGGTTTTCTGTTTATGATTTAGCAAATGCATATTAGCATTCCTGTTCATCCTGACTCACAGTTCTGGGTTGCTTTCACTTTAATGGTAAGCTTTATACTGGTGAATGACACAAGGTTTCTCCTCCAGTCCAAGTCCAATGTTTTCTGTGGAGCTGAGAATCTGTCACAGTGGCAGCCATGGTGTGGCAGTATACTGGTTCAGCTTGTTCATATTTTTTGTGTGTGTGTGGTTTCCTGTACAATGGGATTGTCAAACTGAAACAATGTCTCTGCTTTGTTTTTTGGCAGAAAATGGCACTAAGGTTTTGAAGGAGAAGTTGCAACTTATTTTACAATAAATGCGCTATTTTGGCCATATAATCACTTCAGAGGGTTGTGAATTGGGTCCGGACCACATCCAGACAATCTTGGATGTTCGAAAACTGTGAAGAAGGAAAACAAACGATTGCCTTATTGGATTTAGCAGGCTATTATTGTCCATGGATTCATAATTTGATAATAAATAGAGTTGCTATTTAAAATAAATACCAACTCTCAAACTTCAACTGCTGCTGCTGGAAAGCTTGATATCAAGGTATGAAAGCCAAGGCTGCTACTGGCTATTGTTTCTTTACTTATTATCTCTGTGCTCCTTATGTCTCATCTTGGGCTAAATGATGGGTCCATCATTAAAGACAACTGCTTTTCCAGTTTTTCACTGCAAACCTTCAAGATCGGACCGCAGTTTCTCCAATCGCTCCTTCCTCCATCGCCAACAAAAGTTAATCAAGAGGAATGACTGTTCCTGCTGCCCATGCTGCTTTAAAGCCGTTTCACACCGGTGCGATACGAAAATGCGGCACGGATTTGCGGAATATCCGTGCGGCAATTTTCCGCATGTAAAACATGCACACTGACTCCGGTGCAAAATGTTCGCATTCTTGTGTTCTAATTTCCCACCAAACGAAGAAAAAGTTGCAGTTCATTATCTGACAGAAAATGGACATAGTAAGTAGCAGCGACGACGATGTTATTTTCATTCTTTTAAACAAGAAAAAGAAGAGAAAGTTTTGGGTCCATCCTATTTTGGAAAGGCGGGCAGAACATGGAGAGTTCCATAGGCTCATCCAAGAGCTGCACCTGTATCATCCATGCTTCAGACAATACTTCAGGATGTCGATAGCACAGTTTGAAGCCCTTCTGGAGATACTGGGTCCTCACCTCAGGAGGACACGAACCAACTACCGTGAGCCAATCGATCCTGAGCAACGGCTTGCTGTATGTTTGAGGTAAGACAGTCATTTAGGCTATATATGCTGTCTGTGAAGCGTAACCATACTCTCAATTTGACAGGAGATACTTTTAGCTGGGGATATAGCATCCATATAGCCTGCCTAGCCAAATCAGAGCGTGTGCGTAAAGGCGCACGACGGTATGGTCACAGGCTATATGGACACATGATGACTTGTTTGTTAGAATGTGCATAAAGCGAAGATATAATATATTAATCAGTGGCTTGGCATATAGCCAAATAGCTGGTAGCCTATGCCTAACGATGAGCCAACCGGTATAAATGTTTTCATATCGGCCTCGATGTTGTCCAGCCATGAAGCATAAACATGCCACCAAGATTACAGCCGCTCTCCAGCTGGGCCAGGATGAAAGCGGCGAACAGCTCATTGAGGACATTGTGTGGCTGAGTTCAGGAAATAAATAAAAATAATACATGTTTGCCTATATGAATGGAGTTAAATAAAACGAGTAGCTTACATAACATATATTTCTATGACCGCAGCCACCGGCATACAAATTAACGATAATGATAACAATGATCAGACAAAGTCAATTTACTCAACACCTTCCGTTTAGTTAGTTTGGTTAAACAATGTGAGTGAAGTAGGCCTAGGCCTAATTTTGTATCATGTTCATCTCTTCTCTTAACAAAGAAAACCAGTTTCACCAAGCTCAGTATTTACAAGGTATATTTAAATTTAAGTAGTTGTGTGATGTAGTAGCTTACTTTACTAGGCTATCAATGTAATTAAAGGTTATTAATGAAGAAAATAAGATACATTTATTTAAAGGGCAATTGACTCCTTGTGAACCAATTACACACATATCATTCCTCTCAAAATCCTCTGAACAGACATGAATGCATGTAGGCTACAAAGTAATGGAAATAAGATCTAATCTGTGTAATTTAATTATTTATTTATTTTATTCTCCTCAGCACTGGGGACTCTTTTGTAACTATTGCTTCAAGCTTTCGGCTCGGGGTTTCCACAGTTGCTGGAATAGTTAAAGAAACCTGTCGACTGATCTGGGAGCAGCTCAAGGGCCAATACATGCCGGTGCCCATGGAGGAGACCTGGAGAAACACGGTGCAGCAATTCAGAGAAAGATGGAACTTCCCCAATTGTCTGGGAGCATTGGATGGCAAACATGTTGTCATTCAAAAACCGGCTCATTCAGGCTCCACCTACAGGAATTACAAGGGGACATTATCAATTGTGCTCCTTGCCCTCGTGGGTGCTGACTAATCACAGAACATCTATCCTTACAAAGAACCAGTACTCTGTAATGTTTGTGCCCTGCAATCATCACTTTACCTCCTGCTGTGCAATGTTGGAATAAGGAAGGACAATGCATCAAAGAACTTCCACTTCTTCTTGGACTTGCTGGCCTGGCCACTTTTGGTTACCAGCTCCTCTCTCCTTCTCTTCATTTACGTGTCACGAAGGTTCCTCCATAATTTCTTGACTAAAGCAGCTATGGAGAAAAAATACAGTGTGTGAGTACCAAGAAAGGATAGCTTTATTTACATATTGAAGCTGAAAGAAACATTCAGAATCTCCATAAAAAAATAAATAATTTAGAGCCACTCTGCAACTTATCTACTAGTTTTATCTGTATTATCTACTACTATCTAATAATAGGCGCCAATTGAAATAATTGTGGGTAATGCAGTAACACAACCAATCTTATCCCAGATATCAGGTTTACTCAAAAACAATCCCATTTACCTGTATGTATTTCGATTATCCAGACAGAATCGCGGAAATTGAATACATACATACCTCTCCTGTAGGCTAATCCTGATGTTTTGCACTATAGAAACTTGGAACCTGTGCTATAGTCACTCAGTTTGGTGTGCACAAAAGCACAGAGGCTTGTGTACCAATTTGGCAAGAGGCTACAAAAGATTTAATCAAGGTACCCACATTGGAAGAGGTGTGCATAATTACGCAGCGCTTTGAAAATGCGCACATATATCCCTCAAAAGAGGCTGCAGATGGCAAGCACAACTGTCCTTCTGCCTTCACAGATTGATATTGGGATTTCATCAACTGAAAAATATCCTACAAACAGTTGTGGATAGTAGATATTGGTAAGAATAACTCCATAATCCAGCCAGTACAATTCCACTTTATCTTTATATTTATTTATAGAGCTAGACACATGCGCAACTTCACAGTCACATTTCAACAACTACACGTTCTAAAACATGTTTATTTATGTGATTATGATCGGTGCACACCACATATTTACTGCAATATGAGCATAATGACATTAACATAATCAGGTGTTTATTTATGGTCTTAATTGCATTATAATTGTATTATGGGCGCACATGTAAACGTCCAATGTCTATTTGTTTTGGCTAAACATACGTATAACGTTATATAGGCTACGATATAACGTTATAACCTACTGTATATTGGAGGCAGGGATGATACAAGGAGTGCTCAAGCTCCTCAGCACCCACAGAGCCGGCTAATAACAATAGCAATAATGATAATAGTAAATTAATCATTACAACAGGACATCCACATTTTGTTTTTAGCATTTTTGCTATCCTGGCTAGCTAGCTTCACTGCAAGTATAACGTTACGTTCAGCTTCAGCACTTACCATCATCCCCGTAGCCAAGCTTCTGAGCAATCGAAAGCCAAATGTTGTCTTTCACCTCTGTGTTGAGATAATCATCCACACTCTTGTCAAATAAAATAGGGTGCTGGGACACCAGAATGATTAATTGTTCGCTCATTTTATCAGCTAAAATCGCTTGCTTTGTATGATGAGGCGGGAAGTGACATCATACAAAGCAAACGATTTCATTGGTCAAGCGTGTAGTTTTGCAGACGGATTTTTATAAATTTCTGTGCGAATAATCTGCACGGAAATTCGCATTTGGTGTGAAACAGCTTTAAGCATCCCAGATGTCCCTGGCAGCCTGTGTGCCAGAACCCTGGGAAATGCAGTCCCGCAGCTCCAACGTGTGTCTTTCTTCCCACATGCCGCTGCTGTTTCTACTCATCTAAGGAATCAAATTCTCATCATGAGGTTAATTTACTTCCTGTGTCCAGCTTATGTATCTGATCATCAATTTGTTGAGTGTGGGAAAGTCTCAGTTTTCCTTCAAGAAAACAATACCAAACTGTCTTTATTTGGCCACCTTAACCTAATAAGCAGTGTTGTTTGAAGCAGCCTACCCAAAGTCATACTTGATTAAAAATAAAAAATACTGATTGAATAGATTTTAGATTTTTTTATTGAAGATTTTGGTCATAGCTGCGTGATAATTGGAACAGCATATATTCTACAGTGATTGTGCAGAAACATCAGTCTCCCTCAAATTTCTACTGATGCAACTCACTGTATTGTTTTGGTTTTTTTTGGTGTGGGGGGGGATCAGTGGTGATCAGTGTGGTGATCAGTGGTTGGTCCTGTTTAGCTCCTTTGTGTAGCCTTCTCTCTATCTGTCTTGCCTTGTGCTTTTTATTGTTCACTGTTTTAAATCCTGGAAAAAGCAATCTTCCCTCAAAACATCTGTAGCAGTTATTCTGTTTTATTTAAGATGCACAGATCGTTCAGAATGTTGCCTGCTCAGGAACACCTCCATTCGCCTCTTCAACGGCCTTAGACCAACCAAGAAATGATGAGAAGAACCTCCTTTCTTATATCTTCAGTCCACAAACTGGTGTGTTGTAGTTTTACACAACATTAATAGGGAATTCTGGTTAAGTTTGGCTATCAATAATAGTTAATGATTATCAGGGACAAATATTAACTATGATAAATAATAAGAACTAATTTAGTACTACTATTTCAGAGTCCTTAACAGAATAGAGTTTGGTAACATTCTTATACAATATTAAATAGACAACATGTAGGTTCAAAGTAACCAAAGTAACATGCATTATACACAGGTGTGTATGTGTGTGTGTGTGTGTGTGTGTGTGTCAAGTAAAATGGTGGCCAGGGTTCAAAGTGCCATGGCATGGACAAAGAAAGACTACAAACAAAATGTCTGATCAAACATCAACTTAGCTTTGTGTCAGAGCCAACTACCAATACTGGATTACGCATAGATCGCATTAACACTCAAACAGTGGATAGACCAAGATTCAAAACGTGCCAACATCGACCAATGTTTAAAAGTCCTGTGCTTAGCTGTGCTATGCTGTCTGCTATCTAGGCCTGGTTCAACGTTACCAGTCCTTGTAGAAAAATTGATTGTGGAGTTAGGTGGCAAGCTTTGTGTCACAGCTGCTGGTGCTAACTGAGCTGGGGTACTAGCAGGGCCTTGCATCACTTGTGTGGGGAGAAGTTCTGTGGGCCTGCTGGAACTACATCTGGCAGCTCTCAGCAGCTATTGAGGGGGGTCCAGGAGAAGAGATTGAGAAAAGAAGAGAGAGAACAATGTAATACACTGGAATTTTGGCTGCCTGGTCAGTGGGGGGCCTGTCACCCTGACCAATAGTAGCTCAAAACTGGGACTCTTGGCAGTCTTTGCACCTAGGTGTGAAGAAGAAGCCTTGAAAGTTACATTTGTCCTGAAGTGAATTAAAGCAACCCAGTGCAGCTAATGACAGTCCTATCTTTCTACATTGGAGTTTGCCTTTCCTTTGCCGTAAATCCGTTCACACGGTTTATAAATCCGTTTGCACTGCTTACAAATGTGTTCGCACTGCTTACAAATCTGTTTCCATGGATTTCCACATAATTTTGTTCCCCCATGTGACCCTAGTAGGTTTTAATCTCCTGCCTGTGTGTGCGTTTTAGAGCTGTGTTTGTGTGTGTATGTGTGTGGGGACATGTTCAGGGTGATGATGCCTCCATGTTAGAAAAGCCATGTTAGAAAGCCTTTTCTAACATGGCTGAAAGTTACTGCGATCTGATGTTAAATATTCATAAAAGTTATTATTTGTGATCAAACTGTGGTGGTCTGCTCTCTGTAATGTCCTGCAGAGATTTGAGTTCGCTAATTAGAGTTTTTAATGAATTTTGTTGTGTGTAAGTGTAAGTACTATGTTCTTTGTATTCCAAGTATGTGTTAGTTCGTGCTAAGACAGATATAGGACAGATATAAGAGGGTCAAAGCTCAATGCACAAAAAAAGCTAGTGCTAGCATGCTATGTTATCCCTCTCAAAATACCCTCGTTAACGGCATTCATTCTGCTCTTTTCATAGGGAGAGTCACAGCCTGACACACACACACAACTCATGCTGTATTACTGTATTAGTTTCACCACAACAGGTAAGTAGATGGTTAATTGTTTAAGTGGTGTTTCAAATGAAATTTGAATTTTGGTTGTGTTTACAGTTAGTAGGGTCTGTTGTATTTGCTTTAGTGCATCTAAACTTACTGTAAATGTTGAAACGTTTCTATTTTCATATAAAAGGTAATGAAATATGGGTTTTCTAGTTGTCAATTTGGACTTATTTATTTTGACCAATTATTTAATAAGTTTTTGGGGGGATTTTAAAAAAAAAAATTTACTGTATTTTTGATGTCATGATTGTTTTCATGTGCTTAATGTGAACTTTTATTGTTTTTGTTTTTTTACTAATTGAATTTTATTGACTCAAATTGATTACTTTATTGTGACATTTTGTAATGTGAGCATTAAGGTAAAAGGCCTTGTCTAACATGTGCCAAAGAAACCTCAAATCACATCACTAAATGACTACAGGCCCATCGCACTCACTCCTATTATGATGAAGTGCTTTGAAAGACTAGAAAAGGAGCACATCACCTCCAGACTCCCTGCCACGTTTGACCCCTTCCAGTTTGCCTACCGGCCAAACCGCTCGACTGAGGATGCCATCTCCACTGCTCTTCACTTGAGCCTTGCACACCTGGAGGAGAAAAACACTCATGTTCGGATGCTGTTCCTGGACTTCAGTTCAGCGTTTAATACCATCATTCCACAGCATCTGGTAGACAAACTGGGACCCCTGGGCTTCAGCACCCCCCTGTGCAACTGACTGCTGGACTTCCTCACTGAAAGACCACAGTCAGTGCGGGTCGGTCAGAATACCTCCAGTGTCATCACCCTCAACACAGGCTCCCCTCAAGGCTGTGTCCTGAGCTCCCTGCTGTTCACTCTGATGACTCACGACTGCGTCCCAAGGGCTACCACCAATCACATTGTGATGTGAGTGGATAGCAGTGGTGGGCCTCATCAGGGATGACCACGACCTGGCTTACAGGGAGGAGGTGGATTTGCTGGTGGGCTGGTGTAGAAAAAACAACTTGATCCTGAACGTGGACAAAACCAAAGAGATCATTGTCGAGGAGAGCCCTCCTGCCCCTGCCCATCCTCACTACATTCTACAGGAGCACCATAGAGAGCATCCTGACCAGCTGCATCTCCATGTGGTGTGGAAGCTGCAAAGCCTCTGACTGGAAGAATGTGAGGAGAGTGGTGAGGACAGCGGAGAAGATCTTTGGGACTTCTCTCCTCTCCATTCAGGACATTGCTCCCAAGTGCTGCATGTCCCGAACTGGAAATATTATCAGAGTCTCCTCCCACCCTCACCATGGACTGTTTTCCGTGCTGGCCTCTGGAAAGAGGTTCTGCAGCATTCGGTGCAGGACCACAAGGCTCTATAACAGCTTTTTCCCCCATGTCATCAGACTGCTGAACTCTAGTGAAAATTGTCATCTATTCTTAACTCAACTATGTCACTTTAAATAATTTACACTTTTTAGTATGTTTCTGTTTTTGATTCTTATTTTGGTATTTTTTTGATATACTTTCATTTTAATTCTATGCTGAGCCTCTGAAACGAAATTTTGTTCTGTGTACATTTGTTGCTCACAGAATGACAATAAAATCTGTCTAAGTCTAACATGGCCGGAGGAGAGTCACAGCCTGACAAATGCGGCCTCCTTGCATTAACAAAGCCTTGTAAGCAAAGGAAAGTGCACCCTAATGTCCAGTAGGTGGCGTCTGATTGTCACAGTCCCCCCAGGTTTGACAACTCCCATCTCCCATTGTCTGAGAGCGCACCTGAACACATCGTCAGTTCAGCAACAACCGAATACACGGAGAAGACAAAAACAGCTGCATGCCCCTTTCATTGCCAGTCCCATCTTAACGTGTTGCTGGAAGCATCAGTTTTCGTCTCTGCAGCTGTTACTAAAAGGGAACACACAAACATTTGGATTTCACCCACCAAGGCGGCAGTCTTTCATTTCACTGGACAAGCCAAAAATGCCCTGTGTTTAGCAAACACATTCCTGATCAAGAGAAGAGCTGCACAACCTCTCTCATATCCCTGCAGAAGGAGGATTTCCCCTCAGAAAATGCCGCTTTGTTCAGTTCAGTTCAGCTTTATGTATATCCCAAGGGAAATTGAATTTGCAGCAGGCATCACAAACACAATAGACAGAAGACAGCACCAAAACATCAACATATCACTGGCCACAACATAGTGCAGTAGTACATAAAAAACAGGTAGTAAAAATAATAAAACATACTACTAATAATAAATTACTGTTAATAATAATAATGCATAATGCTCTCAGTACATAGTAAAAATGTAAACAGTCCACACAATGCGTTAAAGTGCATAATGCTGCAAGAATTCAAGAAAAACACTTTAATACTTTAATACCAAAGTGCATTAAACTGCAGATGCCTGAATGTATAGGCAAGCCTAGCCCGGGAGATTAAGCCTGTCTATGGCAACAGGAATAAAAGAGACCCTGGCACGCCGCATTCTGGTCTTAGGCATCCTAAAATGGCGTCCAGATGGGAGGAGGTCAAACTCCTTATAAAATGGGTGGTCAGGACAGTCGAGGATAAGTTTCGCCTTGGTCCATACTCGCTTGAGATAAATATCCTGAAGCTGGGCTTGCTGCACCCCAATCACCTTGCTTGCCACTTTGGTAAGCCTTGCTAGCCTGTTTTTGCTGGACAGGGTGAGGAATCCAAACCAAGCCACACAGCAATAAGTAAGAAGAGACTCGATAAAACACTGATAAAATAAGGTCATTAAAATATTGCAGACTATGGGGGGCGTTAGTGAGCAGAGCATGGAGTAGAATGCCATTCTCAGGGCTCCTGCAAAACTTGTTATAATCCTTAATTAAAAACAGCCACTCCAAAAGAAATCCTGTTCAGAAATTCACTGAGGTCATTGCTGGGACAACAAAGATCAGCTTGGACAGATGACACCGGCCTGAATGGCAGATAAACTGCAGAAATACAAGTACAGTGGCAATGCTCTATGGCCTGCAAGAACCACAAGGCAGACTACAGGTAACTCAGACCCAGCCTCACCCATATGGACTGAAAGTACAGAAATGGGCGCTGACGAAATTAAAGCAGACATCATGTCATCCATAAGGGGAGATATCTCTATAATTATCAGAGAGGAACTTAAGAGTGCATTGGCGGAGGATTTTAACGCCCTCAAGTTGGAGCTAAAGTTGATGCGAGTGGACATTACAAACAACACGGCCGCTATCCGCGCAGAAATTGACTATATGAAGGTGGACATTGAGACATGAAGGGCAGACTATCTACATGGTCGGATGAAGTGGTTTCATTACAAGCTACGGTAACCAGCCTTCAAACTCAGGTGGTAACCCTAAAAGACCGATGCGAGGACATGGAGGGGAGGATAAGACGGGGCAACATCCGAATAGTCGGCATTGATGAACAGCCAGACTCCAGCTCACCGACAGCTGTATCGAAAGTTATCAGAGAAGTTTTGCAGATGTACCGGGAGGTAAAGATAGAGCGCTCACATCGCACCGCGGCTCCCAGGAAACCGGGAGACCACGGGAAGCCACGGGTGATCATCGCTAAGCTGCATTACGACGGAGATGCTGCAGAGATCCTGCAGAGAGCCCGGGACAGAGCCCCCCTCACCTCCAATGGAAACTGGATCGCCATATTCCCCAACTACACCTCCACTGTTGCCAAGGTCAGAGCTGCGTTCACGGACGTACGGAAAGCGCTACATGGACGGAGAGGAGTCCGCTACGACCTGCTTTATCCAGCCTGACTCCGCATCTCATATAAGGACGAGGACATGGAGTTTGTTGACCTCATGAAAGCCATCGAGTATGTCCAGAAAAAAGTTATCCCATCTACAGAGTCTCAGGACTGAATGTATCCTTAACACGTATGGACAATAACAACAAGGTCTGTGGATTAAGATGAGTGACCCTTATGTTGCCATATTTATGGTTAATACACAGATATTACCTGTTTTACTCCATTTACAGTTCATCTGTTGCCTTAAACTTATAGGGGTTATTGTGCTTTTATTATTGCTGCCTCACAAGTAGCCACTCTAATAGTATTTGTTCAGTATTTACACTGTATTTAATTCTGTGTGTAATCCAGATGGCTGCTATATCACGAGGGGCTGTTTATACTATATTAGGTTTTGCAGGGGCCCTTGACCTGATTACTCTTATTTCCCCTTATCCTAGTGCACCTCAAGCACAGTCAAATTTAATCTAGATGTGCGATTTTGTTGCCGGCTTCAGCAGCTAGGGACCAGGTCCCACCGTTCTACTAATGTTAGCTAGCTGTAGTTTCATTAGCTATGTCGTTCTTTTTTCTTTTCTGGTCCCTCTGTTTCTTGGGGACCCTGTGTTGAACACAGTAACAACAAGGGCACAAACTCTTCTCTGCATCCAGATTCTTATAGTTTTTGTTAAAGCTGAAAATATTTGGCACAGCTGTAGGTATTGCCTGTCCCACTCCCTTTGGATCCAGTTAGTACTCTCGCCTCCTACAACCCACATTACAATTTTCATGTTCCATGTGCACAGTGTTTACTCCTGCGCCTCATCCCTCCTCCCTGGACAGCACACTGGGATCGAAAACACAACATATATTATAAGTAATGGACACACATAACTTACAATGTTAAGGGTCTTCATAATCCTGTTAAGAGAAAGAAAATTCTACACCAGCTGAAACAAGCCAACTGTCAGGTAGCATTCCTGCAGGAAACCCATCTATCCCATCTGAAAAGTTTAAAAAGTCATGGGCAGATAAAGTATATTATTCCTTGCACTGATCTGGAAGAAAGAAGTGGGTGTCCATACTTATCCATAGACAAATTAACTTCACACAAACATTGGTACATAAAGACACTGAAGGTAAATATATCTTGGTTAATGGGTTAATTGATGTTATAGCAGTGTCCGTCATAAACGTATATGCACCTAATGAAGACGAGCCAGGCTTCATCAGAACATTGTTTAACGCAATATTACAGTATAGCACTGGAATGCTGTTGATGGGATGAGATTTTAACTGCGTGATCTCGCAGCTAATGGACCGGCAACCAGCCTCTAAATCCCCTGCATCAAAAATGAGCAGAACGTTCAAACATTTATCCATAGAGTCAGGCCTTGTGGACATATGGAGGAGCAAGTTCCCAAGAAAAAGGGACTTCACTTTTTATTCAAGTAGGCATGTGTCCTATTCAAGGATTGACTATTTCTTCACTTCCAAGGATGAGCTGTATAGGATAATGGACATTGAGATACTACCTATCACTATTTCGGACCACGCACCTGTCGCACTAGAAAGGGATATAGGCCACAGACCAAGCTCCAAGCAATGGAGACTCAATGCATCTCTCCTTAATGATAAGGAATTTGTCTCCTTCATCACAGCAGAGTTCAAGCAATATTTAGACACCAATACCTTGCCTGAAACATCACTCCTCGAACTGTGGGATTGTGCTAAAGCATATATTAGGGGCCGTATTCTTTCATTCACATGCACTAGGAAAAGACAGAACAGCGAGAATTGGAAAATAAAATCAGAGAATTAGAACATAAACAAACAATTTGCTTCGACTAGTATCCTAAAGAACCTAAACGCAACTCATAGAGAACTTAACAGTCTAACAGATAAGATTGAGGGTACACTAAGATTTACCAATCAACGATACTATGAATATGGCAACAGGGCAAGTAGATTATTAGCATTAACATTAATAAAAAGTAATCATCTAATACAGTACAGAGAATAAAATCACAGGACACCTTTGTCACAAAACCAGATAAAATAGCAAAATCCTTTGTAGAGTTTTATCAAGGTTTATATAACAAAACGGACACTTGTTGCAATGATGCAAAACTTGCAGTTTCTGGATAACATAAAACTCACTGAACTGATAGAACCTACAGCTACGGAGCTAGATAAACCAATTGAAAAATGGGAGATCAGGCAGGTGATTTCATCACTTAAAAACAATAAAAGCCCAGGTCCAGATGGATACATTAATGAATTCTGCAAGACATTCAAAGATTTGTTGTCGCCGCTGTTCCTTAAAGCATATCATCATGCGCCAGAATCAAAGACTATGGCACCATCCTGGAACGAGGCAACTATAGTGGTAATACATAAGGAGGGTAAAGATCCCACTGAATGTCAATCCTATAGACCGATATTACTACTAAATGTGGATCTATGTATACTGACGGCAGGCTAGACGAGTCAATCAGAGATAATGTGCACCGCCTATTGAACATAATATCTTATCAGCAAGATAAGAAATCAGAATCAGCACTCATGTCCTTAGATGTCCAAAAAGCATTTGACCGGGTATCATGGCAATACTTATTCCAAACATTAAAACGGTTTAGATTTGGCCCACATTTTATAACCTGGGTACAAACGCTCTACTTGTCACCACAGGCTGCTGTCAAAGTAAATGGCTGTAGGTCAGGGAGATTTAAATTAGAACATGGATGTAGACAAGGCTGTTTTCTATCACCTTTACTATTTGCTATCAGTATCGAACCGCTGGCCCAGGTCATTAGGGATGATGACGACATAAAGGGAATCGTAATAAACAAAGAGGAGCATAAATTATCACTCTATGCGGATGATGTAATATTATATCTGACAGAACCTACATCAACAATACCGCATTTAAAAAAGCTTATTTCCCAGTTTGGGAGCTATTCAGGATACAAGGTAAATGTGGATAAAACTGTAGCTATGGATATAAATGGCAGGATCCCACAAAGTTTAAAGCTTCAGAGTGGATTCAGATGGCCAAAAGAAGGTATCAAATACCTTGGAATATACCCCAGACTCTACAGAATTTGTATGACGCTAATTATAGTAAGATAATTCGGAGCATTAGAAGTGATCTGGGACGATGGTCTATGCTCCCTCTGTCTCTGCTAGGATGCATTGAAAGTATCCGCATGAATATTCTGCCCAGACTACTTTATTTGTTTCAGATGCTACCAATAGAAATTCTGAATTCTGAGACCTACCTTTCCTGGATGTTCCCATAAAGGAAATGGCAGTCTGGAGTAAGACCACTCTCAAAATTTAGAATAAAATAAAATCAACTTTTGGATTACCGAAGCAAATCTCATCACTAATAAGTATTGGATCTATGAAGAGCTTTACACCCAACAACTTAGATGCCATCTTTAGAAGATGGTCAGATCATGGCCTGGTTTACCTGCACCAGTTATTCAGCTGTAACAATCTTAAGATATTTGAACAGTTAAACAATGGTTATGGTCTGCCCAGGACAGATTTCTTTCTATACTTGCAGTTAAGAACATTCCTGATAACACACAAGGAGTGGGGGAAACTTAATAAACTTAACCCTATAGAAAAGTTTCTAGTAAAAATACAAACAGGAAATGGAGATAAGAAGATAATTAGTGAATTGTATCATACATTTTTGTCCATGAATCTACATAATTATTTTCAAATAAAGTAGAGGTGGGAGGGGGAAATGAACATGGTCATATCGCGGGACACCTGGGAGGAGGTTTGCACCGAGGCGCACCTGGTTACAAATTCAAATACATGGAAGGAATTTAAATGGTTACTCTTGCTTACTCCTGCTTTATACATATTTTACACAATGCTTGTATGTATGTCTATATATGTATATTCTCATATTTATTTTAGAGTGGATATTAAGTTGTTTCTGTTTGTCTTAATTGTTTATAACTTATAACTTGGTTATAATGTGTATAAACATTGCTTACAGCTGGATTGGGCAAGAAGAAAATGTATATGCTGCACTGTTGTTGACAAAAAACTAAACAAAAATTAAGTTAAAAAAAAAAGGAAACGCCGCTTTGAACTATTTTCTTGCCCCATGTCGATTCTGCTGTTTGAACAGCCACCGCAGGAGGCTGCGACGCCTTTAATCCACACCTAGGAAGCGAGCTAGATTAAAGAAGACACGCGCTACAAGTGAGGCTTAATTAGTGTCTGGGCAGGTACTAGACGTTGGCGTGTATTGTATGCTTTTCAGCTACATCGTTTGTGAGTTTGTGGACCGCCGAGTCCTTTTTTATTTGCTGTTAGTTTTACGCTGTAAAACACTGTTTGTTGCATGTTTTTCTTTGCGCTCATCACAAGCTGGTTCGAGCCTCTCCACGCCATCGAGCTAAAGTGTTAGCTTCGAGCGTTAGCTCTTTTGTCTGTCTCCCCCTCTCTTTCTCAACTAACCCACATGTACACGTACACACACCCATTCCGAGTGACACATACACGTAATCTTACGAGTGACTTGTTGGAGATTTATGGTTAATGACCTCCATTAGATATGTGTGTCTCAAGGTATCACCAGCATAACATTAGATACGTTTGTCCCGTGGTAGCACCGCTACCTTTGTGAAACGATGTCTTGTGTGTATTCAAAAGAGCACGGTAGAGAATGGTGTTCCGTCATGGTTTGTTCAAGCCAAGCCTGCGCGAGGCTTGAACACTCCGTGACATCATCTTCCAAGAGATGCCGTCGACCATCTTGGCTCTCTTTCCTTGTCTCTCTGACACACACACACGCACGCACACACACACACACACACACACACACACACACACACACACACGCACACACACGCACACACCACATGCTATTTGTTGCTTGAGTTTGTCTTAGTGTTTTAGTTTCATAGTTTAGCTGCTGTAGTTGGATGATGGATTTTTGCTGATTGAAGTATTGATTTGATTAACATTAATAAATTATATTATATTGTACAGAGCAGTTTTCTGTGATTATTTGTGCATATGTTTTGTGGTAATTACTGGTTGTGTCTCAATTGTATGCATACTGCATGCAACAGTATATACTTTGTAAAGAAAGTCAGTAAGTAAGTATGTGATTCAGAACGCACCCACAGATAATATTGTACTCGCTCACCAGCTTTGCTGTTGTTTTGTGGGTATGTACTGACTGCCGTGTACAGCTAAACCGAGTGGATATGAAGTAATCCGGGAGAATGAAAATTGGCGTATTAATGTTAACATTAGGACAGCTGCTGATGCCAGAGGAATGAAACAGTTTAAAAAGGTTTCAATGACTTTACTTTGTTTTACATGTTGACATGTTAGAAGTTATATTGTGCTTCTCTGCTCTTTTTGTAATCAGATCCCAGATCCCAAAGATAATGAAATCATAGCATGTAGCCTTTTCTGTGTTCCTGGATAACCAGGACTGTCACAGTGTGTACCATCTGTATCTGAGTTGTCTTTCATCAACTTATCATCTGCCTCTACATAACCCTGATCCTTGCCTCTCTTCTTTACCAGAATGTTCCGTCTCATCTGTTGACTCTCCAGCTCATTCAAGTATAGTAACTTGTGCTTTGATCATTAGTGGAATTTTCCATGTTTTGTAACAGTGTTTCTTGCTTGGCTCAAGTGCAGATATCTCAGCCGTCTCTCTGCTCACCCATAAGCTCAATTGCCTTCATCTGCTCACCTGTGATTCCTGCCTCTCCCTGGAAACCAAGTGAGATCTCTCCACTCTGGCTCAAACTGTTCACCTGCCTGCCCTCACTCTTGTCAAATTCCCTTTTGTGAACTTAAACCATTTTAACTCAGCTCCTATCTTCTTGTCTCTCTCAAAATGTAACAGAACAATCTGACCAACATGGACCCTGGGGAGAACGAGCGACAAACTTTGCAAGAAGTCAAGGGGTTCTTCAAGGACTCAACACCAGCGTTTCCCAGCTTGGCGGCTACATGGACCTGGTGGCAACTCAACTCTCAGATTTCCCAAAGCCCTTCATGTGAACCATTCATCTCCATCCCCGCCAGATATTCAGGTGAATTGGGTACATGTGGTACTTTTCTTCACCAGTGTTCGCTAGTTATTTTCTCAGCAGCCTAATATCTATAACACTGATAAAGCTAAAATTGCATTTAATATGAGTCTTTTGTCGATAGAGGTTCCTGGTGGTCTGTAGCCATAAACAAAGTGAATTCTTGGTTAAAACGTCACAACCCCACACTGATTGGTCGGTCTCTAAAATGATTAGTTGGAGGGTACATTGCCTATCCATGCAGCCACTCCCGTCAGTTCACCTCCTTCACCACTAGTTGTTAAAAACATTGACCTAATTTTAGTCCCCTCTGAGTACCATGACCTTAGTGACATATTCAGCAAAGACCGAGCCCTTTCCATACCTTCTCACCAACCATACGATATATCGAACTGCTACCTGGTGCTCCCCTACCAACTAGCAGAATGTATAACCTCTCCTGACCTGAACAAGATGCCATGGAGAAATATATTAACGACTCCCTCACTGCTGGTCTCAACATCCTCTCCAGTTGGAGCTGGATTCTTCTTTGTGGCCAAAAAGACAGCATTGACTACCGAGGGCTCAATGACATCACGGTAAAAAAGAAGTACCCTCTACCACTCATTGACTCTGCTTTTGGCCCCCTTCACCAAGCCACCATCTTCTTCGAACGCAATCTCTGCAACGCCTACCACCTGGTCCAGATCCGCGAGGATGAAGAGTGGAAGACAGCTTTTGAATATCTCATCATTCCTTTTGGTCTGACCAATGCTCCTGCAGTCTTCCAAGCCCTCATCAACGACATCCTCCAAAATATGCTTAACCACTTCGTCTTTGTGTATTTGGATGACATCCTCATTTTCTCCCGAAGAATGAAAGAGCACGTCCAACATGTGCAGCTGGTACTGCAGATAACTCTGGAAAACAAGCTGAGAATGTGAGTTTCACTCATCTACTGTGAGTTCATCATTGGACGAGAGCAGGTGAAGACAGATTCATTCATTCAGCGTTTCCTTGGCTTCACCAACTTCTACCGGAGATTAATTTGTAATGACAGCCACCTGCCAGTTCCACCCAACTAATCTCCACCAAAGTCCCTTTTTCCTGGTCACCTGATGCTGAGCCCGCCTACTCTGGGCTCAAGGAGATGTTTTTGTCCACTCCGGTGCTCAAACACCCACACCCCGACCTGCAATTAGTGGTGGAGGTAGATACCTCTGATTCTGGAGTTGGTGTAGTCCAACCAGACTGCCACCGTGCTTCTGCTCCTGACTACCAGCCTGGCCAGAAGGTTTGGTTGTCCACTTGGGATCTTCCCCTCCACACTGTAAGTCGATGCACTGGCCCTTACAAGATTGACAAGATCATCAACCCATCTGTTGTGCATATGAAGCTTCCTCCTGCTCTAAAGGTGCACCCAACTTTTCACATGTCCCTTCTGAAACCTGTGTCCACTAGCCCATTGAGGTCTTCAGCCGAACCCCCACCACCCCCCTGGTTTGTGGACCAGGGGGGTGGTGGGGGTCTCCCTGCCTACATCTCCCTGCCTACACGTTTCCCCACATCATGGATGTTCTTTGGCATGGCCAGGGTTTCCAGTACCTGGTGGATTGGGAGGGTTATGGTCTGGAGAAGCATTCATAGGTCTCTCGTGGGGGGTTTCCCTACCTGTTTCCCCCCTCCATTTTCCCTCACCTGAGCCTTCCTAGTGTGTGTGTGTGCTTGTGGGCATGGTGTCATGGCTGCAGCAGAGCGATGCATCAGTCTTTCATCAACTCATCATCTGCCTCTACATAACCCTGGTCCTCGCCTCTCTTCTTTGCTAGATTGTTCCGTCTCTTCCGGTGACTCTCCAGCTCATTTAGCTTAATTAAGTATAGTATTCTGCTTTTGATCACTAGTTAATTTTTCCATGTATGTAACAAGCAGCCGTCTCTCTGCTCAGCAATCAGCTCAATTGCCTTCACCTGCTCACCTGTGATTCCTGTCTCTCCCTGGAAACCAAGTGAGATCTCTCCATTCTGGTTCCTGTCTCAACCTGTTCACCTGCCTGCCCTTGCTCTTGTCAAATCCCCTTGTGAACATAAACCTTTTAACTTAGCTCTTACCTACAAAACATAACGAGGAAGTTTCTTTGCTGCTTTTTCTGCTGCAATTATGTCAAAAGGACCATAGCCTGCGGGGAGCATTTTTTGTATGCCTGCAGCCTGTGCCTGTGTGTGTTTGCTGCACATTTCTGAGGAATAAATATGGAAAAACACAATCACAAACAACAGTGGCACTACCTCAATATCAGTGGGTTTTCAATGTATGCATAGAAAATAGAGCAGATGCCGAAATGATCACTGCAGATCCACAGGCTACTCTGCTTGAGCAGCCCAGTTGGGCACTGAAAGGAAGCAGGTAGCAATCTGCAGTGCTTCTGCCTCCTGTGTGTCCCACACAAGTGAGATTAGAGGAGCATTTTATCTGTTTGGCACCGGTTTCGTCCATTTTCAGAAGCAAACTGAGTGCAATGGAGTGCTTAGTGAGCATGGGGATGACTGACACACGTCAGGCATGGTCATTCATGCATATTCACCCCTGCCTCTGGGTTGGGTTGCCAAGTACCGCAACACATATGCCACACAGAAACTGAGAAACACCCATTTGATCACTATTAAAATCAGAATTTAGCAGGGCAAATGACCAATCAGGAGCATGGTGGGAGAACAGATTAAAACTAGGGAGACTCCTGATTAAATCCTGCTCTCATTAAAACAGAATGGAAGAGATTGACTGGTGGTGCAAACCCTGGACAAATTTGTGAGTTGTTTCTGACAATGCATGTTTCCAAGTATACAAAGGCAGTGAAAACTGGTGATCAAATTCAGGTTGTCACACTACATGCTATTAAACAAACAGTGAAAGAGATATAAAACAAGTGAATCTAGATGATAAAGGCCTCATAGTGCACAAGTACCAGTTCCAGAATACCCAAACTGGGGTTGTCTATTAAATACAGCATGCCTCCAAACTTTTCCCCTTTTAGGGTAGAGGGGGCATGCAAAACAGCTATTTACAGCATATTTACATTTATTTAACAGCATATTTAAAATGACATCAGCAAGATTATAGGCTAACAGTGAAGATGTGTCACTGTGCTATTGGATAAATGTCACTGGCTGAAGTAAACAGATGAAATCAATTGAAGGCCCCAAACAATGAGGGAGGAAATTAGGACATTGTAAGCATGCTTGAGAGAAGTAAATTACATGATGGTATAAGTAATAAACTGAAGACCAAAGCATACAATAGTGTAGTCCTCCTGGCTAAACTTTAGCTAGAGCTTCTTTTAAACCCTTTCATCCTGGTTATCTATCTGCCAATAGCAGCTGTCCTCTGTTCGCTATGCCAATACTCCATTAATACTCTCAAATCACTCCACATCCACTCTGGTCGGCTGATTCACAGAGCCTGTTATTCACCACAAACCAGCAGGCAAACATTGACTGGATCTTCAGACTGACTGGACTGGATTTGACTGACTGACTCACCAAGTCCCTTCTAAGTCTAAGGGCTCTATCTTACCCCTAAATTCCACCAGATCTGTGTTCAGTCCGTCTCCGCTCCAACACGGCAGTGGAGCTGATCGGTTTCACTGTAGTCTATGTGTGTACTTCCATTGGCTTCGCTGCGTTGTGTATCTACTATCTACTGCAGCTCCGGCAGTCCGGACCCTTCTGTGGCAGACACGCAAGGCTTCACTTCAGCCGATTTCAGTACAGAGCAGACAGGAAGTCACAAACCGAAACATAACATAACATAACATCCGGTTAATTTTCATAACTAAACACTTTGTGTTGATGCCAGCACAAAAATCTCAAAAAATAGAAAAAAACAAGCACTTATTCTAATCATTCCGTTGTTGTGTTTATAACACATACGTATAACTGTGGTCGCGCGCGATTCTGTAATTATCGCAGGGATTCCTCGATCTCGCAACTCCAGCTGTCCGGCAGTGTTGCTCCATGCTGCACTCAAAATGGAGCCGGTGGGGGTTGACGGACGATGGAGTATGAAGCAAAACTGTCGCAAAGCTGTTCCACAACGTACATGCAACCAGTGGAATTCCCGGGTAACACCTGGTAAGTAATAATAAGTCTAATCACTCTTTATCACTTGATATGAGGACTATACACAAGGTAGGTAAACGTCAAGTGTAATGGTCGTATGATTTTGGACAAAGACAGCTGTGAAAGTTTTAAATTATAGTCTTTTGAGTATATAAATTGTTGTGGCAACTGAAAATCAGTCGCTTGTCCAGTGCAGATGAGTATTGGTCAAAACACCAAGTTTGACGTAATATTTCTTTTCTAGAAGTTCTTTATTGTTTGCAAGCAAGAGTCACACATCAGCAGCACATAGATGATGACTGAAGAGAGGCAGTCTTTATTCAGCCGTTATAATAACCCCAAACAATACACACAAGTGTAGCATAGTCACAAGATTACATGTGATGTCACTCAAAACAACATTTTCATCATCTCCACATCCACCGCAGGATAAACATAAAACTTCCTATACACTTCAACCACTGTTGTGTGTCATACATCAACCTATTTTCAGAACACATATACACAGAAGAGGCTTCACAAACCCCTTTCATGATGAACTCCTTAACTAAGTTCCTTTATGTTAATATTCATGGCACATTACACCATATACACTACATGAATACATCCATTCATACTATGCAACCAGATGATTATCATAAAACAGAGCTCATGTTGAAGCCAACAGACACAAGATTTCACTTTACATATATAGATAGTGTTGTATCTATATTGTTAAGTTTCATATGTAAGAACAACATAGCAAAATAAGGGACATTTGAGAATTTCCCTCACATTACTCATCCACTATACCGTATGTCATACACTTAGCTGCACTATTTATGCTCTCACATACAGCACATATTTATACTACTGTCCATACTGTATATATCTGACCTATAGTGTACACACTGTATTCATATCATACCTCCAGCTGATTATTCTGTATACAATGTCTACTAGTAGCATCAGTTTTACTTACAGCTGCACTATATATTGTATACTTATGCTTATGTATTCACCTCTTAGACGAAAAATGCAGTGTCCAGTGGGCTTACTGGCATTGCCTGCACCAATGAGTGGAATGTGGGGACCCATAGGAACCTTGCCCCAA
This sequence comes from Pagrus major, assembly GCF_040436345.1. NCBI lineage: Eukaryota > Metazoa > Chordata > Actinopteri > Spariformes > Sparidae > Pagrus > Pagrus major. The sequence continues at coordinate 1,893,930 of NC_133233.1, forward strand.
AGCAGTTGGTAAACATCACCTTTTTCCACCAACAAGCCACTGATGTGCTGCTGATGCCCGATGTAAGGCCCATCCATGTACCTCCCACTCCTACATTTCACACCCTTGATGAGCTGAGAGAGGGTCTCAAACATCTGCTGACCATGATGGCAACAACATCTGCCAGAGTGTATGTTGTTTTACAACACTTTTGTGGCCCTTGCTCCCAACAAATGTGCAGCTTTGGAGTGGGTAACCCTTGAGCCGAGTGCCTCTCACTTGTGGCACGACTCTCCTAAAGTAAGAGTCACTGCGAGCACAGTAAAGAAGGTCCCCATCAGAGACAACCCTGAAAATTACATCAGAAAGCACCCCATGTTCCATAGGAATGCAGCAACTCACCATGGTACAGAAAGCGAGGCACCGGCCTCCCAGTGGCTAGAGGGTTGTAGATATGCAGCGTCAGAAAAATTGAGATCTATACACTCCTGCTGTACGCAATCTGCAAGTATGAAGGACTTTGTACATGGCCCTAATGGTGATTAAGAAATATATAAGAGCTCACGTGGGGCCGCGCCCCTGTGGACTCACCACCCGCAGGGGAGAGCGATGGGGTCGGGTGCAATGTACATTGGGCAGCAGGTGAAGGGGGGGAACTGGGCATCCTGACCCCCGGCTTCGCAGACTAGCTCTCGGTACGTGGAATGTCACCTCTCTGGTGGGGAAGGAACCGGAGCTGGTGCGGGAGGTAGAGTGGTACCAACTAGATATAGTTGGGTTCACCTCCACGCACAGCACCGGTTCTGGAACCAAACTCCGTGGGAGGGGCTGGACTCTCTCCTTTTCCGGACTTGCCCAGGGTGAGAGGCACCGGGCAGGTGTGGGGATACTCATAAGCCCCCGGCCGCGCGCCGCTGTGTTGGAGTACTCCCCGAGGGACGAGAGGGTTGCCTCCATGCGACTGCAGGTCGCTGGGGGGAAGGCTCTGACTATTGTTTGTGCGTATGCACTGAACAGCAGCTCAGAATACCCGGCCTTCTTGGAGTCCTTGGGTGGTGTCTTGGAAGGAGCTCCACCTGGGGACTCCATAGTTCTTCTGGGGGACTTTAACGCTCATGTGGGTGACGATGGGGAAACTTGGAGGGGGGTGATTGGGAGGAACGGCCTGCCCGCTCTGAACCCGAAAGGGGTTTTGTTATTGGACTTCTGTGCTAGTCATGGATTGGCCATAACAAACACCATGTTCGAGCATAGGGTGGCTCATAAGTGTACCTGGTACCAGGCCACCTTAGGCCAAAGGTCGATGATAGACTTTGTGGTCGTATCATCGGACCTTCGGCCGTATGTCTTGGGCACTCGGTTGGTGGTGAGTTGGATCAGGTGGCGAGGGAGACAGACAGACCTGGGAAACCCAAACGAGTAGTGAGGGTGAACTGGGAACGTCTGGCGGAGGCCCCGGTCCATCAGGCCTTCAACTCCCACCTCCGGAATAACTTTTCACTCATCCCGGGGGAGACTGGGGACATGGAATCTGAATGGACCATGTTCGGAGCCTCCATTGCAGAGGCGGCCGCTAAGAGCTGTGGTCAGACGGTCCTCTGTGCCAGTCGGGGTGGCAACCTAAGGACCCGGTGGTGGACACCAGCGGTGAAGGAAGCTGTCAAGCTGAAGAAGGAGGCCTTTCGGGCTTGGCTGGCCCAGGGGTCTCCTGAAACAACAGACTGGTACCGGGAGGCCAGGAGGGCTGCAGCTTTGGCGGTCATTGCTAAAAACATACTAAAAGTTTACCAAAGTTTGACTCCAAGAAAGGCCCCATTTTCAAAATGGCGGCCGTCAGGTCCTTAAAATGACCATTACTCCTTTGTATTCCTTCTAGACCAGGAACACTGGTGCCTGATACATGTTTTGGCCATGTAATATTCTAAATAGCATATTTGCATGATAGATAAGTGATTACAAGTGCAATTATATATTAAAGCAATTGGTTACAAGCAAAATAAGTACAATTTCCCTTAATAATAGTAATTGCATATTTCTCCTTTCTCATATCGTTTTGCCTAGTGTTGGTGGTTTCTGTGGTTCATAACCATTCTTTTGATTCCAATCAAGAATAAATTCATTAGAACTGTGTGGTACTGTAAAAATAGTCAAAACAGGGCTGCCATGTGAAGGCTTAGTACAGCTAACCCCTTTTATTTTTTTGTTTTATTTTTTTTAGTGCTGTCAAAATTAACGCGTTAATTTTTTAGATTAATTTGAAATATGTAAAGCGTTAAAAAAATTTAACGCAATTAACAAAGTTGTGTTTTATTTTCTTTCTGCGGCGGCTGATGTATGTGATGACGTGAGCTGCCAGAGAGAACCATCCTGGCTTAAGATGGATAAAGACAAGGATGGACTTTTAGGCAGAAAGTGTCACTTTAAAAAGTTGTTTTGAGAGAACAAAAGTAATCTGCACATTTTGCAAAGCCGAATTTAATTACCACAGAAGTAATTCGTCTTTGGCGTATCACCTCAAAGCAAAAGACCCTGCCCAAACTACCGGGCTTCACCAGGCTACATTACAGGAGTGTGGTACTCGTCGTGGGCGAATAACGAAACCTGTAAGTGAGAAACTAACTAATGCTTTGGCTAATTGGATAGCTAACTGCCGCCCAGTTAGCATAGTAGAAGATGATGGACTGAGAGAAATCATTCGAATTGCATCGGGAGACACTTCTTATAATCTACCCTCGAGGGGAACCGTCGTGTCAAGAATACACACTTTGTATGAAGATGAGAGGGCCCGAAGGATGAACATGCTTGGGCTAGCAAAAGGTGTCGCGCTCACAGGGGACCACTGGACTTCTGTGAGCAATGATAACTACTTGGGCACCACAGGGCATGTCACTGATAAAGAATAGCAACTGCAATCGTTTGCACTAACTGTGAGTAAAACAGAAGAGCGACACTATGCTGAGGCATGTGCTAATCATTTTCTGGGTGTCGCAAAAGTATGGAAGATCGAGGAAAAGTTAACCACACTTGGCCCTGACAGTGCTCGTAACATGGTTGCAGCTGCCAGACTTTTTCCATTTGAACACCTGCCCTGCACGGCCCACAGTCTGCAGTCTACGATCGCGGTTTCCCTTCACGACAGTGGATTTGAAAGTGTTCTGGCCAAATGTCGCAAGATTGTCAGGCACTTCAAGTATAGTCCATCAAACGATAAGGAATTAAGAGAGCAGCAAGTAGCACTTGGACAGAAGCAAGAATCACTCGTTCAGGACGTTGCAACAAGATGGAATTCAACCCTGGAGGAACTACTTGAACCTTGCAGGTAAGATAATATTTCTTTCTCTCTGTGTGCTGTTTTTTTTTTCTCTCTCCCTCTTTGTGTGTGTGTGTGTGTGTGTGTGTGTGCTGGGCTCTCTCTCTCACCCTCTGTGTCTTGTGTTTGTGTCATCGCTCTCTCTGTCCCCTTGTGCATGTGTGTGTTCTTGTTCTCTCTCTCCTTGTATCTTCTCTGTGTGTGTGCATATGTAGCATATGGACATGAAGGCAGTGAGTATCTTTCTCTGTGTAATTAATTTACTGACATGTTTAAAACATCTTGTGCTCTCCATTGCAGATATGTGACTGAACTGCTGGGGGGAGAGCAGTATGTCTCCTGTTCAGTGGTGTTGCCAGCCTTGTGCCACTTGTTCAGAGTTATGGAGCCCTCAGACGATGATCCAATCTACGTAGTGAAGTTCAAGACAGTCTTTACCAAGGACCTAGGTAAACGGAAGGACAGCACCAACCTACCATGGCTGAAGATCGCTACTGCACTTGACCCCAGGTTTAAAGACCTGAAGTGTCTTCCCAAAGCTGAAAGGAGTGAGGTGTGGGCTTCAGTAAGCAATCTGGTGATGGGAGAGAGGTCTGCACAACAACCATCTGCAGAGACAACAGAGAAAAGGCCATCAAAGAAGAGGAGGAGGTCCGTCTTCTTGCTGGGTTCTTCTGATACAGATACAGATGAAGATGATGGTGAGGAGTCCATAAAACAATGTGTGGACCGCTACAAAGCAGAGCCCAAAATGGACATGGAGGGGTGTCCACTGCAGTGGTGGTCAAAGAGAGAAGGAGCACATGCCTGGCTGGCAAACATTGCACGCAGGTACCTGTCAACCCCTGCAACCACAGTGCCTTGTGAGAGGTTGTTCTCACTCTCAGGCCACATCATCCAAAAGAAGAGAGCTGCTTTGTCCCCTGTAGGAACACGTCCATCGCCTCTGCATTACATTGAGGCCCTGTTGTTCTTGTTAACTCTTTTCATCTGGATGAAGACGATTCACAGGAAGAAGGCGCCTTCCAGCCTGCCACCTTATCTCCTGGCAGAGAGGACAGTGTTTTCCTTGACCATAACGTTGTCAGATGAGGACAGTTTTAATTAATTTACGAACCTAAACTCCCATTTTTGAACTTTCTCTCCCCTCCAAACAGACTCTGAGTGAACATGGAGTTACCTACTCTCTCCACATCAGAAGGGACCGGAGCTATCTGGTCATCAGAGACTGTGTTAGTACAGAGTCTTTACATTTGCAAATTAAGTAACACGTCTGATGCCTCTCTCTCTCTCACCCTCTCTGTCTCTCTGACTTCTGATTCACAAACACACTCTCCAGAGTGGACACCAGACACCTTCTGACTTGTTGTTCTATGCTGATACTCCCCTGTCTGTTATTTACAACACATCTGGTCTCACTATCTGTGGGACATTCCACCCAAATGGTCTCTGTGTTCCTCCAGATTTCAGACCATTTCTAATTAACCATTAAGTCAGTATCTCACCCTCTTAATTCTAACAAATTAAGAAACAGTAAAAGAAGTTGATAAAACTGATCTTTATCCCGTTTCTCTATGATTAAGATTGACTGAGATCAAGTTTTAATGTTTAATCTGTCCTGTGTTCGGTGGAACCACAGCACCTCCTGATGGTGAGTCCTGGTACAGTTGGACGAGAAATATTCTGTTTAATATGTTTATGGTTATAACCAGTAAATGTCTCTGATATGTCTTTGTTTAACAAGTATTAAGCTAGAACTAGGAGAAATATGTATAAGTGATTTTAATCACATCATAATCCTTTTCATGATAGACAAAGTACATCTATTGAGCCATGGTGAGATTCTGTGAAAAGGTGAAGCACGGTTTTGAAACGTTTAAAACTATAAGTTTAGTTTAGTGAGTTTGTTTTAAGTTTTTGTTAGTGTAACTTAGTTTTCACTCTTACTCTTGTAACTTATTTTTGAAGCTCTTTACTTTATCTTTGAAACACGCTCCAAGACAGTGATCTCAGTAGAAGTGCTCGCGCGTTGATTTTTCTCACTTTTATATTTTTCGCAGTATTGATTAGCTTCTTTTATTAAGTTTGTACCAGAACAAAGTTCTGTTTTAATTTGTTTTATACAGTTAAGTATCGTAACCTGCTTTGGAAGAAGTGAACTTAATTTAGATTATCTTGCATTAACTAACAACGGACGATCCGCCTGATCAACGTATCATCCTCAGTTATTTTATTCAAGAAGTTAAATTTAGTTTACAAAGTCAGAGCCTGAGAACCACTCGAAGAAACGAAGAAGAACATCATCATCACAATCATCATCATGACACTACAGCAACTTGCTGTGTCCGAGACCGTGCAAGCGGTTTCCAACGAAAGACAGACTCTTTGACAAGCCCCCAGCGCTCGCTAGCGGTACCATCCCGCTGGGCATTGAGCCAAGATCTGCACCAGATCGGTACGGGACCAGCTGCCCTCTTCCTAAGACAGCGGACCGAGGTGCCCAACCGACTGATACCGGACGAGCTGACCCTCGGCCATTGGACCGAGACTGCCAGCTAGAGCCGCAAATCACCCGAGGGAATCCACCGCCGCGGACTCCGCAACTCTGCTACGAAAGTAGGCTCTCCATCACTCACAACAGCTGGATTCACACATGATACATGAGATGGTGTCTATGGCTCTGATTCTGATCTTTTAGTTTAAGAGAAGTTCGGTTAGGATTTCGTTAGCATTAAAAATTACTCCCGTAATATTTAAATGCTTCAACCTAACTCGTGATCTCACCATCAGCCCATATTCCACTAATAACCCATTACTTAGTTATTCCATATTTCCTGTTACCTGTTGTTATTCATTTAAATTGCCATTTATTTAATCTGAATTATTTAGTCAATAAACATATTTAACCGTATGTCATTGTCTGTGCAGGTTTGTTTTTAATGTGGAGAACCGATGGATATGTGTAGAATTCACTACTTCATTTATGAGATTGAATAAATTGATCTGAAATTGATTAGAATTGATACAAGTTAACCTTGTCCAGTCGAATTTGATTAATTACCTCTGGATTATTCAAATAGACAAAACAACGGAGGTGGTGCCCCATTAACGAGTGTTTTATTAATCGCCAGTGATTAATAAATTACATTTAGTATTAGTGTATCTCCTACACCCCATATAATGTAAACAGACTGGTCTGTCTCAGTAACTGGCTCACTGTAAAGGTGGACTAAGCCAAATAGTTTTTATGGAGTGAAAAATGTTCAGCGCTCAGCAGAATCTTTCCTTGTTCTTTTTTTCACATTTGTGTGGACTATTGTGGACCTTTTTGAAATTCAACTGGCACTTGAACATGGAACACATTTTTTGTTAATTATCAGTTATATTATTGCATATAAAAAATGATTGCCTTCTTATTATTTTTGTTCGTAGTGCATATAAGAAATATGCCTTTCAAGCTGAGCTGTTAATATTGATGGCCTTAATGGTTTTGTTGGAAATGAGAGAATGTGTTCAAAACATGCTATTAAACAATAGTATTTGAATTTAAATATATTTCCTTTTTGTTGATTCTACATAAATTCCATGATTTTACATTTAAATATCCAGTATTCAGGCTTCAGTCTTAAGAAGAAAAAAAGCAATTAATCGCGATTAATCTCAGCAAATTGTACAATTAATTAGTTGTTTTTTTTAATCGATTGACAGCCCTAATTTTTTAAAAATTTTTTTATATTTTTTATGATGCGTTTTTTTTTGCCTTTTGTTTTTAATATATTTTTTAATACTTTTCTTATTTATACATATCTTTTTCTATTTTCTTCAGTTGTTTCCTCTTATTCTGGTTTAATTTTTTTATACTTCTTTGCACTGTTATCCTCACTAGATTTACCATTAGTCGTCACACTCTTCCTCCCATAGAGGTTATTATAGTGATTCTCACAATTCCCAACTTGACATGGTCCACAAGCAGGCATGCATGGTAGTCCATATGCCCTGCAACTGCACTGTTGTGTTCGGCAGGCAGTTGTGCAATTACAGTGGATTGTCTGCAGGAGGCTTTCTGGGGCTTTCTTCAGAAACACATTAGCACAGGACTGGATGGTTGATTCGCCATTCACAAGTTTCAGGAATGCTGTCTGTTTGCCAACACTAAAAATGCGTGAAGTTGTATCACGATATCATGAATAAATAGCAACTGGGAACACAAGTCACTACCCAGGACTTGTTTCATCTCACTGATATTGTACACTTTAGTAGCTTTGGACTTGTCTGAATGAAAATAGAGGCCTCTATTGTTCGTCCCAGCATAGTAGAGGAGAAGAATGAGTAAGTCTGTATCCTCCCCTATCAAGGTTGTGGGCTGATATTCTGAGGCCTTGACTGCAGCTTTGAAAATGTCCACGTCTGCATCACCTGATGCATTGATAACAGTGCAGCCCTTCTTCTCCAGCTCCTCGGTCAGAAGATTGATAAGTCCTTGTTTGTTGCAAGATCTGGAAAGGAAATCATCCTTCCTTCCCACAAACTCAGTCGTATTGCGTATTGCGTATTGCGTATTGTCTTTGATGGAAGGACCTTCGCTATAACCATCAAAAACGACTGTTGCTTTACCATAATGGTGTATGGTAAAGTCTGCATATGACTGTGCAATGGCACCGTAACTGTCACCCTTTTTCCATGCAAAGTGGTGAACCAGGGAGCCACCGTCAAGGACATAATGCTCTGTTGGTGGCATGGAATCCAGGACAGTTTTGTTAGATTTCTTGCTTGAGAACTCAGTGACTGCCTGCGCTAGTTGGGGCTTGCTGGCTTTACGGAAGATTTCCTTGCCTTCGAACAGGGCTGCAGGAAATGAGCAGAGCTCATAGCTCATTACATCTTCCAGTAAAAACTGTCCAGTTTTCGACATGATCAGGAACCATTGGAACAGCAAAGCAGGATCAATGGTTCGGTCTTGGGCAACTTTGATGGTGGAGTCATCTGCAAGGGCTTTTGCCCGGTCTTTCCGTTTGAAGGATATTCCAAAAACGGGTTTTCCAATCATCTTTTCAATGATCTCATTGCCAACAGTCTCAAACTCATGCACATTCACCTCCTCTTTGGCAACACCACCAGTTACAATGTTTCTCAGAGATGGGTCTGGAGAGAATGGTGTGCAAATGCTAAACTTTTCCTTGATCTTTTCTTGATCAGAGTGATCTCTTTTCATCCTTGCTCCTTGCATCCTTGTTGTATTCAGATGTGATGGGTGTAGACATGGTCCACAATGCTCGCATTTCTTCAGTCATTCCACTTCCATGGGTCAAGCCTCCACTGCTTTTCAAGGATCGCATCAATGTCTGCTCAATGAAGGGTATAAGGGTATAAGGGTCAAGCATGATTCATGATTGATCACAATTTAATCCACGCTTGCCAAACATCAGAGGACCAGAGGACTTCCTTGTGACAATTATGTTATAATTGATTGTCTTTGTATTTGTAAATGAGACTAAAAACTGCTAACATTTTGTTCTCTCCTATCTAATTAACACACACACACACACACACACACACACACAGTTCCAGAGTGAAGGTACTCCTCCTTTTCTTGACCTAATCCTAGGTTGATGCCCGTACTTTACGACTCTTATCTTTTGCATTCCAATGTGGAGGTCCCTACACTCTTACAGATTTCAACAAAGTTAAAATAACTATTTAGCCAGAACCTAAGCTTTTGGATTTTAACATATTATTAACCAGGAAGAAATGTTCATAAAACTGATTCTACCCGCTTTTTAATAAATTTAATATGTGAAAATGTCCTGTGTTCCGTGGAACCACAGTACCCTCTAATGGTGAGTCCTTGTATGATTTGGATAAGATTCATAAGACTTTTCCTGAACTCATTTGTCTGTTAACCAGTCAATGTTTAAAATATTCCCTGTCATAATAAGTATTAGGCTAGAACTAAAAGAAATGTGTATAAATGATTAGTTCTACGATATAATCAAGTGTGTTTAGATGTTTTGACCAAGTTTTAATTTTCTTTTGAATGTTAATGATTTAGTGATGCCATGTGATTTGTGTTAATGAGAAATCCACATATTACGCCATGGTGACATTCTAGGAAAGGTGAAACACGAGTTTGAAACATTAAAAATGTTAGTTTAGTTTTAGTTAGTTTCTCTGAGTTTTAGACTTATAATCTTGTCTAAAGTGCAAACACTGGCAGCCCGCCCACTTGGGTCACACCTCAGGGTTGATAAAACTGAGAGGCATCCCCTCTCTCGCTCTCTTGTTTACTCTTATTAGGGCCTGAGTGCTTGACAGCGCGAGGACCTATTGTATCTGTAAGGATTATTTTTTTCCTTCCAAACGGTCCCATATTTGGCAGCCTGAACATACCCCAAAACTCACCAAACTCAGAACATACGTCACATCTGGTGAAAAATGTGATAATTCAACATGATTGGGGGTGGGTGTGGCCAGGGGACTCCATAGCGCCACCTAGGCCTGGGCGATAAACCGAAAATTTACCGATACCGAAATTTACGACGATAACCAACGTCATTTTGCCCCTGTCGGTATATTCGGTGTTTTAAAAAAAAAAAGAAAAGTTGTTTTTGTCTTGTTTGGCTGTGTGTGTAGGTAGGCTGTTCATGTCCCTTTAAGACGCTCAGCTGTATTACGTATACAGCATGTGTAGTCACGTGACTCCATCCAGTCTGTTACAAGAAGGGAAAGAGACGGTGAGACGGAGAAAATGGAGCACGCCGGTTCAAAAGATGAAGCGGCTGCTGCTGCGGCTGTGGTAGTCAAATCTCTTTATAAGAGACTGTATTTTTAATACTTTGTGTTTGAAGGAAATTTAAGTTATTTTATACTTTTAACATGGATTAAAGTTCTCCGTCGCTACGACGGATTTCCGTCATTCAAACTTAACAGAGGCAACTTGTGAGATCAATGTAGATCGGAGAACTGTTGGCTTATTTTTATTGACAGATTGTCACACTCTACAGCCAATGGTATCGTTAACAGCGTGTGCGCGCCTGACCAATGAAAGTGTAGTGACCCACACAGGGCGGGATCTCAACACGGAGCGGCGCTAAAGTTTAGCTGCTTAGCTAGCAAGGACTCGTCACGCTGCTACGTTATCAATTGAGTTTAGTCAGCATGTGAGAACTCGTCTGACACGGAGAGTCTCCTGTTGTGTGCTACATGTGTGAAATAACAACTATAGTCTGGACTTTGTCTGCAGTGTATCTGTGTAAACGGCTTCATTCAGCGTCTCTCCCTCCCCTCTGGCACCGTGAGTTACCATGGTTACAGGAACACCCTGAAACTTTATAATGATGATCAATAAGAAGCTTTTGGTTAGTTTGACTGTACAGAATCATGAATGTAGCCTGATTGTAGCTCAATGCTGAAATCTTGTATTATAACATATAGAACAAAGCCTCAGAGCTTCTTTGATTATTAACAGTATGTTAGTGATGACAGAAAGGTGATAACTCGCCATCAGACTGACAAGGCTGCAAAAGTTGCTGTTTGTATGATGTATTTTTCTGTTAAACGATAAGAGGCTCACTTTAAACATATTAATAATAATAATGATAATTAATGATAATGATGATGAGAAGAAGAAGTAGAACAATAGCGTACTGAAAAGCTCTGTAGATGGTTGATTATTTGAAAGAGTAAAACTTGAGAGAAGCTTGGCAAAAAAAAGGTTGATTTCATAGATTGAAAATTACACTTAAATGAACTTATCGTTCATTTATCGTTATCGAGGTGAGTTGCCCAATATATCGTGATATTGATTTGAGGCCATATCGCCCAGCTCTATCAGTTCGTAAGGGCGAGCTTCTTTTTAACAAATAAACCAAACCTAAACCTACTCATAGAGCAGATGGTGTCCTGTTTTCATGTTTGCCCCTGCCATGTACAGTGTGTTTCCCACTGCATACACACTGTAGGTTCGTCAATAACTTGCAGCATCTAGTAACAACACACAGATGGTAACAAATGATGTAATATTATTAAAACTTCAGGAGAGCATTTAGTAATCATTACTGAATGAGTCACTTCTGTTTAGAATAACATTGAGTGGTTAGTTTTTACCATGTAAATATATGCTTTCAAAGAAAGTATGCTGGACGTAGGACGAAGACACTGTGACAGCTAAGGGCCACATAGATACTGTATTTGTGAAATTGTACCTTTTATGTATGCGCAACCCATGACTGAAAGACAGCAATCAGTCCAGAGCTGACAGAATTGTGGAAGAGGTTAACTCTGAGGCATTCTGCTTTATTATTACTGTGTTATGCTATTTCTTCCAGTTTCTGAGGTATAAATGTGATGGGATGTGACATATATATTTTGTCGAGATGTGATTGTCAAGAGTGTTCAGGAAACCAAGCAGAAATGAAGCTGTAGGCTCCCATGAGAGTGCAGCCAGTGGAACAGGCCAAATGATTGTTGCATGACTGTTTACACACCCTAATTTCTTTGATCAAAAAAGGATGTTTTTGTTTCAAAGACATTAGCACCGGACCTGGACTCTGTGGTCATCTGAGTTGCAGCAGACAGGCAGAGGCTGAGAGTAGTTCTGCAGTATTACATACTCCCTCTAGGTGTCTCTGTAGACCAAATATCTTTGTAGCTTCTCTTTATCGTCTCTTCCTCAGACATAAATTGAATTTAGGCTGTTTCCTTTTCTGAGAAGCACATGATCATCCTGTGATTTTTTTCCCTTCTTCTTTTTTTTATGTCTCTCTGACATTGGAGCTGTTGTCAGTGTTACTACTAAGTCCATACTGAATTTTACTGAGGCAGTGGAACGAAATGTATCCAGTGGGTTGGTTTCTTGCAGTTTTCCTGGCAGTAGGCACCTCTCAGCTTTGTTGTGCTGGCCCTCTCCATGCCCAGTGCAAAGTAGAATGGTATGCTTTATTTATTTTATTTATTTATTTATTATTTTGTTTTGTAAATAATTTGACATAAATGTGTCATATTTGGTTTTCATAACAGTCTCAGATTGTTTTCTATTCTCAAAAATTGCACTGTTCTGCACAAAATGACTATCCACGAAATGTTTTTTATTACATTAGTCATAGTTGTGTGTTTGACTGAAAGTCTAAATTACCTGTAAAAACATGTTTTTATTAAATGTACTAATAGATAATTATGAATTCAATTACTGTTTAAGCATGAATTTCCTCTTAGTATTTGATGCATGTGTGTCGCAGGTTTAGGTTCTAGTGACCTTAAGCTAATATTACCTTATGCATGATTCCATCAGTGTTGGTGAGGGTTGTATGTGATCACTGTTTGACTTTGCCAGGGCAGTTTTACTATATTTAGCGCATTACATTGATTCATAATGCTTGTGGTTGAGGCATCATTTATATAGACAACAATAGGTCTTAGTTGTCTTTACTTTCACCATTTTACTAGATTTTGAGAGAATTCACTGTGAATTGACTGAATCATAATGTTTGTTTACAATAACATCCGGGTAGAAAACTCACGCGCCACACCTTTTCTTACATACAATTTAACTCTATTGGATATTTCAAAGTGTATATATCCAATTAATCCAAATGCATGTTTGATGTTTTCATATCTCATTAATAACAACACTTAACCCTAGATTGGAGATTGTCTTTGTTTGTTGGGCCACAGAAGAAAATGACAGCTCGAGTTTAACCAAACTAGCAGTTCGTATAAGGTAGATATCAAAGACGCTAGCAAAGCAATATAGTACATGAAATAAGCACAGAAGAAATATCAGATCAGGACCAAATATCAGGTCGGACCAACATGTTTTACTATAAATCTTTACACATTACAGTTATGGCTGAAAATCACAACAGAAATAAACATGATCCCAATTTCCACAATGCAAATCAACGGCCTGTTTTCTGGTGATTGTGATTGGGTTTACAAAAATACAGAAATGCAAGAACAAGAAGAGTAAAGGTCTACAGAGGTCATCTAAACACACAGTCACATTTACTGAATGCTGCTATTCAAACGGCCAATCTCCATGCCTAATTCATGAGTGCACTGTATTCCAAGCAAACAAACAAGTAAACCTCATCAGCAACACTGAGTGAAAAAAAACAAAACAATAAAGGATATTAACTGACTTTCTTTGACATTCTAAACTTCACTGTGGTTGAATTTGTGGTTTGTTTTAAATGGCATATTAGTTTACATGTGTATATCGGTTCCAATTAACTGATTAAATTAACATTCAAGATGTTTCCTGTCAAAACAACAGTGCAAGCATTTGGGCATATGTTGGGAAAGAACATGTGATATGATCATCTTATTAGACGTAATGGGTTTAACTGATCAGTCTAATCAGAGAGCTGGCCACTGAGATGTCATTTCTACTGTGAATGGAAGCTTCTCAGGTCAAGCAGGCCCTAAACCTGGACTGGACTGAGACAGTATTCCTGGTAAAAGTGAGACCATGTGAGCCTTGGTGTCACTTTTACACAGTTTTTAATTGGCTAGGCCATCTTGACATGATCTTTTTAGATCATCGGTCTTAAGAGAAGCAAGAGAAAAACAGGCAAAACTCTTTGGAAAGATTAAATAACTGTCCACATTTTAATCTGATCTTTATTATATTCTTTGAGGTCCATAAATAAGATACAAAACATTGAAAATTAATAATAGATAATTATGTTTTATACAAAAACCTAAGTAATGTTGACAGTAAAATATTGCTGATATAAGCAGTGACAAAAAGTCAGCTTTCCAAAATGTTTAATTATAGACAATGGAAAACTTTCATGTAGTCAAAGAAATACATAGCACTCACATCTTATTTCCACTAGATGCCACCACTGCCTTTACAATGCCCACTTGAGTTGTTTCAAGAAAAGTAGGGTGCTTACATGGGCTTTAATCACATGCAGTGACTGTGCTTGTTTTTGCCTTGCAGGTACTTTGAGATACCATGTCAAGTAGTTTATGAATCCCTGGTCTCACAGATTAAGATGTGGGGAACCATGGCTGGCTGCACCATGGGAGGACAGAGGTGCCTGTATAAGGTTTGTGTGTGTGCCCCTTGTACTTCTGTCTGAGACTTTATTCCAGTTGACTGCAGCACAGCTGACTATAAATGTTTCAACTCAGCAGGTGTGAACTGCTGTGATGCCCGAATTGCAAGGACTTTCACGCTACCTTCCTGCTAGTGTTGTCACCATACTGGAATTTCTTCCCTTTTCGATACCATGGGGAAAAAATTGACACAGCAAAAAGAGTAGTAAAGTAAACATTAAATTCATTCCTTCATTAATTCACTATCCGTAACTGCTTATTCTTTACATGGTCGCAGGGGGCTGGAGCCAATCCCAGCTGTCACAATAAATGTAACACTTATTTTGAAAAACTGGACCACCCTAAAGAAGAAGTGAACCTGGGTCTAAGTTTGTCCTAACTCTGTGGCTAACTCCCTTCACTTTAGTATGTTGAAAGCTAGATATGTTTTGGCTTTAGTCTTGAGGAGTTGTAGTATTACAAGCTTAACACATACTGCACTGCTACGTTCAGAGCTATAACTTTACTGCAACCGTCACACACATACACTCTTTCTCTCTCTCAACTGCACACTCGCTAACATTAAGCACACAGCCTGCACACTGTGAGTTTATTAGGGCCCGAGCGCTTGTCAGCGTGAGGACCTATTGTATCTGTAAAGATTTTTTTTTTCTGCACTTTGACTGCATATTTGGTGGCCTGAACATACCCCAAAACTCACCAAACTCGGAACATACGTCACATGTGGTGAAAATTGTTATAATTCAATGTGATTGGGGGTCTGTGTGGCCAGGGGACTCCATATTGCCACCTAACGTCGGAAAAATTGCGTGAAGATCATTTTTGATTGTCATGAAATTCACAGGAGTCATAGGTCTCATTGATTTAGCCACAAATTCGTTTCGTTGGAATTTTTGCCACAACAGGAAGTCGGCCATCTTGAATGGCAGCTCACCGTCCGCGAACAACTGAGACGATTTCATACAATCTCCTCTGATTGTTCACGGCGGAACAGCAGCTCACCGGCCGCTAACAACTGAGACATTTCACCCCGTCTCCTCTGCTTGTTCACGGCCGAGCAGTGGTTCACCGGCCGGTTAGACGCGATAAAATCTCAATATCCTAATTCAGTTTCTCAATTCACTGTCATGTTTTAAAAGAGTGCTGATATGACAAATTAACGTTTGGTAACATTAACATTATCGTGAATACTACGGCCAGTAAGCCCAACGTTGATAACTTCACATGTAATGTTAGTTCAGCCTCATATTTACATCAATGGTTAGCGTTAGCTCATGTGCTAAACGGCCAAAGTAACACAAACTACACTGTTTTTTAAATACTTACAGTTCCATCATTGACAGTGGGTATGGATCCATCTTTTAAGGGACAATCTTGTTGCCAGTCCAGCGTCCAGTCCTGACCCTGGTTGCTGAAGCAGTCCGGCGTGAAGTGACTGGCACAGACCATAACGCTTTTGCTCACTGAATCTGGGACGTTTCCCTGATAAATAAAATGTAGCCACTTCACTCTGATATCCTTTTTGGTAGGGAGGCGATGTAGCGAAACAGGAGGATCCGTGCATCCGACGACAGAGCAGCAGTGCTTGGCTTTCGGGTTGTACATGGTAGCGGTCAGGCTGTCGCGTACAAGTGAAGCGAGAACGAGAAAATGGCGGATCCTCGTTCAGGTAGCTGGCGTAGTGTGGGAGGAGATAGCCAGCGCGAGGGCTGGAGTATGCAAAAGACCGGATTGTTACGTCACAATCCGGTCGAAATCCAAACGGCTCGTTTAGAGACTCAATTCCTGACTCCGGCAGGTACAAAATATTGACTTAGTTGTCGAAACTTATGCTTAAGGGGTGGGGAGGCACTCCGGATACGCAAATATACATACTAAACCAAGGAAAAAGTGAGTTTGCATAATATGTCCCCTTTAACAAACTCATCCTACAGTTTTAACACCACAGACTTCTCATTCACTCAGGATCATAGTTTGCATGTGATAGTTTGCATTTTTGTTTATTCTGTGATATTGTCTTTGTGAGTTTCCTGTAACTGCTTTGAAATGGTTTCAAGTAACTTTCCTGACTTGTTCAAATCAATAATGCGCTCTTTCAGATCAGTGCTGAGCTCTTTAGACTTTCCCATTATAGCATTTGTGGCTGAGTCTGATGATAGTGTCAAACAAGCCCTATTAAAATGGGCCCAGAAAAGTCATCAGCCGTTATCAATAATAATCACTCAGAAGTTAAGAGGTCATGCTACAAAGCAAATTTGATTGACGCAACTTTCTTTAATCACTGAAATTGAACGTTCTACTTGCTGTATGTATAGTTTTGACCCAGCAGATTTGGTCACATTTTCAGAAGACTTATATTAAATTCATTATTGAACCAAACTTCATAAACGTTTTTGTAACAAAGTAGTATGTGTTCCACTCATTCCATCACAGAAAAATGAGAGTTGTAGAAATCATAGGAGCTCAAGACTAGATATTCATTGTTTACAAGTGTATGTAACCTTTTGACCATGACTGTATGCCAGAAATACTCATGTCAACATCAGAAAAGGAAGGATGGGGTTTGGATTAAGTGCAGCAGACTGTCAGACAATACCAGATACCAAAACCCTGTATTAAACCAGCCTCAGAGCATATCAATGCTATGGTATTTAATAATTTAGCCCTGACACTAACGGTTCTTTTTTGGCACTTTTTAACGTTTTGGTTCAATTTATTATCACATTGTTGCAACCTCCTCTCTGCTCTGTTCCTCCACACACACACACACACACACACACACACACACACACACACACACACAGAATTAAGTCAGCAGAACAGAAGGCGACGGTGGAGACAGTGAGATGAACCAAGAGAAGATGACACCAAATATATTCGAGTTGACAGCAGAATATTCATTACTGTAGTTGCAATACAACCTTTGCAAGCAAAATGCCAATACTTTATTAATCCCCCTGTTCAACAAGCATAAACATGTAATCATGTAGAAAACAGTCTTCTCTGTTCTCAGTCACTCATCCACTGCCCCCCTGCTTTACATGAGCACAGTGTTGTGCACACTTCAAACGAGGCATCATAATGTAGTGCTTCATGCAACAGTAATAGGAAGTTTTGGGTTAAATTTGGCTATCAATAATAATTAATGATTATCAGGGATAATTATTAATTCTGATTAATAATAAGATCCAATTTACATTAGATCACCTCGGGAGCACCACCCTTAAAGAAGGGAAAAGATAGCCAATTCACCAAATCAATCTCAGAAAAGGTACTAAACTGTTTGTAACCAAAATTACCGTAACAGCTGTAATGGTTGAAGGATTTTGGAGTTCTTGACAGAGTAGAGGTTGGCAACATTCCCTCTTGTACAATATTAAATAGACATCATGAAGGTTCAAAAGTCTTTTATTTAACACAAAGATGAAAACACACTAACTAACATGTACTATATACAGGTGTGTGTGTGTGTGTGTGTGAGGCAGAACAAAGAAACAATGGTGATTCTCCCATCACTGATATCACATGTGGGTGTGATATGCTCCAGGCTGAAGTGTGTGTGTGTGTGTGTGTGTGTGTGTGTGTGTGTGTGTGTGTGTGTGTGAGACGTGATGCCAGGTTATAGAAGATGGTTAGTTGCATGCAAAGATCCTGAGTCTGTGTGAAGCATAATTTAACTAACGTCAAATTAACCGTGTAGTAAAGCAAACTACCAATAACCTGACCTGAGATCACAAAATTACACCAAAACAGTGAACAAACACATAGATTGAACACATGTGCATTACATCAGCCAGAGTTAAACAGTTCTGTGTTTAGCCGTGTTATGCTGTGTGCTATCTAGGCCCAGTTCAATGTTACCAATCTTTGAAGAAAAGGTGCTGGTGGTTCCTTGGCTGATGAGCCAAGCAGGAGAAGGTTGGGATTCCAATGTTGAACAATGCTGTTCTTTCTGTGCAAGATCTGACGAAAGACAGCAAATGGAGGAACCTGGTCACTCCTTTCCTTTGCAAGGATAGCACCCTGACCAATAGTAGCTCAAAGCTGAATTTGCACCTAGGTGCGAACACTGGCGAATTCTGGGAAACTGAGTTCAGTTCAGAGCCCATTTTGAAATCCACAGTGAACGACTTCATCTGTGGGTTCCCACAACAGCGTGCTGGCTTAGCTAATAGCAGGTTGTTACAGAGAAGCTATGGTACTCTAAAACGAAAGCTTTTTGAGGTTTTCTACTTTGTAGAGCAAAGTGTTAGCTTTGCCACTGTGTGAGAGCACAATAAAGCCTATTTTCTATCAGAGAACAATGACCAGTGGAAGGCGTTTTAGCCCATGTTTGTTCAGCAGCCTCCTCCTTGCTGTGCTCCGAGCGTTAGCTCTTTTTTCATTCTCTCTCTCTATTTTACTAACCCACGTGAACACGCACACCCCTGGTGAACACATCGCTTGGAATTAACTTCACCTCCAAGCCACTGTTAGGGTCCTTTGATGGTTTTTCAAGGTGTTGAACTCTGTGGAAAGTGATGTTTTTGACATTGTCGGGTGGTATTTTCAGGTGGGTTGACATTAATTTTTTGATGAGCGATTCTGAGTTGTTGGTTGTTTGTTTATGGATGTTAGAGAAGATGAGATTATTACGCATTGAACAGCTTTGTAAATCCAGAATATTTTCTTTCATCAGTTTTTTTTTTTTGATGATTTGTTTTTGTTCATTGAGTGATTTCACGGAAGTTGATGAATCCTGATTTGTTTTTTGCAGTGTTACAATGTTCAATCAGTGAGCCAACTCCAGGCTATTACGTATATCTTTGATTTTTTCGTGTAGTGATACTAACAGGTCCAGTTTTTTGTTGATGGGCAAACTAATCTCGATTTTGGTGGTTTGTATAAACTTTATAAACTTTATTTATATAGCACTTTTTAAAAACACAGTTTACAAAGTGCTTTGACAAAACAAAGCAGAAGGAAGTAGAATAAAACATATTAGTGTAAAATTGCAAAGGACAAATGAAATAAATGGCATTTATAGCTTAATAATTACAAACAAATAATTGATGAATAGGAATAATAAAAATGAATCAAATAAGTAAAATAAAGAAATGGAATAAATAAAATAGATAAAATAAATGAATATAATAAACTCAAAAGGTAGGAGTAAAAGTAAAAGGATGACATCACATGAAGGCAAGTATATAAAAATGGGTTTTAAGAAGTGATTTAAAAGAAGTTAGCAATCCTGCAAGCCTTATCTCCTCAGGCAGGGCGGTCCAAAGCTGAGGGGCCCTGATGGCGAAGGCACATTCACCTTTATGGCCCTTTCACACCGCGGACGTAATGAATAAATGACACGAAATTGCGAAATATTCGCCGCCGAATATTTCGCATCAAAACCATTCACACCGGCAGCAAAACAGATGCGACAATTATAAACCAAAGTTTCGCACCGCGCGAGTTCATTCAGACAATGATGGATTCAGCAACATCATCAAGTGACGATGAGCTTGTCCTCCGCCTCCTCACCTACAAAAAAAAAGAGGAGATTTTGGATCCATCCACTCCTACAAGCCAGGGAAAGAGATGGGGAGTTCCATTGCCTTGTCCAAGAGCTCAAGCTGTATCATGGCCGGTTCCGGACATATTTTCGGATGTCCGTGGGACAATTTGAGACGCTTCTGGGGCTTCTAGCGCCGCACCTGAGGAAGCAGACCACTAATTACCGGGACCCTGTCAATCCCGAGCAGCGTCTGGCAGTGTGTCTAAGGTAAGGTACAAAGCTGTAGCTAAAATACTATAGTGTGTATGCCATATTATATTGTATTATATATTATTATCAGGGTTTTCCCTGGGTTTTTTTGTTTTGTTTTTGACACCGGCTTCCTTCTCCTTTCAAACGGGGCAGAGCTCCTTGGGAAACATTACTAGAGACACAGCATTATATTATATTATATTACATTACATTACATTATATTTATTATATTGTGGAGATGTAAATTATAAAGATGAGACAGGAGAGGGGGGTGAGTCGAGTTTACGCTCCACAACAATTGACACAAACAACTCTGGTAACTAAGCAACCGTACCGGCATATCCCATAAACCCTTGCTCTTAAAGGTATATGGATCTATTAGCCCTATATCTATGCTCTGGTGAACATCTCTCCTAGCTTCCCTACTGTGGGTCACCACAGTATTATATTAATTTGCTATATTCTGATTGGCTTGTGTAAAATATTGGTGTTACAGCCTGTCATCTTTCACATCCTTATCTGTCTGTCCATCAATCTATTTGACATTTCTATTTCTGTCCACTACTGCCATCTGTTGTATTAACTCCCATACTGCCAGTCAGAGCCCTGCAGTATGTGAGGTTTTTTGTTTAAATTTTGTATCTGCTTCTTTTTGTCTCAGCACCAGCCTTTTTTAGTTTGGATGTGCATTCCTATTTCTACTACCAGAACACACCTTGAAATATTATATATATATAAAATTGTATTAAAAAAAATTACTGGCAGTAATGTGTATTCAAATTTTACTCCTCTCCCACCCTCCCCAGATTCCTCAGCACAGGGGACTCCTTTACAACGATAGCCTCCAGTTTCCGGCTTGGAGTGTCAACCGTGGCTGGCATTGTGAAAGACACGTGATGTCATCTGGGCACAACTGAAGGAAACCCACATGCCGGTTCCAAATGAGGAGCTCTGGAAGAGCACGGCCAAGAAGTTCCAGGAAAGGTGGAATTTCCCAAACTGCATTGGTGCACTTGATGGGAAACATGTTATAATACAGGCACCAGCAAATTCAGGTTCACAGTACTACAATTACAAAGGTACCTTCCCTGTTGTCCTCCTTGCGCTGGTGGATGCCAGTTACAGGTTTTTGGCTGTCGATGTGGGAGGATTTGGTAGCAACAGTGACGGTGGCATCTTTGCCAACTCCCGTCTGGGGCAGGCCCTTCAAGGTGGGAACTTAAATGTACCAGCACCATGCCCACTCCCCTCAGCACCCGAGTTGGGGCAGGTGCCATTTGTGATTGTAGCAGATGAGGCTTTCCCGATGAAGACCTTTCTCCTCCACCCTTATCCTGGGAGACGTCTGCCAGAAGATCGCAGAGTGTTCAATTACCGCCTCTCCAGAGCCCGGCGCATCGTTGAAAATGCCTTTGGCATTCTCAGCCAGTGTTGGAGAGTGTATCAATAACGGCTGCAAGTCTCTCCTGACACTGCAGACAGCATCATCAAAGCCACCTGCATCCTCACAAACTACCTCCGTGGTGCTGATGGAACCCAGAGTGCTGATGTTGATGACGGTTCAGATTCTGTGGATGGCAGTGGCCTTGGTGCCATCAGGAGTCTCCGAGGCAACAGAGCATCAGCTGAAGCACTGAGGGTGCGGGATACATTCCGCCAGTATTTCACCTCACCTGCTGGCCAAGTCCCGTGGCAGTATGACCATGTGCACCGTGGACTCTCTTGACTTTTCCACTGTGCTGAATTTTCTGGTTTGCTAGAATACCCTTGTAAATATTATTATTATACACTTCAGTGTTATGAATTCTCTGTGTTAACTTAATACTTACTGCTTCAAATAAATAATTATTTATTTACACAATTCATTCATTCATTCATTCATTTTCTATACCGCTTATCCTGCACTAGGGTCACGGGTAAGCTGGACCCTATCTCAGCTGACTTCAGGCGAGAGGTGGGGTACACCCTGGACAGGTCGCCAGTCAATCGCAAGGCTAATATTTACACAATGTCTTCTTAAAATAACGTTCTTATTAAGTATCATATCTAGGATTTAAAGGTGTTGACAAGGAAATATATACAGGGAGAAAAGGATAGTTCACCAGATGAAAAGAAATCTTTATTTTTGATGCACAACTATCCACCAGGAACAATGGTAAGATCAATCACAGCTGTGTGAATGTGTGTTCTGGCTCTGAATATCCAAATTCTGCTTGAAAGACAAGCTCTTGCATTTTCATTTTCAGCCATGATTGCTTACCCAGAGACAGCCTTCTCATGGCCGAGCAAGATTCATAAGAAAATGCTGAATGTCATCTCTTTCCTCACGCTCTTTAGCACGCTGCTGCTCCCTTTCTTCTTTTCTCTCCAGATATTCTTGGAGTAAATCCCTGCTCCTCCTTTAAGTTGCCCTTGCAGCAGAAGCAGCAGTAGCAGCCTCTCCCTCACTCTCCTCTGACTCTTGCCCTGTCTCCTCCATCTCCTCATCCTGCTGTGGGAGGTCCAGATTGCTGTGCACCCTGTCCAAATATATGATAAGTGTCCTCCTGTCCTGTGTCAGCTGAATGAAGTCCAAAGGAGGACTGTGTACCCTCCATCCAAACCAGTATTCTGTATTAACTTGTGTGATAACTACATAAATTAATAAACATGTTTTTAATTTTTTGTGTAAAAAAACAGACAAGTAAACAAAAAGGAAAATTCACTTATGTCTTGAAATCGGCAATTGATAGAGAAAGTAAATCAAAACTTATTTTTCATTGCTGTGTTTTAGCTTAATTATCTGATATGCTGAGGCATATCAAGCTGAAAATGACTGCATTGTGCAAAAGCAGTGAAGAATATAATCAATTCAATAGTTATAAAGTGTGTGTATGAAGCCTACCGAGGTGGACAGTGTCTTACAATACCAAACAAAACAGTGTAAACTACATTGTATATTTGTTGAATCTAGTTATCACACAAGTTGAGAACAGCTTTGAACAGAGGGCACATTACATGGGTTAGGGTTAACTCAATTTTAATATACAAATGATGTACAGTACATCATTTACCCACATGATACAAATGAAAAATAATGTGTACTAATTAACAGACCATAGGAGAAAGACTATTTGAAAAAAAATGTACTACCTGTAGACACCCTGCTTGACTATTAACTACAGGTAAACTAAATACCATTGCTAATGTTACCTTCTGAAAGCTGTGGATGTGTCCAGGAAAGACATTACATCCATGTATTTCCACTTCTTCTTTGCTTTCCCTGCCTGCCCACTCCTTGTCTGTTTTTCTTCTCTCTTCTTCCTCACATACGTGTCCCTCAGGTTTTTCCAGTCTCTTTGCATCCTCAACTAAAATCATAAAAGGTACGACATTAAAATTATCATTGTGTGTTTCTTTACCTCCCGTCGAGAACCTACTCCTTGGTTATCCCTCACGTATACACCGGTTTGTTTACGTTAGCAAAACCGGCATTGTTGTGCCGCTGCCGTCTTGTTACCAACTCTACTACATCTAACAACAACTCACTGTCTTGATAGCCGAGATGTTCGGTGATGCTTTGCCACACATTATCCTTGAATTCGTTATCCTTGTAATTTTTGTGTCCCTTGTCAAATAACACAGGGTGATGAGAGACCCAGGTAATCAGTAGATCCGCCATTGTTGTCACAGTGTTGTGACGTCGGGGTTGTGACGTACCTCCTTTTCACGCTACATGATTGTTTGATGCGTTTAGCCGCCAGGCGAAGCTCAGAAAAATCGACCTCGCTGCGAAAAAAAATTATGTCATTCGCGGTCTGTGTGAAAGGACTCGTGATGAAAACCGGGGTTTGAAAAAAAATATTGACGCGCAAATTATTCGCACGAAAAATACGTCTCCGGTGTGAAAGGGCCTTTAGTTTTTAGCCTTGGCTTTGGAACGGTTAGAAGGGCCCTGCTTGAGGATCTAAGGCTACAAGCTGGTTCATAAGGAATTAAAATGTCTGCTATATAGGTCAGAGCCAGACCCAAGAGTGCTTTAAAAGTAAATCTAAGTAAGTAAAATCTTAAAATCAATTCTATAACGGACGGGGAGCCAATGAAGGGAAGCTAGGACTGGGGTAATGTGATGTCGTCTGTTAAAACCAGTTAGAAGCCTAGCTGCTGAATTCTGTACCAGTTGGATGCGAGAGAGTGATTTCTGATTGATACTGGAGCGAAGGGAGTTGCAGTAATCTAGTCTGGAAAAGATGAATGCATGAATGACTTTCTCCAGTTTGTAGATCATCGTGTCCATTGAAGAGTCTGGGCTCTACCTTACGTTTGGCACAAAGTGCAGTGCAAGTATCATTGGTAATTTCAGACCCACTGAGTTGTCATTTTCACAAACAGCGCCCACGTTATGTAAATAGCAAATGTACTTACGCCCACCTGTTCGCCCTTGGGCATGTTTGTTTTAAAGTAAGGTGTGGTCAGGTGCACTGATGGCAGATTGTTATCTTGATGCAGCAGAAAGGGACAGCACCAATGACCAACAAAAAGCTGGTCTAAAGTGAAATGCGTAGTCTGTTTACTGCTATTCAAAGAGCGCATTATTTAGAAAGCAAGATGCATCTACACAGACGGGTTCACACATATCATCTCTGCTGCTGGAGGATCGCTGCAGGTAATGTCATTAATATTTTATTAGTTATTAGTTATTATTAGAAGTATTTCACCCCTCTCATCCCACCCACTATTGATCAGAATTATACTTTTTTCTGCCTGATCCACAGACTGAAATCAACACACACAGAGGGACGCGAGGCAGCACTCCTCCTTGGTTCGATATCACTGTTTTCTTCTAATATGCAGTCACACAGAGTTGTTGATGGGACAGATGACAGAGCCAAGTGCCACTGTTAAGTGTTATGTGTCTGAGATGGAGGTTGGAAAACATTCTTTATTAATTCTGCAATTCACGTTGTCCTTTAGCAGCGCGAGGACAGTGAAAGTCCATGCATCCATCAGCATTATGCACAAGTGTCAGTGCAGTATTTATTTATTTACAGCGATCAGACGGACTGCTTCATGTGCCCAAATTATGCACGACAATTAGTGGTATCCCTCAGCCTGGGATATCATTTGAAAATGGAAGTTTGATAGGTGAACACTATTTATTCATTGAAGTCTAGTTACAGTGAACTCGGCCTGCATCATGATTAGGACTCATAATGAGGATGTGGAGTGTAACGATTCTGTGAGAGCTGTCACTGACTTTATTTACAGGCTTTCATAAATCATACAATCCATATTTGCAGGTAGTGAGATGAGCTGACTGGAGAAGGCAGAGTGTGTGTGCAGAAACTGCACTGTCTCCCGTGCACTCTGGACAGTCTCCAGAGCGCTCTGGGCGTGGTGTGCGCCTGACAGCACAGTCATGTCCACTGCAGCGATTTCACACTCAAACTACATGAAAACTAAAATTGTATTTGGTAAAACATGCACACTAGGCTATTCATTCCTTAATGATATTTGATTTAATCTTGGATTTCTACCATCGAAGCACTGAATGGGGAAATCTTGATTTAAGATATGAGTTGGCTGATATTTTTACAACTGAAGGCGTTTATGGACTAATTATTACACTTCACTACAAGCGCAAATACGGAAGTTCAAGTACGCGAGTAACACTGCTGGTTTGAATGTTTATGAAAACGTGGATCTATAACTAACGTTTGATACAAAGTGTAATTAAATGTGAGATGCATCATTATGTGTAAAATAATTGCTCTCCTGTTTAATTTCTGCAGTCTGGCCAACATTTAAAGGTGACATATTATGCTCATTTCTGCTTGTTGACATGGTTCCTTGATGTCTAAATGGAATGATAGTAACATGCTTTGGTCGAAAAAACCGAAGGATTGAGCACAGCAGGGGTGTTTACACACCAGTTTCACAGCCCTGTTTTAAGCGGCTGGTTTGAGTGCCTTTCCCTTTTATGCTAATGAGCTACTGCGTGCGCCGCCCACCTCTTCCTGCCGGGCGGAAGACGTGAGGACGGCATCGCGTGACCATGGCAACGAGCTATACACATTTGCGAAGCAACTTTTCTGTGTCCATACCTGCATATAACTGATAGTAGCACAACAGACATGTAGCAGCTAACCCCTGTCTCCGGCTCCAAAACAAAGTAGTGATTGCTTTACTGCAGGTAACGTGCAGGTCACTGTCCTTTAGCACAACATGATAATGAATTAACGTAGCTCACCATCCGCGAACAACTGAGACATTTCACCCCGTCTCCTCTGCGTGTTCACGGAGGAACAGTACCTCACCGTTCGCTAACAACCGAGACATTTCACCCCGTCTCCTCTGCTTGTTCACGGAGGAACAGTACCTCACCGTCCGCTGACAACCGAGACATTTCACCCCGTCTCCTCTGCTTGTTCACGGAGGAACAGCAGCCCACCGTCCGCAAAATCGTGGACGGTGGGCTGAATCGTGAATCCTACGGCCAGTAAGCCCAACGTTGATAACTTCACGTTAGCCTCATAATAACATCGATGGTTAGCGTTAGCATTAGCGTTAGCTCATGTGCTAAACGGCCAAAGTAACACAAACTACACTGTTTTTTAAATACTTACAGTTCCATCATTGACAGTGGGTATGGATCCATCTTTTAAGGGACAATCTTGTTGCCAGTCCAACGTCCAGTCCTGACCCTGGTTGCTGAAGCAGTCCGACGTGAAGTGACTGGCACAGACGTAACACTTTTACTCACTGAAGCTGGGACGTTTTTATTTATCAGGGAAACGTCGACAACTAAGTCAATATTTCGTAAACTACAGGCCATGTAGCGAAACAGGAGGATCCGTGCATCCGACGACAGAGCAGCAGTGCTCGGCTTTCGGGTTGTACATGGTAGCGGTCAGGCTGTCCCGTACAAGTTAAGCGAGAACGAGAAAAATGGCGGATCCTCTCCAGGTAGCTGGCCAAGTGTGGGAGGAGATAGCCAGCGCCAGGACTGGAGTATGCAAAAGACCGGATTGTGACGTCACAATCCGGTCGAAATCCAAACGGCTCGTTTAGAGACCCAATCCCTGACTCCAGTAGTTTACGAAATATTGACTTAGTTGTCGAAAAATCATGCTTAAGGGGTGGGGAGACACTCCGGATACGCAAATATACATACTAAAGCAAGGAAAAGGTGAGTTTTGCATTATATGTCCCCTTTAACTAATAATCTAACTAATTTAAGACAAAAGTTAACTTGTATCATTAGCAAAATAAAAGATCTAACTTATCAAAACAACCACCAAATATGAAACATAAAACACTCAAATAGTGTAAAACTTACAGATGGTGCCATCTAAAGGAAGATAAACAAAGGGATGGCAGTGGATTGTCGCGGCTTTGTGACAGCAATATGGCCGATCTTGAACTGACAACAACTAAAATATTTCTTCCTGTCTCACTTATTCTTCTGTGGTTTTGACAGGAAGTACAACCTCTACAGCATGTAAAACTAAAATTAACCACTAGAGGGAGTATTATTTTGCCTGTAGTTACAACACATGTATTAATCAGAGCACACGAATGTAGAACAAGCTGAGTGCTACATTTTTTTTTAATCTATGAACATTGTCAAAAGGTTGATGCTAGAATGGATGGGCCATAGGGACGGGAGATGGACACTCTGCTGTGCACTCTACAGTGATTAGTTGTTCCCTTGAAACAACTAATCACAGCAGTGTTAAAGATTTTCTGACAGATTTCAGCATGGAAAACTCAAATCAAATATTCTCTGGTTGTATCTGTGTTTTTGTGGTGGTTGGTTTGTATTACAAATAGCCAGCAGTATACAGCAGACTATGGAGTTATAATTGTTACAAAAGTATTTGCAAATGCGTATCTCAATCTGTGTGTGTGTAATCAGATCTGTGTGTGCGTGCTTTATCATTTGTGTGTGTGTAATCAGATCTGTGTGTGTGTAATCAGATCTGTGTGTGCGTATTCAGATCTGTGTGTGCGTGTGCAGATCTGTGTGTGCGTATTCAGATCTGTGTGTGGGTGTTCGGATCTGTGTGTGCGTGTTCAGATCTGTGTGTGTGTAAAAAAATCTGCATGTCTGTATTCTGTAGTCTGTAAATGCATACATAGATCTGTAAATGTCTGTCATCAGTTACAACTCAGGCAGGAGCTCTCAATTGGCTGTCTTTTTACACGTGACTTTTGCTCCTTTTTCCCTCCTTTTTTTCATGGTAACCATGGTAACCATATTACGCATCGGGTGCGC
The DNA here is from genome assembly GCF_040436345.1 of Pagrus major. Taxonomy (NCBI): domain Eukaryota; kingdom Metazoa; phylum Chordata; class Actinopteri; order Spariformes; family Sparidae; genus Pagrus; species Pagrus major. Next base: position 1,922,280 of record NC_133233.1, read on the forward strand.
GCCTCGCGGCCTCACGCAATAGTACCTCGGATGACGACTATGGCGACCGGCAGCACACCTGCAGCTGCTGCTGTACCGTTTGTGATTATATTTGGCTATAAAAACTTCAAACAGGACGGCATCAACAAAAGTAGCGCTGACTGCAAAGTCTGCAGTACAAGAATCAAAGATGCTGGATCCACCACATCAAATTTTATCAGGCACCTGAAAACTCACCCGGATAGGTCAGTCACATTAACGCACATGGACGGTTAGCTCAGCATCAGCTAACGTTCACTTAGCTTGCTACTAGCTTTGTAACTGAATATTTAAATAGATGAGTGAATGTTACTGCGCTTGTCGCACTTGTTTGCATTGAGTGGCGTTGACATGATGTTAAAAAAAAAAAGGTTGGGTAACGTTAATCATCTATGTTCTGCTGCCACCATCTACTGGCTAACGTTAACCATAGAAAAATACATAGTTATACTGTCGGCTTACAGGCAGGTTACAGGTTAATTGTTGACCACGTAACGTTAATGTTACAGGTTTACCAGGTTATCATTACCTTGAGTTTGAGTGAGAGGATAGAGGAATGTGTCATTAGAGACCCAGTGTAATTAAACAATACGGTTGCAGAGTGCAAACTTTTAACTTTTTGTCCACTTGAAAAATGGCTAGACTAGTGAATGTTCAAATTCTACCAGCCACTCAATAGATCACCATGTTATTTTGGCTGGTGAGTGCAGCATACAGACTTGCCACTTGCATGATTTACCAGCATCTGAATGGTGTTAATTTTGTGTCCAACAGATGTAGCTAACTATAGGTTACTCCTAAACTGGCCTTATAAATAGAATAAGTAAGAAAAATATGAATAAAATCAAACTAATATGATGTAAATAATGTAATTAAATATAATCTAAATAATGTATCAGAAATGAAAATATGTGCAAGGGTGTGTGTCAGGCTGAGTCCTGGTGGTGGGGGGAGTGGTCAAGTTGAGTTCTGGTTCAGGAGTCTAATGGCCTGAGGAATTAGCAATATTTTGCTGTTACCCTGAGTTAGTCTGTCTTTTTTTTAGCAACCCTCTCCATAATCAGAAATAAAAGATTGATATATAGCCTGCAACATTAGTTTAGATCCAGTTCTTCTCTCAGAAACATGTGGTTCCAGATGTGTTTTGCTACACATAAAAATGTTAGTTATATCATCCAGATCTTATTACTATAATTAACAGCCTAATTTTCCATGTTGTTCATCTACAGGTTTTCTGAATTCAACAGAGCGAAAAAAGTGGCCAGTGGCAGAGCTGAGGGACAGAGCAGTCTTGACTCTTTCTTAACAACACCAGGTGTGCAGATATACAGCCAGGGCCATCCCAGGCAGAAGGCCATTACTGAATCCATAATACAGGATCTCATCATTTCATGCAATCTGCCTCTGTCTTTGATTGACAAGCCTAGCTTCAAGAATTTCATGTCAGTGGTAGAGGAGAGATACTGCCCAGTAAGTCGAAGCACCGTAACCAGACGTCTGAGTGAGCTAGCAGCAAAGAGTCCAGGATCAAATCCAAACTAGAAAAGACAGACAATGTGTCCGTGACTGTTGATATTTGGACTGACCGAAGCATGCATGGCTTTTTAGGGGTAACAGCCCACATCATGGAGATAGAGAAAAACAGCCCAAGCCTGCAGACAGTTCTCTTAAGTTGTGAACGATTTACAGGGTCACACACTGGAGAACGAATAAGTGAGAAATTTGAGGAGATATGTGACAACTTCAATATAAAACACAAATAAGATTACATTATCTGTGACAACGCATCAAATATGAGGAAAGCCTTCACAGTTTGTTTCCCCTCTGCAACAACAACTGAGAGTGAAGATGGTGAAGACGACCTGGAAAACAGCAACTTATGGGAGGATATAAGTGAGAATTTCCAGGACGATGTGGAAACTATCCAGAGCAGCTGCCGTCAACAGCGCCTACAGTGTTTTGCACATTCATTACAGCTTGTGGTGCGTGATGGACTGAAAGAGACTAAGACTCGGAATAGCACAATGGCAAAGGTTACAAAATTCTGCAGTCTACTTCATTCCACCTGTGGGCTGAAGGAAGCTTTTGAGAGAGAGTATGGAGCCAATCACAGCATCCCCTCTGCCGTATCAACCCGATGGAATATGACTCTCCGCCTTGTGGAGGCAATCACTGACCTGGATCCTCAAAGCCTAAACACTATTCTGGAAGCCCAAGGACATAAAGGCCTGTGCTTATCAGCAAGAGAACTGAGTCAGCTGAAAGAGCTTGTGGAAATTTTGGCCCCATTTCTTCAAGCAACAGACCTCACACAAGGGGAGAGAGTGGTGACTCTGAGTGCGGCTCTGGCTTGCATTCTCTCACTCAACAGCCACCTCAACAGTATGCTGATACAACTCGGCATCTGGCCGGTTTTGTGAAAGCTCTTCAGAAGTCACTGCAATACCGTTCCCGGGGGATGTTTTCACATGTCAGAATGGATGACTCAGCTCAACCTGCAGGAGAACTTCCATTTGGAGATATGGTCTATATGATGTCTGCACTACTCGACCCATCATTTTGCGTCTTTTGGCTAGGGCAAGATGTCCTCACACCAGATGAAGTCCAGAGTGAGGTGAAGGAGATGATAATAGGTAGGTGAATGCACACCGTTTCCAAACACATTATCATCACATTATTATCATTCAGGGCTTGAAGTTTGTAGGCACCAAATTAATGCTTAATTCAATACATTGTATATATTTCCTCCTCCTCCCAACTTTTCAGGCACACAAATCTTTTCTTGCTTTCAATAACATCAGTAAAATCTCATTCAGACTTACTTATCGTTCATTAACTTAACCATCACCACTGTGAGTAGTGTATATCAATCAACATCATAATATTGTAACTAACCATGATTTTTGTGCAACTTTTTCAGACCTTGTCTTGGCAGAGGCTTGGAAAGTCACCATACTTGCTGAGAGCAGTAGTGGAGAGGATGATAAGGATTAGCCACCTGCTAAAACTCCACGCCTTTTCACTGGCTACAGGAAGAAAAGCAACAAGAAGGATGACCTTGTATTATCTGTTAAGGCTGAGCTCAGTCGCTACATCCAGGTGTCCTCTGATGAAGAAGCGGACTGCCTAGGTTTCTGGAAAAGGCATGCCAAAGTGTTCCTGAGGCTCTATCTTGTGGCCATGAGAGTGCTCGCTGTTCCTGCCACTAGTACACGATCGGAGAGGGTATTCAGTCACGGAGGCCTTATAATGCGCCCTCACCGAGCCAGGCTTAGTGTAAGGACACTGTCCTGCTTGATCTTTTTGAAATGTAACCATTCTTTTTTTTTTTTTTTCTTCTCTTTTTATTGAGTTCTTTCAACAGATACATAATTATATTTTAGTTCAGATATACACAGAACCCTCTTTTCCTTTTTTTTTTCTTAAACTGAACTACATTAACAACAAGAACACACAAATGCAGCAGGACTGACAAACCAACAGAAGCAAAAACCAAAAAATAAACAAAGACAAACAAAAAACAAACAAAAAAAAAAAACAAGAGAAAAGTAAACAAACAAACAAAAAAAAAACAATCTATACATATATGTATCCACACACACCACCAGATGAATACCTTTACATTCAGGGTGCTATGACATGCTGTAGCCAGCTCCATTGTCATCAAACAGATAGGACGAAGTTCAGATTAGAGGGGTCCACTGTGTCCAATACCGGTTGCCAGATCCTAATAAATCCGTCCACATTGTCATGAATGGTGTAGGTCAGTTTTTCCAGAGGGAGTATTCTCAGTACCTCCTTGTACCAATCGTCCAGTGTAGGGATGTCCATAGAAATCCAGAGCTTAAGAATGGTCTTTCTCGCTGCATACAAGAGTATTCCAATCAGTTTAGCATTAGAGTTGTTTCGTGCACTGTCCACCTTGGCCGCTAAGACACACTGAAGAGGTGACAGCTGACAGTCATATCCAATCAAAGAAGCCACTTCGTCTCTCACCTCTCTCCAGAAAATTTGTATCTTTGTACATTTCCAGAACATATGTGCATATGTACCTATTTCGGAGTTGCATTTAATACATGTAGAAGAATCCAGACCAAGTCGGCCCCTCAGCCATGGTGTACAATGAAGCCTGTGTAATATTTTAAATTGTCTCTCTCTATCAGTATTACAGCACAGAATGGTATGTGTGTTTTCTATAACTGAAGCCCATGCATTGTCTGTTATTACACATTCTAAGTCAGTCTGCCACTGTCTTCGAATATGGTCAGTAGAATAGTTCAGTTGCAGACCAAAGGTTTCATAGATGTGAGAAATAAATCTCTTTGGTAAGGTTTGGCTGAGGAGGTCTTCCAGGAAAGACGTGTTTACAACATGCAAATTTTTTGATAAATAATGCCTTATTTGCAAATATCGAAAAAAATGAGACTGTTGCAAAGAATATTTACTCTTCAAGCCCTCGAATGATTCCATTATTCCTCCTTCATAGAATTTTGCAAGCCGATCTAGACCATTCTCCTGCCAGAGTCTAAACACTATATCTTGGCATGAGGGGGGGAAATCTGGGTTTCTCTATGTTGGGGCCAGGAGTGAAAAATGCTTTTGAAGCTTGAAACAAGCCTTAATCTTATTCCATGTATTCAATGTATTCAGAACAATGAAGTTATTTTGAACCTCCAGTTTCGCTTTCTTATGGTTTACAAAGGGGCAATCTTTCAGTGACAGTATACCACAGTTTCTAGACTCCATATCAACCCATGTATTTGTAGCGTCTGGATTCACCCATTCATATATGTACCGCATTTGTGCTGCCCAATAATATAGTCGGATGTTTGGGACTCCAAGGCCCCCTTGGTCTTTGCTTCTCTGTAATTTGCCTATTTTCATTCTGACCTTTTTGCCCTGCCAAATGAATCTTGTAAAGATCCTGTCCAAATCTATGAAAAAGCTATTGGGGATTGAGTTTGGTAACATCTGTAGGGGATACAATAACCTGGGTAATATATTCATCTTGAGCACGCTTATCCTTCCTAACCAGGAAACAGGTAGGGTTCCCCACCTATATAAATCCTCCTTAACGCGCGTTATAATTGGTTGAAGATTAAGTTTAACTAATTTCTTAAGAGAGGGACCAATTCTTATTCCAAGATATGTTATTTCCTTGATTGACCAGTGAAAAGGAAAGCCATTGGGTGGAGCTGAGCCTGCCAATGCACCAATGGGCATGGCTTCAGTTTTAGATAAGTTCACCTTAAAACCTGATATGTGTCCAAATTGTTGTAGATAATCGACCAGACATGGGATTGTGGTATCTATGTCCACTAAGTACAAGAGGACATCGTCCGCATAAAGCGAAATTTTATGTACTGTGCCTTTAACATCAAAGCCCTTGATCAACGAAGTAGTTCTTATGAGTTCTGCTAAGGGCTCAATAGCTAAAGCAAACAGGAGAGGACTAAGTGGACATCCCTGACGGGTACCACGCTGCAATGGAAAAGAATCTGAGCAATAAGAATTGGTAATAACAGCTGCTTTAGGGGATCGATACAACAGTTTTACCCAATCGATAAATTCTGCCCCCATTTTAAATTTCTCCATAGTATAAAAAAGAAAAGGCCATTCGACCCTATCAAAAGCTTTTAAAGAGTCCAAAGATACCACCAATCCCTGTACACCGCTATCACTGGCTAGCTGTATAATGTTCAGAAGCCTTCTGATATTATTAGACGAGCTCCTTCCTTTAATAAAGCCTGTTTGATCAGGCTTTACTAATACCGATATTAGTGGTTCAAGTCGCAAAGTCAAGACCTTCGCTAGCATTTTTGCATCTACATTAATAAGTGATACGGGTCTATAAGAGGCTGGATCTTCAGGGTCCTTGTTTTTTTTCAGAATCAAACAGATGTTAGCTAATGACATTGTTTCTGGTAGACGGTGCGTGATGTTGAAACTATGGTCATAGGTCCTGGCTAGGTAGGGAGTAATCTTACTTTTAAAGGCTTTAAACCATTCCACCGGAAATCCATCTGGGCCCGGGGATTTCCCACTGCGCATTAGAGCCATTGCCTCTAATATTTCCTTCTCCTGAATGGGTTTCCCCAAAAATTTCTGATGCTCTTCAGTTAATGTTGGCAATTTAATTCTGGAGAAAAAATTGTCAAGTTCCTCTTTGGTGCTATTGTTGTCCGATTTAAATAATGACTTATAAAAAGATACAAAGACAGAGTTAATGGTTTTCTTGTCAAAATATCTTTTCCCTCTTGGATCTCTAATCCCCGCTATAGTATTGTTACTCTGCTTTTGGTTTAGTAGGCGTGCAAGGTATTTGCTAGGTTTATTTCCATATTCATACAGTCGTTGTCTTTGGTAAAATAGTGATCTTGACGCTTTCTCATCCAGAATTGAATTCAGTGCCGCTCTAATTGTTTGTATTTTAATGAGGTTTACTTTAGTAGGCCTAGATTTATGGACTGACTCTGCTGTCTTTAAGTCTCGTTCCAAGTCGTTTTGCCTGAGAAGCAGTGTCTTTTTCCGATGCGACATATATGACATTGTGAATCCCCGTAGATACGCTTTTGCAGATTCCCATAGAAATTCAGGGTTCGTATCATTATTGTCATTCATCTCAAAAAATGAATTTATCTCTGCCTCCATCATTTTTTTAAAGTCCTTATCACTGAGTAGATATGATGGGAATCGCCACCTCTGTGTTCCAGGTGTAGCTTCATTTATGACAATTTCCAGAAAGACTGGAGCATGGTCGCTCATATGTATGGACCCTATGCTGCATGTAAGCACTTGTCCCATTATCTGTGGAGGTATAATAAAATAATCAATTCGAGAATAGGAGTTGTGTGGATTAGAGTAAAACGTAAAATCTTTGACTGATGGGTTCAGGGTTCTCCACACATCTGTCAGATCAATATCCTCTAACATTTTAACTAATGGGACACCTGTACTCAATTTTCTATGTGTATCTACTGGGGACCTGTCTAATTTATTGTCCAAACAACAATTAAAGTCCCCACCCAGTACTGTAAAAGGACATTTGTATTCCTCCAGTTCCGCTGCTACCTTTGTCCAAAATGAGGAGGGTGGTGAATTGGGGGCATATATGTTCATCATAGTGACACGTGTGCCGTGGATAGTGCCATGAACCAGGACATATCTACCCTCAGGGTCTTTTTTACATGTATTAAGTACAAACGGGGTGGTCCTATGTATCAAAATAGCGACTCCTCTACTGTTAGAAGAAAATGATGAATAATAAGCCTGGCTTACCCAATCGCGCTTTAGTTTCATATGCTCTTTGTCCAATAAGTGTGTTTCTTGTAAAAAGGCTATCTGCACCTTATCCTTTTTGAGAAAGCTTAATATTTTCTTCCGCTTAATTGGATGATGGATCCCTTTCACATTGTAAGTACAGAACTTGATGCTATTTATAGATGACATTTACCACTCTTTTTTGTTGTTCTAGAAAGACTCTGTCCTAACAATAATCTGGCCAAACCTGACCTCAGCCCACCCAGTACGAATGAATATCCCTTTCTGGTGGTGCTAGATGAGAACCAAAAACTAAAACACAACAAAACTAATAACAAGAAAAAAAAACTTAAGCACATACATACCTGCTGTAACACTGACATTAACATCAACCTGTCTGTGGGGCACATGTGAAACCTTTTGGCCTCTGACCTCTTTCCCTCCTTTCTTAACATTAAAACTAAACACACACTGGTAGGATAGAACAGGGCTCCCCAGACTATGTGTAATCAATACATATTACAGAGATAACAGTTATTCGGTATACACAGTCATCATTAATGTTTCTGTTTTTGCTTATAACCTATGGTATTGTTGCACGGTTAGCAGCACCCCTCTGCTCTCTAAGGGTTAACTCCTGACAAAGGAGAATGTGCCACGAAACTTAGAATGAGTCCTCATTGCTAATAAGCCTGTGCTTATTACACATAAGATCAAGAATCAGATAACCAAAAGAGCAGTGGAATCATTATTTCTTTAAACACATCTTAATGGTGTTACTTAATATTAATACCAGCAAACTTAGTCTCAAAATAGTGTATTCCACTGAATTAAAACATCAGCCATGGTACCAACTTAAACTCTATGTAGGTACAGTCTATAACAGCACTAATCGTATCCATTGATCTCCTTTGTATGTTTCAGCTGCACAACCGTCATAGGTGAAAACAAAAAAAGATCGTTTAATTCCAATGTGGATCACGCTGGATTTGTTCATTATATCTTGTCCTTACGCAACTTTTCAACATACCTCTCTGCATCTGCTGCGGTTTTGAATAGTTGGGCCTTGTTATCATGAGTGATGCGCAGCATCGCAGGGAAAAGCATCCTGTAGGGGATCTCCAGTGCTCGGAAAGACCTCTTTACCTCCAGAAACTCACGTCGCTTTTTTTCCACCGAGGCTGAAAAATCCTCAAAGAAATGTATGCGGTTCCCGGAGACGACGACTTCACCCATGCTTCGTGCCCGTTGCATGACCAGTTGTTTATCCGCATAGTTGTGAAGCCGAATGTAGACAACCCTGGGTCTCATCAACTCCGTCCGGAGTTGTGCAGGGCTGCGATGGCATCTGTCCATCTTGATCCGGTCGTTTTTCACCGTGAGGTTCAGGGTTCTTGGCAGCCACGTCTCAAAGAAGTCTTTGGCGTTGTCTCCTTCTGTGCGTTCTGGCAGGTTGATGATCTTTATGTTGTTGCGTCTGGACCGATTCTCCTGATCCTCCAGCCTGTTGATAGCCTCACTCAAGCGCGCCTCGGTGTGCTCAAGTTTAGCTAGCAGCTGCATCACTGTGTCTTCGGTATCGGAGATTCTTTGTTCTGCGTCGTCCACCCTCCTCTCGACAACTTTTACATTTTCGCACACAGAGCTCACTGATTTAGCTATCTGATCGAGTTTCACGTCCAGACTGGAGCTAAGTTTAGCGAACACTCCTTCACTTATCTTCGCCACCAGGCTGTCTATTTCTTCGCCTTCCGCCATCTTATCAAGTCTGCCGGTCTCCGGTTTCGACTTGTTTGATTGAGGTTTGGATCGCAAAACTCGTCTGTTCTCGGGTGTTTTTGTCCAATAATCACGTAACGACATTACTCTTTCAGTGGTGCTATTTTGGCAGTATTAAACTATCTCTGAAATGTTAAAAAAACATGATCAGTCCGGGAGCTCCGTCTTCACACTCCTACCCTCTTCGCATCACGTGGCCCCCCCGAAATGTAACCATTCTATTGCATAATATTTTTCTAGGTCTTACAGTAGGCCACTGGAGGACACCTACAAGTTTGTTAATGTTTTGTGGCCCATACAGTGTATTAAGAGAAGAATAAGGTAAACCATTCTCTTATTGCAAGTTTATTATTGTTAAATATTTTGTTCTAGGCAAAACAACACTGTTGATTGTTTCCACAAAAAGGTTACTCTTTTGTTAGTAAAAGGTCAAGATAGCCAATAACTCCAGTGATATTCTATTTTGAGTTTTACTTTTATGCAAGGAATCATTTTTGTCATACAAGGTGCCTGTATGTCAGTTCATGTTGGAAGAATACAGTTTCCTGTATCAAGGAAAGCATTCATTGTGTGTTTTCTTCATATTGCATTGCAATAGCCTGTTTAAAGTGATCATATAACAAACAACTAATCAGTACTGATACTGTATGCTAATAGATAAAGGAGTGATAATAATACAGTAAATGCTTTGAATTCCTTAGATATAGCTGTGCAGCATTCTTAGTAGACCGGATAGCAGCAGATGACAGAAGGCTCATTACAACCAGAAGAGACATAAGACTTTTATTTTTTAGAGACTTAAGACTTGACTTGGACTCGTGACCAAAGACTTGAGACTTGACCAAGTCTCACCCCACAAAGACTTCAGACTTGACTTGGACTTGCAAAAAAAGACTTGTGAACATCTCTGGTAGCCCTGCTAAGGAGCACATTCATGCATATAGAGCAAACCAACTTGATATGAACGAAGGACACATGCATATATGAAATGTATCCATCAAACATACATATTACATTAATAAAAGTGGTAATAATACATTTCCCCCAACCAAAACAAACCAGCTCATTATCTGTCCAACAGAGAAACAGTTACCATGGCATTTATTTTCAGGCCTTCGACTCCATCAGTTGTCACCATCGTTGAACAGCCACTCCAATATTGAGTCTCATTCCACCTCTTGAGCTATCCAACTTCTTTTTGTTTGCAGCCTTCTTGAGTTCGGTGTTTCTTTTCTTGCTCTATTTGGCAGTGCAAGCTGCTTATTTATTTATTATAAATAATAATTTAGAACTAGTGTTGCATGTCCATCTGGACAAATTAACAGTTTACTTTTACATGAACGCCCTAAAGCAAAAAAAAAAAAAGGGGAAAAAACTGTAATGTTTGTCAGAAACCATTTAACACATTTAAATGAAATACATGAGAATAAATCCTGGATTTGCTTAGCTTCTTCAATATCTGCATTGTTTGATTTGATTTGGAGTGGCTGCGAAGGGATCAACAAAGACAGGCCATCCTTCCTTTGGATACCTTGCCTTTTACAGATGATACTTCAATTTACAAGATTTAACTTGTATATAGTTGCATAAATGGAATTAAAGTGCACTTACAACTAAAGTCCAATGCCTGTCCTTGCAGACAGTCCAAATCAGAATTTCCCAGTCCAATACATCAAGCTGCAAGTGAGAATTTTAGATTTAAGATGTGCAACTATAACTAACACCTTTGAAAACAACTATAAGCCAAAGGAGAGCTGCTACCTTTGCGTAGCTTAGCTGGTATTCTCTCCTCTGGCTCTGTCTGTTAGTTGGCAAATGTTAGCCATGATTTTGGTGTTTTTGTTGGCCAAACTAACAATTTTGCCCTTTACTGACACAACTGTGAAGGATCTGAAGCCATTGTTCCTCCTTTTCGCTGTTTCTCACAAATGTTTTTGTTTTTTTTCATATCCAACTTTAAATGTGTCCTCATTCCTTTTTTCCAGCTTGTGTTTAAGGATCTTTTCTTGAGTCTCCTTGATGTTTTTTGTACAAGTGTGTATGTGTCTGGTTGCTTTTTGAGTCCCTCAAACACTTCCTCCCTCATCATCAGACTTTTCACTTTATCCATAGTCACCTAAAGTATAAAAATGCCAAGTGGTCTTACATTCCAATTCGATAGGGGTCTAAAATTTGCTTTAAATTCCATTTTTACAGAATAATAAGAATACGAATTTGCTGCATGCCTGAGTAGGAAATAAATGTTTCTCATTAATTTTTTTACCTTGTTTTTGAACTCTGTGCCCAGGTCTGTAAGCAGTCTTTGAGGTGCACCAAATTTGTAGACAAAATTGTGAAATAATCAACCATTACACAAATGTATTGATTACCATCCTCTGTTTCAGTCAGTTTCATCAGGTCCATACCAACAAGTTCAAATGGCTCTGAAACCTGAAAAAGGCATAGGATAATTAGACATCTGTACAAGAAGTAGCTAGTAGGTCAGCACATTTGGCTGCATGTGAGAGTCAGTTGCACAAGTAACTGTTGGGTTGTACTGAGTCTGTTGGGCCATTCTGCCAGGCAGTCTGGACACTAAGCGACCTGAAGCCAAACAATATTAAAATAAAGGCAAAGCATAGGGCTGTGTTGAAAAAGAAACAGTAAGTGAAGAAGATATATCACACACCTGCTTGATTCAATTCAATGTATCATTGCTTCTGTTTGCTACAGATTGTTTTGTTAAGTAGGCCTTTATGTAAAAAACTCAAAGGCAAATTTGGGTGTCCCAACTAACTTACCCACTTGCAAATGTCAGCCTCCATTCCAGGCCAGTAATATCGGTTGATAACTGCATGTTGAGTTTTTTTTAACTGCACAGTGGGAGCCCAGTGAACTGCAGTGCATCTCTTGACAGATACTGTTTGCCTCTGCAGCTGAAAGCACCACTTTTGCAATGGTTACTTCTGGACCTGCCTTTTTGAAGTTGGTTGTTGGAGTGCTGCCCAGTCCTGCTCAGCCAATGCCAGTGCCCTCCACTTCCTTCCAGCCCTCACCTCAGTGCTCACCTGGGAGACTTTTGGATCCCTGGACTCCCTGTATTGCAGCACCTCCCTCGCTCTGGCAACCTTGAACTCCTCACTAAGGCTGTTTAAAGGGGAGTGTCAGCTTGTTACTGTTGCCATAGAGGAAGATGCTGCTCAAGCTTTTTGGCAATCCCAACCACCTTTGGAGGTGACAGCTTATCCTCCTCTCAAACCCCTTGATTGTAGACAGTGGGACTTCATACACCAGCAGTGGCCATAATATCCTGGGTAGGGTGACGTGCTGGTATATCCAGGCTTTGAATTTTCCCGGTCATCCTGATCCGTCAAACAGCTGTCAACCATTCCTCCAATTCATGGTTAGTTGCTGTGATGGAGGTTGCATCTTTTGGGAGCAGTTGAAGGTTTTTCCGAGACTCTTCATGTTTTTTTCTGAAACTGATGGGAGTACCTCCAAGACAGAAGTGGAACAGGTCAATAACTTTCCAACTCTTAGTACTCAGGACCTAGATTTTGCTGGTTTAAATGCATTGGAGCCCGAGTGAGTAACCTGTCCAAGCCCTGAAGGATCCTTCTTCTTCCTGGGACTGACAAAGTTGTTACTGTCAGATCGTCCATTACAGCTCTGATGGGGGGCTGTCAGACTCCAGACTTGCTGGGCCTCTGAACTCCACCTCAGTCAACTTGACCAGAATGTTCATTGCCAGGGCAAAAAGGGTCACTGAAAGGGTGCAGCCAGTGATGATCCCTTTATCCAGTCAGTGACACTCGGATGTGATTGACCCAGAAGTGAGTCTCAGATTTAAATTGTCATAATAATCAAAGATGAGGTCCTTAATGTTACTTGGGATGTGATGCCACTCCAATGCTGTTTCCACTAGTTTGTGGGGTTTGGAGCCATATGCATTGGCGAGGTCTAACCATAGTACTGCCAGGTCGCCTTTTTTTTCTCGTGCCTCTCGGATGAGCTGTGTTACCACTCCGCTATGTTCTAGGCAACCTGAAACCCCTGGAATTCCACTCTTCTACACAGAAGTGTCAATGTACTGATTCTTCAGGAGGTGCTCAGGCAAGTCAGGCATTGGGATACTGAAAAATATCTTCTATGGAAGAATTATCCTATCTTTATTTAAGAGCGTAGATGTTCAGTTTGAGAGCATGATTTCATTCCTTTTCAGTGACACAGCTCCTTCTCGTGCTCAGATTTATTCTCCTCATGCTCACATTTTGTGCTCGCACTGAGATTTTTGCTGCTTTCTTTCAAAATGTGTGCTTGAACTCAAAAATCACATGCTTGTGCTCACACATCTTCTTGCACACAAAAATTTCCCTCGCATTCAAATATGTCCTGTGCTCGCTCAGATCTAATGTGCACACACTCAGAACAAGCACCTCCTCTCCAGTTGAGGAGTCTGCTCAGACTCAAGGCTGTCCCTCCCTGCTCTCAAAATATTGTGTTTCACCAGCCAATAGGGGACAGCTAGAGTATGGACCAATCAAATGACGGATGCCGCCTTGGGTGCGTTCCTTCGCACTTTTTTTGAGTGCTCTGTAGGGGCGGGTATATGGTCTGTTTGTAAAACTGCTTCTCTCAAATACACCAATTTACCATATTAGCCAGCTATTTGAATCGTCACCTATTTAAGACGCCAGCATATTTATGTATAATTAATCTTAAGTAATCCTAAAAAGAGTTATCGCAGTTAAGACTTCTTTCAATTTAATATTAGCGGATATATGTTATATAGTAGGCTATAAATACTCACAACAGCATAGGAGTGTTACGATAGTTGAGTGGTTAAGTACAATGTTAGATGTTGCATTTTAAACCATTGGACGTCCGTTCGCATCCCAGCCACCACACTATCCTTTTTCACACTCCCGTTTGCATGCGGGGATCCTGCGCCAATTCTCCGCATCCGCCTCTCTGTGAAAGTTTCAGATGCGGCGAGGGGTGAAATTTCGCTGCACCGAATACGGAGGTAGTATCAGAGGCGCAGTACTGGCGAACCGAACCAGTGTGAACGGATAAGCCGGCGGCGCGGAGTGAGGATGTGTCGGTCTGATGGTGTTCACTGTCTGATAACTGAACAGGTCCATCACTCAACAAAATATAGAGAAATGTCACGGTGCAAAAAATCACCACGACGGTCAGCCCTCCCTACCGAGACTTCAGTGAACTTTCCCCCCAGAAAACAGCCTCCCTCCCCACCAGTGAAAGAGTCAGACAGTCTCCTGTTTACTGATGGTGATTATGTAATTATGTAATTCAGAGAAAAACGTAGGATGTTTGGTGGGTCAGGATCTCAATCACAACACATTATAACAGCATCAATATGATTATAAACAGTCAGCAGGTACATGTTTAGATTAACAGGAGGACACCGGGGAACCTGTTGAAAAAAACACACACGTCATCTTCATGACGTGTACCACCACGCCGGCGCCAGCTTTCTGTGTGAATTACTCTGGTTCGTCTTTTACGCTGGAGCTGCTCGGCTCTGTGTGAACAACCAACGGCGGAGAATTGGCGAACCTCCGCTGCAGCGATAATGCGACGTCTCTGTGTGGTTTAAAATGCAATATCTGGCAGTGCACTTAACCACTCGACTATCTTAACACTCCTACGCTGTTGTGAGTATTTATACTATATAACATATATCCGCTAATATTAAATTGAAAAAAATCTAAACTACGATAACTCTTTTTAGGATTACTTAAGATTAATTATACATAAATATGCTGGTGTCTTAGATAGGTGACGATTCAAATAGCTGGCTAATATGGTAAATTGGTGTATTTTGAGAGAAGCAGTTTTACAAACAGACCATATACCTGGCCCTGCGGAGCACTCAAAAAAAGTGCGAAGGAACGCACCCATCTGTCATTTGATTGGTCCACACTCTAGCTGTCCCCTATTGGCTGGTGAAACACAATATTTTAAGCGCAGGGAGGGACAGCCTTGAGTCTGAGCAGACTCCTCAACCTGAGAGGAGGTGCTTGTTCTGAGTGCGTGCACATTAGGTTTGAGTGCGCAGACTTTAGATCTGAGCAAGCACAGGACATACTTAAATGCGAGCGAAATTTTTGTGTGCAAGAAGAAGATGTGTGAGCACAAGCATGTGATTTTTGAGTTCAAGCACACATTTTGAAAGAAAGCAGCAAACATCTCAGTGTGAGCACAAAATGTGAGCATGAGGAGAATAAATCTGAGCACGAGAAGGAGCTGTGTCACTGAAAAGGAATGAAATCATGCTCTCAAACTGAAAATCTACACTCTTGAATAAAGATAGGATAATTCTTCCATAATCTTCCCCTTGACACTGAGCAGCAAGATGGTCCTAAACTGCTCAATGTTGGTTGAGTTCTCCTCCTTTGGAACCCACACACCTTCTGCAAATCTCCATTGTTGGACTACCTTCCCCCTCTTCCAGATTAGGACAGGGTCCTCAAAGGCTGGTGCGTGAGCTTGAGGCACCTCTGGTACACCAGGTAAGGCACTCCACTGGGTCCAGGTGCTGAGCTGGCTCTGGCAGCTTTAATTTCTTTCAAACTGAGTTCTTTGGTGTAGGTGGACTGATCAAGGCTCTGCATTCTCCTAGATCTTCTCATCTTCCTGCATCACTTTATGTGGTTTGCAGATGGCTGTAAATATCCTCTTTTGAACACTGAAGGTGGCCACTGCACTTGCGTCCTAGCAGCTGTTTGGTAAATCCAAATGGATTAGCTAGCGAGGCAGTTTCCTGCTTCTTTCTTTGGTCCCCTCCTGTGCCACACTGCTCTACGAAAAGTTATGAGTTCGCTGACTGCTTGTCTGTCCATTCATGGTGCTTGATGGTTGCTTGGATTGATGGACTGGATTTTGCACCTAGATTATCCTTCACTATAAGGCTTATTTTGTAGACCAACAACTCATATCAATACCCATGTTTTTTTTTTTTGATGAGATGGTCAGCAATCAGATATGGATGCAATGTTTGGGTGTTCATACTTCTGGCCGTAGATTGTATTTTTTTTTTTTAAATCATAATCTGCAATCTTGTTTTACAAGTAAAGATTTGATATCCTCTTCCTTTATTAAACATTTCAAGGTGTTTTATGAGTCATCTTGTGCTAGGGCTCCGTATTTATGGGCTTTCCTGTTAAAAACCTTCTATATTTAAGACCACAAAAATGCTTAAATGATGGAAAATAACTGGGGATATTATCTTAGATTTTGTGCAGATGAAGAGGGGGACATTATTAATTTTGGTATTGTCCAGTTGTTGCATCCCTTTGGCAGCAAATGGCATACTGGTTGTCTGAACAAGCATTCCTTTTCTAGTCTATGTTGTGCTTCTCATACCTTCATGTTTGACGTAACCTATAACATAATTTTACAGACACTAAGATAATTTGATTATTTATTTATTTTACTTTTTTAGGAAATGTTTTAAACGGCTGCTTAGTTGTGTTAGAAACCATCAAAATACTAAAATGGTCACTGCTGTCACAAGTTGATCTGGCCAACTTCTGCTTTTAAGAGGTATCTGTGTGTATGCCTTGAGAAGCGAAATAAGATAAGATAAGATGTTCCTTTATTGATCCCCCTTGGGAGAAATTCACAGGTAACACAGCAGTACAGAGGGAAATAAGTAGCGAAGAATAAAATAACAATTGAATAAAAATATAATAACAACTATTAGAATAAAAATACGCATACTATATACAGTAACTGTCCATGTGTGTATGTGATGTGTGTAATATATTATAAATGTTAAATAGATGTGAGATAGATGTGACTGTGCAATGTGCAGAGTTCTGAGATATTAAATAACAGCAATGTACAGGGATCTGAGATATTAAATAAAATAAAATAACAATGTGCAAAAATGTGCAGGGTTCCTGAGATAATAAATAACAACAGAACAAAAAACAATCAAGTCTTTAAGTGACAGTGAAGTGTATGGTTGAGTCCTTAATCAGTGGAGAAAGGAGGTGTTGGGACCTTTGGTGGTGGTGATGTGAAGTCTGATCGCTGATGGTATCAAAGAGCCCCCCAAGTGCTTTGAGGCACGTGGTTGGATGAGTCTGTTGCTGAACGTGCTCCTGAGTTGCCTCAGCTCGGCGTAGAGAGGGTAAGAGGGATTGTCATTATAGCTTTCAGCTTTCCTCTCATCCTCCTCTCTGTCACCGCCTCCACACTGTCCGGTTTCATCCCCACCACAGAGCTGGCTTTCCTCACCAGTTTGTTCAGCTTGATGGCACCACCGCTCCCAATACCACCTCCCCAGCACAATACTGCAAAGAATATGACACTGGCTACCACAGAGTGGTAAAACGTTTGTAGCAGCCTAGTGCAAACATTGAAAGACCTGAGCCTCCTCAGAAACAACAGCCTGCTATGTCCCTTCCCTTCCTGTAGATGGCCTCAGTGTTGTCTGACCAGTCCAGTTTATTGTTCAGATGCACCACGAGGAACCTGTAGATGTCCACCATCTCCACCCCCTCCCCATTTATGGAAACAGGAGTTGGGGGGCTCTTCCTGTGAAGTCCACCACCATCTCCTTTGTTTACCCGATGTTGAGCTGAAGGTGCCTGCCACACCATCCTACAAAGTTCTCGATTAGTTCCCTGTATTCCTCCTCCTTATTGTCTGTGATACATCCAACAATGGAGGAGCCGTCAGCGAACTTCTGCAGGTGGAAATAGGCTATGCTTACAGGTTAACAGTGTGGTGTGTGGAACACATAGCTCTTCTATGTGATGCACGTTTACTAAAACAGGAGTCCAATCATGGATCAGGTTTGTTTTGCACAGAGTAAAACTAAACAAAGCGGCATTCATGAGGACAGCTACTTATTCTCTTCCTGTTTTCAACATCTGCTTTAGCTACGACAACCACAGATACATTCTACTGAAGGTTGCCAATTTACATAGTTCCTCATCAATCCGAAACACCGGGTCCATGTTGATTGGCAGGTTTTAATAATGGTTGGTGAATGCCTCGAGTTCCATTAAATCCTCCATTGTAGAGATGTAGTGTTCCGGGCTGGTGGTGGCAAATGGGCTATGGATGTTATTTTAATTGAAATATCTTCTTAATTCCTTAGTGTGTAATTTTTAGTTCTAGGTTTTACTGTGTTTTGTCAGCAACAGGGCAGCATTTTTTTGATTCTGCGTACGTGTATTCTCAGCCTCAACAAACGCTTTTTCTTCACAGGATTGGGTTGAAATTGTCCTGAACATCCAAGAAACCCTTAGAAAACTTTGCAACATGTATTCATTTAAATTGTTGTTGCTGAATGGTAACATTAATGAAATTAATAACAGAAAGTAATTTTTTCCAGAACGAAGAATCTGTCAATGACACTTCCTATTGCCACTAGTTTTCACTTTCTTGCAACTGAAATTTGGTTCTGTGTAGTATTAATGTAGTTCTATCACATCTAAAAGTAATTTGGTCCGGCATCAAAAACTCAAGTGCCACAGATCTTTCTTAATATAGCTTTGGAGAAAAGAAGAAGAAGAAGGAGAGGAAGAAGAATTTCCTTGACACTTTTTAATGTGAAAGTGCTCATATTCGTTGTATATTTATACAAACTTCAAATATATTATATTACTCCTTCATTGTTTATCATTTTTTTAAAAAGAATAAGATAGTTTTTTGTACTTTTTATTGGCTGTAATATTAGATTCAGTGGTTTTGTTTCATAGGTAGATATTTGTACTGTGTTGACCTCAAGGTTTTCTACCTGTCTGATAGCTAGGAAATTAACTAATTTCGAAAAATTATAAACAATGATAATTTTTATATGTATGCAATGAATATGAACACTTTTACATAAAAAATTGTCAAGGAACTTAAATAATCCTTCTTTGCAAACAAGTCAAAAAGTTTGTTTCTCAGCTCTTAAGCTACATTTGCAAGAAAGTGAAAACTAGTGGAAATATGAATTTGTGAAGATGACAGATTCTTCGTTCTGGTTACAAAATTACCTCTTATAAATTTGATTACTGTAACCATTCAATAATAATATATGAATGAATATACAGTATGTTGCAAGTTTCCTTCTGGTCTCTTGGATGTTCAAGATCAATTTCAACCCAATCCAGTGGAAAATATATGATTGGTGAGGCTTAGAATACATATACACAGAATCACAAAACTGCTGAAATTTAGCTGAGAGGGCCACATATAAAAAAATCATAACTTGAAAAGTATTTGGAGTACAGCTCCAGGATTTGTCCTGGTCCCATGAATGTAATAGAAGTTTCATCATAACATTTTCAAGAAAATCCATGACATGAACTGGGAAAAGTTCATGTCCCCCCCCAAAAAAAAGTTAAGTTGGCATGGATTGACCTTTTTCTATTGTACTTTTTTTTCTTTTAAACGGATATTATTGAGTTAATAATTATTTTGCTGTGTAAGTACTACTGTTGCTGCTCTAGAAACAATACTGTTTCATTGAACATTGAATTCTATTTTTGTTCTGAAATTATTTAAAAAAAAACAAAAAAAAAAACAAGATCCAAGATCTTAATACGAGTAGTAGTATCTATAAAATCCAAATAACACTCATCCCTTCTCCCAACTAACCAGTCACCAGTGGGTCCAAACATTACCAAAAGCAACATGATTGGCCCAGGAAGAGAGGAGAGAGCTGGCTTAGAGCTCAGCTAACCAAGCTCGGACCGAAGGCTATTCTTCTACCCAGCCTTCTTCTGGCTAGAGTCGGGTCGCAAGAAAATAAAATGGATTAAATAAGACTCAGGCTCACTCAGCAATGGAAAATCAGGGACTGCTCTGCCCACATCTTCAACAACACCCCGGAGCAAGCAATTGCACTTAGAGCTGACAGATCATAAGACTCCGGTAAGAGGAAGGGAGAAAGACTCTGTGTTTACATCAATGATGCTTGATGCCCAAACACAGTTAAAGTGAATGGACAGTGTGTATAAGATATTGAATATTTGATATTAATATGTGGTACACATTATCTGCCATTCACCAGTGTCTTTTTTGTTGCTGTGTACGTTCTTCAGGATGCAAATTAAAAAAAATGCAAAAAGGAATAGTATGAGGCTATAAGCAGTCACATGACAAAACAACCAGATGGAATTTCATTGCAGCTGGTGATTTTAATCAAACAAGCCTCTTAACTGTTTTACCGAAATTTAGACCAGCATGTCCACATCTCCACCAGGGGAAGAAACGTCGTGGATCAGGTTAATATGAATATTCCTGGTGGATACAAAGCCCTCCCAATCCTCACTTTTGCCTACTGGATCATATTTCCCTGCTTCTTCTGCCTACTTACTCACAGTTGATCAAGAGGGTCAAACCATCAGTAAAAATTGTTGTGGACAGATGAAGCTATGGCAGCCCTACACAACAGTTTTGAGTGTACAGACTGGCAAATGTTCAGAGATGCTGCCACTCAGAATGACGACATCATTGTCATTATCCATGAGAAAAATCCTGCTGAGAGATGAGTATGAGTAAAGCTGCAAGGCCTGATGACAGCCCTTGCCATGTACTAAAAACATGTGCCAATCAGCCCCCCAGGGCTGTCTGCTCAGCCCCCTCCTGTTCACATTGTAGACCCATGACTGCAATCCCATACATAGAGAAAACTCTGTTGTGATCAACAATCTTGTGCAAAATGGTGCACAGAGATGTCAGCAGAACATCAATTTTAACAAAACCAAGGAGCTGATTGTTGATTTTAGAAAAAAAAAAAACAAGGCAGAAACGTACACAAACCTCTGTCTACATCCATTGAGCTGTGGTGGGGCAGATCAGATGAACAGTTTTAGGTTCCTCAGGATCAACATCACACAGAACCTGTAATGGTTGCACACTACACAGTCCTGGTACAATAAGCACAGAAAATGCTCTAATTCTTCAAAGAATTTAAGAAGGTTGAATTCCTGTGTCACGGTGTCGTCTACTTTTACGAAGGGGCAACAGAAAGCCCTCTGACTGGAAACATCACAAAATGGCATGGTTTGCGCATGGCCCAGGACAGGACAGCTCTGCAGTAGGTGATTAAAACTGGCCAGAACATAAATCACCATACCGTGAAGCAGTTTCTTTCCTCGGGCTGTGAGATTCATTCATTCATTCATTCATTCTCCACACTGCACCATAAAAAAAATAAAATAAAATAGTTGTTCTTGTGTAGCATAAAGGGACTACAACTTACATTTGGTTGTATAACCCTGTGTATCTAGAATGACACCTTGAATCTTGGACCTTTCATGACAAAAAAAATCCAGCTTTTGCATTCTAGTTCACTTATTCTTCCTATATAAAAATTTATATCAGAATGACACTGTAGATTGTGATGTGGTCTTGCATTACTTCAACTACAGTAGCACCACTACAGAAATGATTGCTGAGTGTGCTGGTTGGTATCCCAGCCCTCAATCAACCACACCTCACTTCCTTATCTACTATGGAGAAAACTCTATTGTGATCAACAATCTTGTGCAAAATGGTGCACAGAGGCAGCAGTAGGCAGCAGGAGATCCAGAGGCTAATCAGAGAGAGGAGACAGCTGAAAAAACAATGGAAAAAATCCTCCAACATTGAAAGAGAAGGTCTCAGACTACTCCATCAAGAACCATCTGGTATTTTTGCGAAGAGCTAAGAACTTGAGGAAGCTTCACAAGAAGAAAGAACAGACAAGAACACGGTTCTACAAAGACCCTTTCAAGTTCGTCAAAGACCTCTTCACCAAGGAAAAAAGTGGAACTTTGAAAACATCAAAGCAGGAACTGGAGGAACACCTGGAAAAGATCCACCATGACATGGAAAGGCATGTCCATGATAGTCATCCCACCTGACATCCTGCCAATTCAACCACCTGACTTCAACCTGGACACTAGCCCGCCAAAATGGAAAGAAATGGAGAACACCTTCCGGTGAGCAAGAGCAGCATCGGCTCCAGGCCTCCGAGTACCATACAAGCTCTACAATAACTTGGTGGATGTCCGACGCTCTCTGTGGAGGCTAATTAGGGTAGTGTGGCAGAAACAAAGAGTACCCAAGGCTTGGCAAAGGGCTGGTGGGGTGCTTATACTGAAAGAAAAGGATGCATCAAACATCAGTCAATTCTGGCCAATCTGCCTTCTCAACGTCGAGGGGAAGCTCTTTTTCAGCATTGTAGCAGAGAGGCTGTCCATCTACCTGGAAAGAAATAAATACATTAATACATCTGTATAGAAAGCCGGAATTCCAGGATTCTCTGGTGGCTTGAAACATACAAGCAAGATCTGGCACCAGATCCAAGCAGCCAAGAAGGACAAGTGAGACCTACATGCGATCTTCCTTGACCTAGCCAACGCGTTTGGCTCAGTTCCCCATGAACTTATCTGGGAATCCTTCAACTTCTTCCATATAACAGAGCTCATCACCACACTGGTCAAGACCTACTTCCAAGACCTGCAACTGTGCTTTACAACAGTTGATTTCACGACAACATGGCAGTGCTTGGAAGTAGGCATCATGGCAGGCTGCACAGTCTCACCCTTGGCTTTTAAGATGGCCATGGAAGTCATCATCAGGGCCTCAAAATGGGTGGTGGGCGGTGAACGAACCACGGCTGGGCTACGTCTTCCACCTATCAGGGCATATATGGATGACATGACAACTCTGACCGCTACTGAAGCATGCACCAAGCAGCTACTTGGAAAGCTGCAGGAAAACATCAAGTTGGCCCGAATGAAAATCAAGCCCAGCAAATCTCGAAGCATCTCCTTAGCTAAGGGGGGGCTGACTGACACAAGGTTCTTCATTGATGACGACCCAATTCCAACGGTGTCTGAGCAGCCAGTCAAAAGCCTGGGCAGATGGTCCAATGCAAGCCTCAAGGACAAAGAGCAAGTGCAACAACTAAGGCAAGAGATTGTCAAGGGCCTGGAAAACATCAACAAGGCACTATTGCCTGGGAAACTGAAGCCCTGGTGCCTACAGTTTGGACTCCTCCCCTGGACAATTTGGCCACTCGTGTATGTACTTCACCGTGTATGAAGTCCCTATAACAACCGTGGAGAAGATGGAACGAAGCATCACTTTATACACTAAAATATGGCTGGGTGTCCCACGATGTCTAAGTAACATTGGCGTCTATGGCAAAGGAGTCCTGGAGTTACCTCTCACTAGCCTAACCGAGGAATACAAGTGTTCCAAAGGACTCCAGAGATAAGATCATCAGTTCTGCTGCACTGCCCATAGTAACTGGACGGAAGTGGACACCATCGAATGCAGTGCAGCAAGCTACATCAGCCCTGAGGCACAAAGACATTCTGGGGCAAGTCCAGCAGGGAAGAGGAGGCTTTGGCCTAAAAGCATGCGAACCAATCAGGCGAAAAGCTACAACATCAGAGCAGAGGAAGCTGGTGGTCGAGGAGGTGCGTTGACAGGAAGAGGTCTTCAGAAGTGCAAAGGCTGTCTCTCTTGCTAAACAGGGGCAATGGATGGAATGGGAAGCCCAACTCTGCCCAACTCCAGCAACTCTCAAACACATCATGACAGGCTGCAAGACCTGCCTTACGCAAGGGAGATACACCTGATGGCACAATCAGGTCCTCAAGAGCCTGGCAGCAGCTCTGGAAAGCAAGCAGTGTGAGACCAACTCCTTGCCACCAAGAGCAATCAACCCTCTGAAGGCAACAACGTTTGTCAGAGAAGGACAGAAAACATCAAAACATCCTTCCACCAAGCTGGAAGCAGGACACCTAGGCATGGCCCGGGACTGGAAGATGCTGGCAGACATCGGCCAGAAAACTAATTTTCCCACCAGAGATCGCCTCCACCAACCTCAGGCCAGACTTGGTACTCTGGTCCCCTTCACTAAAGGCTGCTTACCTCATAAAGCTCACAGTTCCATGGGAGAACTCAGTGGAAGAGGCCTATGAGCGCAAGAAGCTGCGCTATGCAGCTCTAGCAGCAGAAGCGAAGCAGCGTGGCTGGAACACCAAAGTCTATCCAGTTGAAGTGGGATGCAGAGGATTTGTGGCATCCTCTACCATCAGACTGCTGAAAGACCTCGTAAGTCACAGTCAGGCCCTGCGGAAAACCATCAGAGCAGTCTCAGAGGCGGCTGAAAGAAGCAGCCAGTGGATTTGGCTCAAGTGGAACGACCCATGCTGGGCCCCAAGTACCACTTAAGGGTGAATTTCAGAGGCGGTTGAGCACAGGACACAAGCTGAGAGCTGATCATCCTTACGGAGGGTGTATAGTGTTAACAGGCCGAAACACCCAGTGATGCAAGGGCACACTACTGAAGATCCTGCGTTTTTGTGATTCTGGAAGGGGGATTTCTGTCCATAGTGTTTAAAAACTTTGGAATTGCTGGATGTGATTATGACCCAATACTTTTATAACCTTTAAATTCTTCCTGACAGTACTTGACGTGTCATTTTATTATTTTTATTCTATTTTCATATAAGATTGACTTTGACTTTCCCCCTTTTCTTTCCACTATTGTCTTTTTCTGCGGCCAGGAATTATATTATATTTTGAAATGGTCTGATTGTCATAACTTTGGTACTGTCAAGTAGATGGCAGAAAGGAGGGTGATGTGATAAATTAGCCTGTTTGGATGAGGGTTTACCCAAAACAAAGGAAAAACAAAAGTTCCTTGTAACTTTGAGTTTGACCAGTAGAAACAAAATATTTTTTTTATGTCACTGGCAGTTCTTGAAGTGGAAAAAAATTTGTATGGGTACTTATTTACATGCTGACATGTGGGGCACTCAGCAGCCCAATCTATCAGTACTGCAATAGGTCAGTTGCGTGTACATTTGCCTGGCTTTCTGAGAGAAGCGCCTTTCTGCATGTCTGTCAATTCCTCTTTTCTGCTCTTTTCTAATCACACATAGAGTGGACATTTATAATAACCTTATAAATGTATAGTGTAAGCCTATAGCCTGTTATGTGTTCCCAATAGAAGGGGAATGTTGCAATGTCTGCAACAATCAAGTTAAAAGGATCATACACTTGACATACATCTCCCAGCAGTTTAAACCTATCAATCAATCAATCAATCAATCAATCAAGGTGTGAGGGGGGAGAAGCAGTGGGAGAGATGGGGGGAAACAGCAGCCACAGTAGTAACAGCATTACTAATTGAGATATGAATATTAATAATACTAAAAGTATAATAATAATAGTAATAATAATTATAGTAATGATGATGATGATAGTAGAAGTCAAGCAGGACTGCAGCAGCAGGGCCAGCCACCATCCATGGGAACTGTTGTGTATCGACTTCTTAATCTTTGTTTGTCCAGAAAGGTTTTCCAGAGTTTCAAAAAGTCACCAATAAAAAGGAAATAATCTTCCTCCAAAGCTGAGTGCAGTAATGTTTAATTGTCGACAATTAAAGCATGAGATCATACAGACAAAAGTTCATCTGATAAGACCCAAATACAATAAAAAACATACTCCTTATATTCAATAATTCGGGGGCTGCGCACCATGGTTTATCCAATCCTGGCTCGTTCTTTTTTTTATGTACAAATTTTGCTGACTCGGGTATTTTCCTGCACGAGGCTAAAACACGAGCTTGATGGCTGAATGCTCTGCCTCCCATTCCACTTTTGGAGACTCTTGGAACCACAAGTAACCCTGCATCCTTAGAGCACAGTGTTCAAGTGGGGTAATAGGGTACTATCAGGTCTTGAAGAAATGCTGGTGCCTGACCATTAAGGGTTTTGTATGTAAGGAGGAGGATTTTAAATTCAATTCTGCATTTTACAGGAAGCCAGTGCAGAGAGGCTAATATGGGATAAATATGTTCTCTAATATGAGTCCTTGTCAGAACACGTACAGCATCAATAATCCAGCCTTGAGGTAACAAAAATATAGACTAATTTCTCTGCATCTTTTTGAGATGGGATGTTCCTGATTTTTACAATGTTCCAAAGGTGAAAGAAGGCAGTCCTTGAAATTTGCTTTGTGTAGGAGTTAAATGACAAATCCTGATCAAAGATAACTCCCAGAGAGAGAGAAAAAAAACCACCATGAAACACAATCACAAACAGCAGTGACCATATTTCTAATAGATTAGTGTGTTTTCTTGACAGATTCGCCCATGGCATGCAGACAAAACAACACAGGTGCCAAAAAGCTGCAGAACGCAAGCCCAATTGGTTAACATGTCGCCAAAAGGGAGTCGGCAGCGCTTGGCTGCGCTTTCACCTCCTGTGTGTCTGTGTCTGTATGGCAGCTTGTAAGAAGTGTTGGTATCCAAAAAAAGGTCAGGTACACCAAAGAGCAAAATGCCTGTACTGCATACCAGTGAGTACCAGCCCACTTCAAGCACTGGTCAATGGCCTTTAATCAAACATGGTTTGTTCTCTCTGCAGCTACAGTCTGCCTCTGCCCACTTTATAGCAGCCAAACACACCACCCCCTTTAAGAGGTATGTGGATGACATCAACTTCCGGCTGGTATCCTATCACTTCTTCAGCTGCTGTCATATTTCGGTAAGTTTTCACTCTGCTGTGATTCATGTTCTGACAGATTCTGGAAAACCAAACCAGCCAAAATGTCATCATCCAACCACTGACATCAAACAAGGATAGTGGTTCCTCTTAATCTGAATTTCTGTTTGCTCTCGACCACTTTAATAATAATCCTTTCCATATTCTTGCTTTCTGTTTCTCTGTCACCCAGATGTTGGCTTAACCAAATATTTTCTGTCATTGACTGAATTCTTTTACAATGATGGAAACATCTGAAGGCTCTCCATAAGGATCTACCATAAAGTTAGTAACTTAAGATGGGTCACAATGGGATAATAACCACTATGGGTCACAGTTGGGAGCAGCTGCGTATCTGGTGCAGAGGGAGTGCATGCTGCGTGATTTCCTCCCTGTGATCCTGCAAGCACCTGCAAGCGGAGGTTGCCTGATCAACTTCAAAAGTCTCAAGCAAGGGCTCAAACAGATGCCCCAAACAGTGGTACCTGCAATGGCAGGCGGCCACTGTTTGGGGCATCTGCCACTGACCTGCTGCTGCAGCTGCCAGTACTTGAGCTGGCTGTATCTCAAACTCTGACGAAGTGGAGCTGCCAATTCCAGTCTCCAGTGTGGCATCAGAGGACTGGTTCAGAACAAAATTAAAACAGCCATATATAATGTGTCCCAAGATCCAGACGTACTTGTATAATATTTTCCATATCATTTTAGAAATTCTTAATTCATCAATTGAACCTGAGCCACAAATGATTATTTTTAATACCTCTTAGACTCTAAACAACCTCACATTGAGTCAGAGAATACTTTTATTGTTTATTGTTGTTGGCCTGTTGTCAGCCAAGAAATGACTTTGGTTTCTGTGAAAGGGTAAAGACATTCCTTTCCATTCTTCGCTCCTCTCGTTTTTTCTTATCTTGCATTTATTTTTAAGGCTTTAAAGGAGACTGGTGTTTGTATTAGTTGTGTATATTGCTGAAGTATCTCTAAGTTGCATTTTCATATTAACCAATAACCTCTATCATTAAGGATATGTGTATATCTGACTCCAATCTCAGTTCAATCAGGAGAGACTCATAATTTTGAGTGAATGTAAAGATTTATTGCCATGTGTACAATAGAGAATGTAGAAGTGTTTGGCGGTTAGACTCCATTGTGATGTAGTAATATTTGGGGAGGTGATGAAGCTGTGTGTCAAATAGGAAACCACAGCAAAGCAAAGTGAAGAATAGAAAGGAGCGACAAGACAGATTTTTTGATGAATATCAATCCATACCTTACTGCAGGGGCATATTTCTAGCAAAAGTAAGCATAAGAGTATTAGATAGAGAAATGCATAGCTGGGAAGAAAATCATAAATATCAAGATTTTCCCCCCTGAATAGTAAACTTAATGTTTATGACATAATCAACATGATTAAAGGTCAATGAGGACCAAAATGAAATGAAAGGTCATATGATCAGATGAAAACTAAGACATGGAGACAAATAATAGAATACAAACAAGATGTGAGGTCTGGCAACCAACAGAAATTAAGTCTGAATGACAAAAAGAAATTAAGGTCCGATGAGCAGTCTGCAAAAAGGTCATGAAGACCAAAAAATATGAACAAAATGAATAAACGGTCAACATAAGGACCAGACAGAAATAAGAGTCACAAGACAAACAGCAGGCCAACGATAAATAAAATGTAAACAGAAATTAATCTATTGAATGAATCTATCTACTGAGAAAAGTAATGCATGAGAGTACTTGGTGACTTGTTGCGCACGTCTGTTATCCTGTCTTGTCCTTTTCACCAAAAAATTAAAAATAATGGGAATATTTCCACAAAGTTAATGATGTCCTCTCTGCCATCTCTCTACATTGAATTAGCTAGCAACGCATGCACACTGACACAACTCTAGGTTTACCTTCCACTTACCTTAGCCACCTGCTAAGCAGCAGGATGGAAAAACAGTGCAAAATCTTCAGGGGTTTTCTTTTATATTTGTGGCGGCAAGAGGAAAGGAAAAGACAGTAATTTTTCCAGTAACTTTTATGAAAAAAAAACTAAATAATGGATAACTTGAATTGCAGATCTAACGCATTACGTTACTCATTACAACAAACAAGTAATCCGAGTACTCTAACAGACCCAAACACTGCCGCTGACCAAACAGAAAATCAAGTCTGACAACCAGTCTACAGATATGCAAATATGAATGATGTGTGAGGTCATGAAGACCATGAATATGAACAAAATAAATAAACAGTCAGCATAAGGACCAAACAGAAACAACGTCATAAGGAAGTATAACCAACATCCCAGTCTTTGCAAGGAAGCTGATGAAATGCCTTGGTTGGCTGCAAAGGTAGCAACACCTATCCTAAACGAATACGCTGAATAGTGCTGAGGGGGTAAGATGTTTTTGATGAGGACTTGCTTTAAATGATGATTAAACCAAGTTTTTGGTAAAGGGGTATTCGCTGAGGTAAGAAATAACAGAGAGAAGGTGTTAGTGGTAGGTCTAATTAGTAGGTATTTAATCATGGATTTGAAAGGGCAAAAGGTGGAATCAGTGCGAGCCATGACTAAAGAGCAAGCAGCTCCACACTTTAAATGTCTGAGATGTAGACTTTCATGACTGGATTGGGAGATAAGATAAAAAAAATGTAATATCTCTGTTTGGATCGAATGACTGAGAGGATGTGGTGAATTCCCCTGCTCTAAGGAAAGCATAAAAGGCTAATAGGAATATGGCATCGAATATTGCATCAACATACGGAGAGAAGATGCCTTCTCTGAGAACCGACAGCATCCTATACAATAGGGAAAGAGTAATAGGCTGTCTGCGGTCGGGGATGAGGAGAGAAGCTTTACAGATATCTTTTAACATTATTTTTCCTGCAGGGTTGGAAAACAAGCTAGAAAAGGAAGGATCATAACATCTGATGTTAAACAGAACCCCAGCAATTAGCCCACAGATGTATTGAGGTTAAAATGCTTAATATGCATATGACACAAAATAAAAGCAGACTGTACTTATGGAAACAGGTTTAAGTGGCATTAAAATTGAGACACAGAACATTGCAAAGGTACTCCAAGGGAAATCATATGTTAAGAGGGTAGAGACTGCTCAACCCTCTCTCATATAATGTCTAGCTGATTCCAAATATCTGTGCAGGGGACTTTGATTTAGTACAGAGCTGTTAGTGAGGCAGCTATTGTGTTGAAATGACCAGACATAGTCTTCTGGGAGAGGCCATGTTCGAGACAGTCGCATAGTTTTTCACTCTGCTTCAATCGGTCCTAAAATCATTCCCCCACTTGAAAAATAACTTGCAAACTTTAAAAGCGAGGGAAATGAGTAGGGGGAAATCACAGAAAGGCCAGAAGAGTTCAAAAAACCAGGTAACTGGGCAGTTAACGTTGAAAAATCTGCTAATGGAGCCCTCCGACAAGGAAAGTAGCACCTTGCTAGCTAGCAGAGAAGGGGCCAGCGAGCCTGGAGGCGAGCTGCTTTGTGAAGTGTTATCTATTTCGAAAAATCTCTGTGACTTTAAACAAGATATACACATGGCCATTTCTGATTTAAAGAAAGACTTGAAGGAGGAGCTGTCAACGCTCAAACAAGAGCTCAACCAGAAGCTACTCGAGGATGGGGAGACACTTGAGGCTCAAGGCCAAGCTATCACCAAGGCGGAGGAGCGCAGCTCTGAAGTGGAAACGAGCGGCATGGTAACCAAACAGAGCAGCGCCTCTGTCTGCTGAAATAACAACGCAAACTACGGGAAAAGTCTGATCTGGAAAGTAGATCTAGAAGAAACAACATACGGAAGTATGGTGTGCCTGAGGACTCCGAGGGTGACTCGATGATTACGTTTGCAGAAAATCTGTTAACCACGCAGCTCCCTCCGCCCGATGGCATGTACCTCCAAATACAACGTGCTCACAGAGCTCTGGCACAGAAACCAGCACCTGAAGCTAAGCCAAGGTCAATTGTTATAAACTTCTTGCAGTTTGACATTACAGAAACCGTCCTGAAACTAGCTTGGAAGAAGAAAGTTCACATAAATATTAAACAGATTTTCTTTGACCACGATTACGCATACGTGGTGATGGAGAAGCACAGAACCTACGGGGGATGGGCATCTGCTTCCAAACTCCATTCACGAGGATCCAAATCCACTGGAGCACCGGCCCACAGACCTACAGGGTTAGGGGTTAGAGAGGATTCCAGTTTTTTGACCCGCGACCATAGAGGAGAGCATACTGAAGGCATTTCCATGGCAAGAGGGAGACGCCAGGGTTGGAGGAAAAGGGATGGAGACACGGGTGAGAAAGAAGCTTCAAGAGTTCAGGAGATCACCTGTTCATTAAAAATATGATCATCACACAGTTTAGAGTGGACTGAAGGGACATAAAGAAGGTAACTCTAAGTTACTCAGGCCTTTTCTTTATAAATAATGTTAAATACAGATTGAACAGTTTAGCAGTGTGGCTTATGTTGGACATATCTAGTGGTAGGTTGATCACTCCTCCACTGGGGAGGGCCCCAACCCCAATGTACTTGCTGAAAAGATGCACCTGGTGGCCTTGGCTTGTCAGAGGCAGACTGAAAATGGGGTGGGAAAGGGGTCCTGGCAGTCACAGGCTTGAACAGTGCTGCAGGGCAGAAGGGAGCAATGTGACCTGGATTCCCGCAGTTGTTACAGGAAATTATATAGCGGCTTCCAGTGATCATCACCAGCACTTGGGTGTCCAGTACGGGCCAGCATAGGCAAATGGTAGATTGTGCGATGTGGAGCGCAGTATTGCTGGACAAGGGTTTATGGTAGAGATAGAATGTTTGTCTTGTATTTAAGATAAAGGTTGCAGATGAGGGCAAGGCATTGAGTGCTTGCCTTCTTTCAAGGAAAATGGAACAGATAACATCATGGTAAAGGCCGAAAGCAACAAGAAACTGGCCGATTGATAAGTCGCTGTTTAGCTGGGGCTCTGCCAACTTAAAAACTGCTGTGATATTATCCCTGGTGGTGATAGTTTTATTGCACCTGGTGGAAGGCAGGATGAGACTGACTTGGATGATGTCCTTACCTTGGAGTATTTTATACCTTAGCCAGGGTGTTATGATTGTAGCATGAGCAATGTATGGCCTACATAGAGGAGAGAGCTGGCTGCCGCATGGAGGCCTGGGTTGTGGTGATGGTCGCAGGGGGTGAGGGGGGTCAGGTGAATAAAGGGAGTAGGGAGAGAGGTGAATGAAAAAATAGTCTTCCTGATTTAACTTATGCTGAGAAATATAAGAATTAAAACATCAATTAAAAGCTGTCAAAGGCAAAGATGCAAACCCAGAAACGCAGAAAATCCCTTGATGCATTTGATTACACTCAAGCAAGCATCCAATTAAAGTCCATGTGGACCAAGAGGAAGGTTGAGTTTAAGCTTGGCTACAGCAGGTCAATTGAGTTCAGTTCAATTTATCATAAATGATTTGTTAATATTCTAAATTCAACCATCTAAATCTGTAAAATTGATTGATTGATTGATTAAAAATGATTGCACAGTCGGTGTCTGTGTTCCTTTTTGCTATACAGGCCCTCATAAATTCATAATCTCTCATAATCTGTAAATTCTTTATGTATAGTAAATGTTATTGTGATTGAGCGGTACTTTTTGAATTAATGCTATACACAAGCTATGTTGCGACCTTTAAAAACAATTAAAATGACAGGTAATAATGGATTATGATTCAATTTTTACGACCCTGTCAGTCAAAATGATGGACAACAAGAAATTCTAACACAACCTAACACCATTTGTTTTCTGTCTGCCTCAGTCTCTAACTATAATGTTTTTACTTTCATGGTTTCTGTCCTTATTCCTGTTATTGTGTTGGATTCTGTGCAACTTTGTCTTTTATTGAACACATAAAATTGTGACTCTGTAGGCCATGTCAATCTCTGAGACCTGGTATGCCATCAAAGACCATGGCACCAACTACTGCAACCTCTACAACCTCATGGAAGGTAAGAACAAACAACAAAATGCTGAGGACATCACTGACACCCTTTTACTAATCATTCAGTTTCCATTGATTTTTTTTGTCCTAAAGCTAAATGGAATGGACAGGGACTGACCTGTCAGTTAGCTTTGCCAAAACTAAGCATAGCAGTTTACTGTGCAACAGGAATTTTTGCATTCACAATACTTTCATCTGCAGTCTTAATGGTCACGAGCAGTAGAAAAACGCAGTTAAGTTTCAAGTTACCTTAGCTGAAATTTACACTTACACATTCGACTGGCCAACGTCACAAGTTGCTGGTTGACGTCACTTTGCTTTACAGTTAAGTCTAGTTGAACCTTTGTGGGACCGAATGAAGACACAGAATTTTTGTTTCTGTTTGGCCAAGCTTTTTAATTAAAAGTTTTTGCATGTTATCTGTATCTAAATTGTATTTGAGTTACATGAAGGGTTAGGGTAAGGGTTGTTGGAAATCTATTATTATTATTATTATTATTATTATTATTATGATTTAATATTTAAAAAGTTTACACCATGATTCAAAGTATTAATACAACCTCATGGGACAAAAAAGAATTGGCATGGGAACAGGATTTCAACATTGAACTCTATAGGAAGTTCTGGCAATTACTGGAAAGCATTCATACTACTTCCTTTTGTATTAGACAATGCCTTATTCAATTTAAAGTATTGCATCACCCCCACTACTCAAATGATAGACTTGCAAAAATATACCCTGATGTTAGCCAAATTTGTTAAAGATGCTATCATAGCCTAGCTATTGTAGCCCATATGTTTTGGTATCAATCCTTGAACGGTTACTGGAAACATGCTTTTGAGGACTTTTCATATATATGTGCAGGAAAAAAATTATGCTTTCTACCTACATCACAATCTTTGGGGTCCCCCCTCCATAGATCATGGTTTCTGTATCTGAGGCAAAGGCAATAGCTTTCATTGCAAATGTTATTTAATTCTTCTTCAACGGAACTCAGATAAATCTATTAATTTAAATCATTGGATTAGAGATGTTCTCTCTAAGCCCCCATTGAAAAAAACTGAGAAATAGTAGGACTAATTGTCATGACAAATGAAGTGCGATTTGGTGACCATTCATTGACTACTTTAAAAGCTTCCCGGTCAATGTTTATAACCATGTATTATTCATAAGCCAAGCATTGGTAATTGTCTATACAGTATGCATTTATATCTATGTGTGTGTGTGTGTGTTTGTGTTTATGCATGTGTGTGTACATTGCATGTCTTTTCATGTATATATTTATACCTGTTTATAGATTTATTTATTTATTTATTCCCCCCCCCCCCCCTTTTTTAAGTTTGGAAAGCCTTGGAAATGGGGGATATGGGTAGGGGAATCTATGTTTACTAATGTTTATAATTGAAAAAACAGAAATACTAGTACAAAAAACACAATATTAAGCTTTTTTCAGCAAAATTTTTACGTTGAAAATGAATGGGAGTGCTTCCAGAGGCAGAGGCTTGGAGGTGTTAATCAGTCTTATGGCCTGGTTTTAGAATCTGTCTTTGAACCATCTGCCAGACTGAGTGTGAAGAGATGGTGCTGTGGGTGGGTTGGCTCTTTAATGTTGTTGTGGTCCCTTCTGAGGACTCTCTGCTGATAGATGTCCTGCAGAGATGAGAGGGCTGTTCCTGTGATGTGCTGGGCTATCTTGATCACTCTCTGCAAGTGTTTACAGTCAGTCTGTGTGCTTTTGCCATACTACACCGTGATGCTGCTAGAATGGTCTCAATAGTACAGCACTAGAAGTTGCAAAAGAGTGATGATGGCAACTTGAATCTCCCCAGCCTCAGAAAGTACAGCCTCTGATGTGCTTTTCTGATCAGCTGAGTAATGTGGGGGAAACACATGAGGTCCTCACTGATGTGTAAAACCTGACGAACTTGAAGGCCTTAAGATTGCTGACCTTAAACAGGATATCAGTCGGCTTTCTAATGAACTTCAAAAGAAAGACTGCCAGCTTCATCGACGTAGCCCCTGGGCAGTCCAAAAAGTTTGCCTCTCTCAGTGCTGTCCTCCAGGACACAGCTCTATGGGAACCCGCCACTTGTCAATGGCTCTCCTGCTCCACACCGAACCACCAGTTCTTCTGAGCAAGTGGTGTCTGTTGCTGCAAGAGAGACTTGGATGGGGCTGCCTCACCCCCTCCCATAAGCCTCACTAACCGCTACACAGCCCTATCTGATGACTCCCCAGTCAACCCAGCTGATGCTCCTGCTGCTACAGTCCCTCCACCTGTGGTTAATGGTGCCAAAGAAGCACGCCATTCCATTGTCAAGCACAGCCATCTGGCCCCTTCTCCTCCGAGGACAGTGCCTCCTGGCACTGCAGGTTCTCCTCCACCTGAGGCTAGCAGTGCCCTGGCAGCTCACTACTTCGTAGTGAAGCCAGGAGCATCCCATAAGGAGGCTCTACTCAGACGCTCTGGAGGCTTGCTGTGCCCTGTACCAGCAGGGAATCCCTCTCCTGGGTCTGATGTCGCAGCCTCACCACAGCACCTGCCTGCCCAGATATCCCATCCTCAGATCACAGAACACAGTATGGATGCAGACAGTGAACCCACAGTGGTCATCTTCTTGTCCCCTCTTCCCCCCAACCATATTAATAGTAGGACTCCATAATCAGGAGTATCTGCTTCTTTAACGCTGCCACTCACTGTTTGCCTGGAGCCACAGTTTGTGTTATCCTTGAAAAAACTCTTGGAGGTGCTGGGCTCACTCCCGTCCTCCATAAAACTAGTGATTGTCGATGTTGGAATAATAAAAAACTGTCTTCAGCTTGATTTGGGTCCCACATCTTTTACTTCACATAGACAATATATACATGGAAATGTAGGAAATATTGTTGGCTTTCAGATGATGGTCTTATTTCAGATGTAGGACAGCATTGTTCGTTTCACGCTAGCACACACATACACACAGCTCGACAACGTAAAATATTGACTGTGTAACGCGGACACTTATTGAAATAAGTATACTCACAGTACGCACGTGCATTACCGGCGAACAGCGAAAACAACAACCGGCAGAAACCGGAAAGCAGGGATAACGTTATGCTTTCGGCCTCCGCCAGAGAGTTCAAACTCAATGTCCCGGGCAAAAATGCATTATGGGAAATGTAGTTCATCCAGGAAACCCGCTGATAACGTTACACCGTTGTAAGATGAAGTAACGTAACATATTTGTCACATTCAACAACTTCTAAAGTTACAATTACTTGGATTTGTAAACTATTTACAACAAATATTCACTGTGCACATCGTACAAATGTATTCCCAGTTTCAAATTTAAGACTATTTATCGAAATTCAATTAAAAAACAACAACAACAAAAAAACGTTAGCGTTACTTACCAAACCGGGGCTGATGATAAGACGGCGCTTAAGAAAACGAGGGCAATAAGACTAATGAAAAAAACTGAGGTCGTGGTGGTTCGAAGCGGGGGGATAAAAGTGCGCATTGCAA
Source organism: Pagrus major (assembly GCF_040436345.1). Lineage (NCBI taxonomy): Eukaryota > Metazoa > Chordata > Actinopteri > Spariformes > Sparidae > Pagrus > Pagrus major. Next base: position 1,958,343 of record NC_133233.1, read on the forward strand.
ACAAATAAAAACAAATTAAACTGTGTTCCTGTGCTCCACACGGGCTGGCCAAAACTTCCCCGCATCAAGGTAAATTTAAGATGGCTGACTCAGCTTTCCTGACCCACCCACCAGAACATCATGACGTCGATAACGTCATGACACTATTGTATGGTTCCTAAACTTTTTGAGCGTTCCACACAAATTAGCTATAAAATATTGAGCCCTATTCAATTAAAGTGGCATAAATCTCAACAGAGCTCAACACTTTATAGTTTGGTCAACTGCATAGCGACATTTGACTATTATGACCTTATTAGTTATGAGCTAGTACAACTGTTTGGGATTACAGTGTGCATATTAGCATCAAACCCAGATATTTTGGCTTTATATTTGTGGGGCTGTTATGGACAACATGACAGCCCCACAAATATAAAGCCAAAATATCTTAATCACCCCCTGGTGGCTGGCTGCGGTATAGGTGACAGGAGTCTGTTCTCACTGATAAAGGCTAAGAAATTAGATAATTAAAATATCAAAAAAATAATACGGTAATCGAACCAAATGATTAATTTTATTTTATTTGAAAGTCCAGCTCCCACAGTGTCTGCCTTGAAAAATTCCAGCCCTTGTACAAATGTAGTGGATGACCCCTGTCTTACACTGCCGTGTGCTTGGACAGCAGGGTGAATCAAATCAAACCTCTCCACCATAGTGACCTGGATGAGGGCAGACCTTACAAGATAATTAGCAATAAAAAAGAAAACATCAGAATGAAGAGGCATTGAAAATTACAGAAATACAGATATAGGATGATAGTAAAACAGAGGAGAGCAATGATCCAGCGGAGCCCAGGGTTTGACACTTCAGATCCATGAATATGTGCGGCATCAGAAGAAGGAGCCTGAATGAAAACAGAGGAGGAGGAGGAGAAGGAAGCTATAGAGAGTGGACAGTGAGAGAACACAGCTTGCAGCTTGTGGGAACAGAAAACAAAAACAAAAGGTAGAGAAATGCAATGTTAATCAGAATGAACAGATTGTTTCTTGTCGGCAGGACAATGTATATTCAAATACTATAGGTAAGAAACTCATTGAGACTGAGACCAACCCACTGAAGAAGCTTGCAATCAAAGTGAAGGACTAATTAAAGGTTAAGTCAAAGAAGTAAGTTTTTAGATTAGATTTAAAGGCGTCAATAGAGCCAGATTGTCTGATGTCAGCTGAGGTTATTCCAGAGGAAGGGAGAATGATAGGAAAAAATCCTGCAGCCAGCGGATTTCTATTTAACCCATGGAACCATCAGGAGCCCTGAATTCTGAGAGCCTAATGCAGGAGGTGGAATATGCGGTATAATGAGATAAGACATGTATGATGGGGCAAGGCTGTGAACAGTTTTGTATGTCATCAGCAGCTCCTTAAAGTCTGCTCTGACATGAATTAGGAGCCAATGCAGTGAGGCTAGGACTGGTGTAACATGATCAAATTGTCTTGTACGTGTTAAACTTTAGCTGCAGCATTCTTAACCATTTAGCACTCTCAAGCGGTAGACCTGAAAATAATGCATTGCAATAATCCAGCCTAGACAAAACAAAGGCATGAATCAGGATCTCTGCATCAGCCGTGGATGGGAAGGACCTAATTTTAGCTATGTTGCGCGGATGGTAAAAAGGGATCTTGGTAATTTCTTTGATGTGCTGATCAAAAGAGAGGTTAGAATCAAATGTAACACCAAGATTCTTGACAGTTGAACTTTAAGAAACAACACTAGTCAGGAGTTACTGAGGAGTTACTGTCACCTGATCAAAGTGGTGTCTCTGTTGATCGGGGCCAATGACCAACATATCAGTTTTATCTGAATTTAGGAGCAGGAAGTTTTCTTCACCGCATACAAGCAGGTCTCTAATTTTGTGATTTGAGATTTAACATCAGCTTTTGTGGGCACATACAGTTGGGTATCGTCCGCATAGCAGGGGAAATGTATTCCATAACTCAGAATAATTATAAATATATATTTGGCAAGTGGCCATGGTACAATGTAGGCGGCATAATTAAGGAATTAGTAATTTATTGTAGTAGTAATTATTTGCCGTTGATCTCCAATGAGACGATATAATTACTTGTCTGACTGGCCATAGTATTTCGGATCCTAATACCTAAAAAGACATATGGTTTTCTTATTTTAAGCTGTTAAATTAGCAAAGTCATCAGAATTTTTTTGACCACCATTCAAATTAGGATTTTTTTAATCCAAAAGGGGGGAGGGACAAAGTAACCGGATGGGTCAATCTCATATATGGTCCGGGGCACTGAACTGTCAATCAAACTACCTTTAGCCAAGGGGGAGACACACCTGAAAAACCTCACCCACATGAGAGGTTTTTGCCCGAATAGCAAACAAAAAGTCAGGAAGCACAAAGCAGAAAGCTGGCAGCATAACCATGAAGCTGCAAATGAGACACGGGAGGCAGTTAAACTTTTTCTATTTGTACATGGTTTTACATCAAAAACACAGCATTAGGCCGACCAATAGTAACCTCATCAGTCAGCCAGTGGAGTAACTCCCTGTAGCAACGGCCCATATTTCCCATCTAGCCTTGTGCTTGACAGTGTATTTTGTTTAGTTTGGTGTTTTAAGTTCCAAAATGAAAAATGTTAAAAAATATCTGTTAGTTAGTCTTTGTAACACTTATGTCTGTTCAGAACTTGGTGGTTTATACTGGTAATTGTCATTTTTGTCTTTGTTTATAGTTTTAACAATTAGTGAAGTGGATGTTACATTTCTTGAGGTCAGCTGTATCTAGCAGTGTTTATCAGTTCATATGGTTGATATGTTAGCTTAAAGGACAGTCAATCGGACTCAATCGGACAGCTGCCTGCTCTGATCTGCAGTCTCTATGCTGGATAACAAGTCTGCTTTGCACCATAATATCTGAAAGTGGGGGGACAAAAAGTCCTGGTGTTCCCCCTTATTCAGTCATTAGCAGTCTGGATGAAAAAAGGCATTATTTGGCAGCTTGATAACACCAGTAGAATAACATATGCCATGTGCCGAAGAGGGCTTTCCACCACCATCCAAACATACAATATGATTATCATTCTTGTACTGTTCTATAAGTTCTTGTCTTTATCTATGGACAGATGCTCATCATACCCATTTCACCTGTCATTTGTTCAACAGGAAGTGGTCTAACTGAAGCCAGAGGTTATAAAGAAGTAACCAGTGACTTCCTGTGTACCCAACGTTCCTCTGCTAACTGCACAATCTACTGACCTGTCTACTGAATGAATAGGATGACCACAGGCAATCACAGTATATGAAGAGAATGTAGTTGACAGATCAGCATTTTTGATCTCCTTCTCATTTTGAATGGGTGGGGGGAAATGCACTTGGATACTTAAATGCATTTGCATTCACATAATACATATATACAGTATATACAGTATATATATATATATATATATATATATATATATATATGTATCTGCGTGTGTGTGTGTGTGTGTGTGTATATATATATATATATATATATATATATATATATATATATACACACAAGTATTTGCACAGTTGATCTTGGCACCTGTAACTGCTTTGAAATGGCTCCAAGTGACTTTCCAGACTTGTTCAAATCAATAATGCACTCTTTCAGATCAATGCTGAGCTCCTTAGACTTTCCCATTGTAGTGTTTGTGGCTAGGTGTATCAAACAAGCCCTATTCAAATGGGCCCAGAAAAGTCATCAGTCTTTATCAATTATAATCACACAAAAGAAGTTAAGATGCCATGGTAAAACAAATTTGATTGACACAACTTTCTATAATAAGTACAATGGATCTTTGAAGTTGCTCTCTGTATTGTAAGATTTGGTCACACTCTCAGAAGACCTTTAATAGATTAATTATTGAACCAAACTTCAATAATGTTTTTTTGTGACAAAGTAGTATGTGTTCCACTCACTCCATCACAGAAATTTGAAGAAATCATTGGAACTCAAGACTGCCATGATATGCATGTTCTTTAAAAGTGATGTCCAGATTTTAACAACATGTCAAATCCTCATTTACATTAAATACAAAATTCCACCACTAATATTAAGTCTCGTTTAGGTTCTTGGTTCTTTGGGTGCAGTTGGACTGATATGTACATTTTAAATGGTGTTATCTTGAACAACACTGCAGTCTTGAGTAGAAACTAGAAATCAAATAATATTTGAAATCTTATGATTGTATATGTTATTGTCCAGTATTTTCACATTTTACTGCTGCACAGTAGTTCATTTCAAGCTACAGGACCAACAATGAATTTATCTTATTTGCTTCTAGTTTCCCCCAACTAAATTTGGATTGGTCTTTGTTCAGTTACTGATTTTATTTACTATATACCATATTCTATACACTTGCATAGTTTAGACTTTGCTGTGGCCTGTTTTTTCGTGTTTTTTTGTGCTTTGTGTTTCAGAGGTGCTGGAAGAGGCTGGGCGTGGTTTTCTGCTGGCCAGAGCTGTTATGGTTCACACATGCTGCCAGATTGTTATCACCTGCTCTAGTTGGTACATGGTCTACTCGGCGATTCCAGTGTTTTCTAGTTTCTCTAGTTTTCCAGTTACTTTTCTCCTATGATCAAACTCTTTGCCTGTTTCTCCACTTCCCCAGTGATTGAACAACTCCTGGATCAGCTCCTTGGCCAGACACAACCCAGCCGCCAGCACCTCTGCCACTCTGCACTTCCCTGGACTCCCTGAGCACACAACCTGCACTACTGTGAGTTTCCTCCACCTCCTCCTCCAGAGCCACCTGCCTGAGTCGGAGCTCACCACCTCTACCTTGCTAGGGTTCATCGTGTTCAATAAATTCACCTTTAATCTACTCCCTGTTTGGTATCTGCTTTTGGGTCTACTACAAAATCTACGTAACGTCACATATACTATATACTTTATGATGTTTTTTTACTGTATTTCATTAATATCATGTAAAATAAATGTGATAATGAATCCATAAGTCTTCACTGTTACATCATTATTGTGTCAATTCCTCACCAACATATGGAGTCATTTGTATCTGATATAGATTTCATTACTGTGGCTCGTTTCAAAAATAATAGAAATCCTGGTCATGAAGTGTACATAATGTAGAAAGCAGCATGGCGAAGAAACAAAAAGCAGGCTCTGACCCTACACCTGTTAACTCTTCACATCCAAGCAATACAGTAGATACTCAAACCACAGCTAGCATCAAGAAAAGCAGTAAACACCAAACTAACTGCTCAAACATAAATCGGCACAAAACCGGCAAACATTCGTCTCAGCTTTGCCCCACCAGAAGACGTTTGATCGAGTTGGGAGCACATCGTACACTGACTTGACAAGGAACTTGCAATGGGGTTTGGTCTGCCATAAATTGGACCAAGATACAGTATCCTGCAGCTCAGTGACTTGTGCCATCTTGTCCATACTCCTTGCAGTCACATCCCTACTGGCATGCTTTTACTTCCTGTTGGACCAACTGATGACTAGCTTTACTCTGAGGGCCACAGGATCCTTGGGAGAACTGCGTGCTGGTAGTTCTCCCAAGGATACAAATATTTCTTGAGTAAGTCTTGCAGTATATGATATTAAATGTATTAAAAGTAATTTTCGGGCAATGTTGGCCTGGCCAATGCGGATTCCAATAATCAGCATAGTTTTCTATAGCTAATTGTCTGTAAAATAAATAAATTTAAAATGCGCTCCATTGGCTGTAATGCAGTATGCACTGCAAAGTACTCCCCCACCCCGACCCCCATCAGTCTTCCTGTTTCATGACAAGCATTTTTTTTATTGGCTGTGTCTGTCTACTAATCGACAAATAAAGAATGAAACATTATTTTGAGTCTGAAGTCACCAAATGAAAGTTTGATGATGTCTTCTGTCTTCCTTTTGTTTTGTGCCCTTGGTAAAAACAAGAGTCAAAAAGAAAACAGCACACACCAACAGAGAGCCACTTGGTGTGAATATAGCTGTGGATACCGCTCAGAGGTGAGTTGCAGTCTGACGAGGGGCATCATTCTTTCTGACACCTAAACCAGTTTTCGCTCTTAAAAATGATGGTGAAGTGAGGAGAGCGGAGGGAGCCACAGAGAGAAAATACACCCTTAGCTGTGTGTGGATTGCTGGGCAGCTTTTATTAAGGGAGCAATATGCTCAGCCACGCTTTGCCATCCATCACTTAGCCCACCCCCACCCCTCACCATACCGGACTTTGGTGTGTCTTCTCTCAGGGTTGAGCATCTGACTGGCACACAATTGTGACATGCTAGAAAACTGAGACTTTATCATGACACAATGGCTGCAAGGCCTCATTTATGTTTCACAATGAAACAATCAAGCAAGCAACAAATTATGACAAAATAGATTAGCATGCTTTCCATAATGATGGCTGAATAACAACAAATAATAGTAATAATAATAATTAAAATAAATAAATAAATAATAATAACAATTTGTAATGCTCTGTATTGTTATCCCACTGCACTAAGGTTTTGTTTGATAATGATAGCTAAACACATTTGCATCTTTAATACAAACATATAGCAGTGGCACCGACCTCGGGTTAGCACTATAGGTAACAAATATAGGTCATGTTCAATGACGTCATCTCATGAGGAAACTGCATGCAACAGCTGAGTTTGGGCAGTTTTGGGTAATTAACAGGCTACAGGTGCAGGTTTAATCACAAGCAAAACCTAGACATTTCAGATAAATTATCTGATCCACTGATTATGCCATATATCTTTCCAGAACTGCCGCTCTGAACCACAGTTGGTAGACCTCTGGTTTTCAAAGTATTGTAATTTACTGGCCTGTAGCTGCTAAGTAGTTTTTCACTGTCTAGACCCGGGCTATTCAATTGGAGGCCCCAGTTAGTTATTACATATGGGTAGTCTCATACAGCACATGACTATGGTTAATTGTACATTCTATTGTGCAGTAGGAGGCGGTATGCACCCCTTTAAGCCATGGTGGCAAAACAGGTAGAATATCTACCTGTTTCGGCCGGACATTTTTGGGCGACCACACATGACCAAAGTCGCCCATTCGTGCTCTAGTGCTGCGCTCTGAACGCTCTGACTTGTTTCTTTCAAGCCAAGCACGAAGTTTGGCTAACAAGAAAAAATGTCTCTCTCTACCTTAAAAAAAAGAAAAGTTGACTCAGAGAACAGGCAGTTCAACAATTAATGGACAGAGAAATACGCGTTTTTTGCCGTTGATGCAAATCCTGTGTGCTTAATCTGCAACGAGTGCCTCACCGTGTGCAAAGAGTATAATTTGAGAAGGCATTTCAAGACAACGCATGCTAACTTTGATGCCACTTTCCCACAGGGCTCTGCTGCTCAGAGGCAGAAAATAACAGGGCTTACATCTTATTATGAGCAAAGACGTCTCAGGCCTGTACAGATCAAAAGAGAGCAACTGCGGCATCGCTATGAGTGGCATGGATATTGGCCAAAAAGAAAAAGCCGTTTACAGACTCAGAGACAGTGTATGACAAGGAGTGTATACTGGCATCCACTGAGGAGGTGGTAACAGATGAGAAACCCCGAAAAAGCATTATCGATTCAATCAAGCAAATTACAATTTCTGACACATCAAATATGAGGAGAGTTGAGTCCCTTGCATCGGACATTTTTGAGACGCTTTTTGACAAGCTGAGGAAGACTGAGGTGATGTCTTTGGCCGTGGATGAGTCGACTGATAACAGTGATGTTGCACAGCTGTGCTTCTATGTGCGATTTTTTGATGGGGAATGTTTTTGTGAGGATCTGCTTGGACTAATTCCTATGGAGGGGCACACTACCGGTGAGATTCTCTTCACCAAAATTGCTTCATTCTTTGTGGAGAACAACTTGGATTTGGCGCGCGTCAACATGTTGGTGACGGATGGTGCGCTCTCGATGGCGGGCAGGGATCAGGGGCTCGCCAGGAGGATGGCAGCCGCGGCTCCGCAGATAAGATCTCTACATTGCCTCATCCACTAAAGCCTCCTGTGTGCCAAGCTCAGTGGTGAGTTAAAAGAGACCATGGACTCTGTCATGGCAATTATAAACTTCATCTGTTGTACCTCCAGTTTACAGCACCGCCTTTTCCGTAAGCTGTTGACTGACATGTCTGCTGAATATAAAGATTTGCTTATTCACAATGACATTAGATGGCTTAGCAAAACGCTTTGAAACATTTTTGTGAACTAAGAGAGGAGATTCTGGTGTTTCTCTGGTCTTCAAAATTGAAAAAAGCTGGCAAGTTTCTGTCTCAGATGGAAAATGATGAGTTTAATGCCGCTGTTTGCTTTATGAGCGACATTTTCCATCATTTGAACCAACTCAACATGGAGTTGCAGGGCAGAGATAAAACAGTCGCAGAACTTGTGGAGAAACTTTATGCTTTTCAAAGAAAGCTCTCAGTCTTCTCTGCTGATCTTTGTCCAGGCAAGATGCTCCACTTCCCCACATTGAGGAAATCTGGCCTGCAAATTACCGAGGTGATGTCAGGCTTTATTGACTCATTGAAAAATAACTTTGTCACTAGGTTTGAGGATTTCAGCATCTCCAGTGAGGTGATGAGATTTGTGAAGGACCCTTTCTGTGTGAATGTTGAGGCAGACTTTGCATTGAAAGGAAAGGAGCTGGTATCATCATTGGATGAGGGGTCTTTACAACTGGAACTCATTGACATTCAGTCGTCAGATGACTTGCGACAGGTTTGGAAAAATTCTGGACCCATGAAGTCAGCCGAGAGAAATTTCCACATTCAAGGGGTCTTGCAATTTTTCTTCTGACAATGTCTGGCTCAACATACACTTGTGAGTCGTCATTCTAACACATGAATGCCATTAAAACTCACAATCGCATATCCCTCACTGACCAGCATCTGCAACAGTGCTTGTGCATTGCCCTGACAACATATACACCTGACTTCACTGCTCTTGCCAAGTCAAAAAAAATGCCATTTCTCTCATTAGATGGCAAATGTTGGCAAACTACATGCAAGGTAACAGGCATATTAGTCAAGCAAGAAATGAGGATTGATTTTTGAACAGTATGATGCAATTAACATGTTATTCACCTCATATTATGCACTTAATGTTTCTCTTGATTTGGTATTATTGTTGAATGCAGTTTGAAATGTTTTGCCTTGATAAAGTGCATACTATGATAAAGTGCATACTATGCAGTTTTGTTTTGTATTTGTTGGTGCACTTGGAATTGAAGTTGTTTGTTAGTTAAATGAATGAAATTCTAAACAACTGATATGGCTCACCTAAACTGATTGATGCATTTTGAAATACATTGCCTTGATAAAATACCATGCACTGTTATGTTGTTTTAATTCTATTCTGTACCATACTATGCACTTTGGTTTTATTTTTGTTGGTGGAGATATATTTGATGTTGCCTGTCACTCAAATGAGTGCAATCTTAAATATCTGTGATATGGCTGACCTAGACTGATTGTTAAAGTGTTGTTATCCCTCCTATTTGGGCATTAGTGAAATCTTACTGCCATCTGTTAAATTAAATTACTTCCAGGAATATTTCAAACTGATCCACTGACAAAATTGCCCCAAATTATATCTTGGGCATTTTTGATGAACACATTTTGAAGGACCTGCCACTGACAACAGTGCAATGCTGTTCAGACTCTTGGGGAGCCCCAGCCACCTGCAGAGTTACTGGCTGAGGGCCACGGGATATGAATATTACTTGAGTAAGTCTTGCAGTATATGATATTCAATGTAGTTAAGTATTGGAAGTAATTTTATTGCAATAAATGTACTTAAAAAAAAGTATAAAGTATAAAAAAAAGTAAATTAAACATATGTTTACATGCATGTACTCATAAACTGCATTTTTGGGTCAACAGATTGGGATGGAAGGTACTGTTTTCACTGTTCTCATTGTGTGTGAAGCACTCTGTGTTACTGTATGAAAGGTGCTATATAAATAAAGTTTGATTTGATTGACTAAAAACTACTGTTAGAGTAGGGGGCAACTGATTATCGGTTTGGATGATTAGTGGATCCGATATTCAGCATTTTTACATAATCAAAATTGTTTTTATTTTGAGGAATTGGTGATAAAAATAAATCAATTTAAAAATGTGCAGTCACAACTCTGTAGTCTTGCTCAGTGTCCTGCACACAGCACTATCTGTTATACACAGTAGGCGATTTGATGTGTATATATATGTATGTATATATATATATATATATATATATATATATATATATATATATATATATATATATATATACCGTTCAGGCATAACATTATGACCACCTACCTAATATTGTGAAAGTTCCCCTTGTGCAGCCAAAACAGCTCCGACCTGTCAAGACATGGACATAAGACCATGTCTTATGACACAGGGTGTCCTGTGATGTCAAACACCAGGGTGTTTTATAGTGGATAATCTGGGTCCTGTATGTTGGGGGGTGGGGCCTCCATGGATCAGACCAGCTCCAGCACATCTTACAGATGCTCGATCAGATTGGGATCTGGGGAATTTGGAAGCCCGGTCAACACCTTGGGCCCTTTATTGTGCTCCTCGAGCTGTTCCTGAGCAGTGTTTGCGGTGTGTCAGGGCACATTGTCCTGCTGGGGTCCACTGCCATCGGGTAGTGTTGTTGTGATGAGGGGGTGTACTTGGTCCACTACAGTGTTTGGATGGGTGGTGCGTGTCAAGTGGCATTCACATGAATGCCAGCACCCAAGGTTTCCCAGCAGAACATCACATTGTGATGAGATGATCAATGTTATTCACGTCACCTGTCAATGGTTTTCCACAATCTTTTTGGTTTTCCTTTTTGCAAGTTTTTGTTTTTTCATTGTTTTTGTAAATAAAAGTACCTCAATCTTCTTTGCAGCTCAAGCCATTGTGTTATAATTTTTCATTAAACAGTTGACCCACCTTTTTTCTTGTAAAAACCTTATGTTTTGTACGCTTAACACTAACCTGAGAAAACAAGAAAATAATGAGGCAGGCAAACATGTGGGAAGTCTTCTTCAGCTATGGGAAGATATAGCTGGCACACATACTGTCCACAGTCTCAAAGTGAAACCACAGTGCTGCACTGCTGCTGCCCATAGATTACACCCCACTTCTTAGGAATTTAGTATTAGAGATAATACTCTCTTGCTGTTCTTTTAAATAAGACAGTACATTTTAAAGTCAAAGACATTACCAAAATCAAGGAAATTAATAATTAAATAAACCCAAAAAAGTGCGACCATACATTACCACAAAACCTTTCAGGTTCTGTATTTGTCAGGCCTGGACTAAAATGAGGACTCAGATGCAGAGGATATCACGTACAAGCACACTTTATTGATTTCAGATCCTTCTTTGAGGAGTGACAAACAATTGGGCTATGAAAAACTCACGTAATAACTAAGGCCTGGCAAGATAACTCACGGAAGAAAAACTTCCTAATAAGGGGAATCTCTCATAAAAGGGAGAGACAAACAAACACACTAGAATCAGGGAAGACACTAAAACATAAATCGCTCCCGAAGGAGGAAGACTAAAAATCAAAACGCTCCCAAAGGAGGAAAACAAAAGGCTAGATAACAAATCAAAATGCTCCCGAAGGAGGAAAACCAAAACTACTGATAAACAGGACAAAAGAAAAAGGCTCACCTAAACAGGAGGCTCTACAACTATCTAATACTAATCTGTTGCGCTCAGCCCCCCTCCTCTCCCAGTCTCCCTCCTCTTCCCTCTCTCTCTCCCCTTTTTTTTGTTTTTCTGCAGGCGGTGCTCCAGGGATTGGCGACAGGTGCGCAGGGAACACAGCCGCATCCCATCACCTCATCATCCCTCTGGCTTAAATACCCTGGCTTCCTCATTCACCACTGCCAGATCTTTACAGTCACCGAAGCGGTACTGCGTCAGGCTCCTTTTTGAATTTAGCGCTCCTACTAATTTGCTACTTACTAAATCTCCTGTGTCTCCTGCCCCGTGTCCTCATCCTGTTTATCTGTGCTCCACAGCTCCCTGGTCCCTGCCTCCTCATCGCCACCCCTGGACCCGCTCTTCCCCCTGGAAGGCCTCTCACCCCGGATTCCCTCCACTGGCTCCCTCGTCCTCCCCGGATTTACGCCCCCCTGGATTCCCCCCTCAGCTCACCTTTTTCCCCTTTTTCAGTCCTCAAATAAAACCCTTTTAAATTCCCAGTGGTTGTCTGCCCTTTGGTTCTCCCTCCTTCCCCGCACTTTGCATCAAATCTAAACACAAAATCGCTCCAAAAGGGAGGACAGAAAACAGTTTACAAAATAATACAAAACAGACACTAAACTAGAAAACTTTAACAACGAAAAATCACTCTCAAAGGAGGAAACAGAAAACAACTTACGTGGCGAATCAACACTCTTGGCAAAACTGACTATGACTATGGTAAAGGGCTTGGGTGCACGGACCAGGACGAAACACTTTGGCACAAGACAAAGGGAAGACGCAGACTATATGCACATGAGGGTAATGGGGAACAGGTGGAAACAATCAGGAATCAGGTGAGACAATCAGACCGGTGACACATGAGGAAGGGCAAGTGACCTGAAACAAGAGGAGAGTTAGATTTCAAAATAAGACAGGAAGAAACAAAAAACAGAAGAGACAAAAAACCCAAGACAAGACAAACCTCACCGCGGTGTGACAGTAACCCCCCCTCTAGGGCTGACTCCTAACGGCCCAGGCTGGTCAGGGTGGTCTCTGTGGAAGTCTGTGATGAGTGTAGAGTCTATAATGTAGCGAGACGGAACCCACTGCCTCTCCTCAGGACCATATCCTACCCAGTCCACCAGATACTGTTTACCTCAGCCCCGGTTGCGAACTGCCAGTAACTGCTTGACCTTGTACACCGGACCGCCGTCTATCACTTCTGGGGGCGGCGGAAGGACAGTGGCTGGGACCATCAGACTCTCCTTGGCGGGCTTGACCCGGCTTATGTGGAAGGTCGGGTGAACATGGAGGACATGGAGGACATGGAGGGGCAGGCGAAGGTGAAATGCTGCAGGACCGATGAGCTTGGTGATGGGAAACTGACCCACGAACCGCAGCGCCAGCTTCTTGGAAGGGACTTTGAGACGAAGATCCTTGACGGAGAGCCACACTCTCTGTCCTGGCTAGTAGGCGGGGGCGGGCCGTCTTTTGCGGTCCGCAGTCTTCTTAACCCAGTCCCCTTGGCGAATCAATACCTGCTTGGCGGCTGCCCAGATGTGGTGACAGCGGCGAACCATGGCATGGGCGGAGGGTACAGACACCTCCAGCTCGTTGTCTGCGAACACAGGAGGCTGGTAAACAAACACACACTTGAACGGTGAAATACCTGTGGCTGAGGTGGGCAGTAGGTTGTGGGCATACTCGACCCAGACCAGGTGTTTGCTCCATGTCGAGGGATTCTGAGAGACCAGACACCGGAGGCCGGTTTCCAGTTGCTGGTTGAGGCGTTCGGTCTGGCTGTTGGCCTCTGGATGATAATCCGAAGTCAGGCTGGCCTTCGCTCCGATGAGCCGGCAGAACTCCCTCCAGAACTGGGAGACGAACTGGGGGCCCCGGTCTGAAACAATGTCTTTGGGAAATCCGTGAACCTTAAAAACATTGGTCATCATGATCTCCGCCATTTCTTTGGCGGAGGGCAGTTTTGGCAGAGCAATGAATCTAGCCATCTTGGAAAATCTGTCCACCACTGCGAGAACAGTGGCGTTACCTTGGGAGATTGGAAGCCCCGTGACGAAGTCCACTGAGATGTTGGACCACGGTCTGGAGGGGATGGGAAGTGGCTGCAGGAGACCCATGCGTGACCCGGAGGATGTCTTGTTTCGGGTGCAGACCGAACATGCCTCTACGTACTCCCGGACCTCCGGCTCCATGGAGGGCCACCAGAACCTCCGGGAGATACCGAACATCGTTCTTCGAACTCCCGGATGGCAGGAAAGCAGCGAGGTGTGGGCCCAGTGGATCACCTGTGGGCGCAAATCAACAGGGACAAACAAACGATTCTCTGGGCACCCACTAGGTGGCGGAGCCTCACCATTAGCCTGCTTAACCTCATTTTCTATCTGCCAAGTCAGTGCTCCAACCACACAGGTAGGTGGGAGGATCGTTTCTGGGTCCTTGGCAACAGGCTCGGGGTCGAAGAGACAAGACAGTGTGTCTGGCTTGACGTTTCGGTAGGAGAGAGAAAAGGAGAATCGGTTTAAAAAATAGCGCCCACCTGGCCTGGCGAGAATTGAGTCTTTTGGCTTTCTTGATGTATTCTAGATTCTTATGATCTGTCCGGACAATGAATGGATGGTCAGCCCCCTCGAGCCAGTGTCTCCACTCCTCCAAAGCGAGTTTGACCGCCAGTAACTCCCGGTTACCAACGTCGTAGTTCCGCTCCGCCTTGGATGGCCGCGGTGATAGGAAGGCACAAGGGTGCATCTTACCATCCTGCTCTGACCGCTGTGAGAGGATGGCCCCGACCCCTTCGTTGGAGGCGTCCACCTCAACCACGAACTGTTGTTGAGGGTCTGGCAGGGTGAGGATGGGGGCCGAGGTAAAGCGTTGCTTGAGGATCCGAAAGGCAGCATCCGCTTCTGAAGACCAGTGGAACTGCACCTGTGTGGAGGTAAGAGCATGGAGAGGAGCAGCTATTGCGCTAAAGCCTCTGATGAACCGCCTGTAAAAGTTAGCAAACCCAAGGAACTGCTGAACCTTTTTGCGGCTATCAGGTGTGGGCCACTCGACCACAGTGCTAATTTTAGCCGGGTCCATCTGTACTCTTCCAGGAGCTACGATGAAGCCCAGGAAGGAGACAGTGTCGGCATGGAATTCACTCTTTTCTGCTTTGACATAGAGTTTGTTTTCTAGCAGTCTTTTCAATACCTGAGTTACATGGTCTTGGTGTTTAGTCAGGTCAGGGGAGTAGATAAGTATATCGTCCAAATAAAGATACACAAAGTGGTCAAGAAAGTCTCTTAGCACATCATTAATCATGGCCTGGAATACGGCAGGAGCATTGGTGAGACCAAACGGCATGACTTTGTACTCATAGTGTCCACTAGGGGTATTAAACCCGGTCTTCCACTCGTCATCTTCTCTTATCCGCACCAAGTGATAGGCGTTGCGAAGATCCAACTTGGTGAAGACCTTGGCCTGTTGGAGCTGGTCAAACACAGATGACATGAGAGGAAGTGGGTAGCGGTTCTTTATAGTTATGTCATTGAGTGGGCTATAGTCAATGCAGGGTCTTAGGGAGCCATCCTTCTTGCCCACAAAGAAGAAACCGGCTCCGGCTGGTGATGATGAGGGGCGAATCAGCCCTGCTTTCAGGGAGGTCTCGATGTACTCCCGCATGGCCTTCCTCTCTGGCCCAGAAACCGCGTACAGGTGGCCTTTGGGAATGGTGGAGCCTGGAATCAGCTCAATGGCACAATCATAGGGTCGGTGAGGAGGGAGTGATAGGGCTTTGGCTTTGTTAAAAACGTCTTTGAGGTGGTGGTAGCAGGAAGGCACGGAACTCAGGTCCGGGTAGTTGGGATCTGTGGCGGGATTAACAGAGACCAAATTAATGTCTGTGACTTCCTCCTCCCGAACCGAGAGGTTCAGACAGTTGCTCACACAGTCCCCTCCCCAACCCAGGATCTCTCCTGTTCTCCAATTTATATGGGGATTGTGATGATATAACCATGGCTGTTCCAAAATTAGAGTCTGTGACGGTGACTTGAATACATAAAAACGAATGTTCTCCTGGTGATTGTTAATTCACAATTTCAGAGGTGTTGTGATGTGTGTGATCATGAAAAGTTCCTGTCCATTAAGGGCTTTAGCTCTGATGGGCTTAGCTAAAAGTTCCGTGTTAAGACCCAGCTGTTCTGCTAGTTCCCAGTCCATCAAGCTTTCATCAGCCCCCGAGTCTATGAGCGCCTTGAGTTCAGTGGTGGTGTGGTGCATCACCTGGACTGTCGTGAGAGTACATGAGGTGATGCCTGAAACCTTGAATTCACTCACCACCATAGTCCTTTTGGCAGTGCAGGTGGCGACGAGATGACCGGGTTCACCGCAGTAGAAGCAGCGGCCCTCCTGTAGACGTCTGTCGCCTCTCAGGTGGTAGTCAGGCTCTCCCCAACTGCATGGGCTCTCCCTCTCCTTCTGGAGGGGGAAAATGACGCTGCTCTGGCGGTGATCGACGGGTGGTTGACCATACTGGTGCTTGAGTGCGTATGGGTCTCTCCACCGTTGTGGGTCTCGTGATGCGTTGCTTCCTGAGTTGGCGGGTTCGGTTGTCTGTCCGGATTGCGAGTGCGATGAGTGAGTCGAGCTCTGTGGGTAGGTCCAAGGGAACCAGAAGGGCTTGGATAGGAGCTGCCAGTCCCTTCAGAAACACCGTAGTATTCCAGCCAATCTCCGCCGACAAAGTGCAGAACCGGATGGCGTAGTCACATACGGAGTCGCTGCCCTGTTTCAGCCCGCTCAGCTCCCGAGCCTTTTCCCGGTCGGTCGTTACCGGGTCGAAAGTCTTCTGCAGCGCCGTTTCAAACTCTGTGCGGGATCTGCAAACTGGCGAATCTCGGGCCCACTCTGCCGAGGCCCATGCCTTGGCTCTTTCAGCAAGGTGGGAAATCATGAATGCAATCTTGGATCGGTCAGTGGGAAAAGCTTGGGGGTTTAGTTCATAATGTATGGAACAGTCTATAAGGAATGTTTTACATAATCCTAGTTCACCAGAGAATCGTGCTGGTGGGGCTAACTTACATTCTGCTCCAACGACAGGCACAGTCGGGACGGGAATCACTGGTGTAGCAGCCGCTACTACCGGAGGCTCGGGTGCTGAAGTTGTGATGAGAGAAGCCCCATCTGGGAAGCCATGGCGGTCTGGAATTCCTCCTGACGGGAGAGCCGGGCTTCTTGGGCTCGCAGGGCTGCTGTGAGCTGTTCTATCCCTGCTGAGTCCATACTGGCCAAAGTGTAATGACAGGCCTGGACTAAAATGAGGACTCAGATGCAGAGAATATCACGTACAAGCACACTTTATTGATTTCAGATCCTTCTTTGAGGAGTGACAAACAATTGGGCTATGAAAAACTCACGTAATAACTAAGGCCTGGCAAGATAACTCATGGAAGAAAAACTTCCTAATAAGGGTAATCTCTCATAAAAGGGAGAGACAAACAAACACACTAGAATCAGGGAAGACACTAAAACATAAATTGCTCCCGAAGGAGGAAAACAAAAGGCTAGATAATAAATCAAAACGCTCCCGAAGGAGGAAAACCAAAACTACTGATAAACAGGACAAAAGAAAAAGGCTCACCTAAACAGGAGGCTCTACAACTATCTAATACTAATCTAAACACAAAATCGCTCCAAAAGGAAGGACAGAAAACAGTTTACAAAATAATACAAAACAGAAACTAAACTAGAAAACTTTAACAACGAAAAATCACTCTCAAAGGAGGAAACAGAAAACAACTTACGTGGCGAATCAACACTCTTGGCAAAACTGACTATGACTATGGTTAAGGGCTTGGGTGCACGGACCAGGACGAAACACTTTGGCACAAGACAAAGGGAAGACGCAGACTATAAGCACATGAGGGTAATGGGGAACAGGTGGAAACAATCAGGGATCAGGTGAGACAATCAGACCAGTGACACATGAGGAAGGGCAAGTGACCTGAAACGAGAGGAGAGTTAGATTTCAAAATAAAACAGGAAGTTACGAGACAAAAAACCCAAGACAAGACAAACCTCACCGCGGTGACAGTATTTGCATAGGCGAGATAAGGTAAGTATGTGTGTTTCATATATGTTAAGGTTAGGATACCTTATTTTGGTACTTAACTCTCTCTGTGACAACAAAGGTTTCAGTTAAATCATACACTTCTAGAGACAAGATATCATAAGTAATATTTCCAATAACAATACACGTCAAATGTCATTCGGTCTTACTCAGTTTTATTTCAGCAGCATCATTGATGTACTGCATATGTTAATTTTAAGTTAACTGCTACATTTAGCTATCCGTGCTGCATTAATAAAATAATAAATAGAATAGATGATGGGCAAACATGAATAGAGCACCTGAAAACTGCACACAGCACAAATGTGAGCCTTTAAATGTACGCCCTTCACATATAAAGTGAACTTGAAAACTGTCCTTTTAAACCCCTTGACTTGACCTCATAAAATTGGAAAATAAAATGGATGAATCTGAACAATAGAATGAATGAAATGTATACTTTATGAAGTAAACTGCTATATTTAGCTTTTATTGCTCATTCAGCGACTGCTATAAGAATAAATATAATAGGAAACTGATAAAAACTTTCTATGTGCTGCCCTCTCTTGGCATGCATCATCTCCACAAGTGGTGGCTTAAACTCACTGGGAATTTTGAGTTTGCATTTGGACCCCTTTGAGCTTGCTGTAGCAGCTCAGTGTTATAGTGGAGATTGAGTTAATGTGAAGTCAGCACTTATAAGTTTGTTTCCAGAGCATATTAAATACTGTATGTGCCTATAAGTAAGAGCATGTGTCGTTTCATGTTAAGTACAGTCGTGGTCAAAACTTTACATACACTTGTAAAGAACATATATTGTATATCACAGCAGTCTTGAGTTCCAATGATTTGTACAACTCTCATTTTTCTGTAATGGAATGACTGGAACACATACTACTTTGTCACAAAAAACATTCATGAAGTTTGGTTTATAGGTATTCTGAAAATGTAACACCATCTGCTGGGTCAAAAATATACATACAGTAATTCTAATATTAGATTAAATGTCCCTTGGCCATTTTCACTTTAATTAGGCACGCTTGATAGCCATCCACAAGCTTCTGCCAGGCGTCTAGCTGAATTTTTAACAACTCCTCTTGACAGAATCAGTGAAGTTCAACTAAGTCTCTTAGCTGACTGGTTTCATCTGCAAAGTCCACATTCTAGCCTGATGTAGCCATTCCTTTACCACCTTTGATGTGTGTTTGGGATCATTGTCCTGTTGGAACACCCAACTGCATTCAAGACCAAATCTTCTGGCTGATGATTTTTGGTTTTCCTGAAGGAGATAACCCTCCTTCTTTATTAATCCACTTACTGTATTTAGAACACCAGTTCCATTGGCAGCAAAAGCAAAATAGGCTAGGAAACTTGCTTGAAAGAACCTTTTTCACTCAAATACAGCTTAAATTGACATAAGCCAGTTTTCACCCTTAATGAATTAAAGGACAGGAAAAACCTTGTTTGCCATCAAATAGATCCAATTCAACCAGTTCAGGCGAGGAAACTTGCTTGAAAAACCTTTTTTCAGTGAAATTCAGCTTATGCTACTGCACAGTGCAAAAAGAGGCTTCTCTCGCTCTGAAACGCTCAAAATTGACATAAGCCAGTTTTCACCCTTAATGAATTAAAGGACAGGAAAAACCTTGTTTGCCATCAAATAGATCCAAATTCAACCAGTTCAGGCTAGGAAACTTGCTTGAAAGACCTTGTTTCACTCAAATACAGCTTATGCTACTGCACAGTGCAAAAAGAGGCTCCTCTCGCTCTGAAACGCTCAAAATTGACATAAGCTAGTTTTCACCATTAATGAATTAAAGGACAGGAAAAACCTTGTTTGCCATCAAATAGATCCAATTCAACCAATTCAGGTGAGGAAACTTGCTTGAAAAACCTTTTTTCAGTGAAATTCAGCTTATGCTACTGCACAGTGCAAAAAGAGGCTTCTCTCGCTCTGAAACGCTCAAACTTGACACAAGCTAGTTTTCACCCTTAATAAATTAATGGACAGGAAAAACATTGTTTGCCATCAAATAGATCCAAATTCAACCAGTGCAGGGCAGGAAACTTCCTTGAAAAACCTTTTTTTCAGTGAAATACAGAGCACACAATAGAAATACACAGTAGAAATACAGAGCACAAAGTAGAAATACACATAACACAGTAGAAATGCTCAGAAAAAAGTAGAAATACACAGTAGAAATACACATCACAGTAAAATACACAATAGAAATATACAGTACATAGTAGAAATGCACAGAAAAAATACACATCACACAGTAGTTATACACTGTAGAAATACACATCACACATTAGCAATACAGAGTTTGAATCCACATCAAACAGACTGACAGACTGTAGAAATACAGAGCACAAATTGGAAATACACATCACACATTTGAAATACACTGTAGAAATACACAGTACATAGTAGAAATATACTGTAGTAATACACAGCACATGGTTGAATACAGAGTAGAAATAAACATCACACAGTTGAAATACACAGTAGAAATACAGAGCAGACAATAGAAATACACAGTAGAAATACATAGCACACAGTACAAATACACTATAAATAGATATCACAGTCGAAATACAGAGGAGAAATACAGAGCAGACAATAGAAATACACAGTACAAATACACATCACAGTAGAAATACACATCACAATAGAGATACACAGTACAAATACACATCACACCGTAGAAATACATATCACAATAGAGATACACAGTAGAAATACACAGCACACAGTCAAAATAGACAGTGGAAATACAGAGCAGACAATAGAAATACACAGTAGAAATACAAATCACAATAGAAATACACAGTAGAAATACACAGCACACAGTACAAATACACTAGAAATACATAGGACACAGTCAAAATACACAGTAGAAATACAAAGCATACAATAGAAATACACAGTAGAAATACACAGCACACAGTACAAATACACTAGAACTACATAGCACAATAGAAATACACAGTAGAAATACATAGCACACAGTCGAAATACACAGTAGAAATACATAGCACACAGTACAAATACACAGTACAAATACACATCACAGTACAAATACACATCACAGTAGAAGTACACATCACAATAGAGATACACAGTAGAAATAATATGGAGCTAGAACAGTCTCATAATTCATAAATGCACACAGAAATTCATAAATGCACAAAAAAGTTTCACAAATGTATTTGGGGATTTGTATATACATGTGACTCAAAACACAAATACATTTTCAATGCACACACAAATGTGTTTCATTTCATATATAAGTAAAACATATTCACATATAAAAATAAGACTCATAAACATATTTCCAATGCACACACAAATCTAAAAAATAATCACAAATACATGAATGTTAAAGTATTTGCAATCTTCATCAAATACGCATTTGGGGCTTGTTACATTCATGTATGAACTGTTGGACCAGTATTTACAAAGTGCTTTTAATTTGTAAACCTCCCTGCATTTGTGTGTGAAACTTTTGAGACTCCCCTGACGTGACTCTGATCCACAAATGCGTTTTTTCTAAGAGGAGGTTGGCTGTAGCCAATCAGATGTCTCCCTCCTTTACAGCCAATCACGTGAGTGTCTCCCCCACGAGGGGTGATTATGACGTCAGTAAAAGGCGCACCGCAGGCAGGCAGGTAGACCGGTAGACAGGCAGCCCGTGCTGTCGAACGTCTCTGCTGGAAGCCAGAGCGATCGCTCTGCTGGAAGCTAGGACGGCGGAGACGAAAAATGGCCTCTGGCAGTTCAAACGTAAGTAAAAAGTACTCATTTCTTGTGAATATTTTACAAAAGTCATATTCCAGAATTATGAATGACTGTTTAGCATGAATCGTGACGCTAAATCAGGTCTGAAACCTGTTTTCAGTGACAGAAAGTAAATGCATTCAGCTGTATTTTTAGTTTGGTTGTTTATCGGCTGTGTTTACCATTTCGGGTGCTACCGTATGCTGGTTAGTTAGATGAATTAGTCCTCAAACACATCATACAGCTTGACATGTTAGAGTTAGCATTACAGAAGCAAGTTAGGTTTAAGTGTCAGGAGTCATTCACGCAGCGGCGTCATCGGCCGTAGCCTACGGCTCCGCTAACGTTCATCTTTCCTCTGTCCTGGACGGTGTTGGAGTTGAGATCATGTTTTATGTTAATCCCGCTACGTATTCCCAGCTGTTCGGGAGTAAACAAAGAAAGATGCAGCTGTACATGCGGACAGACTGGCTTCATGTGTCACGAGCGCTCCCGTTCACAACACCTCAGCTGTCCATAGTATTTAACATGGTAAAGGTCTGAGATGGAAACGCACTTGACCCGGGGCATTATTCGCATTAATATATATATATTTTTTATCTATCTACAAGTGGATGGAAACGTAGCCTACTGTCGGGTCGAAAGTATAGTTTTCTTCCTCTGCACATTAACACCGGGCCTGTCTGTCACTCTGCGGGTGCCGCGGTCACACTGTGTGACAGGATTTTCAAGTTTTTCTTTGTTTTTATTTAAGCAGTGTTATACAAGTTCTCACAGAGATTTATTCTGTGCAGCGATTAATTCTGGTGCCCTATCTATTCAGGCAATAGTCATAAAGCTCAGAAATCAATGTACTTATGTATTTACTTGTAAGAACGAGTTCATGTTGATACACACTCACATATAAAGATAAATATAACACAAAATATATAAACATAAAATAAAGATACTAACCTGATAAACATTTTTTTAAATTGATTTCTTTTTTTTAATATATCCCCTAGGAATCACTGAAGCATGACATCTTTCAGAGACTGCATGACCAACTGATCCACGTCTTAGAGAGGCAACCCCTTGACCTGGAAGGATTGCAGTTTGTTTGCCATCAACATTTTGTTTTGTTCAGTGCTCTTGTTGAACTGGTGGATGTGGGAGAGCACATCCAGACAGTACTGGCCGATCTGAATTCTCTCATCCAGCGAGAGAGAGAGAGTGAACACACATTTGCCACACTTGATGTCCAGCGGGGATCTCCTGGACGCCCACGGTTGACAGTGTCAGTAGACACTCTTTCGCATTTAATTGAAATTGGTCTGCCGTCACGTTGTATTGCCAGGCTCCTCGGTATGTCAAGAGCCACACTGTTTAGGCGTATGGCGGAGAACAACCTGTCAATATCACAAACATACAGTGGCTGCAGTGATGATGAGCTGGACTCTTTGGTCACAGCAATTAAGAACACTATGCCAGATGCTGGGTGCAGAGTCGTTCGAGGTGCTCTACTAGCACAAGGACACCGAGTGCAGTGGGACAGAGTCTATGCAGCCATGCATCGTGTGGACAGTCTTGGGGTGTGTGGAAGAAAATATTCATTTTTGATGTAACAGAAGAACCTCGAGATGTAAATGCCTTCACTGTCCATCTTGAAATGCAAATACCTTTTGTAACCCCTCCCTTCCCACAACTGTATATCTGTATGCCTTGACCTTCATTCTGGGTCAGTCTATGGTTGCAGACACTCTCTGTATCATAGACTCACCGTTTTCCGGAATCCTATTAATTTCACCACACACAGCAAACTTTGGGATCTGAACTTGTGATTTTTCTACAACAGGTGCTCTCTAGGCTGTCCTCCCTGGGATGTATAGTGAGGAGAAAATACTCAGTCCCTTACCCCAAGTACCTGGTCCACATTGACACCAACCACAAGCTAATTAGGTATGGCTGCATGCTGTTAAAATGTAAACATGTAAACACACACACGAGTGTTTTTCTGTTGTATTTTTTTTGTTTGTTTGTTTTTGTAATGTCATACCACCAACCTTGTCTGATTTCTGTTTAGGTACAACTTTGTCATCTTTGGGGGCATTGACGGCTACTCAAGAAAGGTAAGAGTTTCATACAACAATAGATACACTGAATAAATGGATAAACAGACAGACAGTAACTTTAAATACATCTAAAACAAATGCAACGCAAACAAAGCGCATAAAATACATACAACTGCCTTACACTAGTGAATTGTGTAGCCTGATTGGCCTGGTGATAAATGATCTGTCAAGTCTTTCAGTTGAACAGTTTTGGGATCTCAATTGCCAAATAATGTCCTATGTTATGTGTAGATCATGTACCTGAAGATAGCAAACAACAATCGGTCAGACACTCACTTGGCCTTTTTCACTGAAGCAGTGAATGAGCACGGGTTTCCTCAAAGGTAATTTTATATACATACTGAACAGAAATTTAAACACTTTTGTTGCTCTTTGCTCCCATTTTTCATGAGCTGAACTCAAAGATCTAAAACTTTACAGAATGAATATTACACAGGTGTCACCTGTGTAATATTCATTGTCTAATCAGCATCTTGATATGACACACCTGTGAGGTGGATGGATTATCTCAGCAAAGGAGAAGTGCTCACTAACACACATTTAGACACATTTGTGAACAAGATTTCAAAGAAATATGTCTTTTGTGTCCATAGAAAAAGTTTTAGATCTTTGAGTTCAGCTCATGAAAAATGGGAGCAAAAACAAAAGTGTTGCGTTCAAATTTTTGTTCAGTATAGTTTATAAGTCTAAGTTTCAGGGTAGCTGTCAGCCATCTGATGCTCAGTAGAGGTTTGGAGATGTAAACAAAACATGCCCCTAAACATTGAGGAAACATTATTTCAAAATATTACAAATAATAATTTCATGTTTTTTATTTTCAGAGTAAGGGGAGATCATGGAGGAGAGAATGTTGAAGTTGCTGAGCTAATGTTCACAGTTCGTGGCACTGACAACAACAGCTTCATTGCAGGCAAAAGTGTACACAATCAGCGGTAAGTTAACCTTCATTTTGGAAGCTTTTAGTATCACATTAAGGTTAAGATGCCTACATTTCTTAAAATATGAATCAAAACAATGTTTTGGAGAAGTTCTCAATCCACACAGTTGAATATTATTTCTGCTCCTGCTCCTTTCCTTTTACATCTCTTTCTTGGCCCCTCTCCTGCTCTTTTCCTTCTCATCTTCTCTCCTCTGCACATGTTGTGCACCTCTCCCCTTCTTCCTGGAATAAGAGCATTATCTTTTCTGGCCTATGACTGCCAGAGACCCTTTAATTTTTAAAGTGAAGGAAATGGGACTAAATATTATGGGAAAAATAAATAAATACTTTGAAATGTGTGCAAACCTTGTAAAGAACAGTTCATGAAAAATGTCACCTTGCCCCCAATACAGAATCGAACGGCTCTGGCGTGATGTGTTCATGAGTGTAACTGGAGTGTACTACAACATCCTGCACTCTCTTGAAGAAGAAAACATGCTTGACATCAGCAACATCATACACATTTTCTGCTGCCACTACATCTTCCTCACACGGATCCAGGCCAGTCTGGCCGTGTTCTGTGAGGCATGGGACAACCATCCCATCAGAACAGAGGAAAATCTGACACCTAATCAGCTGTGGCAGGTGGGACAGGCCCTGAATCCCATTGCAGATCCTGATCCCCAGGTAAATAATTCTTGTTAAAAATTAGTCTTTTTTTTTTCTAGAAAAACGTCATTAAAATAGTTACATACAGTCTTTCTTTGTCAGGGTCTGTTCATTCCAGAGATCGAATGGGAGGAGAGTGGATTCATCAATGACATTCATCCCAGCGTCAATGTCCCTACTCTGGAAAGCCCTCTCTCAGACCCTCAAATGATGGAACTGCAGGACAACATTGACCCACTGCAAGAGTCAGATTGTTTTGGGGTGGACATATATCTAAGCACTGTCCAATATGTTGAGAACCTACTTCAGGATACATGAATGCATGCTGTAGATTGACATCTGCATCCTTTTCACTTGAGCCTTGCATACCATCTGTGAAACACAATAAAGAAATGTCATTCAATGTAGTTTTTTGTTTTGTTTTTTTAAAGGGTATAACATCAAAACTGGACAATTATATTTTTCCAAAAAAATTTATTTTAGAAACATATCATGCACAAGTTAGGTGTACAAACCGGTGGCATTATTACAACCAAATATGTCACTCCCCATAAGAAACAAGAGGGGCCAAAATATCTATTCATGATCATGTCACAGTAGCACCTTAGCAGCTAGATTTAAGGTAATGACAAAATGGCAATAACTCGAGAACAAGTGCACAGATAGACAGACAAACACCAACTCAACATCCACATCTCTCATTAACATTTAGTAGGACAAGCTGCCAGAGAATTGGATGTAAGAAGGATGGCAAGAAAACCTCTGTAACTCAACAGTTGATGTAGGATACAGGTTTGATATTAGAATGTTGCATGAAGTACAACAACTTTATGGAATGTGCACCTACACAAGCCCAAAGCCTGAACTAACGGAACTAGGGGCCATCATTAAGTCAAGATGGAACATCATCATTATTACAACCAAATATCTCACTCCCCATAAGAAACTAGAGGAGCCGAGATATCTGATTCATGATCATGTCACAGTAGCACCTTAGCAGCTAGATTTAAGGTAATGACAAATGGCAATAAATGGAGAACAAATGCACAGATTGAAAAAAAAAAGTCAACATAACCAGTGTACTGGTATAAGACCAGTGGTGGAAAGTAACGGAGTAAATTTACTTAAGTACTTTACTTAAGTACAGATTTTAAGGATTTGTACTTTACTTGAGTAGAAAATTGATTTAATACTTTTACTCTTACTCGAGTAACATTTCCAGGACGAATTTGATATGTAGGAGATACACTAATAATAAACACTCGTTAATGGGGCACCACCTCCGATGTTTTATCTATTTGAATAATCCGGAGGTAATTAATCAAATTCAACTAAACAAGGTTAACTTGTATCAATTCTAATCAATTTCAGAACAATTTATTCAATCTCACACATGAAGAAGTGAATTCTACACATATCCATCGGTTCTCCACATTAAAACAAACCTGCACAGACAACGACGTACGGTTAAATATGTTTATTTACTAAATAAATCAAGGTGAATAAATGAAAGGATGATTCAAACAAACAATATTGATAACATAAAATGTAGAGACTAAATGATCATGGTAATGAATGGATGGAGATGAGCGGATGGTAAAGTCGCGAGTCTGGGAAGCATTCAAAGATTACTATAGTAATTTTGACACTAACGAGACCCTAACCGGATTTCTTATTAATTAAAGATTACTATGAATCAAAAGAAAAGAGACATCACCAACTCAAGAACATGCGTGTGACTCCAGCAGTGTGCGTGGGTGTTTAGCCTACTTTGCCTGAAGACTGGGAGATGTTCACCACTTTGGACCTCTCCGGAGCTGATAGCTTGACCTCGGCTTGAGGTGCCGGTCTGCTGGCCGGAGGGATGTCGCAGAGCGTCTGCGGCTTGCAGTGGGTTTCTCTCGTCCCGGTGTCGGAGGGAGAGCGCCGTCTGTCCAGTACTCGGCAGGAAGTCCCGGTCCGCTGCCCAGCGGAATGGCACCGCTCGTGAGCGTTGAAGGCAGGCCGGTCGGCTTGGTAAAATGTCTGTTCGTTGCAAACCGTTCACACGGTTTGTTGATGCAGGCAATTACTGCACAATGTTATTAACGCTGGTGGTCGGATTAAAGGTCTTCTTCTTGCATGGAGTGATGGCTCTGAACTTTTGATCGAACTAATTCAACTTTCTTGACGAAAATAACTAGAGAATAACGCTGGCCGGGCGAGTCCTCAGTTATTACTCAAAACAAGACGAATTAAGTCAAATTAACTTCTACTGAGTAAAATACTGATACTTAACAAAACAAAACGAAAGCACTTAGAGTCAGTGCGTCCTCAAATTAGGGTATTGAGGTAAAAATCGCACGTGGTCAATTGTGCGGAGATTTCTGCCTAAGAGCGTGTCGCAAAAATACAAAAAGTAAAGATTTTGAAGTGAAGAAAAATTTAGAGAAGAGAAATTTTAGAGAAGAGAGTTACAAAAAGAGGTTACAGCAAGAGAGCGAGTGAGCAGTTGTCTCTTGGTATTTGTAGTCCATATCAGCAGGCGGTCCCTAAGGGGCGGGCTGACGATTCTCACTGTGTATCATATCAATCGTCTACACTTACGAAACTTGAATTAAATTAAACCGATTTAATGTTTCGCGATCGTGCTTCACCTTTCTCAGGACCTTACCATGGCAAAATAAATGGACTTAATGAAATAATATGATCTGATTAAATTCGCTGAACGAATAAAAGAAATTAACACTGGATCAAACATGAAAACACTTAAAGATACAGTAGAACTGATAGAATCTGACCACATATATAAGCATTTCTTATAGTTCTAATACCTGTAAATGAAGAAACATATTACAGACTTTTAATCAGGAAAACGTATTAAAACATAGATATCTTGAAAGTTTAATTTCTTTGTACCCGGACTCACCACTGGAGGGCACTGTGGTTCCACCAAACACATGACACAATTAAACATTAAATTTGATTTTAGCCAAATTTCATCACAGAGAAACGGGAGAAAGATCAGTTTTATGAGCTTCTCTTACTGACCCTTAATCTGTTGGAATTAAGAGAATGAGATCCTGACTTAATGGTTAATTAGAAATGGTCTGAAATCTGGAGGAACACAGAGACCATTTGGTGTGGAATGTGATCCAGATAGCATCCAGACGTGTCATAAATTTCAGACCTGGGAGTGTTTGCATAGAACAAGTCAGAAGGTTTCCAGTGTTCTTCTTAAAAGCTAATGTGTGCTTTTAGAAGTTAGAGGTGAGGAGAGAGACACAGGTAAAGAGAGAGATACTCTAAAACAAAGGGGAAAAACATTTGATGTGAGTTAATTTACATATATAAAGACTCTGTATTGACACCTTCTGATGACCAGTTGTTCGTCCCTCCTGGTGAGCTGGCAGAGGCCTCGACATGACCTGTGAAAGAGGATATGTGTGCTTGCAAGGGAGAGGAGGTTCATCCAAAGGCTTTGGGTTGTAAATTAATTAAAAGTGTCTTCATACAAAGTATTTACAACCAAGAAAAACACTGTCCTCTCTGCCAGGCGATAAGATGGCGCCCCTCTTCCTGTAGAATTGCTTCATCCAGAAAAACAGAGGTGATAACAAAACAGGGCCTCAACATCAAAGGGAAAGGAACACAGGCACGAGTTCCTACAGATACTTTTACTCGAGTAGATTTCTGTGAAGGGCAAAAAGTAAGCGTTACTTTTAGTGACGTATTGGGTTTTTTGCCAAACAGCCGATCTTGATTGCAGCGGTGAATGATGATTGACAGCCGCTCACAACGCAGCGCAAAGTTGTGCCCCCTTCGTCAATCACAGCGCACGTTCTCCTCTGCGTTAACCACGTAAAACCGGAATGCAACGCTTCATCAACAGACAACCACTACAGCGGCAATGGCGAGCGCAGGAGGTGAGGTTGAAGTCCAAGAAGAGTCCAGCAGCACAGAATCTGAATGTGAAACTGACACCCAGGATGTCCGACATGACGAACAGGAAGAACACCCGTGGCCATACTTGAAGTCAATGTTTGAGTTTTCAATGGTGAAAAACGCGAACTCTAACTCTAACAAGACCTACGTTTTCAAATGCCTCCTATGTCTTCCGAAGACAAATCACATCACCGCGTTCAACAACTCTACATCTAACCTCAAGAAGCACGTTGACGTGAGTAAACATTTCATTGTTGGGAACAATGGACTCATGTGGGTCTCAGAGTGCACAGATGGAGCCAATGTGGTTTTAGCTAGCAGCAATAATAATCATACCAATAATTACACAGTATATCAGGGTTCCCGCAGGGTCTTAAAAAGCCTTATAAAGCATTGAATTTCAGAATTTGGAAATAATGTCTTGAAAAGCCTTGAATTTTAATGTGGAGATCTTAAAATCTGTAAATAAAAAATGACAAGAAATTGACCACATTTGGCCAAAAATGACAAAAAAATTAAAGAAAGTGGAAAAAATGACAAACTTGACCAAAAAATGCCACAAATGTAACGAAAAGATACAAAAAAAAGTCAAAAACATGACAAAAATGATACAAAGAAGACAAAAAATTGACACAACAATACAAAAAATTACAAACTGACAAAAAAAATGACAAATGTGTGTGCATGGTGCAGCTGCAAAATGAGTTATTGAATTTGTGTATAAATGGTCTTAGAAAGTCTTGAATTTGACTTGAAGAAACCTGTAGGAACCCTGTATATTCTTGATTCTCAAACTGCTTAGGTCTAACTCAATGTACAAATGGAACCAGATGTACCCGTTCATTCTAATGTCAAATTAACATTGACTTTACAATTAATGTGGACCCCAGAGATTGAAATGCCATTAAATGCATGTAAAATTGTGGGTCCTTGAAATTAAGTGGTTGAGAAACACTGCTAGAGCCATTAACGGATCTTCTCTTATGGGGGCCCTGGCATATCTTTTCAAATGGGTTCTGTGGGCTACGAAGTGTCAATTTCGAGTCCTATTTGATTCTAATCTGTGTCCACTATTGTAAACTGAACTGTACTTTGTATTTTACAGAGAAAACATAAACAACATGCAGCAAAGTACGCAGAACTAACCACAGCATCACAGAAGAGAAAATATCGGACTGACAGCTCTTCTATCCCCATGAAACAAAGGAAAATTGATGAACCTGGTCAAAGTTTCTCTAGAGTCACACAGAAATTTGTAGACAACAGAGTAATCAACTTCATCACGCAAGGCCTACAGCCGTTCTCCATGGTTGAGCTGCCTGCTTTCCAGGAACTCATCACTGATCTCCATCCTCAGCGAACAGTAATGTCCCGAACCACCCTCCGCAGCAGACTTAGCCGTGCAACCACTCAGATGAAGGCCCGTGTGAGGGAGGAGATGAGGAAGGCTCCGTACATAGCCACAACCACCGACTGCTGGTCTGCAAGAAGAAGGAGCTTTCTTGGCATTACAGCACACTGGTTAGACCCAGGCACCTTTAAGAGGCATTCTGCAGCTCTCGCATGTCGACAGTTGAAGGGCTCTCATACATTTGATGTCTTGGCTAGTGCGTTGAACGACATACACTTGGAGTATGACATCCGGGACAAGATTGTCAGAACCACTACTGACAATGGATCCAACTTTATAAAAGCGTTCCGTATCTTTGGAGATGAAAACAATAATGTTGCTGCTGTTGCTGCTCCGGAGGAAGAAGTTGACACAAGTGATGAACCTGATGACCTTGAGAATGAGGAGGAGGTGGAGTTCCATGAGGTAGAAGCCATTTTGGCTGAAGACGATGGTCTCCAGTACCAACTGCCAAAACATCAGAGGTGTGCATGCCATTTGTTAAATTTAGTGTCTTCTGTTGATGCTGTGATGCGGACAAGGCAGGCAACTACAAGAAGCTCTCAAGGTCCGCTGTTGGCAAATGTCAAGCTCTCTGGAATAAGACGCCCAGGTCCACTATTGCTGCAGAGATTGTGGAAAAGCATTGCAAACTCCAGCTTGTACAACCATGTGCCACAAGATGGAACTCCTTTTACCTGGCTGTGGAGCGGATCCTGAAGATCTACAAGGACCAAGGAGAGAGTGCTTTGAGAAATGTCTGTGCTGACCTCAAGGTTGTAATGTAAGTAGACAGTGAATGTGTTTCATGTTCTGCTGTAGATGTACCTACCATACTAGATGCTGAACCTGATACTTACCACATGCTGAACCTGTTAGGTTTTTTTATCTGAAAGTAACTAGTTTTTCCCCCTAAGTTAATTTATTTCTGTCTGTGTGTCCGTGTGTGTGTGTAGGTTCAGTCAGGCTGAAATGTGCTTTTTGGCTGAATATGCCAAAAGCATGGCTCCAGTTGCCAAGGCCCTGGATGTGCTGCAGGGAGAAGTCAAAGTTACCATGGGATATCTCCTCCCTACCATCAACATCATGATCGACAAGCTTGAGAAAATCAGACCGTCGCTGAAATACTGCAAGCCGCTGGTTGATGCCATCCTAGGTAGGGATGCGTCAGAATAATTAAGTACTCACATAATTGCTACAAGGCTAAAAAGGATTGTTTTACAGCAAAGGCTACATTGTAATTAACCACTAAACCCCAGCACTGATATAGTGAGGAAAGCTTCCAATGAAAATAGCAGACTGACAAGTTCACAATGCTGTGTCGGATTGGGAGCTGTCGATCAGCTACTTTCATTGAAAGCTTTCTCCACAATAACAGAAATTAGGAAAATATTGCGCCCTGAGTGACTCCAGTTACCCATAGGAGGTTCATGTGATTAAACCCTGCTCACAGCAACCACATTTGAAAGAATACATAGTATAAGTGTGATAATTCTATTTTGCATCGAGGTAATTAAAAATGTAACCCTCCCTGTTTTACACATCGCTACTACTCCTAGGTGGTGTGGAGAGGCGATTTAGAGGAATGATGTCAGACCCAGAGCTGATTGCTGCAGCTATCCTTCACCCAAAGTTCCAAACGTCCTGGGCAACTGATGATATCCTCCAACCAGGTGAGAATTGTACCAGTCAAAATATGAGCAAGTCCACTTTGGTACCTTGCTATGATGTAACTAAAAAGGTTGGCAAAATGTCTAAATAATTCCTATTATTGACTAGAAATTGATACATCAAAATTATGCTCCTCATTGACTTACATTTTACGGCAAAAAAAGCTTTAACAGTAGTACATCACCAGACAGTTTATTATAGGATTGTAATGGGAAGTTGTCCTTTATATTAAACTAAACATACTTGGTTTGGTGTTACACATGTGAGAATAAGCTTTCTTTGAGTTTGTTTACAGGAGCACATTTTAAATCAATTTCTAGTCTATGGAGAAATGATAAAAATTGTATAATGACTGATTGTTTCATTTAGGGCTTGTGTACATAAAGGAACACCTTCCTTCCTTCGACGAACCTCGGCAGCAGCATGTTTCCTCTCCAAGCGCCTCTGATGAAGAGGATTACTTTTCTGGTTTGAGGCGCACACACACGCAGGAGACCACAAAGCAGCTCGATACCTACCTGGCGTGTACATCTGGAGGTATGGAAACGTTTGCACCTTGTCCAGCTGTTGCCAGATTGGCACTCAAGTTGAACACGGGCCTACCGGCCTCGGCGGCCTGTGAAAGGCTGTTCAGTACAGCTGGACTGTTGTTCACACCAAGAAGAGGAAGGATTCTTTCTCAGAACCTGGAGAACCAGTTGCTTTTGAAGTTGAACAAGGCCTATTTTGATTTCAGGCAGACATAGGCTGACAGAGACACAGAGATGCACACAGATAGACGCACACACACACGCAGACAGTTGTGGCACATGCAGCGTTGTTATATGTTGTTGTACTGGTACTTGAAATAGAGTTGTGTTGTTGTAGTTCTTATGTCATCACTGCTCCTCAGTGAGGGAGGAGACAAAATCTTGATGACTTGACTTGCGATGCCTTGGAATATATTTCTGCTCCGTTTATTATTATATATATTCTTGCACAGATTTTGTCTGTTAAAAAAAGTATATGTGCAAATTTAATAAATAGGATCATCAGAAAGGACAGCGATTTGTCATCCTTGTTTGATTGTTTGCAACCTTTTTCAGAACAAAGTCCAATTTATAATCCGTGTGAAGGACAAACCACCATTGGGTGATATTTCAATGTTTCTGGATTAGCTCTTGTCCACAATGACATGCTGTATTGATCTTGGTATCATAGGAGGATCCATAACTGGTAACAATACTCACTACTCATACCTTCTGGAAGTGTTGACTTCTTGTAAAGTAGTAATGAAATTTTCAAGGTAGATCATTAACAATTTAACTCTTGAGAGCATGGACAGGTCCATGGAGTTAGAACAAGGTGCTATCAATCAAAAAAGAAAAAAAAGGCCCTATCAATTAAAAAGGGGGGGGGGGGCGGGGTGAAAGGTAAGTCGAAAGAAGAAATTTACTTTTACTTTTTACTTTTACTTGAGTACTTTTAAAAGCCTGTACTCTTGATTACTTAAGTACTTTTAAAAGCAAGTACTTTTTTACTCTTACTCGAGTAACATTTTGACAGAGCTACTTTTACTTGTAGTGGAGTAAATTTGACAAGGAGGATTTGTACTCTTACTCAAGTACTGAAGTCGTGTACTCACTCCACCACTGTATAAGACAAACACCAACTCAACATTCACATCTCTCATTTACATTTAGTAGGACAAGCTGCCAGAGAATTGGATGTAAGAAGGATGGTAAGAAAACCTCTGTAACTCAACAGTTAATGTAATTTAATCATGTTAATCAGTTAATCATGAATGTTAATCATGAGATCACCTACACAAGCCCAAAGCCTGAACTAACGGAACTAAGGGCCATCATTAAGTCACGATGGAACACTGTGTATGTCTGGTAGTGGCTGGGGAGCTTCAACTTGAGGAAGCAGGTGAGAGCCACAGGGTACTTTGAGGTGACAACCTCAACCACAAGTTTTTTCGTCAGCTGCTCCCACCCGACCCAGAACTTCATGAGATCACGCAGCACCTCTGGAGATGCTATGGAAGAGAAAAAATTGACACCTCAAATGCATTGCACCTCATATTTCTGTGCATCAGTACTGCCATCTCAATATTGCTGCAATATGTTTGCTCTTATTCCTAGTCCCAGCATCCAAGCAACTAGGTGCAAAATGAGATGATGAATGCAATACAACAAAAAAGGACCGTTACCTTCCTCTATGAACTTCCTCAAAAATCCAGTGATGAGACTGACTTTCTCCAGTGGAACAGGGTCATCTTCATCCTCGTCGCTGTCACAACTGGGTTGTGGCCAGACAATGTGCTGGATCACAGTCTACAGGGTATCAAATACAAAGGTGTTTCATGTTAACACTGAAACAGCTGTGGAATGATTTTTTAAAAAAGTACTGATGACTTGTTTATGAATTTACACACAACTGTAACAGATTAGAAAAATTAAATTACACAGTCTTTGCAATGGGCTATCCATGAGTTTCAAATGTAGTCCTACAACCTGCCATGTTGAGGACCCACAGGTGTTTCAAACTAATTAATTGGTCCTACACCAATCAGAAACACAACTCAAATTGAAACACCTGTGTTGGTCCTCAACATGGCAGGTGTAGGACTACATTTGAAACTCATGAATATGTCGAGCTGGCTGAAATCCAGGAAGTAGTGGTACTTCCTGGTTGGTACTACCTGAATTTCAACCAGCTCCTTTATTTCCTGTCTTACATGATTGGCAAACTGATGTGTGTCTGACTAAAAAAAGAAAAATTAAAAAAATCTGACACACCTGGCTGGCTGAAATTAATAAAGTACCAACCAGGAAGTACCACTACTTCCTGGATTTCAGCCAGCTCGGCATATAGCCCATTGAATACATCCAATAGACAAGAGGGAGCTTACTTGTGAGTTAAGCTCCTCGTGTCTTGGAAAGATTATGTGATGGACATCTGGCCTTTCTGAAAGAAGTGGCCAGATTCCTGTTTATTTAAGGCCTTTTCGGATCTGTTTGATAGGCTGTTTGATGCGACGAAGTACCTGCAGACAGATTTGACAGGTGGAAGGACAACATTCCTAATAAGGGACAATACAAGTCTTTAGTCTAAGTCTACCACTTTATCAAGTCACAAATGTGGATTTGTGAAATGCTTACTGCATGTGTAAGGAGTTCCTGGAACAGCCAGTCATGATTGGTGGAGGTTGGAATAGGAAGATCCCAGGACAGGCAAAGATCAGTCACACTGCTGGTTTCTGCTACAGTAAGTTCTGCTTTCTTGAGCTAAATCGGGTAGACAAGACATTCACAAAAAGTAATATTTTAAGAGTGACATGCAAAGATACCTTGAAAGGTACAGTATAAACAGCCCAAATCTGGACAGGAAATGCTTTGCAATTCACATCAAGTGAGTGGTACTCACAAAACCAATAGTTTCACAATGATCAAGATCAGGACAGTCTTGCAGGGTCAGGGCTGCTGCTGCAGTGTCAGTGCTCCCGCCAGTCAACAGAGTCACCACAGGCAAACTGAGTCCTGATAAACCGATACCACTATGCAAGAAAGAATGACCCATCATCCGACCTGCCATCTCAAATAGGCTGCTTTCCCGAAGCACAGCAGCTGCAGAGGGAACCTGATGTTCTTTTTCCCCTTCGAAAATGTTTGTAAGAGCAGCAGAGCCTTAATAAAAAAGGAGAAAAGTATTTACAGATCAGTGCAGATCTTAACAGGTACTGTAATTGGAATCCTACTTTGTCATTCTCACACACTGTAGTCAAAGTATGGACTTTTACCGTCATGTCAAACAGAGTACACCAGTAACTTTTAAATAGTGTAACATTAGCAGAGGTTACAGAGGTGGTCCTGCAGTATAGAATAATGGTCTGTTTGGCTTGTGAATGCTTTTTCTGCATTATAAATTTTGTTATCTTTTGTGTTCTGTCTGATCTTTGATATAATCTGTCTGTACTGTTGATTGTCCATGGATGCAATGGGTCTAGCTTAGTCCAAGTCCAAGTCAAAGTTTCCCATGGGAACAATAAAGTATATCTATTATCCAGTGCCATAACATGTTGGTCAAGCTGTTTGAAAACATGCATGATCACAATGACAGACCAAATTCTTTGGAGTTTTATCAAAATGAAGCTGAATGTTTACATGTCAATATTAGTCATTGATGAAATTAGTATCAAAGGAATAGGCTACAAGCAAAAGAGCAAACACATGTTTAAAAATGCACATATTCCTACAGAAGGTAATATGTACACTCTCTCTACACATACAAACCTAAATTTATATTGAAGCCAGTCTTGAGTTTCTGCATGGCCATTGACAAAACATGTCTGTTGACACCGACGCCAACTGCTGCATCTCCTTGAAAATTAAGATGATCTCGGATTAATCAAACAGATATCCAATACATATATACACACACACATACAGTATATATCTTCTGTAGATTAAGGAACATGCACTCAACTCCCATGATTTAAAGTAAATAAGTATACACTTATTCCACATGACCATCTATAATCAAAGAATGGTGCACTTGTTAGTAATACCTCTCAACCTGCACTTCAAAGGAGCAGCCCAGTTAACATCATGTTGTTTATAGAATGAAATCAATGCGCTGTCCTGTTCTTCTGCATCAAACTTGTCGACTGCCAGAAAGAGATGTGGGCATTCGGCATTATGCCGCAGCAGTTCTTCTCGGAACAACTCACTAGCTTTCAAGGGGTCCAATTCATTCATCCATTCTGAAAATGTAATTTAAAAAAAAAATGAAGAAGAAAGGGGGGGGGGGGGGGGGGGGGGGGGGTTGGTGCAAAGGAACTTCCAAATGATACACTCACATCAGCTAACATCACTTAGAGACTACATCTGTCATATAAACAATGACAGTTGCATCTGCATTTTGAAGGATTATTACAGTATCAAACTTAATGTGTATGTTTTAGGATTACTGTTCTTAAAGATATTGGTTGTAGCTCTTTTTTGTCACCTGCTGACACTGGTGTTGGTGTTGGTAAGTGTGGAACTGAGGGTCCTGGCAATTCCTCTCCGTTGGCTGCTTCACTGTGGTCAGCAACAGCCATTCTTATGACAGATAGAATCAAATTTAAAGATTACTTGAAAACAGAGACAAATCATGATCACATTTCAGTTAGACAACTTTTGAATGAGAAAAAAAAACATTCACTCCACAATTCCCACCTCTGGAATTCACAGGATATAGGAGCAATATAGTTAGGGGTCACACACTCTACACATTCTTCATCCCACTCAAAGAAACGTCTTAACTTTCCATCTTTAACATAAATCTGTTTAACTTCTTACCCATCACAACAGGTACTTGCATGAGATGGGAGTTCATCTGTAGGAAAAAAATCCTCACAAATTGGGCAAAGCTGGAAGACATGGAAAAGGGTCAAAGGTTTAAAAAAAAAAAAAGAAAGGAAGGAAGGATGTAATTATAATCAGAAAAATGTCATGACTAATAAACCTCTATGACATGTGATATTTGCTAAGCTAAGAAATAGTACTATGATCACATAGTGTGTCTATGACGTGAATTTGGTGAGATGTGTTGTCAGGGGACACCCTCTCTATCCAAAGCACCGCTGTTCCAAACAATGAAAAAGAAGAAGAATAAAAAAGGTATTATTACTAAATTGAAATTGCAAAGTAACATAAAACAGCACTGATTACCAGCATCTCTGTGGGTGGTGCGTCTGACAGTTCGACGTCCGGTGCGTCTGACAGTTCGACATCTGAGCTCGACATCTCCAAAAGAGAAAAGAAAGGAAAAAAAATTAAGACAGCTGTTGCTATACTGGAAAGTCATGTGCACAAACTTTAATTAAGTACATACTTATTTGACAAATGAGAGAAATATTGTAATAACAGCTTACAGTTGTTGCTACATTGCTACATTCCTCCACATGTAGAGGCAACAGCTGCAGGGGCATTTTGGTGCCACATGTTATACATCTCGAGTGTGGCATCTTGGAGAACTCTTGACAGTCATACGGCAGTGGCTGTGTGTCTAACTGCTCCTGAAGTGGAACTATATACACCATGTTTTTGCCATTGTTGGTTGCAGCTTTGAGGAGACGAATAGAGTAACCTTCTGAGTCGGTGGGAATTATTGAAAGTCTCCGCCGCCCACTACCACCTATTTTAAAATGGAAAAACACAGGTGCCCTTTAAAACCTTGCAGTAACACAATATTAGTATATAGGAGAAATAGCATGCTGTTCCATATTTTAGACCATTCTTACAACATTATAATGTTATATATCCATGCAGAACCTCTGTAAAGTTGTACAACATGAACTAAGGGGATCTGCCATGATCCACCAAAGAGATTGCAGAAAAAAATATGCATAATATGTCTTCTTAAAATACGTTGTACCATGTCTGACAACTTACTCTACAACATGAAGAGTGATGTGTATGATAATTCAAGTAGGGCTTTGAATGTGAATAACATTACCTGCCATATTTTACATCAGTGGAGATTGAGAAAAATTCTACCTGTGCTCTTGTAGAACATCCACCCCCCTTTTAATGTTTTTAGTTTGGGGAACTCCTCTTCCAGTACAGCCACAAGCTATGAAACAAAGGCAAGTCAGTAAGTCAGTGAATGGGCCCTTAATGCCCCCTTATCATAAATCAGCATCAATGCTGACTTAAGGTATGGAAATTACCCACTGTACATACAGCTGTGAGGCAAAATACAGGGGACACTATTGGAACAAGGGTGTTAAAAAATGTAAAAAAAAACAAACAAACAAAACAAAACAAAAAAACAGAGGGACCAGCTAGTGTCAACAACATTATGTAGTCAAGGTAACATGAAATTTAAGTGCTGTCCCATTCCCATCACAGCATCTGGACCCTTTTAGACTCTCACACTTTACAGCTGATGTCAGTTAAATCTCTGAAGGCTCACGGCCCGAGTTTTTAGGGGCAGAATAGAACTGGGCCCATGACAAGTTATCAAAAATCCAGTAGTCCATCCAACAGTCATACCCACAAAATTGTTGCTAGATAAATATTACAGTATTTTGTCAAAACTTTCATATTGCCCTACATCAAGCGTTCTACAATGCTGTATACAACAAAATATGATTACCTCATCGTGTTTTAAGTTGTCTGCCATGTTTATCATTCTTTTCCCAAGGCCTGCATGGGCAAGTTCCAATTCCTCTGAACCTTTTGGGGTCAACTGTGTAGGTTCAGGGAGGACATAAATATGGAAATCCGTCTTCTTCGCAGTCGGGGGGGTGGGTGTGTAAAATCTCCTTTTCCCTCTTGGCTGATTGTTATTGAACATGCCAGGGAATTGCCTGATGTGGAAATGAGAAAAAGATTATGTAAGGTACTGTAAACCAGGCAGTCTACATTACAATGAGACAATTATAAAAATGTATGGCTTTAGTTGATGGTTTTTACTTCATTGTCAATTATCAAGATTACAATTAACTAATTAAAAGTATGCCAGACATCAATATTCAGTAGGCTACTCTAGAAAATAAAAACCACTGTCATGTTAACCTGTGTCAATTAATAAACACTACATGACCATAAGCTTCATCTACATACCAAGATCATTGTTGGACTTGCAGTGATCAATCTTTAACTATACATGCATCACCTTTTCATTGCCTGCTTCACCCTATTGTCGCTTGTTGCTGGGCTAGGGAGAGGGGAGCCTGCTGCCCTGACTGGCGTGCTCTGAGGTGGACCTGAGGTTGTGGAGGGCGAGGACAGCTCCCTCGCCAAGAGCTGTGCAATGGCATGGGCAGCCTCCTCAACTCGAGAAGATAATCCCTGTCAATCAACCAGTTCAGGTCCACTTACGTTAACTTAACTCATACTTAACTCATCATTCCCTCCCAGTGCCCCCAGTGCCAACACTTTTGAGAATTTCTACTTTTTTTAAAACAGCCACAGAATATGTTGTGCTGTGACTAAAATGACATAGAATATCTCAATTCAAAAGGGGGGGCTCTCTTTCACCAGGAAAAAACTGAGTTTGCAGCATGTATGTCCCACCTTTTCATTATCCTCATTATCCCCATTTCAATACAGCCTGTTTTCTCCAAATTCAGCAAGTTAAGGAGACATTTTCAAGCAGTAATAATAGGCTCAATAAATAAATAAATAAATAAATAAAGTAGTGTGGAGATGTGGGATCAGACCGGAGACGGAGGTGAGTCTGTCTCCACACAACTAAAAACACAGAGGTTGCTAAGCAACCATGTAAACGCTACAGAACCCGGACACAGCATCTCATTAAAAAGCCCTCTGGTACCTGGGAGAATGTCTCTCCTATCTTCCTGTGGGCTACTTTTTTACAGTCTTATCCAAGTGCAGATGTGAATATGCACCAGAAACACCACTTTGGGAACAGATTTCTTTTACACACTGAATAAAAATAAAAAGCCTCTTTCATTCAAGTGTAAATTTTGCGTGATTGCGTGATCAGTTGGTCGGTGCGTTCATCCTGCGGCTGGATAAACGTGAGCACATGGCTTCATCACGGTAGCCGGACGGCAGAGCCTCGTCCTCGCTGTCGCCTTCCATTATGAATGTTGCCTGGTCGTTTGTCACGACAAACGGAAAACATCAATTCGCTTTACCACTTCGACCGCCCAACGAGAAACCATGCTTGCAATGCTAGTTACGCCTCACATGTCTCTAATCATTTTCTCGTCACGATTCATGCTAAACAGTCATTCATAATTCTGGAATATGACTTTTGTAAAATATTCACAAGAAATGAGTACTTTTTACTTACGTTTGAACTGCCAGAGGCCATTTTTCGTCTCCGCCGTCCTAGCTTCCAGCAGAGCGATCGCTCTGGCTTCCAGCAGAGACGTTCGACAGCACGGGCTGCCTGTCTACCGGTCTACCTGCCTGCCTGCGGTGCGCCTTTTACTGACGTCATAATCACCCCTCGTGGGGGAGACACTCACGTGATTGGCTGTAAAGGAGGGAGACATCTGATTGGCTACAGCCAACCTCCTCTTAGAAAAAACGCATTTGTGGATCAGAGTCACGTCAGGGGAGTCTCAAAAGTTTCACACACAAATGCAGGGAGGTTTACAAATTAAAAGCACTTTGTAAATACTGGTCCAACAGTTCATACATGAATGTAACAAGCCCCAAATGCGTATTTGATGAAGATTGCAAATACTTTAACATTCATGTATTTGTGATTATTTTTTAGATTTGTGTGTGCATTGGAAATATGTTTATGAGTCTTATTTTTATATGTGAATATGTTTTACTTATATATGAAATGAAACACATTTGTGTGTGCATTGAAAATGTATTTGTGTTTTGAGTCACATGTATATACAAATCCCCAAATACATTTGTGAAACTTTTTTGTGCATTTATGAATTTCTGTGTGCATTTATGAATTATGAGACTGTTCTAGCTCCATAGAAATACACAGTAGACATAAACATCACACAGTCGAAATACACTGTAGAAATACAGGTAAGACAATAGAAAATCACAGCAGAAATACAGAGAAGACAATAGAAATACACAGTAGAAATACACATCACAGTAGAAATACACATCACAATAGAAATACACAGTAGAAATACAGAGCACACAGTACACATACACTAGAAATACATATCACAGTCGAAATACACAGGAGAAATACAGAGCAGACAATAGAAATACACAGTAGAAATACACATCACAGTAGAAATACGCATCACAATAGAGATACACAGTAGAAATACAGAGCAGATAATAGAAATACACAGTAGAAATACACATCACATTAGAAATACACAGTAGAAATACACATCACAGTAGAAATACACATCACAATAGAGATACACAGCAGAAATACAGAGCAGATAATAGAAATAGACAGTAGAAATACACATCACATTAGAAATACACAGTAGAAATACATAGCACACACTACAAATACATTTGAAATGCATATCACAGTCGAAATACACAGGAGAAATACAGAGCAGACAATAGAAATACACAGTAGAAATACACATCACAATAGAGATACACAGTAGAAATACACATCACAATAGAAATACACAGTAGAAATACATAGCACACAGTACAAATACACTAGAAATACACATCACAATAGAGATACACAGTAGAAATACACAG
Source organism: Pagrus major (assembly GCF_040436345.1). NCBI lineage: Eukaryota > Metazoa > Chordata > Actinopteri > Spariformes > Sparidae > Pagrus > Pagrus major. The sequence goes on from NC_133233.1 coordinate 2,000,745, forward strand.
TAGAAATACACAGCACACAGTCGAAATACACAGTAGAAATACTAAGCATACAATAGAAATACACAGTAGAAATACACATCACAGTAGAAATACACATCACAATAGAGATACACAGTAGAAATTCACAGTAGAAATAAACATCGCACAGTAGAAATACACATCACAATAGAGATACACAGTAGAAATTCACAGTAGAAATAAACATCGCACAGTAGAAATACACATCACAATAGAGATACAAAGTAGAAATACACAGTAGAAATAAACATCACAAAGTCGAAATACACAGTAGAAATGCACAGCACAGAGTCGAAATACACAGCTGAAATACAGAGAAGACAATAGAAATACACAGTAGAAATACACATCACAGTAGAAATACACAGTAGAAATACACAGCACAGTAGAAATACACATCACAATAGAGATACACAGTAGAAATACAGAGCAGACAATAGAAATACACAGTAGAAATACACATCACAGTAGAAATACACATCACAGTAGAAATACACATCACAATGGAGATACACAGTAGCAATACAAAACAGACAATAGAAATACACAGTAGAAATACACATCACAGTAGAAATACACATCACAATAGAAATACACAGTAGAAATACATAGCACACAGTACAAATACACTAGAAATACACATCATAATAGAGATACACAGTAGAAATACACAGTAGAAATACATATCACAATAGAGATACACAGTCGAAATATACAGTAGAAATACACAGCACACAATCGAAATACACAGTAGAAATACTAAGCATACAATAGAAATACACAGTAGAAATACACATCTCAGTAGAAATACACATCACAATAGAGATACACAGTAGAAATTCACAGTAGAAATAAACATCGCACAGTAGAAATACACATCACAGTAGAAATACACATCACAATAGAGATACACAGTAGAAATACACAGCGCACAGTACAAATACACTAGAAATACATAGCACACAGTCGAAATACACAGAAAAAATACAGAGCAGACAATAGAAATACACAGTACAAATACACATCACAGTAGAAATACACATCACAATAGAGATACACAGTAGAAATTCACAGTAGAAATAAACATCGCACAGTAGAAATACACATCACAGTAGAAATACACATCACAATAGAGATACAAAGTAGAAATACACAGTAGAAATACACATCACAGTAGAAATACACAGTAGAAATAAACATCACAATACAGATACAAAGTAGAAATACACAGTAGAAATAAACATCACAATACAGATACAAAGTAGAAATACACAGTAGAAATAAACATCACACAGTCGAAATACACAGTAGAAATACACAGCACAGAGTCGAAATACACAGCAGAAATACAGAGAAGACAATAGAAATACACAGTAGAAATACACAGTAGAAATACACAGTAGAAATACACATCACAATAGAGATACACAGTAGAAATTCACAGTAGAAATAAACATCGCACAGTAGAAATACACATCACAGTAGAAATACACATCACAATAGAGATACAAAGTAGAAATACACAGTAGAAATACACATCACAGTAGAAATACACAGTAGAAATAAACATCACAATACAGATACAAAGTAGAAATACACAGTAGAAATAAACATCACAATACAGATACAAAGTAGAAATACACAGTAGAAATAAACATCACACAGTCGAAATACACAGTAGAAATACACAGCACAGAGTCGAAATACACAGCAGAAATACAGAGAAGACAATAGAAATACACAGTAGAAATACACAGTAGAAATACACATCACAATAGAGATACACAGTAGAAATACACAGTAGAAATAAACATCACACAGTCGAAATACACAGTAGAAATACACAGCACACAGTCGAAATAGACAGTAGAAATACAGAGCAGACAATAGAAATACACAGTACAAATACACATCACAATAGAAATACACATCACAATAGAGATACACAGTAGAAATTCACAGTAGAAATAAACATCGCACAGTAGAAATACACATCACAGTAGAAATACACATCACAATAGAGATACACAGTAGAAATACACAGTAGAAATAAACATCACACAGTCGAAATACACAGTAGAAATACACAGCACAGAGTCGAAATACACAGCAGAAATACAGAGAAGACAATAGAAATACACAGTAGAAATACACATCACAGTAGAAATACACATCACAATAGAAATACACAGTAGAAATAAACATCACAATACAGATACAAAGTAGAAATACACAGTAGAAATAAACATCACAATACAGATACAAAGTAGAAATACACAGTAGAAATAAACATCACACAGTCGAAATACACAGTAGAAATACACAGCACAGAGTCGAAATACACAGCAGAAATACAGAGAAGACAATAGAAATACACAGTAGAAATACACAGTAGAAATACACAGTAGAAATACACATCACAATAGAGATACACAGTAGAAATACACAGTAGAAATAAACATCACACAGTCGAAATACACAGTAGAAATACACAGCACACAGTCGAAATAGACAGTAGAAATACAGAGCAGACAATAGAAATACACAGTACAAATACACATCACAATAGAAATACACATCACAATAGAGATACACAGTAGAAATTCACAGTAGAAATAAACATCGCACAGTAGAAATACACATCACAGTAGAAATACACATCACAATAGAGATACACAGTAGAAATACACAGTAGAAATAAACATCACACAGTCGAAATACACAGTAGAAATACACAGCACAGAGTCGAAATACACAGCAGAAATACAGAGAAGACAATAGAAATACACAGTAGAAATACACATCACAGTAGAAATACACATCACAATAGAAATACACAGTAGAAATGCAGAGCAGACAATAGAAATACACAGTAGAAATACATATCACAGTAGAAATACACATCACAATAGAAATACACAGTAGAAATACACAGCACACAGTACACATACACTTGAAATATATAGCACACAGTAGAAATACATTGTAGAAATACACATCACACAGTCCAAATACACTGTAGAAATACACATCACATTAGAAATACACAGTAGAAATACTGCACAGTGCCCAAAGAAGCTTCTATCCCTCTGAAACGCTCAAAATTGACATGAGTGAGTTTTCACCATAAATGAATTAAAGAACAAGGGAAACCATGTTTGCCATGATATTTATACAAATTCACCTATTCCTTGCAAGGCAGCTTCCTTGAAAAACCTTTTTTCAATGAAGTACTTCATACTCTACTGCTTTCTCACTAGTGAACACACAACCTCATAGGCTGTCGCAGCTGCAGTGTCTCTGGGTTTGACGCCCTACCTACGGCGTAGCATATGCGTAGGTACATGCCGTAGCCTGATGTACACCTCCCCTAAAATGCAACTGGGTGTCGCAGCAACACTGGCCACAAGGAATGTGATTGGTTTACTTGGAAGCATCGCATTTTTTTAGGCTTCTCCTCCGGTGCTTAGCAGTGGTGCTAATAATGGGGTTGTGACCTATAGTTTCCCCAATAAATACACTGCACTCTTTGGCTGTTGCAGTCCCTTCTGAACGGTTGCTGCTCTTCTTGGATTATACTCTGGATGCTCTCTTTGCTGCTGGACTGTCTCTGGGCGAGAGAGAGTGCATAGGCTGAAAGTCCGAAGGGCCATGGCAAGCCAGGTTTTGCCACTTGGCTGCTTGGTGAGGGGCAGCCTAGTGGCAAACGCCAGCTGTGAGCTCAAGGGGTCAATATGTTTAAAGTGGAAAGTACAGCTGGCAATCCAGCGACGCAGACATGCCAGTGCACATGTATGAATGCTCACTATTACATAGGCCACTTGTGTAGGTTATGGCATCAGTTCTGTGCAGAGCTTATGTGCAACCATAAATCAGCCTTTGGGTTGTTGACAAATAAGAAGCAAAAAATCATTCTTTTGTAAAACACATTCTTTATAGAAAATATATATATTCATGTAGTTTGAAATCTGATATTTGAGAATATATAAGTGATCACTAACTTTTTCAATTATTTCACTGTTTTTTTGAACATCTTCTCTGACCTGCACCATAAATATGTCCTATGGTGTGACGTAAAAAAAATTAAGGAAAATAACCTTAAATACTACACAAATAGCATGAGACAGATTCATCTTAATTGTGAGACACTTATTTTCATATAGTGTTATTTATTTGATGAGAAATTATGAATAACGCTATTTTTCCCCATGACTTGTTGAACGTTTTCAATAAATGCAATAAATGCGAGTCAAACTTTGATGTCAACCTTTCAAAACTGTTGAAAAAATTATAATAATTCAAGGTGAATGATGATTATATATCCCCTAATGCAATACTCAACCTTTTTTTAAAGATATTTTTTGACATACAAATACATTTTTGGTTCTTTTATGTGTGTTACACCATAGGACATTATGTCACACTAAAGGACAGAACAGAAAATATTTTAATTAATGTAGCTATTGCATTTAAAAACACTGAAAATGGTCAAGGGAATAAATTGTTTTATTGTTTGTTTTGTTTTAAAAAAAAATTCTTATTCAATTGTTTAAAATGCTTCTTAAAGAAACCTTGTCCTCCGGTGTGACATATTTGTCCTTCAGTATGACAGCTAAAGGTGTCACACCGAAAGACATTTCTGTCACACTAAAGGACATTTCAGCCTTTTGTGTGGGTTAATGACCATGCTATTCCTAGCTAACCTGTCTTTAGCAGTTAGCAGTTAGCATTTGTATAATTTTCCATAATTTTGTAGTTTAACCAACAGTTTTTAATTGAAAAATATAATTTAGTGACGTCACACCAAAGGACAACAAAACTGAACACTTTCATAGTGGTTCAGAAAAAACTTACCATGTACTCATGTAATTGGTTTCATAGGAGGCTTCAGTAACAGGAATTTGAATGGGGTCCTTCAATTAAATAAAGTTGTCCATGGAATTGCCCAATTTAAAATCAGAATAAGGTGTTACACTGAAGGACATGTTTTTTTGTGACAAAATGTATCAAGTTCCTATGCATTTAGAAACATATGGATGAAAAAAGTGATTGCCATTTATTAAAATAAATACTTTATTATGCAAATTATGCCTGACTTATTTATAAACATTTTATGCTTTTTTAAAAAAACTTATAAAAGTTGTAATTTATTTAACTATGCATGTGACAGTCACACCATAGGAAAATTTTGAGATTTGACTCAAAAATGTAAAAAATCTAATAACAAAGCAGTTTTTATAGCAACACGTCCTTGTAAAACAAATAAATGTTTAACCATTTACTGTATTTTAAATGACGAGAATACTAATTATATTCATTTTTATCTTCTGTGACAGTGAAAAATACATGTCATGTCAACAACCCCTTTACACTAGAAGCCAAGCTTGGTGAATGATATAAAAGTCACAGATTCTAACGTAGTCTATCCTATTCTAGTGATATTTGTTTTAAGCACAAAATAAAATTATTTGTCAAAAATTATAAAACATTGTCAGTAAAGTCATAAAATCCTAAAAATAGTCAGCCAAAACACACTGGAGTGGGGCTTCAAAAAATGCCCAGATCAAACTTTTTACCTGAGCACTGCTTGACGTAATTTATGCAGCAAGGGATTTATTGCACCATCAGAGTACTCCAAGCTTGAAATATCACTTCCTTTTAAATTTTAGAATGTCTGTTTTTTCATTGATTCACTCATTTACCAAAATACATGTGCACTGAAATACTTTCAAATGCTGACAGCAAATATTGATATGTGCGATTAATTTTGATTAATTTATCACAAAACCTTGTAATCAATTAGATAATTTTTTTAATTGCTTGACAGCCCTTATTTCCTAACTGTATGTTCAGCTCATAGACCGCCATAAACCAAGCAGTTTATGAGCCAGACCTTGTGTGTGAAAAGCAAAGCTTTTGATTTTTTGTATCACGTTCATAAACAAATAATGAAATAACAAATTATTTTTTTCATTTTTCGGATTTTGGATTGTCAATTGAACAACTGTAACCTTCCAAAGAGTTTCACTGCATTCTAAAAATTCTCTCAGAAGCTAAACATCGAGTATGGTTTTTGGATAATTCAGGAAATGGTCAGTTCACTGCTCACTGAAGCAGGGGAACTGTCTAAAACATACACAGAGTTTGACTGTGTGGCATTTCACCAGCCTTGTCACCCAAAATGTCTACTGGCACCCCTCATGAAATCACATTTAATAGTCTTCTGGGCATTGCTTAAGACGGTCATGTAATGGGGTTCAACAAATTTTCCTATTATATGCTGTAACTCTACATTACTTTAAAAGGTCCCAATGATAAAACAGAGATTTGTGTCTCATAACTAACTCTGCTCATCAGACATTGGGAGAGGGCAATAGTAAGTCTGACTTCGAAATAGCTTTGGCTTTCAGAGATCATTTTTAATTGACAGTTTTCTGTCTGGCTGACACATTTTATCTGCCCCCTCTGTGTCCAAATGTGAATGCATTTCACTCTATCCCCATCCGTCCAATTTAAGGGCTACTTTGCATGCGACATGCATTACTGCGCATGTCAATATTGCTTATTCAAGAGTAAAATGCATACTGTTTAAATATGTTAGTGTTATCACTGCATGTTTTTGATGTTTTCTTTTCAGGAATGGAATGAGGAATCAGGACAAAGAATTGCAAAGAAAATACACACCCATCCATACAAACACTGTCTACACCTCTCCCCTTTTACTTGCTCTTTCTTTCCATCTCTGTGCCTCACTTTCCACTTGCCTCTCTGTCTCTCTTTAGTTCAAAGGCTGCCAAATCCTTCCCAAACCAATTAGAGTGTATGTAAGGTCCTCAGGGGGGCCCTGTGGTGACATTACAGGGCACAGAGTGGCAAGGGGTCTGAAGAGGCTATCACAGTCTGCAGTATTCAACAATATCAGAGAGGAACAACAATAGCAGGCCATAAATCAGCCTTTAAACAGTGAATAGGCATTGACTTGTTGGATATGAGACTTTGGTTGAAGGAGCAGGAAACATATATACAAAATTAGAAAAAAAAAGAGGAGGCGCCAACAAATGTACACAAGCATGCATGCATGCATGCATGCACAAGAATTGACGTGATAAGATGACTATAACACTTACACATTCTCCAAATGCCTATTTCAGCAGCCATGTTTTGTAGACATACAAAACTCTGTCACATACATAACGTAACGTTGCTTACTTACATAAAATAGGTAGGTTTTAACTAATGTTACGGAAGTAATATAGTTATTTTGACCTCAAACAACAATGTTTGTCAAAAGCTAACCATGTAATCTTCTTGCCCTAAAACCCACAAACCAAATGGCAAGCGCATGACAAAGGTCCTGTATGACTGTTGCTGGTACACTCCAACAGATATGCCATTTGTGTTGCACATTTCAGCATTTTAATATTTTAACTTTTATTTGTGCTCTAAATGTTTGGTGCTAGAAGATCACTAAAAATGCTGGTATTTCTCTTTGATTTAACCCTTTCTGTGAGTCTTGTTTTTTCTTCTTCTATTCTTGTCTTCACAATGACCATACCAACAGAATGGTACATATACTGTATACAGTACATGTGAATATCTCTTGTGTTGATCCAAAAGAAGCAGAAAGGCTCTGTAGTATTTTTCTTTTTCTGTCTGTCTGTCTATTGAGGGCTTGGCTGGCTCATCAAAGTGGCCAGTAAACTTATTTATAATGAGTCAGCTGCAGCCCTGGACCTTCCTCTAGAGGAAGGAAGGCCCAGGCTGGACTGTCCTGATCACCTCGCTCAGAGATGAGCTTCTTCTCCTCCTATTGTACATTTGATCCTTGCACCTAAGCAGAAAACTTTTGTAACCTGCATACAAAATCAGGTCACTAACCCTGTATATGTCATTTAGACACTCTCAGTGCATCTCCTGTAGGGGGCAGTGTTTCCCCGTGAGCCTAAGTCAGGTATCACATGAAGAAGTCTGCACTAGTGATGGTATACTCGATTCCTTTTCCTGACTCGAGTTTGTATGAGTCACTCACTAAAGTGAATCGGGTTTTCGAGTCACTTGAGTCATTCACTCAGAGTGTGCGCCACGGAATGCGAGTTTCTCAGGTAAGGGAGGAGCTCTACGAGCTGGGAGGGAGAGCGAGTGAGCTGTGAGCTGCCTGTGAACTGCGAGTCTGAGATGCTGAGTCCTGAACGGTGCGGAGCAGTTTCTTGGGTAAGGGAGGGGATCTACGAGCTGGGAGGGAGAGTGAGTTAGCTGTGAGCTACAAGTTGCAGCTACTGAGTCCTGAACGGTGTGGAGCAACAAGTTTCATGGGTAAGGGAGGGGCTCTACGAGCTGGGAGGGAGAGCGAGTTAGCTGTGAACTACGAGTTGCAGCTACCGAGTCCTGAACGGTGCGGAGCAAAGAGTTTCTCGGGTAAGGAAGGGGCTCTACGAGCTGGGAGGGAGAGCGAGTGAGCTGGAGCTACTGGGTCAGTCAATCGTTCTTTTTCTGTATCAGCCTGTGATACAGCTCAGCTCCGGGCAGAAAGGAGAGGAGACAGGGGAGCTGAGTTGAAATAATGACCAGAGCCATTGCTTTAGCCACGGAGTTAATACAGCAATTAGCTTGATACATTTACGCAATTGCAGTTAGAATAACAGTTGTGTGGCATGTCTCCTCTTTGCAGTTAGCTGGCGGTAGCAGCGGTGAGTCAATGAACGAGTTAATGGAGACAATGACTCGTAACTCCAGAGTCAGTAAAAAGAATCTCGAGTTTTGAACGATTCGTTCATGACTCGCACATCACTAGTCTGCACCTGTGTGTGATGCAGTTCCCTCTAAAAACACGAAGCAAACAGTAGCAGACAGTCACGGATAAATGGAGACAGACGTCCACAGGCAGACCCGGTAGTCAGCAGAGCTGAGGAGGATAAATCCCCTTTATGAGAGTTTATGCTTGATGAAACTCTGGTGAGTTAGCAGACTGTCAGCCGACTGTTCGCTAGCGGGCTGGAGGAAAAAATGAATATATTGTGCTATTAACTTGGTTTTAGTTGGTATACGTTACTTAATAGATGTCATAAGTTGTTTTCCAATATTTCCTACAACTTTCGTGCACTTTATATTATAGTTTATTGCTTGAGAAAAGATCGCTAGCTTTTATGCTAATGCTAATCGCGACCGCGATATGCTAATCATTAGCACTAGCTAAGTTTACATGTTTTGCAATGAGAAGATCTCATCTCACTCATCTCATCTCATTGCACTATTGAGTATAAAAATTGTAATTCATCTCATGTTAAAGAGTTAAATATTAAAAAGGTGGATTAAAATAAAATTAAAATTGATGATATAAGTCAAATAGAGGTTAAAAAGGATGCATAAATTATGTGTCTGTTAAAAATAACACTTGTGTATGGTAATTCATGAATAATTGGTTACATTTATGGTTAAAACTAATTCATAATAATTCATTTTAGAGTGTGTATGTATTTCCTTGATGCTTGGTAATATTTTTCATGCCTATAGCTGAGAAAATGTTGAGCTCTCATAAGAAACTGAGACAGAATCAGATGAAGATCCTTACAACTTTGCACTTTCTGTGTAGGTTGTTTTTTTTTTTGCTAGTCTGATCAACTGTCAGAGAAATAGAGAGAGAGACGATTAAGATGGCGAGCCCAGCCCAGCGATTCTGAGAGAGAGAGAGAAAATTGGAGATGTGGTGTGGCCAGCCGCAGAACCTACCTTGAAGACTCCAGATCATCTGAATCACACATTCTGAGAACAGATAAGACACACACTCTTCACCTACCCGGGTAGTAGAGATTGAGGATGAAGTACTTGAGTGGACATTGATACAGAACACACACACATTGGGATCCCTTTTCAGAACTGAACTTCATTGAGTTGGAGAGCTCGACTTCAATGGACTCTTTTTTTTTTTTTTTTAATTTTGTGCCGCCTTATTTTGGTAAATAAAAGTACAGCTAAGCTGTTAATGTTATTATTTGTTGTGCAATGATATTAAAGTATCACCTGTTCAAATTAAACCACACCCACTCCTTTTTGTGAGTAACTTCCTGGTGCAACTCCTATCGGACCTAGAGCGATGTGATGTCTCCTTAACCTAATAGTCAGGACCAAAGGTACTACACTTTCATTGCAAGTGATGTTGCTGTTGTAATGTTGCCCCTGTGATCCGTCTAAATTATTGGCATTATGTGATTAGGTTTTGTATGATGAATGTGTCTTTCTTTAAACCTGCCTACAACCAAAGAGAGAGAGAGAGAGAGAGAGAGAGAGAGAGAGGGGGAAACAACTGTTTCAGCATGCCTTTCCTTGACGGTTTTGACAGAAAATTGTGTAGGAATTTTTTAATATTAAGCATTCTTCTATTGCTATTGTTCTTTCGTCAGTGCTCTGAAATGTATTCTTCGACTTGGATTTGAATATAAAGACCAAACCTACGCCCTTGGTATTAAGTTATTATTTTTAATACAGCTGTTTATATATTGCACTCGGTGCTAAAACTGTCACCAAACATTCTTTATGAGAAAATGCATGACACTTGAAAACAAAATTTATATAAAATGTAGCATTCAAAACATTGAGGGAGCCAAAAGAGTTCATATAGATTTAAATGTTGTTATCTTGACATTGTATTGTACAAAGATAGAGCTTACATTAGTGCTTTTCACACTAGGCTTAGCTAACTGTGGCTAACTGTGACTTTAGCCTCGCCTTGCTGGCCCTGCTCCACAGCAGGGTTAGCCCTGACTTTGTAGGGCTATACCCAGAAAATCAACTAAACCCAGGGCTAAGAGAAGCTGGCGTGAAATGGGGCTAAAGTAAACACAACATTCTATAATGTTATGGTGCACTCACACTAGGCAATCTGTACCATACTCAAGCACATTTGACCCCCAGTGTCCAGTGTAGCAGGAAAATACTGCACATGTGATGTTCTTTACGTGACTGATGTTCTTTACATCACCTGTCAGGCCTTGTGGGCTGTTTGGGACACATAACCTTGATTCCAATATGGACATGGGTAAGGAGTTATTTCTGAACAAGTGGGTTAAGGTTGTTTTCGTGTTTCTTATGTTACCAACCCCCTTGTTTTATTCTTGGCTGGGACACATAACCTTGATTCCAATATGGACATGGGTAAGGAGTTATTTCTGAACAAGTGGGTTAAGGTTGTTTTCGTGTTTCTTATGTTACCAACCCCCTTGTTTTACTCTTGGCTTGGAGCCACAGAAGTTAATTGTGTCAAGAGGTGTGATGTATGAACTACAGGTGTGTGTGTAAATTTAGGTTGCGTGCATGTATAAAAGCACACCACAAGAAGGCATTTCACACCTTCAGCCAGAGCATTTCATGTTGACGGTTGAAGTTGAAGACGGTCTGCAGCTCCTCAATACACAAGAAAAACTTCTGTTTGAGAGACAGCTAGCACTATCCGTGCTAATATTCATGCTGCTTGTTCATGATAATATTGAAGCTATCACTAATCCATGCTAGTGTTGTTGATCTTGCAAGATGGGCAGGCTGGTTGTGATGGTAATAACTCTGTATGACTATTTACCATGCGCCCATTCTTTGTTGAAGAATGTTGACCGTTAGACAGGAAGAAACACTGAATGCAGGTGTAACCCAGGGCTAGTAGAAGTGCAGTGTGAATCTTACAGATGTCTCTTTCAGATGACGCCATTACCGCGGTGTCAAGGTGCCGCGACACAGCAGAAAAGGTGGGGGGATTTTATTTTGTCCGACTGATTTTGCAGTCCACCAGGTGGTACACGTGAGCAGTCCAGACTACAGTGAACACATTAGGGCCCTTAGTTTCTCTCTCCTCCCTCTCGAACCAGATACGCTGTTTTATTTCCTCATTGACTTTGTCTGTATCTACGGAGACCCTATAGGGTCACATTGAGATATTGATAGTGATCAATAAACAAGGAAGATGATGAAAACAACTCTGTTTGACTGTATATATGAGCAAAATGCTCTATTTAACTGGAGGAGGAGGAGGAGGAGCACTGCGCTGTGTGCATAATGTGGTGCGCGAATATCAGTCCTCTGATAGGACCAGACAGGACATACAGACTATCATTCTGTTTAATACGGGATGGGGTGTGGGTAGGTGAAATAATTAATCTTTGATGAGGAACATATTAATAACATAACCTGCAGCAATCCTTCAGCATCAGGGCCCATCTTTTTGCCGGCTGAAATGGTGCACAGCGCAACGCAAGTGTCATTGCTAGTTTTAGACCAACGGTCTTAAAATGAGGTGAGATCAGGTGCTTTGCTGGCACATCTCAGAGCAGCAGAAAGTGTTTGCAGTAATAAACGCCAGTGGGCCCTTGATCTAAAGTCAATGTCGCAGTGTTTTACCTGCTATAGAGGGCTCAGTATTCATATAGTAAGATGCACCTTCACAACGCATGTACACTGTGCTTTAATGATTAGAGAGGCTGTGTTCAGTCATTTAAAGGTTTCCTTATCATGCACACGCAGTAATGTCACTGTAGCAAACATCATTCAGTCCTTCCAGAAAAATATAAAAAATAATAAAATAATAATACATTTTTTTGTGATTGTTGCGGGCAAAAATCCTTGATTATGCGGCACGTTTTCTTAAAAAATGCAATGGAATATGCGGGATATTTATGCAATTTTATGCGATGAAATTGCGGGAATTTGCAAAAATTGTGGGAACTTGCAAAAACTGCGGTTTGATTAATAAGAAAAAAAAAGTGATTCCCCCAACACTCTGTTACTAGGCTCACTAGGCTACTACCTTAATGTAAAGAGTCATTTCTAATGACTTCCTATGATAAGCAAGCATACTACATCACAGAAAGTGCTGGGAAAAATTAAGTTCTCAGCTTTCCAATGACATCACTTCATAACGTTCCCAAGGCAACAGGAGGAAAATGGCTGCTCTTGTGTGAAGTAAACACAACATTTTTCAACTTTCTGCGAAGATATATGTGACTTTTTTGCAACGAAAATGCGGCGATTATGAAATCATGCAAGCCCCGCATATTTTGTGCATTTTGCGCGGAAATCGGCGATTTATGCGGCCAAAGTGTGGTGTCTTTGAAAAAATGCAGCCCCCGCATAAATGTGTGGACTTTGGCTGATTATGCGTTGAATTATGCGATCGCATAATCGCGTTTTTCTGGAGGGACTGATCATTGCTCATTTAAGCAGCAAAACTAAATCTGTAGTTATAAACAGGACAGTACATAGGATACTCTCTTGAGGACACAGCAGTGATGGAGCTCAGGAGTCGGGAGATATTAATAATCAATGAAGTTAAACTTTGTCTTGTTCGTAAATGCACACATCGTCTTTCTTAAGGGGGAGACGCACCTCCTCCAGTTAAAGCAGCAAGAGCATTTCTTACAATTTAAACTATTTCAAGATTTCAATGTCCTTTATTGCTCAACAACATGTAAAATAGAATAAGAATCAAAGACATAATACACAAGTAAGACTAAAACTAAGAATTATTTGAGCTTGTGAAATGTAGTAAGTAGGGGAGAGGGGTTTTTCTCCTCGATCCATTTCCCGGGACACGGTCAAATAAAATTACATGTTTTATTTCTTTACATTCTTTGTGTGTGTAGCAGACAACAGCAGCAGGGCCGGGCCAGCAGGGCTACTGTGACTACACACCTAATTAGCGTTACAGTGGACCTTTTTGTTCACTTAATGGACCATTGTCCAAGAGCCTTGCATACTGTGCTACAGTACAGTACAAGGGATCTTATCTGTATTTACAATGTAGCCTGAATCTGCACTCCATAGTATTCACATTACGTGATGTTAACAGTTGCTATGGTAACAACTGGCAACGGCCGTTAGCACACATTAGCTAGTTTTGCCCCATTGTGTGATGAACAATAACTCATAAAATTACAATTTGGCGTATTTGAACACAATTAACAACAGCCACCAACAGCCAAGGTCCTTACAACCAAATCAAAATTTAAAAAATAACAGTTTGAATCCCCGAGGAGCTACTGAGCATTAGTGATGTTTGCGTCCACAAGTATTCAGTTACCTATAGTTCTCTCAAACAATGTAACAAAGATGTGCATCAGAGGGGATTTAGAAGTAGGTATATGCAATGCTGAGTGAAAAATATGTAGTTACACATCTTTAGTTTATTTAACTTGGTTCACAGAAGAGCTTTTAAAGTTAAGTATCAGCCGAAGCAGTCATATTAACATAGCGTTACATACACTGCATACATCTGCTTCCTGTGGAGTCAACCAGCTGAAATACGGACAGCACCAGCTGAGCACATTGTGGTCAAACAGGGTAAAAAGTAAAATCCTGTCATCAGGATTTTACTGTCATCATCAGGATTCAAGCACTCTGCTGCCACCTAGCCTCTACAGTTATCAAGTGCAGCTCCTCCTTTTACCACCACAGCGTCACTGCGGTAATGCAGCAGCAAGCACGTCATATGAAAGAAGAGACATCTGTATAGCCCTGTGCTTAGGTTAACCCTGGATTAATAATCTGTGTGTAAAAAGGGGCTAAATTGTCCTAGGATTATCCTTACCCTCGGGCCCTGTGCTAAGAATATGCACTGGGGAAAACCAAGTTCGCTACTAAGTAGTATTTGGTCCCAATGGAACATACCTAATGGTCCTGTCATTTCTGCATCCTCAGGTTTTATGTGTTTTCTGGGTTTTGTGTTGTCTTTTGCTGTGTTTCCCTCCTGTGTTCTTGTATTCCTGTGCTCCCCCCCGGTTTGCTTTTCACTTTACACCTGCCTCACATCAGCCTCATTTAGCCCTGCCCTGTTCCCAGTGTTCTGTTTCGCTCCTGTGTCCCTCTCTAGTCTGCTTTCCCTTCACAGCTGCTCTACATCAGCTTTGTTAGCTCAGCCCTGTTCCCAGTGTTCTTCCCAGCTCATCAGCTTCTTTCCTGCTCTTCTGTTTCTTCACATCATTCTCCTCACCTGTGCTTATCCGCCTCTCTTCACTTTCACCTCATCCCCTTATTAGTTTGGTTTGTAATTAAGTTCAGTCATTAGTTCAGTCTTTGTCAGGTCGTCTGTTGTGTTAGTCTGTTCCTGCTATTCTGTTCCATTCAGTTGCCTGTTCCTCATGTTTATTGTGGAAATAAAGTTCTGCCACTAATCTTCCTGCCTGCCGTCTCCCGCATTAAGGTTCACTTTCTTTGATCTCTGCATACATTTAGCAAGATATTCCAACACCTTTGTGCTGTATTTATGTTAACACACACATCTCTCGAAATAAACTATGAAGGATTGTATTTTTCAAATAGAAAAAAATGTTGTGCTATTATTCAGGAGTCCTTTTAGAGGCTTTAAAGCAAGGGAGCTAGATCTAGCAGGCTCCCTGCAGCTCTGTTCAGATCCATCACTCAACCCTCAACACGCTCATTAATCCTGACAGAACATGAGCTCAGCCAAGAAGGGCAAGAAGAAAGGGATGAAGTTACACTATGGCCCAGTGACACCCTCAGTGTTCATGGCAGCACTATGGATGCCATTAGTGTTTCTGTGTGTTCCTGAATGACAGTAGTGCTGCACTGGAAACTGAGATGACTGAATACCCTCATATCAGTTTGTTTCTGTTTAGGAACATTTGCTTTTGCACCCATGTGTACACATTTTCTGTGGTGCATACAGTACATGCTGTGACAATTTAATGAAAGTCTCCAATTAATTAATCAATCAATCAATCAATCAATCATATGCAACTTCTCTGCACCAATGTTTAATATTCAGCCTTGAAGGCCATTGAATGACACTGTGTGACATTCATATGGAGCACAATGTGACTGGAATGTATTTGATCATATAAAATGTTTGCTTTTAGGTGTGGCCGCTGGGGTTTATGTCCTATCTATAATCTCATCAACATCTTTCTGAATAAAGCACGAGCTTGATCCTTCCCCCACCAAGACCAAGCAACTATAGCTACTTTACTTTCAGGACATGAATGAACAGCCCTTTTCTAGTCTATCCTACTACTGCAACATATTCTACAATAAATGTCATATTTATCTATACACTGATGGCAGAGGCTGCCATGCAAGGTGACAACCCACAATATTTCTAAAAAAGTAGTGTTATTTCTAACATTAACAGAATAATACTCAAATGCAAACACCAGTTAGTATACATTTTTACATTTTTAAGTTAGTGCAAAACTTTTGTCCAAATAAATAACTTATTTAAAGTAAACCTTGCACTGAACTAACAAATGCAATCTCTTAATACATTTGTACTTTATTACATTTGCATTTCTGCTCACATTTTCTTCATACATAACAAAAAAAATGCAAACAGCAGTTTCAAACCATTTTTATTTTTTTATTTTTTTCACAGTTTTTAAACCGTTTGTGCATATCTTTTTTCATAATATCTTAAATACCTTATTTAAACCTTGCATTGAACTAACGAATGAAATCCTTGAATAGATTGGTACTTTATTTCTTGCCAGACACTTGGCTGCGCCTCTGGTCACACAGCTGAGCCACATTTGCCCTGATGGAGGTCACAATTGTGACTGTACTTGCATTTAAGTTCATAGTTGAGAACAGTTTTTCATACAGATATGTACTTCCAAAAAGGCACATTACCTAACTCAACACTTTGGAGAGCTCTGGGAAGGACAGAGGGAGTTTTTTCAGAAATTGTCCAGTCATGTCTGCATTTCCTTGTGCCTCTCTGAATTTTGATTTTAACTCAGCAACTCTTCTGTAACCTCAAATTTCTCATTAATACTCCTGATGAAAACGTCTAGCTGTGCATTGTCGGTCTGGTCTGTGCTTTCATCAAGCACCACACAGTATAGTGAAACACCAGGCTTTGTCCCGTAACTGTTCATACATGTCACTTGATAAATGGTAAATCTGCTCTGCCACTGTGTTTGCTGATAGAGAGATATTGTTGAACAAGCTCTTTTCTTTACATAGAATATCAGCGACATACAACATGCAATCCTTCAGAAACAGCCTTTCGATGGATGGCTTTCCCGCTTTGGTGATTACAGTTTTTGCCGAATGCTTACACACATGTTGCAGACTTTGGCTCACTGTGTCATAACTTAACACACAGGCCGAGTAAGACACAGCACATGAAGATAAACTCCTAACTTATACGGCAAAATGAAACTCTTGAAACAAAACCTAACAATCCCATTTCAAAACTGTTTTAGCATCAAAACGTTAAACACATGCACCTTTGAATTACTCTTACCTAGCAGAGTGTAGATATGCTGACAGTGTTGATGTCAGCAAAGGTTATTTGCAATGATCTGCTCTCTCAATTCACAAAGCCGGATTTCGTTAATTGCCAAAACAATTCTAACTATGGCCACCTCCTGTTCATCACTGAACATAATCTGCCTTCCACCCTGTGCAGGTCATCTGGCAGTTCTGTAGAAAATGAAAATCATACATTTTGCACTTTAGACCCATAGACCTACAGTAATACAGCAATGTATTGTACTGTGCGTTTGAACAATGTGCAATACTATAATTTCTTTGGTACAGTTTAGTGTGGAAACTTCAAAACATACCTGTTTTCCAGTCTGAAAGTTCTAATAATTGAGGCAACTGAGTAGTGACTTAGGTTTGGCTGGACTCTCTGCCCAGCCTCCCTCATTGTAAGGCCATGATTTATTACATGGTCCACCAAAGTGGCCCTCATGTCATCAGATATTTGTCTCCTTCTGTTGCCTGCTCCCCTTCTTCGTCCTCTTTCTCGTCCTGCTACTGCTCTTACTCTCCCTCTTCTTCTTTCTGCCTCCATGTTTCCAAAGTTGGCACAAAGGAGCTGAGCTCACATCAGGTGTATTTGTAGTGCTATGGCTTAGACTGATTGGTCTACAATTAGATTTTAAATGTTTTCATGTGTGTGAGTCTGTGTTTTTCCAAATAGATGTGTTTTCCCAATGATTGCATGAGATTTCCTTTTTGAACAATGTGTCTTATGTAAAAAACAGTGTGCAGTGTTTTGGAGAATTTCAAACACAGTGCAAAGCATATGTAACCCTATTTTCTTGCCTGGTAGCGTACTCCAGTCCCTTCTGGCTGTGGATAAATAGCGGGCTACACTTCTTGTTTAAAGTCTTCTTTTAATAATCACCAAAACGGCAGAACAGTACAAATATCTCTGACCTCAATGTCGGGGTTCACAACATAACAACTTCTACCTTCATCAACAAGGCGGAGCAACTCGTCACCCACATACCTGTGCCCACCAAAACAAAAGCATGAAGGAACCAATCAACCCAAACACTGTACATGAAAACACCCAAATCAAAGTGCTGCAAATGACAATGAAATATATAATGTACCTAACAATAATATAATAATAATAATAATATATAAATATAATACTAATGTATTTATCAGTAACCTAAGTAATACAAATAATATACATAATAAACATATATAAATTAGAATAATATATAAAAATAACCCAAAATATAAAGTGTACAGTAATTACGGTTACACATATATTGTGTTTGCAGGGTTGGTGCTTTTGTTTAGGGCATGGTCACCAAAGTTAGAGGTTGTGATGCTTTGGGCATAGCAACCACTTTTAGTGTTTAAGCATTAGGCAAAAACTGTAATTCACTCACCACATAACTTGCTTCAACTGCAGCAACGGTGTCCTTCGCTTTATTGAAAAGACCTTGTTGAGACAATAGTCCTTTATGTAGCAGCATGGCTTGTTTTTTCCCCTCATCTCCCTGGTACTTCTCAAATTGCTCTCCCTGTTTTGTCGAGTAATGACGGTTGAGATTATATTCCTTTAGAACGGTGAGTTTTATCAGGCAATATCCACCTGTCTTGAAAAAGTCTGTGTTCATCATCCAGTCTTCTTTTTGGTTTGGAAAGAGACATCTTTGTTTTTCACAGCCAAACAAGGAAAACTCCACATACGTGGACATGTGCGTCAGCCGTGAACTTTGCCTTTACGTATTTTGTGTCACATGAAATCATTTTTTTAAATACAATTGTGTTTTTTATTTCAATTGCATATGAAGGGGTAGTTTAAATTGGTGTGAAACAAACAAACAATAAAATTAAATAAAAAGAATAATTTTCCGGGCCGGATTACATGATATTTTTGACATTTTTGACATAAAGCCCCCGGAAATTGCCCGGGGGTGGGAGTTTGAGACCCCTGCTATAAGTGGACAACCCACTCTACAGCGATCCTGTTTAAATATGTCGACTTTTTTACAGCCGTGTGCCACAAACTGGTGTACTCTGAGGTTAAAATGAAAAGATACTTACATAAAACAGTCCCCTTAAAAATCCGTCAAATTCGTTTCAGTGTTGATGTATACACCATTTAATAACCACTATGATACACAATTGTCCCCATGGAACCTCAGTTGAAGTAGGTTAGTTGGCCAATTACATCTCCCCTAAATGCCAAGTCAGACACCTAACCCAGGTCTTGCAACTCTGCAAACCCATAACAGTTTACCAACTTTACCAACAGTCACAGAAATGTCCCTATGCCCCCTTTCAACTCACACAACCAGCGAAACACCTTCCCTAGGCTCAGTCAGCAAACATTTGAGTGGTACAACACATCTGTGTTCTATCTCACTTCTCACTCAAGCTGCAAAACACATTTACACAGGTATTTCCGGTTGATGATGCAATGTGGGAAGATCAAATCTGAGTTGGGGTTGTCCTTTCTTATTCTGGCCCGTATACTCCACAGGTTCCTGATGTTCTTCCCGGTGAAATCTGGAGATCCATCATGTTCAGCAATAGCCCATGGCAAGTAAAGGCTTTCTAAGTAATCTTGACATTCTGTCCAAGAAGTCTAATCCTCTTGTTGCCTCCCTCATTGATTTCATGACATGAAATCAATACAGCTCAATGCACCTCCTGTTGACACCGTACATCTACTAATGTAACTGAAATATCACATGGACCAACAAAATTATTCATATTGCACTTCTGTGCAATGGCGATCCAATTTAATATATCTTACTTCCTCCTTCTCTGTTGACTCTGATCTGAATACAGTCTCATAATAGGTCTTAAAATCAGCTGAAAAAAACTAAATGAGTTTATAATGAAAAAAGAACGAATATAAAGTGACTGCCTCCTCAGTCTGTGATTAAAACTGCAAGCAGTGATGAACAGGCCCTCAAACCCTCGGGTGTGCCAGCAGCCGGACTTCGACCGTTCAACACACAATTTAACTTAATGTGTCCACTATGTGGCATTAGAGATCCCTCACAACTACACATTGGTTCAATTTCATCAAAAGTAGATGGCACCATGAAATTGTTATTTAAATGAAATAATTGTCACAAAATGCTTAGGTAGCGCAATGATTATGGCTCTTAATTCCCATGATGTGTTATGTCTGGGACTCTGATCAAAGACATACAATTTGGGTAAGATTGGACAATGTACTGTCAAGTTACAACAAATTCATGTTTCACGACCACTAAGGCCAGTAAAAGGTCAGCATGTTCACCACATACAGTTGGCATGGCCATAAGGACTTTCTGACAAAATCTGAGCTGCATCAGGTGAACCTGCCATGAGGAGTACACATAAAAGTATAGAAATATATAATTTCCTGCTGCCACTAGGTGACTCTATGACTGTAACTGAATATTGGCATGTTAATGTCCTAAGGCCAGGACTCTTATCAAACATGTAATGTTTTGGGCAGATTTGACTATGCTGACCCCTGTCCAATTGAGCATCTGTGGGATGTGCTGGACAAACAAATCCTATACATGGAGGCCTGACCTACACTGAAAAAAATGAAACATTGGCTCAACTTAAAAAAATTGAAGTAATCTGTCACACCTAATATAATAGCATTAACATGAATGTAAATAATTAAATTAAATTAAATAAGGGGTGGGCTGACAGCGTTCACACTTTAGACGATATTATAAGTCTAAACTCACGAAACTTAACTAAACTTAAACTATCATTTTTAATGTTTCGAGATCGTGCTTCACCTTTCCCAGAACTTAACCATGGTTAAATAGGTGGACTTTGTCTAGCAATGAAATAATATGACATGATTAAAATCACTGAACATTCAAAAGGAATTAAAACTGGATTAAAACTTAAAAACACACTTGAATATACAGCAGAATTGATGACTTATGTTCTAGCTTAATACTTGTTTAAAAAGACATATCAGAGACATTTACTAAAAAAAACCCGAATATATTAAACAAAATATTTCTTTCACAGCCTGTCCAATTGTACCAGAACTCACCGTCAGGAGGTGCTGAGGTTCCACCGAACACAAGGCACATTAAACACACAAACTTGTTCTCAGCCAAACTTCATTGCAGAGAAACGCTAAAAAAATCAGTTATATGAACTTCTTTTACTGTTTCTTAATTTGTTAAAATTAAGAAGACGAGATCCTGGTATAATGGTTAATTAGAACTGGTTTGAAATCTGGACGAGTGCAGAAACCATTATATCTAGACATATATATAGACATCAGACGTCGTTACCTAATTTGCAATTGCAAAGACATTTGATATCAACACATCCTTGTCACGAAACAGTTTCTCTTTCCTTCCTGATGTGAAGAAAGTAGATGAATCCATGCTGAAGTCAGATTGACCTGAGAGAGAGGAGTTCATCTGTTTTGAGGGGGACGAAGGGACAAATGGGGTTTAAGTTGTAAATTAATTAAAAAGGGTCTCCATCTGAAGGCTTTATAGTCAGGGAAAACAATGTCCTCCCTGCCAGGTGAGAAGGGGTCAGACTGACCGTCACCGCTTTCCTGTGAATAGTCTTCTTACAGATGAAGAGAGTTAAAAAGAAAACATCATACAGAGGCAATAGACATGTGTTCCTACATGATGGAGGTGACAGAAAGAGAAAGAGAGGTGTAATTGTCCATTGTGTCCCTGTGCTGGTCAAAACAAACAATTCAAAATTGTCAAACAACAATTTTTTTTCTCTGACCATGATGACAAAAGTGAGAGCCTAGGTAGGATAGATGGCCTCTCTAAGTTGTGGCAGAATGTACAGATGGAGAGACATCTATGAGAGAAGAGAGAAGAAAAAGTAGTGAATGGGCGGAAAAGATATGAATAGAAGATAAAAGAGAGAGAAAGTAAAGATAAGTAACTGTGGTTTCTGATGTTAATGTGTGAGCTCTGCTATTACAAAGACAGACCAACTGCTACAGAATTTATCTGCCAAATGTTCCCTCTTTCTTCTAGCCCTATCTTTCTTTTCTCTCTGCCTCTCTACAAAGCAGAAGAGAAATAAGAAAAATATAAATACAAAATATCTATTAGCCATTAGGGGTGAGGCAGTATAGTTTTTCTTATGAAGGGATAACGGAAGGAATTGTCCTGAAGTGCCACGTCATCCATTATTCCCCCTTCCCTCACCTTGCAATCACTCAATCTGGCTCCTCAAATCCCAGCACAGTGACATTTATTCTGGAGGCAAATGCATCCCTAGCAGTGCAATGATACTGCACTCAATGTCCTTGTGTCTTGTTCCTTTGTGTGAATCTTGCAATTGGAAAAGGAGATGAAGGGTCAAGAGAAACAACATTTTACTTCACCAGTGACCACTTTCCTACTTCCTCCTCCCTAGTTCTGTCAACCTTGCTCTGACCATAGTCTTCATTTAATCCTAAAGACCCAACACAGTCTGTGTTGGCTGACCTGTAAAATTTCGTCATTGTGTAATGGCATTATGGCATTACAACTGTGCAAGATACAGACCATATCTGTCCATAAACAGACAGACAGACCTGGCAAGATAATCACAATTCCTTCTGTGGTAGTTCCCGCTACAAAAGGACCACATTATGCCACAATGAATCACACACACGCATGCACACACGTAGTACAAGTACAAGTATTAGTAATGTAAAGGCTGTAGTAGTAGTAGTAGTAGTAGTAGTAGTAGTAGTAGTAGCAACAGTAGCAGTCATAGTAAAGGTTGTAGTCCTAGGTGGAGGTGGGCTTTGAACCATCAACCTTGTGATCATGTGCCTCCCATTCATTCTCTATGGAAAAATTTTGTTGAAAAAAGCTTAATACTTACTAAAGCAATAGGTATGATAACAGCTGAATGTTTAATATTTGAATGGTTTCCGTAGCTGAAAGCATGCAGGAGTTAAAATGTGCCAAAAAAACATATGGAATCAAAATAATGATGACCAAGATTTGATTATCTAGAGTACGAATGTTACTAGATTCACACTAAATATACCTGTTCTGTTCTCACACATTTTCTCTATAATTTTCTCTATAATTTTACTGAAGTTTCCCAAGAGAGAGAGAAGCAGTCTCTGGTGAGTAGCTCTACTGAATTCAGAGTTGTCCTGAATTTAACCACACAGACACATCCTTGGTGTGTGCTGTTGCTCGCTAATGTTAACTTAAGACTAATGTATAGTAAAGTAAACTCGCAGTTTGTGGCGGATAAAAACTGCATGAGTAGTGCAAATAACACAATGTTCCTGCTGTCAAAAACGCTTCGCTGTTGATGTATACACCATTAAACAACCACCACTGCTGAGCAAAATCCATCTGATGAGACTCAGGCACAAATGTTCACAGATGAGGTAATGGTTTAGAGTTGAGAAGAGAGAATGGTGCGAAGACCCTATTGAAATGCAAGGAATTATTATTCTTTCTTTCTGTGCCAAAGTAAATCGCTTCGAGGGGCTAAACATACTCAAAAACTCATCAAACTTTGGAAAAAAATTCAAAAGTGGTGGAAATTTAAGTATTCCTCATTCATCGATGGGTGGAGCAAAAAGGCTTGCTAGCGCCCCCATAATGCAGCCCCTCAGACCACCTTCACCTTCATGGACGAAATTTGAAGACCTATAATAAATTCATGAGTCAAAAATAAAAGTCAAAGTAAGTTGTTTTTGTGTTCCACTCATTTCATCATAGACAAATTAGAGTTGTAGAAATCATTGGAACTCGAGACTTCCATTAAATCTATCTATCTATCTATCTATCTATCTATCTATCTATCTATCTATCTATCTATCTATCTCTCTCTCTCTCTCTCTCTCTATATATATATGTATATATATATATATATATATATATATATATATATATATATATATATATAGATATAGATATAGATATATCTATATCTATATCTATGTATATAGATATATAGATATGTACATACATGGACATATTCTGTGTATAAAAAAAAATTAGGACAACCCAGACATGCATCACCAACTGGTGTAAAGGACATAGCCCGGGGGGACTGCAGGGGACCCTATTGTTTTTGCTCAGATCAGGGCCCAAGCTCTGAATGGTGCAAGGACCCTATTGAAACTGATGGAATTTTTCTATCTTTCTCTTTCTCCAAAGTAAATCGCATTTTTGACAAGCTAATAGTCCTCAAAAGCTGAGGTTGTACTCTTACCAATAACATCAGGCAGATTAACCAGATTCACCTCGTATTTGGTCAGTTAAGGCCCAAAAATCAAAAAATGTCCAAAAATGTGAGTTTTTTACGTGAGTTTTCATCAAACAGCGTTGCTATGGCAACAAATTATTTGCCATGAAACAGGAAGTTGCTGCTGAGGGGCAACAGTGCAGTGTTATTTAATGCATAGCTGTGATTTGTAGTGTTTGCACATTTTTTATTTCTTTTATTTTAAAAGAAATAACCAAAATTTACCAAAATGATTGATAATACACCTGAAACCCCCAAAATGTTTGGGGGTTTTAGTGTGTGAGTTTTTTATAGAATTTTATCACCAACAATTTGATTCTTGTTCATTTTTTAAACTCTCTGCCTTTAGTTACTGACCTCTGACTGCCTGGGGGAGGGGTATTGACACCTCTGCATTTGATGAGTGAAGGATCTGTTTAGTTGTCATACTGTGAACGCCATCAGACCGACGCACCTCTGTTCCACGCTGCAGGCTTACCCTTACCCAGGAATTCCGAGGCAGAATATATCAGCACAAGTTTCCCACTCACTGCTACAGTGAGCAGAGTGAGTCTGTTCAGACAGACAAAAAGGCCATTTGCACAATGTGATGTTAAATGTTTAAGATGATGATAAATTATATCACTACATTTTTAGGTTTGGTATTTGGTATTTGAGTATTAATGTTTATATGTACTGTACTCTCTCTAGGAAAAGAGAGAGAAGAAAGAAAAAGAGAGAGAGTGACATAATTAAAATTTAAGGGAACTCACAATTTTTTGAGCCACTTCGTATGTTTAAATTCATATTCAGCAGAGAGCAAAGATTATTAAGATACAGAAACGGAAAATCCAATCAACGAAAGAAGAAACATCTTATAAAAAGACAAACACAACATAAATACTTAGTTCCCATAAACTTCCAATTGAAACTTGTAGCTATAATTGTAAATGCCTATAAAGAACTGAGAGAATTGTATCCATCACTGTATTCTCATCAGGGTTGCACAATTACGGACATATTCAGGGAACATACACAATGGCGCCAGGGCCCGCCAGTTTTTTTTTTTTGCAGCGTAAACTGTATAAGTTATGTAGGCAAAACTTTTTGGACTGTTATACAACTGTGCACGTACCTCAGACACCAGCGTTACCTATTGTTTTTGCTTTGATTTTTATTAATATTTTTTGATCAATTTATTTTTTTATTTGACAGAGACAGTGCACAGCTTCTTAGTTGTACCAGAGTTAGCTAAAAGCTAATTTACATCTGCAGTCCCTGGGCAGGAGACAGAGACAATGTCTCTGTGGAGAAAGTAAAACATTAAGCATAAAAATGGTAACAGATACATAATCATTGTACAAAACACCAGCAACCTCAACAACAACATTTCAAAACATTAAAACATGACAATAACAACCAGAGTTCATGGGATTAATATACTGCATAACGCAGCCTTAACCGTAAAAGTTATGTAAGTGAAACTTTCGGGACTGGAATAGAACAGTGCACGTACCTAAAACACCAACAGTGGCTGGTGTAATGATGTGACAGTGATACTACAGCACTGTTCACATCATCTGGAAACATTCTTCATAAACTGCAAACCCTTCTACTCGAGTTTGTTTCATTCATTCTGGTCGGTGTTTACATCCCTCCGCATGCTAACGTGCAGGAGGCACAGCGCTTCTGTGAAGACTGCTGTATCCCATCATGCACCAGGTTGAGTTATAACAATGACAAACCCTGGTTCAAAGCCAAACTCAGACAGCTAAGGTTGCAAAAGGATGATGCGTTCAGGAGGGGGGACAGGGACAGGTTTAAGAGGTCGAAGTACAGCTTTAGCAAGGCGGCGAGAGAAGCTAAACAACAGTACTCTGAGAAACTCCAGTTCTCAGCTGACGACTCTGGGTCTGTCTGGAAGGGGCTCAGCCAGATTACAAACTACAAACCTAAACCCCCCCACTCCGTCAATGACCTGCGACTTGCAAATGAACTGAACGAGTTCTACTGTTGCTTTGAGAGACAAAGGGACAGTCCTGACACCATCCCCCGCACCACCCTCTCCTATCTCACCAACCCTCCCACCGCTAGCTCAGCAGGACCCTGGGCCTCTCCACTTCACACCTCTGGGTCCCTCCCCTCCTCTACCACAGTGACGACTCTCTGCCTGCAGGAGAGGGACGTCAACAAGCTCTTCAAGAGATCTTTGACACCTCACTGGAGATATGTCACGTGCCAGCCTGCTTCAAAGTCTCCACCATCATCCCCGTCCCCAAAAAGCCAAGGACCACAAGACTGAATGACTACAGACCCGTCGCCCTGACCTCTGTGGTCATGAAGTCATTTGAGCGCCTTGTACTGTCCCACCTCAAAACCTTAACCAACCCACTCCTGGACCCACTGCAGTTCACCCAGTTCAGCTCTGCTTTCAACACTATCCTCCTGCTACAGGACAAGCTCTCCCAGCTCCACATGCCTAACTCCACCTGCAGGTGGATCACAGACCTCCTGTCTGACAGGAAGCAGCGCGTGAAGCTGGGGAAACATGTCTCTGAATCCCAGACCATCAGCACCGGATCCCCCCAAGGCTGCGTTCTTTCTCCCCTGCTCCTCCCCCCGTACACCAACGGTTGCACCTCCAGTCACCAGTCCGTCAAGCTCCTGAAGTTCGCGAACGACACCACGCTCATTGGGCTCATCTCTGGCGGGGATGAGTCCAACTACAGGTGGGAGATTGACCATCTGGTGACCTGGTGCAGCCAGAACAACCTGGAGCTTAATGCTCTAAAGACAGTGGAGTTAGTAGTGGACTTCAGGAAGAACCCAGAGGCACTAAACCCAGAGTCCTGCCGTTTCATGGGCACCATTATCACCCAGGACCTAAAATGGGAGCTGAACATCAGATTCCTCACCAAAAAAGCCCAACAGAGGATGTTCTTCCTGCGGCAGCTGAAGAAGTTCAACCTGCCAAAGACGATGATGGCGCACTTCTACACTGCCATCATCGAGTCCATCCTCACCTCCTCCATCACCATCTGGTATGCTGCTGCCACTGCTAAGGACAAGAGCAGACTGCAGCGTATCATACGCTCTGCTGAGAAGGTGATTGGCTGCAACCTTCCATCCCTTCCGGACCTGCACAGCTCCAAGGCTCTGAGGTGTGCAGGTAGGATTGTGGCCGACCCCTCCCATCCCGGTCACAGACTTTTTGACACTCTTCCCTCTGGCAAGAGGCTGCGGTCCATCAGGACCAAAACTGCCCGCCACATGAACAGTTTTTTCCCATCTGCAGTTGGGATCCTTAACAAGTTCCGGGACCCCCACCCCCACTGACATTAACACTGTCTCTTGCACTCTTGCACTCAAACCCCTACCGCCCTTGAATCTTTGCATTACAATAATGCAGAATTTGTACAGCTTTTATTTGTAATATCTTTTATATTTTATCTTCCGTCTTTATTTATCAGTCATCCCACACTTTTTGGCTCTGTGTGTTTATATTGTTTATATTGTATATATTATAGTCACTGTTTCTGATTCTGAAAATCTGTTTCTGATTCTGATGAGACAATGTGTTTTGGCCTGTAACTCCCAAAGTAGTCACCTCACATTCAAAATCCTTACATGGCCGCAGTTGCTGACTTGAGCTTAATCAGATGATATAGGCCACGGCTATTTCTGTCTTGAATTTTTTTTCACAAAATTACAATACAGATGAAGCCTCTTAAAATCTTCCTGTTCCTCCGTGATGGGGCTCTAACTGGTCCGTGACGGGTCCGTGCTTGGACCTGGAAGAGTCCGTCATTGCAGTGAGATCCCCGTGATGATGTAGTGAAAGCAGGGCCGAATTGTCCCTTGTAATTGTAATGCCCCTAAGAGTCGTGTGTGGAAACCAGTTTCAATGGCTTATCTATCCACCAGGAGGAGCATAGGCATACAGTATTGAGTGTTGTATGAGAGTGTTAATCCAACATAGATCTTATTTAATGATTATTAGGCTACAATATCATGAGGTCATCAATATTATGCTTCATCTTTTTCTGTTTCAGCAGTACTGCATGAAAGTGAATTTAATATGGCTGGGAAATTGATTGATTGATTTAACGGGAAAAAAAACTGAAGCAGCTGACTTTATCTGCAGTGGTACTGGCACAAAATATCATAGTGTAAGAGCTGAGAGAGTTTTTTTTCCTTGTGTGTTGTTGTAGTTATATAAATGTAATTTCTCATGCTGTCTTTTCCCTAACAAAATACCCTGTTTCGATTCATATTTGTTGGCTTTTAGTCTTTCAAAAAACTTTTTCACTGCAGTCACATGCACCTGTATTGATGGGTCCATGATCAAATTTCATGACCCTACTGTAAATAGCGGGACACCTGACGGAGGTACTGATTACATTATTTACATTATTATGCTGCTTGAATTATGACTGCTACACATTTTTCACCTTTCACCTCAAGTGAAATAGGCTAGAGAGATAATGGTTGTTGCTTTTGTGTCATTGTGGTGTTGGTAGAGTGTGTGGTGTGCGGAGGCATAGCTGGAGTGTTGCGTTTTGTCTAACAGGAAAACAAGATCACAAATTAGGTCGCATCACAAATTAAAGTTCAAAATAACACATAGGCTGTATGCATTTCAGTGTAAGTTAGTCCACTTTGCTTACCTTTGTGACAAGGCATGGTCTAAAAACTGTGTGTTAACCAGGACCTAGAATAGATTCGCCACATACAGCTAAAATGACGTGCACCAACAAAGAGATGTCCCAATAGATTCGACTTATGCAAGCAAATGGAACATCAACACAGAGGATTCAGCAACATTTTGCAAGCCTGGGCATCAATATTACTGCGATAACTGTACACCATCACTTTGAGGAGAGACAGCCTGGCCAATCATGTCCAATGAAACTGCACCAGTAAGTATTTTAGATGAGTAGCCCTTGTTAAAGGATTAACTTTCAACAGTGTGCAATGCAGTCCATTTTTTATTTGTTTTTTGTTTTTGTCCAATAGTTATGCCTTTGACTTCGACAGAAATATCCTGGCTGCCATTGATGACTTGACTAAGGCTAATTGAGATGACCACCCAAGATTTAATGCAGAAAATTGAAGCGGATAATGGTGTTCAACTGGGGCTGACTACAATACACCGCACCCGCAGAAAACTTGGGTGGAAAAATGGAAAGACACTTCTTTCCGATGATAAAGGAACGCAACAAGGAGGCAAGGCTGAGGTAGGCGCAGGAGTGGATTGAGTCTGGGGAGACATGGTATGATGTACTTTACAAGGACAAGAGTGCAGTTGTTCTGGAACATTACCTCAGGTGTAGTTTCAACAGAAGCCGACACCCAAACATCCCTTGAAGGTCCCCATCTGGCAGATGATTTCATGTCACAGTGCAGGTCCCATAGTCATCTTCGAGGGAATCATGGACAGACACTATTTTCAAGACAAAATCATCAAAGATGTGGCGGCACCATACATCAAGGGACATTTGGGCTGTAACAACCGCTTCCCACAAGATAATCATCCAAAACACACTGCTTCAGCAGCTTTTAATGCGTTGCAGGGAATCAACTGGGTGAAAACTCCACCAGAGTCACTGGATATGAATCCCATCAAGATTGTCTGGCACATGATGAAGGGACTACATTCGCAAAGAAGCTAAGCCAGGCACGAAGCAGTAGCTCATACGAGCCATAGAGGTATTTTGGCAGACGAGGCTGACCCAAGATATCTGCAACTGGCTCATTACAGGCCTTAACAAAGTAGTGAGACTGGTGGTGGAGAACAAAGGAGGACAGAGTGGAAAATGATAATTTGTCATTGTCATCTGGTTCCATGCTGCGTTGAATATAAGAAAAACAAAAGCATTATTCATGCCATGTTGTTACAAGATGGATGAACTATTGAACAGGTGTGTTACAGTAATTTAAGACACATTTTCAGCAGAAACGATTGTCATCGCATTGCACTGTATAATTATGTTAGCAGCAGGTAAAGGATGAACTAATTTTAATAACTGTATACCTGCTGGGTGGCTTAACCTATAATAATATAACCTAGCTACAACTTTAGATCATTGAAATAAAATATAAATTAAGTAAGTAAAGTAAAGTAACCAGTAGGTCTAACGCTAACTAAACTAACTAAAGCTTTAAAATAAATGTAGTGGGATAAAAGTGTAATATTTGCCACTGAGATCTAATGGGGTAGAAGAATACGGTTTAGGTTTAAAGGCAATCTATGCTGTATATGTTTTTTGTGAGGGAAGTGTCATCTCATGGTGACAACCATTAATTGAATGAATGGGCATGTTTACAGTTGAATCTAGGCACACCAGGAGAAGGGGGGACTCCCAGTGGCTGGGAATCGACCAGGAACTGGCTGGCAGCCGGAGGCAGTCTGATGGAAGAGGGGAAAATTGAGGAAGCTGTAACTGTATATGTGCAATGCAATGTATCTAATCTGCATGAAACGTTGCACAAATAATCTATGGACAGTCATTACAAAATGTTGTTAAAAGAAACACAAAAATTGTTCAAGTTATGAATAACGAGAAACTCGAGAGCTCGAGAGCTTACCGTTGCAAGCTTTGATGAGGGTCTGTACAAAAGTTGGCACTAAACAGCTGCTAGGGGGTGCTAAAAATTGTGAGAAGTTTCCATATCATAATTTGATGCATTGATTCATATGTTATTTGGTGTGCATGATCTAGGGTGACACCTCATTAAATTTGTGAAATATGATTATGATCATTTTAAGTGGACAAAAATCTAAATTTCATGACATTTCACATTCCAATCTTCAAAAAATCATTACAAATCACACATATGTACTAAAGAGCAGATTTTTTTTCAACACATCCACTGAATTGTGACAAAACTTCACCACAAAGCAACTATGCAGTTGAACTGCATCATTCTATATTTTTCAAAATCTGAAAAATTAATACACGTCCACAGCTCCATAACTCAAACTTCAAATTTTACCAAAATTGACACCGACCTACGAGTGTGTCAAATTGTGTTCAGAATGGTCGAACTGTGTCTACAGTGATATCAAATATTTTGCTGTCACTTGCAGTATATGCACAGCATTTTTTATTTCGTCAATTTTTTTATGTAACATCAAAATGTTTGACAATATACTTGAGACAAGCATGATGTGTGATTTTTTTCAGAATTTTATCACCAACAGGTGGATGGATAGAAGTTATTTTCTTCCCTCTGTACTACTGAGCTATTCCCCCTTTGTCCCCTCTCCAACTCCCCTGTCAGTTCAACTCATAGTAACCAGTTAAACTGTCTGGTCACACAGACCAGAGGCTATGTGCATAACTGCACTATGTAATTCAATTCAACGAAATATAGAAAACTTAATAAATACATACAGTACATACATAAATACATAAAATTATAAATTTTAGGTATGAAACAAATAACAGGATTCAGTGAAAACAACAGCATTTGGATATATGCAGTAGGTGATTTGTTCATTTTTAACAGGGAGGATGGCTCAATGGGAGCACCACCCTGCCCCGATACACCTATGTACACCTCCCAAAGGACATTGTTGACGCCTTAAACATAACTGTGACATTTCTAATTCTACAATTCCATTTTATCCAGTGAAGTGTATGGGCTGTTCTCCTCCAAAGGTGTCGGCGTGTAGTATGTTGATAAAAGATTCTGCAGAAGCAAGGCTGGGTGGATATGATAGAGCAATCTTTATTGAAACAGATCTCAAGCCAGCGTCTGAACCAGAGTGTGGCCACTCCCTGGTATTCTCAAATCTCGGCAAAGTGATGCCCAGAATGCTTTGCCCTCTGCTCTATCAGAACTCCTCTCAGACCCTCAGTCTTAGGAGATCAACCAAAATTCACACCCATTCTCTGGTGTGCAGGTCCTTTTTAGAGTCCATTCGCTCAGGCCTGCCTGTTTCCTCTAATTGTTTACTTTTGGGAATCTGAGGGCCCCTCTATCCTGTTGGAAAAGGATGGGTCTGCATAACATCTCTCTCTCAAGGGAATATGTGTACGTGGAGGTGTGTGTGTGACTATGTTGATGTTAGTCTCTCTATACTTAGATGGAAATGTATACAACAAATCAACCCTGAACCTCTCTCTATCCTTAGATAGAAATGTATACATTGAACCTCTGAATTAGTCAGTCCTTGGTGTGGGCCTCTTCCTTTAGCTATTCTCTGACGCACACCACAGGACTAATATGTTGTTGTCCTGGACATGAGACCTCTACATTGTCCCCTTCCCACATATACTTAAAGGGAAGCATCTGGTCCTGTCCCATCCTGTCCTGTCACTCAGAGCTCAGGAGGTATAAGAAACACTCAGACACTACACCAGTTATCTTCCTTCTCTCCCTACTACAATTGTCTTTTTATAACTGTATTAAAGTAATGAGTAAATACACCTTTAAATTGTATGCAGTGGACTGAGTTTATTCAGGCAGGGTTTTCTCATGTTTCTCACAATACACTACAAGCAGGGTCATTTTAAGTTACATGACCTCTTGGAATTTTTTACCATCTAAATTCCTTGAAGGACACTCAATGAACATTGTGCAAAATAGTAGAAGCCTGACCGATTCATCGGTTGGCCGATTTTGTCGGCCGATATTAGCCTATCACAAATATATCAATATCGTTGTATATATTGTCCGATATGCACCAATATGAAAACCTTATATTTAAAAACTATAATGCAGAAAAACACGCTTGGGCTAATTTAAAATTGGTGTAATGACATAGTTTGTCCAGCAGAGCGCGCTTCAACTAATAAAACAGCTGGTGTCAGGAAATGTAACAGCTACCTCACTAATGGTTAAACTATAAACCAGCACAAAAATGATAATTACCAACATAACATAAGCCATCATGTTCTGAACAGGCACACTAAAAACACTTACAAAAAGTAACATTTCAGTTTTAGAACAAGCAAACTTGTTGTGCTCCTCTACATGAGAGATGCGCTGGGAATCCACCGGAAGCTGCTCTATGACGTCGCGTCTGCTACAGGTTTTGTTCCGCCCTCCGCATGGCATCGTACCATGAATGTATAAAGAGAACTCAGCGGGAACGTTTCAGAAGCGGAGCCTTTTACCCGCCCGATTTTGTTGACTTGCTCAGATTTTGTTGATCTGGTCATTTTTTGTTTTTATACAATCAGGAGTCTGCACAGGGTTGATATAGATGCTCTATGCCGTTCCTGTATCTCTGACTTCCTGCCGGCACGATCTGCTCTGTGCAGCTTGTTGCAGCTTCCGTCAAAAATCAACCAGGCAGCCGGAATGCAAAGCAGTCGTGGCCGCTTGTGATTTGTAACACACTTTCTGCTACTAGGGGATGGAGAGTGATGGCAGGTTAACAAGGGGGATGCTTTTTGATAATTTTGCTAACAAGGGGGATGGCATCCCCCCTCATCCCCCCTCAAATCGCCTACTGGATACATGTACACTCAAAGGTTTTGATGGACATGATGGACATTTCTATGGGAATTTTTTTAGGCTGATACACTCCTTAAACTGCATTTTGAGCAAGAGCACATAAGTAAACAACAAAGGAAGTGAGTAACAGATAAATGAATGAATGAATATCTATTCTATCTCTTAATAGTCGTAATTTAAGGGATGGAACAAGCAGCAGGATCTAGTGAATGCAGGTTTTTTTTAGTTTCAGGATAGATTTATAATGTAAATGACAAAGGCAGTATGGACATTTCTGTGGATATCTATTTTGTTTGTTTTATTTTCTTTGCTGCAACACTCCTAAGACTGGAGGGTTTTCTCTTGCTGTGCTGCAGCCTTCTGTGTTTCACCTATGGTAACTCTTGTACTGGATAGTGGTGCAGTTGCAGGGATTACTACAGTCCCCTCCAAAACTATTGGAACAGCAAGGCCAATTCCTTTATTTTTGCTGTACACTGAAAACATTTTGGTTTGACACCAAAAGATTAACATGAGACAAGAGATCAGTATGTCAGCCTCCATTTCCAGGTTTTTACTTTTGTTTGAACCCACCCATTTTTTAAGTGAGCAAAATTATTGGAACATGTGACTGACAGGTGTTTTTTGCTGCCCAGATGTGTCCTATTACATTGATTATTCAAACAATAAATAGCGCTAAATGTCTACTCTCAGTTTCAGCTTTGCCTTTGCAGACTGCATTTATAGTTAAAAAGGTGTAACCACTATGAAGACCAGAGAGCTGTCTATGGGAGAAAAGCAAGCAATTTTTAAGCTGAGAGAAGATGGAAAATCGATCAGAGCCAT
Source organism: Pagrus major (assembly GCF_040436345.1). NCBI lineage: Eukaryota > Metazoa > Chordata > Actinopteri > Spariformes > Sparidae > Pagrus > Pagrus major. The sequence continues at coordinate 2,035,497 of NC_133233.1, forward strand.
TGCACAAACATTGGCCATAGCCAGTACCACCATTTGGAATGTGCTGAAGAAGAAAGAAACCACTTGTGTACTCAGCAACAGATGTTGAACCGGTAGACGAAGGAAAACATCAGCAGTTGATGACAAAACACTGTGAGAGCTGTAAAGGAAAACACTAAAACAACTGTCAGTGACATTACCAACAACCTCCAGAGGGCAGGAGTGAAGGTATAACAATCCAATTTATGAGACGAGGCTCATAAGTTCTGGGACAAAGTTTTATGGACTGATGAGACAAAGATGAACCTTTACCTAAATGATGGAAAGGCTAATGTGTGGAGAAAGAAAGGATCTGCTCATGATCCCAAACACACAAGCTCATCTGTGAAACAAGGTGGAGGTAATATCATGGCTTGGGCTTGCATGGCTTCTTCTGGGATGGGTTCATTGATCTTCAGTGATGATGTAACACATGATGGCAGCAGCTAAATAAACTCAGAAGTTTGCAGAAACATTTTGTCTGCCAATTTAAAGAGAGATGGAACCAAACTGATCAGGAGATCCTTCATCATGCAGCAAGACAACGACCCAAAACACACTACCAAAACAACCAAGGAGTTCATCAGGGGAAAGAAGTGGAAGGTTTTAGACTGGCCAAGTCAATCTCCAGACTTAAACCCTATTGAGCATGCATTTTACCTGCTAAAGAGGAGACTGAAGGGAGAAACCCAACCAAAACAAACAACAACTGAAAGAGGCTGCGGTGAAAGCCTTGAAAAGCATCACAAAAGAAAAATGCAAAGTTTTGGTGATGTCAGTGGGTCAAAGGCTTGATGCAATTATTGCAAGCAAAGGACTTGCAGCTAAATATTAAGTATTATTCACTCTAATCTTTTTTAATTCTACCTGTTCCTATACTTCTGCTCACCTAAAAATGTGGTGTTCTGTTACAAATTATGCTATCTTCTAAGTTTTGTAACAGATCTAGATGTAAATACCTGGAAATGAAAGCTGAAATGCTGATCTCTTGTCTCATATTCATCTTTTGATGTCAAACCCAAATGTTTTCAGTGTACAGCCAAGATAAAGGAATTGGTCTTGCTGTTCCAATAGTTTTGGAGGGTACTGTATAAGAAACATGGATAGAAAGAACTAAAAGACTAAGTGTCCACTATAGAACAGTAGAAGTATGACTTACACAGAACACTGGAGTCTCTGTTAACAGTGACAGAGTGACAACTATCTTACATGTACTTCTGTAAATGCTGAATACAGTGCATGTGTACATTATATTGTATCTATTCAGCTTGTTTTCCTGACTTTCTCTTAGCAGCCTCAAATAAGACTGAGTTCTACATCCCTGGGCCTGGACATTTCTCTCATTCACTATACATAGAGTGGACCAGCAGAGGAGTTTTACCCTATTCCAAATCACAACAAACCAACAAACTACATTCAACTCTGAATAAACATAAACATTTTGAGGTCTCCCATCTGACACTGGTGTTGCAACAATCTGCTCTTGACCTCAGACTTGCATCACGCCTGTGGGCCTGCGGGTCCAATGCCCAGCTTGGGCCCCTTTTATACCTGCTTGCAGGTCTAGTTAGGGCCCGAGCACCCTCTTGAAATGCAAGGAATTATTACTTTTCTTACTTTTCACTTTAGTTAATTTTTTATACTACTTCACATGTACTCCTTAATAAAAGTTGCATGACATAAGAATTCATTCAAATTCTTATGTCATGCAACTTTTATAATTAGCAGTAGATATACAAAATAAGATTTACATTAAATAACATTTTTTAATTTTAAAGAAAATGACTTTATAAATAAACCAAACTGGAGGAACTGATTGTAAACAAATTCATTTGAAAGTGTCCATCTGACGGTGGTGAGAATTGGGGAAGAGCATGGGCGTGGTTTGACCCATGAGTACTGAGTACTTATGAATGTCAACATGTTGATGGCTTTGCTGCTGATGTGATCCCATCACAAAATAGGCTCCAGTTTTATTTTCTAGTTTGCTCTTTTTGCCAATGCTTTTCAGTTTGTTTATGTCTTTTATTATCCCCTAAAGTTTATTTTTCTAAGCTTTGATCTTTTTGGGCATCTTGCATTTTTTGGTATGCTCTTCTTCTTTTACATCACCCCTCTACAGATAGCTGTCTCGCCATAACTGCCTAAAATAAACAATTGAATAGTAAGAACTTAATGGAATTACCATTCAATTAGTGACTATGAAGTTAATTATGTCTAATTTGGTAAGATTTTGGTGAAATTTGGTTGTGAAATAGTGCAACTACATTAATTTGTAGTGTTAGTCATTGGGGGTCACATTCATGTTGGGATACATACCCCTGTTTGTGTAGGAAATAAAGGAGAAATCATGTATATTACAAATGAAGAGGTTAAAAAGAAACATTACAAGTCATATTACTGTTTATTGTGATCCTAAATTGTATTCAAGGCTCCACATAGGGATGATTTGGATGTTTTTTATCTACAACATCAAACTAAGGGTCACCACTGTCAAACAGCAAATCTGACGGTGCTGACATCTGATGGTGGAGACAAAAACACACTTTTTCCAAGAAACTCACAAGTTTTATACAGGTGCCATCTTGTTTTCTTTCTTTTTGCTTGTTGCCTCTGGCTTCTTTTTAAAATGCATACATTTATGTCATAATTTAAAATAGTCCTTTCTATACAAAAGAGATGGTGTTGACATGTCGTGGTTGTGACAGTAATCACAGCAATAAATGTGTAAAAAGTATAGAAAAAAAAACTTATAGCAGTTTTTTTGACCTTGTTGCATTTAGCAAACATGGAGGGTGGAAAGGAGGTCCTCTGTAACATAGCTGACCACGTGGGTGTCTGATTTTATTGCTTTTTCATAAATATGACAGTTTTGACAGAAACTAGAGACACATTTTGACTTACCACAAAATAAGAATAAATATTGTTGAAAATTCACTGCTTTTAGTTTTAAAGATGTTTTCCATTCTACCATTTCATCTGGAGTATATATTATACATTTTACATGATTTTTTTTCACAGTTTTTTGAAATTGAAATTGAAATGTTATTCTCTTGTTTTGGGACAATTGGTTTTGTGGGTAACGGTCTGACACATAATTATCAATTACAAACAAACATGTAAAAATTTTACAGTTGTGCAAAAGACCCACAGATGATCAACCATGATTATTTTAAACAAGAAAATGTTATTCATTTTTAACAGAATTAGCACTTTTTTTCTTGGGACATGTTTATGCCAAAGTCTCAAGAATCAGTGACCTAGGTTCAAGAAAAAAGCCCACGCCTAAAACACATCACAGTTCCGCACAAATAGTATATAAGCTTACCTGGTCCATATCGTTCCCCTTTGACTCAGTTCTCACATCCTCACATGTCACATCTCATCCCCCCAAACCCCTTTTTCTTTTCTCTCTCTTGTGATATACAGGAACTTTACTTACCATACACATCCAGAAACAAAGCCAGATGTACAAAGAGGTGAATCCCCCATTCAGAGCCTCACTTCCCCTGGTTCCCTTCTCCATCCAACACCAGTCTGACATCAAACCTTTCACGATCACTCATCCCTCCATCCCTCTACCCTCATCCATCATACCTTCATCCCCTCATCCCTTGCCCTTAACACCCTCATCCCTTCCTCCTAGGGGTGTAAAAATTACCCATATTTCATATTTCATTACCCAATATGAAATATGAAAATCGGTTTTAAAGTTAAAGATACAACTACTCTGATACGTAGACCTCTGGATCGATCTAAATGTACTGTCAACCAGTCGAAGGCCTGATTTTAAAGTTATGAATCGGTTGAGTAAAGCTGCTATGCTGCTACTTCAGCGGCACAGAAATGTTAGCATACTGTGGCCGGAAGATATAGTGGCTCCCCATGCCACTGTATGGCACTGTGCCAGGGTTTCGCTGTGCTGTTGGCTGGGTGCACCATGCGCACCTACATAGGCAGGTGCCCGACCACACCTTTTCCTCTCTCTCTCCTTCCTTGGATGATCCCCGTGGTGGTCGCGGCAGCCTGGCGTGGTGGAGCAGTGGGTTTTTGGCATGATTGCGTGGCCGCCAACGTGCTTCCCTGTCGTCCAAAGCTGGCTGTTGGTGCTGAGGGACTGGTTGCCCCGATCGGAGCCCTGTGTGGTTGCTGTCCGGTTCTCTCGCAAAGTTAAGCCGTAGACCCGCGACTTCATCCTCCTATCGCCAGTGAGGCTGGGTCGGTGCCCGCCGAGGCTGTACAGGTGCGTGGCCTGTCACCGGCCACCGCCCCCTAAATACAGCTGCTGCTTTGCTGCTGTTCTGCTGCTTCATGGCTTTGCTGCGCTGCTGCTTTGCTGCTATTTTGCTGCTGTTCTGCTGCTTCGCTGCACTGCTGCTTTGCCACCCTGGTCCTTTCATCATTGTTTGTGTGCATTGATTTTGTTTGTTTGTGTTTGTTTTCTAATTATCGCTCCTTAGTTATCTAGTGATTTTCTGCCTTAATTTGTGTTAAGAATTAAAAGGGTTTGGTTATTTTGTACTTTATCCTGTGAATATTAATTTGGTTATCGGTTTGATTTTATTATTGTCACCACCAGGGTTTTTGTATTGTGTTTTTTTTCCTTACAGACGTGTGTTAATTTTCTTTTTTTTAATTTGACAGGTGCTGTGGGCCCAGGCAGCAGTTCACTGGTGGTGGGTTTTCCCGCACTCCTGATTTGTTCGCTGGTTTGCTGTGTCATGGGTGATTTTGTTAGTTGTGGACCCCCTTCCCTCGTTTTGATCCCTGTTGCCTTGGTAAGCCCCAGCCCTGTCTTCAACCCCTTTTTGGTTTCCCTTATTGTGCTATTAGTCTTCAGTTTAAACCCTGGTGGCCTACATCTTTTGTTTAGCTAGTTACCTTTTTTTTTTCCTTGTTTGTTTTGTCCAATAAATTATGTTTAACTGGACCCGTCCTCTGCCCAAGTGGAATCTTTTTATTGAACCTGTGTCCTGCATAACTGCATGTTATTAATATAAAATAAAATACAATATATAAAAATAGTACAATCTTAATTTAATAATTTCCTGGGGGTAAAATTCCCGCGGGTGGCATTGTCACGGCAACTTACTGCACCACTCTGCCATAGTACCATTGCCAAGCAAACAAAAGCAACATGTCTGACAATGCTGACAAGATTTACAATGCACGGTCAAATCTAAAATCAAAAGTTTGGAAGAGATTTGGATTTCACAAGGAGGACGGGAAGTTGGGAAATAATGGACTGAATGGAACCATACTGCACACTATACTGTCTACTGACTCCTCAGATCCAGGATGAGACAACAGGTGTGTCACTGAGGTATAAGCACATTAAGATAAGTATAATGGCTAAGCCTAAAACTTAAAGCCACTGAGGGGCTGCTAGATGGGCTAATAACAAATAGACCTCTTCCAAATACCTCTTTTGTAGTATTTGGAAATAACACAGTCCGACTTCGTCCTCTGGAGTTTTATGTTTGGTTTATTGCTCACCACATGCAAGAATCCATTTGTGTCCATTTGTTTCCATAAACATTTACGTCCACAGCGCTAGCATATCGTTGCGTTCCACAGTGGTCAAAAACTATAAGTGCTCCTCCGACTAGCAACACACACCTGTTACCTGTCAAAGGTTCCTACCTAAATAGGATATATGTGACCCAAAAAACAACAGTGACACCTCGTGGACAATTTGTGTCCAACAAACACCATACATGAAAATGGCTCTTACAATAAGGATATACATAATAGTAGATTCCCTGGTCTTCTGAAATATCTATTTGAAGGTAAGCAATACCACTTTTATAGAATTAGCTTATTCTAATTTGTAATAGAAAATGAATGTCTGCATGAAACAAAGAATTGTATCAGATTGTATCATATTGTACCCAGACCGGATCAAATTGTACCGAATCATTCCATAAAATAAAAATCATCTTCCCTGAATCATATCGTAGCTCATGTATCTAGATATGTATTGAATCATCTTATAAGGGAGAGATACACACCCCTACTTCATACCCCTACACTTACCCTCAACCCATCCCTTTTACATCATCTCAAATATCCATGACATGCAATAAACTTCAAAATTCACAACTTTCTTGGCATGGTCTTTGTTATTGAATGGATGATAATCAAAGAAGACATCCAGTGTTATTTTACAAAGTCTCCAATAAGAAACTACAGTTCATATCATCATTCAGACCTCACATCAAATCTGACCTAACTTCCATCAGTCACTGGCAACTGAGACATGTGTTTCAGAATGAGAGACAGTTTTTAACTGGCCCAGTTAAAAGTTTTGCAAATATTTAAATAATCAAATTATTTATTCTTTAGTCTGCACAAATGCTGGTGTGATTGTGTTATGATAAAGAGTTTGTGAAAAATCCAATACTATGATGTGATGATATGATATAGCATGTTTGTAATGGACTACTATCTACATAGTAAATGATCAAGTACAGAAAAAATAGAACTTGACCGATATAATCAAATTTGAGAACTGATCATTACATCCCCCATGCGACCCACTTTGGTGCCCAGTCACCTTCTTGTCTGCTCAGTGTCCCTGCTCCCCCCTTTCGCCATCTGTCAACCAGTTGACAGGGGCTGGGGCTTCTGTGCTCATGTTGGATGAGCGCACAATCCAGCTGTGACAACCGTTTATGTGTGATTAATGGGCAACAGTGTGGGCAACTAGAGGTCAAAGTGACATGGAAGGCCCTGTAAATCACAGCAATTAGTACATGACTGATAAGACTACCATATGCCATCTATTTCTTAATGGGCATTGCAGGATCATATTGCCATAATTTGTATATGTTTTACAGACGTCTTATTTCTGGCATTCAGCACAAATTCTGGTCAATTGCCTGCAAGTTATCTCTAATGATTTTGTAGTTTAAAGTGTAAAAAAAATACTTTCTACTGTGCCATACTCATAGTCTTATACTTAGTCTTATATAGCTCCAGTATTTAATATTTCTATATAATAATGATGCAAATGAACGCAGTCTGAAAAAGTCAGGATTTGTCACTTGCCTCTTTTAAGGCTTCTAAACCCCTCTTTTTAGTTAATTGCATTGGTCATTTTAGTGTATGTTTTTTTTCCCACTACTCCCTTGACCACTTTCCAGCAGATGTTTGTGTACCTTGTTTTTTGTGTTTCTACTTTGTATTTTGGTAATTTTGCAATTCTTGGTTTTTGGATTCTATGATTTTTGGATTTCAGCTTGTTGTTAAAAGCTCGCTTTTTGTTACTTATCCTGCCGGCATCTGTAGGGGAAATTCTCCTTGTTGAGGTAGATATGGAAGAATTATCCTATCTTTATTCAAGAGCGTAGATTTTCAGTTTGAGAGCATGATTTCATTCCTTTTCAGCGACACAGCTCCTTCTCGTGCTCAGATTTATTCTCCTCATGCTCACATTTTGTGCTCGCATTGAGATGTTTGCTGCTTTCTCTCAAAATTTGTGCTTGAACTCAAAAATCACATGCTTGTGCTCACACAACTTCTTTTTGCACACAAAAATTTCGCTCACATTCAAATATGTCCTGTGCTCGCTCAGATCTAAAGTCTGCACGCTCAAATCTAATGTGCACGCACTCAGAACAAGCACCTCCTCTCCGGTTGAGGAGTCTGCTCAGACTCAAGGCTGTCCCTCCCTGCGCTCAAAATATTGTCTTTCACCAGCCAATAGGGGACAGCTAGAGTGTGGACCAATCAAATGATGGATGCCGCCTTGGGTGCATTCCTTAGCACTTTTTTTGAGCGCTCCATAGGGGCGGGTATATGGTCTGTTTGTAAAACTGCTTCTCTCAAAATACACCAATTTACCATATTAGCCATCTATTTGAATCATCACCTATTTAAGACACCAGCATATTTATGTATAATTAATCTTAAGTAATCCTAAAAAGCGTTAGGCCTATCGTAGTTTAGATTTTTTTCAATTTAATATTAGCGGATATATGTTATATAGTATAAATATTCACATCAGTGTAGGAATGTTAAGATAGTCGAGTGGTTAAGTACACTGCCACTCTTCCAAATGTTTCTGACTTAAATACAGTGGTTACATACTTTACGACTGTTGTTAATTACTCCTTCCCAAAACAATGACCCCCTGAGGTTTGTTTTGATCATGCCTTTCCCAGGACTTTGATGTTTTATTGGACAGTAAATGTAATCCTATCTACCATCCTGCTAACACCTCAGGCGAAGAGAACTGCCTCATATGACTTCCTGACCTGTTATAATACTAATAAACCCCCACACCTTAGGTGAAGGGGAATCTCCCCTCCTTTCACATCCTGATATGTTCTCTACCGTTCATTGAATTCTGAATTAAAAACTATTTAAGTACCACACCTCTTCGAGTGTCTAGCATTTGGGTCCTCACTATTTTGCCACACCTCACAGTACAAACTGACTGAAAAATATGGACCCAGCAGGCACCACCACGCAAATGGAGAATATGTGGGACAATCTGTTTTCTTTCATTTTCACTGACATTGTAGAGGAGCTAAAGGCCATTGCCATTTTTGATATGAAGATGCTCTATAAGCCCTGGTTGCGGGAAGCGCCAGGCACAGCTGAAATTTTGTCTGGAGTGGTTTGGTCGGCCATACAAAACTCCAGTGGCTCCCATACTGGTCTTAGCATGGAGCTTGCTAAGCCTCAGCCCCATGCACCCACGTCTCAGCTCCAGGTTACCAGCTACCAGCCCAAGCTGCAGCCTCCAGCCAAGCCTGCTACAAACCAGCCTGTGGTCCCAGCTGTAAGGTTCGTCAGCTCCAGCTCCAGTGTCAGCTAGCCGGACTTGCTCTGCTCCTTGGCCCGACCTCCTGGCTGCCCCCAGCACTTGCACTGCCCCTCAACCACCTGGTCTCCCTCCATCCTGGTCCCCTTGAGTTTGAGTCACTGCTGTTTTGTCTCTTTGCTTGTTTGGAGTTCTTCAAAACAAAATGAGAACAATTTGGCAGAAATTCTGTTTAAAAATATGCATTAGATGAGGAGCTTCACATGACAGGCTTTTGCTGTGGTACGTGTGAACTAGCAGAGCTCCATTAAGTCAACAAGGCGAAATGCAAGGAATTAATATTCTTTCTTTCTATGCCAAAGTAAATCACTTTTTTGAGGGCCTAAACATATTAATATATATATTTAAATGGCTTGCTAGCACCCCCTAACATGTGTATATATATATATATATATATATATATATATATATATATATATATATATATATATATATATATATATATATATATTGAATTTTGTGCGTAGTATGTGCGGAGTATGTGGGGTCTCAGCTGATGCAGAGAGCCCTCCTCCTCGTCAAAGGCACGCAGGATAGAATGGGTGGCTACAGCTTGATTAATCTCGATTTAATATTTTAATCCCCAATGTGTATATATACACACACACATATACACACATATATATATATATATATATATATATATATATATATATATATATATATATTATCTCAACTGGTTGTGCGATGCACTCATCAGCATGAGTGAACTGCTCTCATTGGGCCACACACGGACACACGCGCACACACACACACACACTCCCTCCAATAATTTCCACACCCCCTGAACAAAACCACACCTCAAATCCAGCCCTCTTTCATGTGAAGATGAATTACAATAATTTGTCATTGCAATCTGCCCAAGAAGAGTGGCGCAGGGGGTATAGGGAGGCAATCCAATAGAAGGAGGAACTTTGGAAAGAGAACAAGTAATGGATTTTGATTCATCATTCCGTCCCAACAACAGAGATTAATATTTGAATGTAATTATTACTTCCTTGGCTATTACTGACCATACTAAATTAAATACCCTGTGCAAGGGAGAGAGAAAGAGATTGAGTAAGACACAGGTATTTCATTAGAGTTTCAACAGAAGTGGAGGAGGTGCTATCACTTGCTGGCCAAATGAAAGAATGATTGGATATTTTGAGCTGTTGAGGATAAGAAGGTACTGAGCATTCTAATGAGGACAAATATCACTATCATGAGCAGGTGCTTTCTCTCTGCTTCATTTGACCGGTCTGTAACCAACTGTCTAAAATCAAATGGGACAAAAGGCAGTGGCAAAGTGGAAGATTGTTTTGTGTGATTTAAATTTATTTTTAGACAATCACTTAAATTACTCTCCGAAGCTAAAAACAAATCAAAATGATGAGAAAGTGAAAATGTGTCAGTTGATCATTTGCAGAAATCTTTTTGATGTACATGGCGATTGTTATTGTAGGGGAATTTATTCTTCACATTTGCTGTAAAACCCAAGTACTTATATGTACGTATGTGTCAAAGTGCATTAATAAGCGGTTTACTGTTTGTCAGAATCAAAATCCTGTTTGGATATTAGTTTGTTACTCAGGACTATCTAAAGTTAGGGGTTAGTTTATTGCACATAATTCTTACATCTTACAATGTAAATTGTTTCAAGATTGATGAAGCATGACAGCATGATATGGGCAGACTACAGAGGTACACAATATAGACCAACAACATTCAACATTTAATGTAGAACCACAATTTATTATTATTATTATTATCATCATTATATTTTTGTTCTATTTACATGAATGAATGTGAAAAAGAAATGCGACTTCAGGGCCATAGACAATCTTGCCACATTTTTCAATAAGATCATTGCATTATTTGGATTTATTCATACATAGCCTTTTTTAAATACATAGGCTTACGACTCTAAAGGACATAGCATAGCCCACTAGCTTCAGCACCGTAGTACTTGCTGGTTGCTAGTCTTATGACAGGTGATACTGAACGTCAAGTCAGGGTTTTGCAATGTTAAGTTTGGAAAGTCCACCTGGATTCCAGGACATATTTCATGATGCACTGAAAAGGGAAACTTGTAAAACGGATCAATATGCATTAAATAGCAGTCTGTCAGTTTCAAATGTTTTTTTATTAGAGCACATTGTTATACAGTTACATATTTACAGCATACACATCTATGTGCGCAATGTACATCCATACAGATATATGTGCAGTTAGGTCTTAGTGCCCTCTTTTTTTGTTTTCTTAGAACATATAACAATAGTAGATGAAATAACAGATATAAATTTAAGATACAAAATACAAATGAAGAAAAATAAACTAAAATGTAAATAAAAGTAAATAAATATCCCTCCCCCACCCACCCTACCCTACCTTGCCCTTCCGTCTATTCACTACTTTGTTGGAGTAAAGGGGAAAAAATAATTTCTGCTAAGAGGAGTGAGATCATGAATGAGAGGTGATCAAATTTTTTCAAAGTATGCGAGTTTATCCATAAGAGTATATCTTATTCTTTCTAAGTGGAGTGTATTAGTAAGGTCACTAAGCCACATCTTTGTGGTGGGTGCTTCTTTCTTTTTCCAATGCATGAGAAGTAACTTCTTTGCAATGATAAGACTATAGGAGAGGAAGCATTGCTGGGAGTTGTTTAATTTTGGACATTCCCAGAATAATAATGAGTGGTTTAGGCTCTAACTGTATGCAGAGTATTTTAGATATTAAACTTAAGATATTAAACCAATAGATCTTAACCTTGGGACACAGAACAAAGCTGTGAAGCAACGTGTCGTCTGCTACGAGCCATCTGTCACATGTAGGGGACATCTCAGGGTATATTCTATGTAACCTCTCTGTTGTGACTTGTTCTTATCAAAATAAAACAACAAAATGAACCTAAGCCACTGAGGGGCTGCTGTACTGGTACTTGTAGTAGTTGATGCGTCGTCTTCTGGGTCCAATGAATGAATGAAACACGTGAGCGTCGTATGCAGTCACCAAACATTTATTCACAGTCTTGCGCTCTAAATGTCAGGCCTGGACAAGGAAAGAGGACTCAGGAGCAGATTAAGAGCAATACGAGTAGGTTTTTATTTGAGATTTGATCTCTTCACTTGAGCTCTTAAACCAGGTGACAAATAAACAGGCTATGAAACAATCTTACCTGTGGGCTATAAAACATGAAACGAAACTACAATAAACTGGAGGCAAAACGACCTCAAAGAAAAAGACTAATGAAACAAAAAAATCACTCTTGACGAGGCACAGAAAAAGTACAAAGAACTAAACTACACTGGCACATACGGCTACAAAAACTTATAACAAAAAATCACTCCAATCGGAGGAAAAAGGAAAAAGGCTATAAACAAAATCTACGCTATCACTATCTCTGAAAGCGAATGAAACAAAAGAGGCACTCCACTGGAGGCAAACAAGAGGCTATGAAATGATCTATGAATACTCTGAAAAAAGATTATCAAACGAAAAGTCACTCATTTAAGAGGAAAAGTAAAAGAATACAAACTCGCAAATTTCGTGGCTTGGATCAAGGCTGTGGACGAGGGCTGGGGTGCGGGACGAACACAAACACTCTGGCACAAGACAAGGGGAGAACGCAGACTATAAGCAAATGAGGGAATTGGGGAGCAGGTGCAAACAATCAGGGCTCAGGTGAGACAATCAGACCGGTGACACATGAGGAAGGGCAACTGACCTGAAACGAGAGGAGAGTTAGGTTTCAAAATAAAACAGGAAGTTACGAGACAAAACCCAGGACAAGACAAACCTCACCGTGGTGTGACAGTAAACAAATAAGCGATCTCAGCCGAACTGTGCAGACACTTACATTAACTCTGTAACTTGAATGCAAAATCAAAACAAAGAGCTCACATGTTTGCCACAACGCAATAAAAGGATGACGACGATGACGACGGTCAAAAACTGTGTGCTTCCACCGTCAGCAGCACACCTGCTGAGTAAATACCTGCTGTTCTCTTTAACAATTTCCTGCACACCACAGTACAGAGCACCACCTACTGTGGCTTCCAGTATTACACAAAAAAATAAACACAAATGCACACATAAACCAAAAAATGGTTTGAACACTCCTTAGAGTAATGAAGACAATGTATAATTTTAAATTGGATTAGGCAGTGCCTAGCATTAGTAGAGCATCGAAGAGTATGTTCCAAACTCTCTTCCCATAGAGTGTCCAAAATCTCAGTGTCCATTTCTTCCTCCCATTTTGTTTTTATTATAGTGGAATTCACTGGACTGATAGATTGCAAGGAGTCTTATATCTGAGATATTGATTTTTCTGAGCAAGATATGGGCCGGAGACATCTATCAAGACAAGAGCCTGTGAAAGTCTCGAAATTTTGCAGAAGTGTTCTTACATAGTCTCTTATTTGCAAATATCTAAAGAAACTACTTCCTGGTAGATTATATTTACTCTGTAACTGTGTAAAGGACACAAATATGCCTTTTATGTATAAGTCTCATATTGTATGGATGCCTACATTCTTCCAGAGATTAAAAGTATTATCCAGAATGGATGGTGGAAAGGTAGGGTTCCCAGTGATAGGTTATGCTTAAAATATGGGTTTCATCTTAAAGTGTGACTTAATTTGTTTCCAAATGCGCACTGTATTCTGGATCATCACATTGCAATTGTATAAAGATTTCTCAATAGTGTAAGGTGCCAGAAGGATGGCACCTATAGAATAAGGCTGGCATGCCTCTTGTTCCAATTCAAACCAGTTTGGTGGGGTTGCTGTGTCATCTAGCCAGTATGCCATAATCCTAATTTGTGAAGCTCAATAATATGATAAAAAATTCGGAGTGCCAAGCCCCCTTCTATTTTAGATTTGCAAAGGTGTTTCTTGCCAATTCTATGAGTTTTGTAGTCCCATAGGAAAGGGAGCACAATTGAGTCTATTTTTTTAAAGAAGGATTTGGGAAGAAACACTGGGATGTTCTGAAATAAATACAGTAACTGGGGCAAAAAAATAATTTTAATAGCATTGACTCTGCCCAGTAGTGATATTGGCAGGGTCTTCCAAAACTGTATATTTGACTGTAATTTAGAGTACAGCGGTGGGAAATTCTCCTTAAATAAAGAGGAGTGGAACTAATCTGAATTCCTAAATATGTGAATTTCTCTGGAGATATACTAAAAGGGAGGTTCTGTAACCAGGAAATGTTCTGTACATGCACGGGCATTAGCTCGCTTTTATTCCAATTTATTCTATAATTGGAGAAGGTCCCAAATGAATTGATTTTATCGAGCATCTGCGGAATCACGACTTGTGGCTGAGAAATAAATAACAAAACATCATCAGCATATAATGAAATTTTATTTATAGATTTTTGTGTGTTATAACCATGAATTAAAGGGTGAGTGGATACTCTCAGCAAGGGGTTCGATTGCTAAAGCAAAAATCAAGGGAGATAGAGGGCACCCTTGCCTCGTTCCTCTATATAGATTAAAACGATGGGACAGTATTTCATTTGTGAGTATCTGTGTACAGGGGTTGTTATAGAGAAGCTTTACCATTGAAATACATTTTTCTCCAAAATTAAATCTCTTTAAAATTTCAAACAGATAAGGCCACTCGACTTGATCAAATGCCTTCTCTGCATCGAGTGACAGAATGGCAAGCTCTTCTTTCGGTCTATTAGTAGAATAAATGATGTTAAATAATCGTCTAAGGTTGAAAAAAGAATTTCTATCTGGTATAAAACCAGTCTGGTCTGAATGCACTAATTTATCTAAAAAGGGGCTCAATCTATTAGCCAAAATTTTAGAAAATAATTTCCCATCCTGATTTAACAGAGAAATAGGATGAAAAGAGCCCACCTCTTCTGGGTCCTTAGCCTTTTTGTGTATCACCAGCCGTTTTTATACTGGACAGCAACCCGCCAATTTGGCTGTCCTTTTTGCGGCTAGGTCCGCAAATTTAGACAGACCACAGCATATTGGGGGTCTGTTTTGGTGCGCCGAAATGACGCCTCGGAGGGTACACTTTTTGCCGCTTCCATTGCAATGTAAATCCAAGGCGTCTATGTGCCAGCAATTGCGTGACATGGGCGGAGGTGTCGATGACATGCACTGTTGTGTCAACGTCAAGATGAGCAACTGGAAAGCCGCTGAGATCCGGGAGATGCTAACCATCACAGCCGAAAGAATCGTCAATAACCAGATCACTCATCACTGTTCACGCCCAACTTCGTGCTTCACGTCACGTCACATGTTTACGCCTACCCAAGTGGCGGCTTTTTTGCAAAGGAGGAATATTACACCTCCATTTCACATAGACAAGGCGGCAGATTGCAGCCTTTACCTGGCTGCAAATGTGGCGCATTTTCTAACTAAAAGGGGCTACTGTAATGACCGCTTCTGTTAAGGTAGGAGGTAGGACACTATCAGTGTGGGCTTGAGTGAACACTTTATGTAGATATGGGCAGAGAGTTTTGTTAATTTTTTTATACAGCTCACCTGGAAGGCAATCAGGGCCTGGGGCTTTATTGCTTTTAAGTGAAGTGATGGCTTTTTTAACTTCTTCAACAGAAATTTCAGAGTTCAGCTGAGCTGACTCATTTTCATCTAATTGGGAGAGATAGCATTTATCTAAGAAATCCTGCATAGCCATATAGTCTGTATCATTTTTGGAAGTGTACAAGTTTATATAAAATTGGAGAAATCGATCATTAATATCCTTGGGTGTCATCAGAATCTCACCTTTATGAGATTTAATTTTATGTATTGTGCGATCATTTTCCTGTTTTCTGAGTTGCCGGGCTAAAAGTCTGTGTGGCTTGTCATTAAATTCAAAATATTTCTGTTTGGTATATAAAAATGCCTTACTAATCCTTGCTGAGAGTATCTTGTTATATTCATATTTTAAGGCAGATATTTTTTTATGCAATTCATTGGAAGGAGTCTGGGGATTCTCTTTGTCCAGAAGGTTAATTTGGTTGTCTAATTCAAGTAATCTAGCCTTGTTCTTTTTCCTTCTAGATGCTTCAAATGAAATAATAGAGCTTCTAAGAAACGCTTTGAATGCCTCCCAGAGAATAGAAGGGGTGGTTTCTGAATTATCATTAGCATCAAAATAGAGGGATATCTGAGCTTCTAAATAATCACAGGACTCTTTTTCAGTTAATAACAGAGGGTTTAGCCTCCAGTTCGTCTGCGGTTTCACCATGTTTTGAATATTCAGAGTGCACGTAAGAGGGCTGTGATCTGAGATCAAAATGTTGTGGTATTTCGCATTTACGGCATATGGCATCAGTTTTGCATCTATGAGAAAATAATCTATCCTGCTGCATGAGTTATGCGTTGCCAAGTAAAAGGAGTATTCTCTGCCAGTCGGATTAGCGATTCTCCAAATGTCAGACAAATTAGTATTATTGATAAATGTATAAATAAAAAAAATAGATAAATGAAAGACACTCAAATTACTTTTCTCTATTTTACGGATGAAAGATCTATCTAAGTACGGATCTAACACGCAATTGAAGTCCCCTGCAATAACTTAATTTGTTTGGGATAAGTCTGGTATAAGAGACATTACCTTCTGAAAGAATGATGGATTGTCTATATTCGGTGCATATATGTTCAGTAAGGTAAGAGGTATAGAATATATTTCCCCAGTTACAATCAAAAAGCGACCTTCCTTATCAGATATTGTGTCTTTGTGAATGAAGGGAATGCCTTTCTTTATCATGATTGCTGTACCTCTTGCTTTAACATTAAATGATGAATGGTATACATTATTAATCCATTTACACCTTAATCTGATATGAGAGTCCTTTTTCAAATGGGTTTCTTGTAAGAATATCAAATCTGGTGCTAATGATTTAAGATGAGCAAAGACTTTAACCTCTTTTTATCGGGTTGTTCAGTCCACGTACATTCCAGCTAGCTAAAGTTAGACCGCTCCTTCTTTCTCCTGTATTCAGACAATCTTGTATTGACATATCAGAAAAAAGCAGAGTAAATATCTGTTTCAATTAGTCCACCTTCAAATTGTGATTTAACAGTAGTACGCGGCTAGGTCCCATCCCTCCCTCCCTCTTCCTATAAATAGCAGTCTGTCAGTAGGGTCGTTTTGTAAGCTCAAGCAAATTTTAACTGAACACATAGCCGCCAAAGCCTATAATAAATTAAATGTCAATCTTACCGCTTCCGTGTGCTCCCCCAGATCAACACTGCAACACTTGAGGTTCATGATGGCAGAACAGTTGGTGGCCGTAATAGTGAAGTACAACCAGGGAATGTGGTATATATAGGTATATGCTGTTGATGAGAGAGAGGGGGGGGCATCAGTGTGGGAGGGGGGTGGAGTTCAGGAGTGTAACAGCTCTGTGGTAGAATGTGTTTTTTAGTCTTGTTGTGCTGGCGCTCAGTGTTCTGTAGCACCTTCCTGAGGGCAGGGGGGCGAAGAAGCAGTGACCAGGGTGTGTGCTGTCTCTGGTAATGCTCTTGGCCTTCCGGATGCAGCGGGTCTGGAAGATGTCCTCTAGTCTGGGGAGCTGAGTGCCAATGATCTTCTCTGCAGTCTTGATTATGCGCTGGATAGCTTTCCTGTTCTCTGCAGTGCAACCAGAGTACCATACTGTAATGCAGTATGTGAAGCCTTTGAAGTCCTTTCTTGGCCGTCATCGTGGTGTTGATGGTCCAGGTCAGGTCATGACTGAAGTTGACCCCGAGGTACTTGATGTTCTGCACAAACTCCACTGTCTCACCATTGATGGTGATGGGGTGATGGACAAAGGGCTTCTGTTTCCTCCTGAAATCCAGAATCATCTCCTTTGTCTTTGCTGCATTGAGGATCAGGTTGTTTTCTCGGCTCCAGCTCACCAGGTTTTCTACCTCTGTCCTGTAGGCGGCCTCGTCATTTGACGTGATCCTGCCTACCATGATGGTGTCGTCTGCAAACTTCAAGATGATGTTGGCCCCCGTGGGTGGGTTTGCAGTCCAGAGTGTAGAGGGAAAAGAGGAAGGGGCTCAACACACAGCCCTGTGGTGCACCAATGTTCAAGGTGATGCTAGAGGAGACCTGTCTCCCCATGCGCACAGTCTGTGGTCGGCCCATGAGGAAGTCCAGGACCCAGCTGCTCAGGTGTGTGTTGAGGCCCAGGTGGTCTAGCTTGGTGGCCAGTTTATGGGGGGGGGGTGGTGTTAAGGGCGGAGCTATAGTCTATGAATAACATCCGCACATAACTGTCCCGCTGGTCCAGGTGTGTCAGGGCGGTGTGGAGGGTTAGTGAGACTGCGTCCTCAGTCGACCTGTTTGCCCTATAGGCAAATTGGTGGTGGTCTAAGGAGGGGGGGATGCTGTTCTTTAAGCGTCCTAATACAAGACGCTCAAAGCATTTCATCACCACCGGTGCCAGAGCCACTGGCCGATAGTCATTGAGGGACCTGATGGCTGATTGTTTTGGCACAGGGATGATTGTGGCTGTCTTGAGGCATGTGGGGACAGAGGCCTGCAGCAGGGAGATGTTAAACAGGTCTGTAAGCACTGCTGTCAGCTCCCCTGCGCATTACTTCAGAACCCGGCCTGGTACTCCGTCGGGTCCAGTGGCCTTGTTGGGGTGAATGTGCTGCAGGGTCCGTCTCACATCATGGGTGCTCAGAGTCAGCACCGGTTGTGAGGGTCCCTGCTGTGCCTGCGTGTTGTTACTGCTGGCAGTGCAGTCAAACCTGGCAAAGAAGTGGTTCAGGTCATCAGGGAGGGATAAGCTTTGTGCTTGTGTGGAGCTGTTGCTGTTGTAGCCGGTGATGGTTTTGATGCCCCGCCACACTCGTTGAGAGTGTAAGCTGTTAAAATGCTCCTCGATACGCTTCTTGTAACAGTACTTAGCTTCCTTGATGCCTTTCCTCAGTCTGGACCTTGCTGTTCTGTAGGCCTCTGCGTCGCCTGAGTGGAAAGCTGCATCCCGGGCCTTCAGCAAACCAATCACAGCACCTTTCATCCATGGCTAATGGTTGGGGAGTGTCAATGTTGTCCTCTGTGTGGTGACACTGTTCATACAGAAGGTGATGTAGTCCAATACGGATGTGGTGTAAGTGTTGAGATCTGTGTGGTTGTTGTGAGTGGCAGCCTGTTTAAAAATGTCCCAGTCAGTACTCTCGAAACAGTTCTGTAGCCTGTCCATGGCTCCGTCTGGCCAGACCATGATGGTGCGAACTGTCGGTTTTGTTCTTGCAATAAGGGGTCTGTATGCAGGGGTTAAGTGCAGACTGATGTGATCAGACCGGCCAAGATGGGGGGAGGGGGACGCTTTATAGCTTTTTGCAATGTTGCAGTAGACCTGGTCTAAGATATTATTTCCTCTGGTCGGGATATCAATCAACTTGTGAAATGTTGGCATTACAGTTTTCAGATTGGCGTGATTAAAGTCCCCTGCTATTATAAACACGCCATCTGGGTGGTTGTTTTTAAGCCGGTGTATAGCATCATGCAAACTAGCCAGTGCTAGCTTAGCGTTAGCTTGCGGTGGTATGTAAACAGCAGTGAGAAACACCACTGTAAACTCCCTTGGCAGGTAGAACGGTCTGCATTTCACTGTAATGAACTCCAAGTTCAGGGAGAAAAAAGTCTCAACAGTGTCAGTGGCGGTGCACCATGAGTTACACACATAGATACACACACCGCCACCTTTATCCTTACTGGAGTCAGCTGTTCGGTCCGCTCGGTAAACAGTCCGGCCTGCTAGCTCAATCGCGACGTCGGGGATGTTTGGATTCAGCCAGGTTTCAGTGAAGAAAAAAGCACAGCTCATAATCCTGTTTGAGTGAAGCCTCAGTCTGAGTTTGTCAATCTTGTTGACAATTGACTGGGTGTTCGCTATAAACAGGCTGGGCAAAGCTGGTCGGTCCGGCGAGCTCTTTAGCTTAGCGTGGATACCGGCCCACTTACCCCGCTTTTGCTTCCTCTCCCGTCTCCGTCTGCGTTGGCTGCTAGCTTGAATGCTACACCTGAGGTTGATACATGTGGAACTTTTTTTTCTGGTTATATGACAATAATGATCGATAAACAGGGAGGGTCTGTGAAAAGGTAAGACAGGCCGGTGTAAGCGAAAGCGTCTGACCTGCTCAACAATGCAGCGGCTCACCGGGATTTGTCCCGGTGAGGCAGATGGCCACACTGGGACAAATCCACTGCACCTCCAAATACCACTGCATCTGTTTAATTATCAGGAAAAAGCCTGACAGTGAAAACTTTTTGGACTAGAGGATATTTCTTCGAGGTTAATAAGAAAGTTAATTTTCTTCCTCTGCTTCCACATAGTCAGGCACCACGACAGCACCATGCAGCACCATCATTGCATGTTAAAAAAAACTGTGATGAAGATGTGGAATGATTATATTGCACCTTGGAAATCGAATACCCTTCTAAACCTGCTGCCTCCGCGACCCGACCCTGGATAAGTGGATGACAATCAATGGATGGATGGATGGATGGATGGAGGAAAAACCCTAGTAATCATAACTGTGTGCGCGGCTGACTAATCTAACAAGTCACTGACTAAAGTAATTCTGTATTGTGCAATAAGCCTACAATAAGTGCTGTATTGTAGGCAAGTGGATGTGTTTCAGTTTCCTGAAGATGTTTCACCTCTCATCCAAGAGGATCTTCAGTTCTAACTAACTGGAGGGGCGTTGCAGGCTTTTAAACTCTGTGTGGGAGTGTCCTTACAGAGTCGTTAAGGACACGTGTGGGCTCTGCGTTTCAGAGACATTAGGGCCATTTGTGGGTTGTTGACTTAGCTGGCCTTCATGTGGGTTGCTTGGGCCCAAAGTGTGAGCCCAAGTGTGAATGGTGAGCCCAAGTGTGAATGGTGTTTAAGCTGTCTGGGCAGGGAACTCAGTACTGCATTATAGGTGGGTGATAAGTAATGTTGTAGGCCACCTCCTCTGTTGTTCCAGTTTGACATAGATGGTTATTTTACTCCTCTTTCAAACCATCTGTATTCTCTGGCCAAGATGTTTACATTGTTGTATGGAGAGGTTGTTTTGTCTCCCCAATGTGCAAATCTGTGCAGTCCTGACTGCATTGAACAGCATAACCTACTGTAGCGGTTTGATCAAATTTAAAGCAATTATCCACATCAAACCCCACAAAGGACACATGTGCTCAAAACACACATACACTTGAATGCATTTCTTAAACACAAGACACAGTGGTAAACAACAGCAGAGCAGGTAAATAAATCACACAATTTCAGTAAATTCAACCCCACCACCAATTCAAGTTCGAAAATAGTTATATTCGACAAACAAAAGGAAAAAATCAAAGTTAGGTTCAGTTCAGTCCACACAAAAATACTCCACTTCGGGATTTCCCGAGTAATCAAGTCAGTTCACTGCAATTCCAGGCTGACGGAGTGGAGGACTCAGTTTATTTTCGTACTTGCCAGCATCAGATGCCATACTGCACTCCTATTGGCTCAAACAAAATTAAAACATAAAGGGCCGTACTTCCGGGAAGCAGGTGAATCGGAGCCAGATCACTGGTTGACAGGGCTAGTGGGTGTGTGGAGGTGAGTGAAAAGGAACGTAAATAATATACATTTTTTTATAAGCAATGTAATTTTAGGCGATCGCCACACTACATTACTCTGCTTATGCCTGGGTGTTTTGTCCTCAGGATGGACAAGTTTCTGCCTGAGTGTGTTGGTAAGTTTGAAGTGAACTGGGATACGATGTTCATTAAAGATCCTCCTGAGATTCTCAGATGTTACTGAGACATATGGAATGACAATGTTGTTAAGTTTTCACGTCTTCTCCTCTCTGTCTGCTCTGGATCTTTTAGAGGTTTTGACAAAGGTCCAGTTTGGGTTGCCACAGGTTTTAAGTGCTCCCCTGATGTGCTTCTGTTCCTTCTCCTTCCCTCCTTGAAAAATAAGTAGTTATATGCCGTATTCCTGCACCACTGGTTAAAATCACAAGTTAACTTGGGTGTACTGCACTCTGCCACAGCAAATTAACAGCGTTCTCCACACTGCGCTCGAGCTGGGCGTAAACATATACCTCAGACAGTATGTTTAACTTACAGGCTTATGCAAGTACAAACTGTAACTTAACGTTACACATCTTTAGTTTATTTAACTTAATTCACAGAAGAACTGTTAAACAGTTAAATAATAGCCAAAGCAGTCATATTAACAAAGCATTAGACTACATACATCTGCCTCCTGTGGAGTCAACCACCCGAAATATGGACAGCACTGTAAGTAAGTAATCATCATGTCGTGTCAGTGTTTTGTTTTTGTTACGTTTCTGAAGATTAGTTTATAGATGTTTGACTATAAAGTCATTTGTGGCTTCTGTACATTTTACAGTTTGGTCACTGAACGCACAATTAGTTATTTCCCCTAAATAACGTGTTCACTGATTCTTGAGAATTTGGATAAAACAGATTTCAATTTTTTTGTTTTTTCAAAAACAGGTTTAAAAAGGATTAAGAAACCTAAGGTTATGTCAATAGAACAAGTTCTCAGCTATCACTGCTTTTTCATAGTTATTTATCACATTGAAATGTTATTCTCTTGTTTTGGGACAATTGGTTTTATGGGGGCTGGGTTGACATATAATTATATAAATAATACAATTATGAACACACATATGTAAAACTGTTACACTTGTGCAAACGACCCACAGTTGACCAGCCCTAATTATTTAATCAAGAAAATGTTAGTCATTTTCACACTTTTCTTGGGACAGGTTTTTGCCAAAGTCTAAAGAATCAGTGAGCTTTAGCCTACTACACTATGCACTGGTGATTTGTCTGTAAATATTAGTGGTGAGCACATTTGGAAAACTGTGAGAGAAACAAAAAACAAGACAAAAAAAAAAAAAAAACTCAGTTCAGCCTGTCATTCCAGTCATCTACTTCTATATCATTTTTCTCAAGGAAATTACAAAAAACTTTCCAGATTTTCCAAAACTTGCCTAGCTTGTTCTTTGTGGTGAAGAGTATCTTTTCTAAAGCAAAGTAAAAAGTAATTCCTGTCAGCCATTGTGAGGTAACACAAGATTTTTCATTCTTCCATGAACAGGCTATACATCTTTTAGCTTCTAGAAAACAAATATTGAGTAAGGATTTTTCATTTTTAGAGGTCACAAAGTCATCCGGGTAGATATTCAATAAACATAGTTTTGGATTGAAAGGCACTTCTTTATCAATGATGCTTGATGCTGCTTACATTTAATGCAAGAGTCTGGGATATTTGGGTTAAAGAGGTGCAGCTTACTTGGGGTAATACAGTGTCTGCTTATCCATTTGTATTGCAATAACTTGTATTGAATTTGTATTCACAGTTTGGGTTTGAGCTATTAAACATGCTTTGGACCATTCTCCCTCTGTTAAATTCTCCTGCAAATCCGATCTCCATGATTGTAGTATGTTTTGTGATGACTCTTTGGATTTACTTACAAACAAATCATATAAAAAAGACACCTGAGGAATGTCAATTAATTAGGATTCCATTGAAACCCATGCTGGAGGATGGTCCTTCACAAAGTAAAACATTCCTGCTCTTATTTGAGCTGCCCAGTAGTACCACATAAGATTCTAACTGTAATCCACCTCTATCATATGGTAGATATAACAAGGAGAGCCTGAGCCTAGGACGTCTGTTGTTCCAAATGAAGTTGGAGAAAATCTTTTTAAGTGACCGTAAAAGTGAAGGTGGGGGAGCTAGTGGAATAGATTGGAAAAGGTACAAGTACTTGGGTAAAACTGACATTTTCTAAACGTTGATGCGCCCGATCATAGATATAGGCATTCTTGTCCACCTATTTATAAGCTGTGTGACTTTTTCTGTTAGGGGATTGTAGTTTATTGGAACAATTTTATCAATGGTAGGAGTGATCACCACACCTAAATAAGTAAAACCTTTTAGTGAGACCGTAAAAGGAGTGTGAATTGGCGGGTTGAACCTCTCATTTTCATTCATAAATAAAATTACTGATTTGGTGATATTTATTTTGTAACCTGCAAAGACACCATTCGCAGTGATCAGATCAAGTAAAGTAGGTAAAGTCTGTTTCAGGTTAGAGCAAAACAGAATTACGTCATCTGCATATAAGGCTATGCGATGTTCTATACCTCCTATCTTTATTTCTTTCAAACTGGTATTTTTGCGAATTGTCATAGCCAGCGGCTCAATAGCTAGGGTAAATAACAGGTTAGACAGAGGGCAGCCCTGTCTTGTTCCCCAATGCAGTTTGAAAGGTGTTGAAAATAACCCATTCGTTAAGACTACCAGCATAAAGAAATTGAATCCAGCAAAGAAATTTCCCCCCTATACTGAACCTTTGAAGAACCTCAAATAAATACAGCCACTCTACTCTGTCAAAGGCCTTCTCGGCATCCAAAGACAAAATGGCAGTATCTGTACAGCCAGATTTATCAAAAACTATATTAAGAAGTGAAATTGGTCTATTAGATCCACAAAGGGGTAGATGTTTCCCTGGTTTCAGCAATAAAGTGATCACTGCTGTATTAAGAGAGGGGGGAAGAGACCCACTGTCTAAAGACTCTTGATACATCTCAAGTAGAGGTGGTATTAGTTTAGTTTCCGAAAGGTTTTGTATATTTCAATAGGGATCCCATCTGGCCCAGGGGTTTTTCCCACCTTCATGCTATCTATAGCCACGGCCAATTCCTCAACCTCCAGGTCAAGCTCTAGAGCAGCCTGGAAGTCTTCCTTTAGGGGGATAAAGTCTAATAAATCAAGTTTTTTTTAGTTTTTGAAAAGCTGAGGCTGAGTAATCAGAACAGTATAACTTATCATAGAAACTTGAGAAAGTCTTGTTAATTTCTTTTGGGTCACTAGTCTCCAAACCTTCATCTGTCTGTATTGCGTTTATTGCTCTTTCAGTTTCCATCTGTTTAATACGCCAGGCTAAAAGCTTACTAGCTTTTTCACCCTGTTCATAATAAGACTGCTTCAGTTTTATCAAGCCTTGTTCGTAGATAGAACATTATATTTAGCTCTTAGCTCATTAAGTTCTACAAATAAGTGTTGAGAAGGATTTGCAAAAAAGTCTGTTTCAGTATCCTTTATCCTTTTTTCCAGTTGTTCCATCTCCAATCTACAGAGTTTGTGTTTAAAGCTTGTGAAGCTTATCATTTGGCCTCTCAGGAAGGCTTTAAAGGCTTCCCAACGCATAGCAGCAGATGTCTGATTTGTATTAGTTTCAAAATAAAAATCAATTTGTGCTCCAATAAACTCTATAAATTCTGGATCCCTAAGCCAAAATGCCTGAAGACGCCATCTTGGGGAGTAGTTCAAAGATAGAGGCATGTTCAAGATAAATGAAACCAAAGCATGATCCAAAATTATAATGCTATCATACCAGCATCGTGAGATTATAGACACCAAAGAGGCAGAGACCAAATAGAAATCAATTCTGGAAAATGTCTGACAAGTACTCGAGTAGCAAGAAAAGGTTAGCCGGTCAGGATGTCTCCTTCTCCAGATATCAACTAAATTAAATTCTTTAATATATTGTAGCAACTCCTTCCTTGACTGATTATGAGAAGTATCAGTCTCAGTAGATCTGTCTATTTCAGGTTGAAGAACACAATTAAAGTCCCCACCTATGATGAAATTACCAGGCAAAGCAGCCAGGGATAAAAACAGGCTTCTAAAAAAAGATGGGTTGTCATCATTGGGCCCATATGGATTAACCAGATTCAATCTAACCGAGAAAATTTCACACTGGATAATGAAGTATCTGCCAAATCAATCCTCATCGACATTTATAAGATGAAAAGGCACAGAATCGTGTATCAGTGTTATTACCCCACGTGAGTGTGAACTGAAAGAAGCTGAGAATACACAACCAGGCCACCTCCTCCTCACTCTGATTAAATCTTCAGAGGTCAAGTGGGTCTCCTGGAGAAAAACTATTTTGGTTTTTAGTTGTCTGGTCCTACTCATGACTTGCTTTAACTTGACAAGTTTGTTTAAACCCCTTACATTCCAAGAGGTAAACTGAAGTTCGAATGACATGCTGTAATAGGAGAAAAAAAAATAAAAATATGTGCCTTAAAACATTGTAAACATAACTGAGTGTACTTCCCCAACTGAAATACACCCACCCCTCCCCTAGTTCTGCGGAAGGCCAACCAGGCGTAGGTTCGAGCGGAGGGCCCGATTTTCCAAGTCATCCACTTTAAAAAACAAGCTCCTCAATAGCCGCTTTCGTGGCATTGGTCTGTGTCTTCAGTGATGCTATATCGTCTTGGTTGGTGCTAATTCTGTCCTCTGCTTCTGTAACACACACAAACACTGCCTTCAATTCACTCTGTAATCCCTGAATAGCGCTTAATAGGCCATCAAATCTGGATACGAAGTCCTCCTTCATTGTGTGGATGGCGTTAAGGATTTGGCTCTTGCGGGGACGGCCTTCCATTCCGAAACACCTCCATTGCAAAACCCCTCCATTCCGAAACACCCCCACTCCGAAACCCCGCTGTTCAGAATCCGACTTTCAAGTTCCAATTACTTCCCAATAGGGTTAGGGTTAGGGTTAGGGTCAGGGGTTCCCCAATAGCCTTTTCGGAATAGCGGGGTCTTTAGAAAACATGGGAAACCACGCCATTATGAAGAATGGAAGTCTATTTTTGGAACAGCGGGGTTTCGGAAAGGCGGGGTGTAACCGGCTCTTGCTAGCCACCACATCCGAGTCTTCATTGCTAGCATTTGAGTTCACTGGTTCCGGACCACACAAAGTTTCTGCTTTAGAGGATTTCTGAGCCTTTGCTGGCGGTTTCGGAGCCATTTAAGCTGGTAGTTACGTTTCAACATAAATTGTGACTGTTCACTAGTCTTATACTGGTTATCTACTTAGTTTATTCTCAAAATTTTCGCGGGAGCTCTGATACACGTCTGCTCAGCACAGCGCCATAACCGGAAGTCACGTACATATATTGCATTGCAAACAAGTGCACACTGAAAGGAGCCCATTCTTAGATTTGGTTCAGCACCTCCTACTGTTTAAGTCCTGCAGATTTGGTCGAGCACATTGGATGTTATACCATTCTCTGTTGGGTTCTACGGTCTGGAGCAGAGCAGTTCCCAGACTATTTGGTGGTGACCCATGTTAGCACAGGAGCAAGTCTTTAGAAAGACTCATAGTGATGTTGACCTCAAAGTACTTGAAGATGTTCACCCTCACCACAAATGTTCCATTGATTATCAATGGTATGTATAGTAGTTCTTCTGCTTCTTCCTCCCAAAAGCTAGTTGCAGCTGCTGTTTACCACACAGTCATGCATGTCCAGGAATTCAGATCTATAGATGTGCATTATGTTCTAGCCACAGATGACTTGAGAAGCTGAGTCGCACTATCAGCCAGCTTGAGTCAAACTGTAACAGACCACACAGTCACACCATTGTAATTTTGCACTTCAAAGTTCTTAAGCAGTTTAGTTTTGTTGTGAATCCTTGGTCTGAGTAATTGTTCCAGAAGCTCAAACTTGTGTTCCAAATGTCCAACAGCCCACAACTCAACAAGCCCGGGGCTTTTCCATACACATGCACTGGCTCAGCTGGATCGGTTTCAGCCCAAAGCAGGAGGGATTGGCATTTCCATTTCAACAGGGTGACCAACAGGTTTCATTTCCTGTACATTTTCACAGTAAAAGCCTTGTTATTTAAACTTTTTATTATGAAGCAGCAAACCCAGAAAATGTTGGTTTTATCACCAGCAGTAACATAACATGACTTCTTCAACAGCTGAAACTGAACATGATGAAGCAGTAAAATACAGCAGATATCTGAAAGTAGGAACAGGGACACACACTACTATGGAGAGGGTCCAACCAGGGCGCAGTTCAGCTCCAATCACCATAGTGAAACTGATAATGAATATGCAAATTGGTGCAGCTCAGTTGAACTAGACATAGCTAAAAGGACCAGCGGAAAAGCCCTAGCTTTGGATCAGGGGTTGTGTTCTCTAGTCTAAGAACATTGGTCTTTGATCTGCTTTGCTATTTTCAGTTAACATAAAGTAGTTAAAATACATTCATTTCACTATCACAGGGTTATATTTATACACCTTCCTACAACTGCAAAAATCAAAATACACCAAAGAAAAGTCAAGCATTTATATGTTACTTTACTTTAACACACTTGCCCTACTTCCACTGCCTGCCACACTTCCCCTCTTTCCATGTTCACACCAGCCCCATCCTGTACCATCATCGCTGGGCTCTGCTGCTGCTGGATCCTGAATCCCTGTGGTCAGCCCATCGTTCAGATGCTTTTTGACGATAAAATCTTTTTTCTTAACAACACCACTCTGTCCATGTCCTGCACTTGGGTCCCTTATGTGTTCATAACATACTGTGAAATATTTATTTTACATTGTGTCACTGTGATGAAGCATAAAAGAATGCTTACATTACGAAACTACAAAATTTAATAATTTATCTAACTACACTATCTTTGACTGCTTATATTAAGCACAATATTAGAAACACATAATGACAATACTACATGAGAACATACTGACAAACTACAAGCTGTATGTTTTTTTATTTGATGAAATTCTCTTTTGTTGGGTACACTGGTAGGGCAGGTTTGGTTATTAGCAATCAATAATTACTAATAGTAATTATTAAAATAATAATACAATTATTAATATAAATTGATTATTATGGGGCCCCATCCTGGAATCAGGGACCAATAACCAAATAGGAAAACAGTCTCCAAAAAGCCTGATTAGGGTTGATCAGGCTTTTTCGAGACAAGCACAAAACTGCTTTGTCTAAGTCAGAATTTCTTATTTCAAGCATAGTCTTTTTCATCGTTTACTCATCAAAAACAGATAACGAAATAGAAGTCACTATTTTATTGTCAATCTTACAACACAGCATTTATGTATTCCTATTGACAAAATACATTACTGAGCAAAGACAGTACAAAGTCAAACTATTGCTTTAATAACAGGATTTTAGTTCAGCCCGTACACTGTAAAACCTGATGAGTTAGTTGAACTCAAACCATTTGAGGAAACCGATTGCCTTAAACCATTTTAGTTTATTAACTTCATTAAATTCAACTAAAAAAAATTATTTGATCTAAGTACAAGTAACTTAAGTATTTATTGTTATGGTGCTTTGGGTAAAGTAAGTTAAAAGTACCATTCCACTCAGTTAATTGAACTTAAAACTAATAAGTATGTTACACTTGTATGTAACATTTCTACAATCTAATTAAAAATGTGTTAATTAAATTGATCTGAATTAAGTAGCAGTAACTTAAATGGATCTACTTTACAGAAATGTTACCCCTTAAGTTAAAATTACTGTTATCTTTCACTAAAATAAATTATTACATTCTAGTTCTGACAACTTTTAGGTACTCAATTCATTTGAGGAAACCGATTGCCTTAAACTATTTGAGTTCTATTAACATAATAAAAACTTAAGATATTATAACTTAAAACATTTATTTAGTTGAATGCAAATTGGTTCTCAGAATAACATGGACCTTAATATTGTCCTGATTAATGCAAGATCTATATCAAATAAAACTTTTATATTGAATAATTTCTTCACATCCCACACTCTGGATTTCATATTCTTAACGGAGACATGGCTGCAAGTTGGGGAGTGTTCAGCTTTTTCGGAACTTCTCCCTCCTAACTGCTCCTACTTTAGCGCTCCTCGAACCACTGGTAAAGGTGGAGGTCTGGCAGCTGTTTTTAAATCTGTCTTCCAGTGCCAGTTGGCTACACCTGTTAATTACTCTAGCTTTGAGCTGCTACTGTTTGAACTAAATGGCCCGTCCCCTGTCCTCTGTGCAGTGGTGTATCGACCACCAAAATTCAACAAGGATTTTATAAAGGAATTTTCCGAATTTTTATCCGGCATTGTATTAGACTATGACCATCTTTTAACTTGTGAGACGTGTCTGCCGGCAGGCGGAACAGTGATGGAAAAAGGAGAAGCTTCAAGTGTCGTATGAGATTTTGCAGAGTTATCTGTCTGACTACCAAGAAGCTGTTAGAAGTGCAAAAACTGCATTTATTTCTCAATTAATCTCCAAAAACTGTCATAGGCCAAAGGTATTGTTCAGTGCCTTTAATTCTTTGGCCAATCCGTGCGACGCAGCCATAGTCACACCTTCGTCCATCCTCTGTGATAGATTCTTAAGATTTTTTACTGAGAAAATATCTGTCCTCAGATCCTCATTAGCCAGTTCCACTGATCTTGACCCTCATATGGTATCTATGTGCCCAGCAGTGTTGGATCATTTTGAGCCCATCTCACTGGCAGCTCTACAGGGAGTTGTCCATCATCTCCGCCCTACTAACTGCCCTTCTGATAACATTCCCTCTCGCCTGTTGAAGGAGGTTTTCGACACTGTGGGGACATCAATCCTTTCACTGATAAATACGTGTCTTGTGTCTGGTTGTGTTCCTGCTCACTTTAAACATGCTGTTGTAGAACCCCTGTTAAAAAACAAAAATCTCGATCCCACTGTACTCTCCAACTTTAGGCCCATTTCCAAATTGCCCTTTCCATCCAAAGTCCTGCAGAAAGTTGTTTCATCGTAGCTTCAAGATTTTTTAGATCAACTTGGTATCCATGAAAAAATTCAATCTTGTTTTAAACAGCTTCATAACACTGAGACAGCTCTTTTAAACATTTTTAATGATTTGATCTTAGCAGTCGACTCTGGTCACTCGGCAGTCCTTGTTCTCCTCGACTTAACGGCTGCTTTCGTCACAGTCGACCACAATATCCTCCTGTCCCGCTTGGAGAGTTATGTTGGGATCAGGGGTACTGCTCTAAAATAGTTTAACTCCTACCTGACGGACAGGACTTTTTCAATTCGCCTGGGAGATCATGCATCTGGATATGCTCCGCTCATACAGTATGTGGTGTCCCCCAGGGTTCGGTTCTGGGCCCCACCCTATTTTCATTATATATGTTGCCCCTAGGTTCTATATTTGAAAAGCATAATGTCTCGTTCCACAAAAGCAAAGGTGCATTGCAACCTCTGCTTGATTGTCTGGACGAAGTTATGTTGTGGCTGTCTTCAAACTTTTTAAAATTAAATGAGAGCAAGACAGAAGTTATTGTGTTTGGCTCCCCGCTGCCATTGGGGGATGAACCTATCCTTGGGCCTATCTCCTCAAATATGCTCAATTCCGTGAAAAGTCTGGGAGTGCACCTTGATAGTTCTTTTAAATTTGGAAAACAAATTTCATCTGTGGTCAGCTCAAGCTTCTTCCAATTGAGATTAATAAGCAAAATAAAAGCCTACCTTCCCCCGGGTGACTTAGAGAAAGTGGTACATGCTTTTATTACAAACCGGCTGGACTACTGCAACACTCTGTATGTGGGCCTAGACCAGTCCTCTATCCAACGTCTCCAGCTAGTCCAAAATGCGTCCGCTTGCCTTTTAACAGGCACCAGGAAAACTGAGCCCATAACCCCAGTGTTGAGGTCTCTCCACTGGCTTCCTGTGTACCAGAGGATAAGTTTTAAAATTTTATTATTGACTTTCAAGGCCATGAATGGCTTGGCTCCCCCTTATCTAGGTGACCTGCTTGTTGCCCACACTCCGTGTAGAACATCACGGTCAGCCGACCAATTCTTCCTCAGCATACCAAAATCTAGGCTAATAACAAAAGGTGATTGAGCCTTCGCGGTCGCTGCTTCAAAACTTTGGAATAACTTGCCATTCTGCATTAGAACAGCTCCAAATTTAGAAAATTTTAAATCCCTGCTCAAAACCCACCTCTTCTCCCTGGCTTTTAACACTCCTAACTGACTGATTGTTTTATCATGACAGTTCTTATTGTTTCTTATCTGATGTATTTAATTGTAATTGTATTTGTTTTTTATCATAAAGCGCCTTGGCTAAAGGTGCTATATAAATAAAGCTTGACTTGACTTCAATGAATGAACACTCATATCTGAAGACATAATATTTCAATTTTAAAACATTTCAATATTCACAGTTCTTAAGAGGTAGTTTACTCTTCTAAACTTACTTTTGTTTCTCTTTAACCGGTTTAAGTTTCCAGAAAAACAATATATATGGGGTTCCTACTCCACAGAGTTACAGTGTCTAGACAAAAGCTGGTGACACAACCAATACAAATGCACATGCATTGTACTTAAAAATATTAAACTGAACTGGAACTTTTGCAATTCCCACTATTTAAACAAAATAAAACAGACCTAAGAACAGGTTTTGGCAACTGGCATGCAAGCCACAAGGGTTTTGGAAACTGCTGACTTTCAACAACAAATCCTGTTGACAACTTTATTCCAGCTCATTTCTCAAGGCCTGTAACTGAGGTTTGAGCTGCTTTCTCCCATCATCAAGATCTAAAATGACAACTTGGATGAATTCAAAGAAGCCACTTAGCTTCTCAGGGTACCTCAAATGGAGAGCATAGACCAGTCCAAACAAGATAAGTGTATCAGTCCATGATCTGTGAGACATTACAACTTGATCCTCGAGGACAAACGACACATGCTGGGTTTCAAAGGGATCTCCTTGATGAACCTCCTCTTCATCGACTACTGCCACCAGAGCCACAGCTCCCTCCTGGGTTGCTTCCAGTTCATCCTGAAAAAGGAATACATGTGGAAGTGTAATTTTACAAATGATCAAGCTTATTAAAAAGCTGATAATTAAAAAAAAAACCCATCATTATTATATCATCACTTCCAGATTTTAGTATGAAAGTTTAAGTAATATCAAAAAAGAAATGCTGAACTATAATTCAAGGTACTAATTCAGCAATGTAGCATTTCATTACATTTTTAAAAATGAATGAAAAGTGATCCTCAATTGCTAGGATGTTATCTTCATGGGAAAATGAGAACAAACAAATACCTAGCAGGTTCTGAAGACCTCTGATGAATCCTCCTTTAAGTACAGTGGTAGGCTGGCCAGGGCTGCTGTTCGAGCTGCACTGATATTGTTTTTGTCCTGTTGCACAAAGACAGTGTATTCATAGGGGATGTTAGAGTTCACTGTTCACATTCAACACCAATGTAATGCATAAAATTTAAAAAATACCTGTTCCTCATATGCCATCAAAACTGCTTCCATCTCCTGACCAAAACTGCCTGTCCTCCTCTTTTTGTAGAGCTTCAGCAGCTGGGGTGTGTATTTGTCAAGTGCAGCAAAGAAGGTAGATGGTAGATTCTGATTGGTGATCCTGAGAAATTCACTATAGAGCTGCATGAAAAACAAAAGCAATGTGAGACTGTAAAACTGGACTTTTCAGACAATTTCAGACAAAAAGACATACCGTATTAAACTACTCCAATCCAATGATGACTTTGGTAATATATGCATATTTTTAAGAATCATATAAAAGTTTTTACTCACTTGTGCTTCACAAAAGAGTGCAGGCCATCTGTCCTTTAGTTCAGCAACTGGAGGAGCTAAATTCACAATTTCCTCACGCTTGAGTGCAAAGGTACGTTGCATATGTTGATGGATGAATATCATGTCTCTTTCCATCGATGTCCTCTTGAACTGCTCAACCATCGCAAGTCTCTGGGTCTCAAGTGTCTGCTTAGTTTCTCCATGGGGATAGTTGGGAAGTTCACTTCCCCTCTTTTGGGTCTTTTGATGCTGGCCCTGGATGCTGCACCCTCTGGATTGGTCCTGCTACGCTTTCCTGCATTCACAGCCACATTCTTTATGCCAGCCCTGCTCAGTTTGGTCCTGTAGTTGCCCATCTTGAAGCACAAACTGTTCTGTCAGCCCTTATAGCCTCTTTTGGAACCGTTTTCTTTCAGACAGGGGTGTTTGCTCACCAGAGCCTCTGCAGCCAAGCCAATCTGTTTGGCACTAGGATATGCTTTATGCGTGTATATTTCAGCAGCCATTACATCCAGTATGTTGTGTTTTTGATCCCTGGTCAACCTGACAGTTTTCTCCTCTCTCATATAGGCAGAGTTGCCCTGTCCTAGAGAATACTCCACCTCATATGAGAAATTTGGAACAACAAAGATAGCTGTCCATCTGCAAAGTCGCTCTGGTGATTCTGTGTTATCAGACAATAACACAGTGTCATCTGTGCTAATTGAACTCAGATCTGACTCAATAATTCTGACTATCTTAATGGTAGCCTTAGATGGTAGGTCCTCCATTACTAAATTACATAGGGCATTGTCAAATTCTGGGTCTTGGAAACTGAAGGCGAAAGTCATAGTCCAGGTTCAACTTATCTTTGACTTCAAATATGAGGACATTTACAATCTCAGGACAATGTCAAGGCTCTCCTTTCCACTAACTTTTAAACTACCCACACATACAATATACACACATACAATATACATACAATATCTCCACTGTTTCCTTATTGTTAGGCCTACACTTTACACCAGTCTAACTACATTCTTGTTTTTTACTGGTGTGCAGCAACAGTTAAACACACATATACTCCAGCTAATCATTTTTTCTGACTTTAAGATGTACACAAAGCACATGCACCTATAAAACATGGCTCATAATAGACAATAGGCATTACCTTTAATTGTGTTGTCAAGTGTGCCCAGGCAGGTGACCACAAGTGTTCACAGAGGGGTCCAAACGATCTTCAGTCTCTGTCTGGTCAATGTGAGAAAATGGGCTGAGGATGGCTGCTTGGTGTGGTCTTGCTCCTTTACTCAAACACTGGAATGAAATGTTTAGCTGTCAGAATTAGCCTGCCTGAAACTTTGTAGGCAATCTGTGGCATTTGGTCAGTTAGCCGACTCAGTGATTTCACCAAATGGCTCTTGTTTTTATGGTCTGTTAGCTCATATGACTGCAAATGCTCAACATACCAAGTCTCATAGTCTTTCAATAGAAAGAAGATATCACTTCCGATGAGCAATATGTTTCTGATCTCTTTAAATTCGGGCAAGGCAGCATGTGTCCCACTACATACAAACATGCCTACCACAAAAGTTGTGCCTTGAATGGTTGCCTGTTTTGTGCCATAAACAATGTTGTTGTCTGTGATGCTCGATACTATTGGATGTGTATCAATAGGCAATGATTCAGTAAAGACAGATTCCATGTTTGAAGTCTGTACTGGTGGCTTGAAAAATCTTTGTGATGAAAGATAGAATGCCATCATGTTCTGGTGTCTCTCTGCCAATGTTTTCAATACATTTTTGTAATTATGGGTGTCACAAACTATTTTCTTGAAAACTTTGTGCTTCCCCTCAAATGTCATTGTCCAGAGATGCACCAGAGGACCAAAGCACTTTATGAGACAAGGATAATGTTCAATGTAATGATGCTTTGGTCGCAATCTTAAGTTGGGGAAGACTTCCTGAAGCAGCTGCCTGTGATCTAAAATCTTACAGGCCATGTACTGAATGGTATTATCTGTGAAAGTATGAGACATAGCAAGCTCAACTATATCTTTTATTTCCACTAGCACCTCCCATATTGTGTCCCCTTCTGGCACTCTGGAGCCAATGAGAACAGGTAGCAGTCTAAGCAGAGTATAGTTCTCATGCCCATTCCCACCAATTGTTCCTTGACTAGTAAAATTTTGAGGAACTGGGTGAGGGCGGTCAACCTTATCAGAATGCTGGACAGGACAGGATTGCTTTATTCAGCTCCTCCAAAGTGAAATATTTCTTTGCAATCAAACCTTTCAAACCGTGTGCCAACTCCACAGGGACCACACCTTCAAACAGGTCATGCAGGATATCAGGCGGAAATCCTGTGATATGATGAAAATAGGAGAGATGATCAGAGAGAACACAACTCTGGTTGGTCATTGGTCTGTATTTCTTGAACAAGGGTATCATGGTTTTGAGATGAGAACCAAAGATTTCCATCAGTTACTGCATCTGATGTCTGCATTTCTGTCTGGGTGGCAAGGCAAAATCTGCAGAAATATGTAGACCTGAAACTTGAAACCAGCTAACCCATGGGCAGCAAGGTTATCAGCCACAACAGGGTAGACCGTGCCCTTGAGACAGTCACCAAATGTTTCAATGTAGACACCCACTTCTTCAAGAGTTTTTAGGTCACTCAAGAGAGGTGAAAAAACTTTCTCATATCCAAACTGTCATACATCATTTGAGTTGCACAAAAGAGCCAGCTGAGTAGAATGGAGGACTGAGCCATACTTAGCTGGTATGTTAGCTAATGTCCAGTAAACCGCACATACTTTTTGATTTTTTTTTATGTTCCTAAAGGCAATTCAAAATCATCAACATAGAGAATTATTGATAATTTCTGACCCTCAGCTGAAAGAAGCTGATTTTCCTGATAGTAGGAGCCATCGCAATATGATAAATACTATCCAAGTTTATGTGATGCTGTTTCTTTGACTTTCTCAAGTACATCAGGTTTTTGCAACAACAGTTGTAAAGATGTGAGAATAGGCACATACATGTAGGTTTGTTGTGATGACTCAATGAGGTATTCTACAGGCTTAACATATGGAAACTTCTCCTCAAAATAAGATTTTCTCCTCTTAGCTCTTGATAGTGGTCCTTCAGAGGTAACAGATTGATGCAAAGTATTACTCTCTGAAACTGCCTGGACAATTTCACTTACAAGTTTGTCAGTTTGTCAGTTACAGTACATTGATGTTTTTTCAGTATCTTGAGTACAGATTCTCTGACAATAGGTTCTGACAGTGAAAACAACTGATCGATGTGCTCAATGATTTCCTGTATTGCCCTCTGTGATACATGGAGAATAGTTTGCATTTTCAAAAAGAAAGCAGCAAGATTGTACTGTAACTGCTCTGCTAATCCCTCAGTGCTACTGCCTGCTACTGGGGCAGTTTCATCATCATCTGAATGCTCCACAGGCTCATGTTCAATGTCACTATCCAGGGAAGCATCTGGAATATTTTGCATTACAACTGCTGCATCATAATCTGATGTTTTCTGATGTTCTCTGCATTTGTGAGCATTGTATGTGGAGTAAACGTTTGTTTAAACTGACAAGCTGTAAATGGACATGGTACTATTTCTTTCTTTCTTAAATGTCCCCTTAGGTGACTGTACATTTCCCTCTCAACAAATGGCTGCTTGAAATCACAAACAGGGCAATGAAATGCCCGATTTGACATCAAATCATGACTGTCACCACCTACCACTGTTCTCGCTGAATGAATTCTCGACATATGTACCTTCAGTGAATTAAAAGTAGTAAATGTGCACATGCAACTGGTATACAGGCAAGGTAAAGGTGAAACTGTGGAATACTGGCCATGGTAGAGCCTGTAATGTCTCAATAACTGTATTTTTAAGGAACTAGAAAACTCACACAATTTACATTTCCACATAATTTCATAAAACAATTACATTTGTCTACAAGTCTAGCTTGCCTTTTCTGTCCACGGCAGGGATTAACTATCAGTTTTTCACTGACCAAATGAATTGAGGTTTTTTGAAATAACTCAGCAGAGCGGAGAAAGTTTATGGCTAGTACTAGCTAACAGGGAAAGTCTAGAAGCTAATATCTTCATGGAAATTCTCTCTTAAATGAGATTTAGTCAAGTCGCTCCCTTATTGTATGCTTTCCAATCATTTTAACATCGATTAACTTACCTCAAAGGGGGAAAAACACACTAGCAAAGTGGCTCTCGTTTCAAAGACGTGGTTGTATTAGCTAGCAGGTTAAAAGAGTTACACATTTTCACAGACCCTGCTTGCAAACTAGTGCTAACTTTTGAAAACTCTTTAAACTAACATTACCTCACTTCAGCTGCTCACACTGTGCTTGTTCAATTTTAACAGCCCGCCGAACAATAACGCTAACTCATGCAAAGCAGTAATAAAATAACACAATAAAGTTACCTTGCGAGAAAGACAAGACCGTATGCTAGCAAATAAATCCTTGTCACGCATCGCCGCGTCCTCTCGACTCCCGTTTCGTTATTCCAGTAGTGACAGCAAACAGGTTCTCCGCAGTCCTCAGGTTCTCCGCACGTTCTCCTCAGTTCTCAGGTTCTCCTCAGTCCTCCTCAGTCTTCAGGTGGAAGTTGGTGGCAGAGTGATGTCAGTGCCGTGTGCAAACACGTTGAGTCTGAACGCTTCACGTAGAGGACAGAGTGAAACAAACTCAGCTGCCCAATACAAATGAAGAGTGTATCCTGTTTTGGTGGACAACTATTTTGAATATATCTGCCAATTTCTCCAAATGTATTTATTAGACAAAGACAAAAAAAAGTGTTGGCAAAAGGTCTATTTTAGTCTCTATTTTTAGTTGTAACTGTACTTGGTTATGCATTTTTTGGTTTATTTGTTCACAATAAATTGATTTATAAATCAAAATGACAACAAAAAATGAAAAATGCTAAACTATACTTATGGTAGTCCATGGTCAACAGGACTTAAATTTTAATAACGATATAAACACAACTTATAGAAAATGAGTTAATGGAATTAACTGGAATTACATCACCAGTACTTAAATGCTCCAAAACTTTAAGTGCATTCAAAGTAACTAAGTTATTACTTCAGCATTTCATTTTTGAGTTAGTTTAATTCATTGGAATGAGTGACTAACTTTTTTTATAGTTTGAGTTTGAGTCCCAGACCATTTGGTTATGAACACAAGCAGAAATGCCTTTGTTATTATTCTGTACATCTAAATGGCTATTAATAAATTTTATCTAATTGAAATGTAAAACAACCTCAAAGAAACACAGCCAGAATTATACAAAGATTCAGACGATTTACTGCATTTAGGTCCACAGTGCAATCACCAATGCAAGACACACCTGGAATCCAAACAGCTAACAGTTTCATCTGCTACTGAAATATCCTGAGTCAGCACCTTAGTCCTTAATTTGACCTTACTAAGTCAAATTACAAGATTGCTTTAAAAGCATTGAAGTCTTTTCATAACTGGGGAACACACTATGAGTCTTTTGATCTGTTGTGCAATCCCATTACATCACTAAGATGGTATTTCACTTGGCTCTTGTTGCTGATTGTGTAAAAAGTGATAAAGTCAACCAGCTTTTCAGCATCCACTAACTAAGTGGCCTGTGCGAGGTGTGGGACTTCAACTTGATAAGCCATGACACATCTATCAAAGCATATAGTTTGAAATGGTTGATATTCCAAACAATAGAGTCTAGAATCAACAAGAAATGTGTTTTTGACCAGTCCAAATTCTGGCATATTACCATTCAGTACTTTGGGAAGGATCATGGACTTCTGAGTAATGTATTTATTACCATTTATCACAAGCCATTTAGAGAGAGAGAGAGAGAGGTGATGTCATATATATGTAACATAACATCAACAACCATCACTGAACCACTACAAACTGCTCTGAATAACTGCGTGAGTAACCAAATACTGTGCCATGTTCTGGAAAAAAAAGAGGCTTCTTACCTGTGACAGATGATGCTTGGCTCTGGCATTTATCACAAAGGCAGTAGCATGTGTTGTCAGCACTGATGGGCAGTAACGCGTTAGAAGTAGCGCGTTACTGTAATCCGATTACTTTTTTCAAGTAACAAGTAAAGTAAGGGATTACAATTGCAAAAACAGTAATTAGATTACTGTTACTTTCCCGCAAGCAGGCTGCGTTACTGCGTTACTTAACCGTGATTTTGTTTTGTGAGACTGTCTCGTGAGTGACAATGATGTATGAGCGGCGTGATGTCAGTGGTAAACACTGACACGTGTAGTGATCAACAAGAGACAACATGGAGCGCAGGAGCAGGACCATGCAGCGTTTAATGCTTGGAAGTACCGACATTACTTTGAGTTTGACTCGGTAAAAGGGGACAAGAAAGAAGAAAACTTTTATCTACAGCGAAAAATTCCACCTCAAATCTGAGCAAGCACCTAGCAAGCCGGCACAGGAATGTGAAACTCACTGGAAAAACCCCAGATCCCCCCCACTGATATGACCGCTGCGGCTACCACATCCAATTCCACCGGGTGAACCACCGAGGGCCCCTCTCCTTCTAAACAGGTGAAAATAGACTTAAGAGTGACAGGACTTAGTGCCGCTGAACTGAAGAAGCTCGTCACTGGCTATATTGTCGAGGACATGTTGCCCATTTCCACTGTAGACTCTGAATCGTTCCGATGCATCGTAGAAAAAATACCGACCAAAAGCGGTGTCAAGCTGCCGCAGAGAAAGTCATTTGCAGGATACCTTGAGAGAGAATACGACATAATGGACGCTAATTTGAAGGCTGCACTCGGAGATGTAGTATTTGTTTCCACCACTGCTGACATCTGGACGGTGAATAATAAAAGGTTTATGTTTACAGTTCACTGGATTAATTCCACTTTACAGCGCAACAAGGCCGCCCTAGCATGTAAGAGAATTAGAGGTAGGCACACCTATTGTACTGTTCTCCCTATGTGTTTTGCTCTTGTGTGAACACAGATCAACAGCCAGCCAAACTCCTTATTCAAGAGCCAGGAAGTGAGCGGGCTCACTCCTTTAATATCTTCTCACACATAAGTCAGCATTTCTGACAGCATTGAATTCGGTGTAAAACTAGAAAAGAAAGATACAAAGAAAATGTCTTAATCAACAGCCCTGTAAATATCGGCTCAAGTATCAACTGCTTGATATTAACTCAACAGGTATTAGCACAGCAGGCTAGAAAACAAGGCAAATTAGCAGGTAAGTATACACACTGCTGTCCCACAAGCCATGACATTATACTGCTACTTTTATACACAAAATACCCATAAAAGTCATTAACACATCTTATCAAGCCTGTAAACAATGTGTAACACTTACAACCATTGCTTTCTGAGAGATTCACT
This sequence comes from Pagrus major, assembly GCF_040436345.1. Taxonomy (NCBI): domain Eukaryota; kingdom Metazoa; phylum Chordata; class Actinopteri; order Spariformes; family Sparidae; genus Pagrus; species Pagrus major. Next base: position 2,076,117 of record NC_133233.1, read on the forward strand.
GCATCGATGCGGCCGTGAGACGATGCACACACGTTTTTCCTCTTGTTTACGTTTTACTCCCTACTTCCGGTTAATCGGGAGATTTTCAAAATAAAAGCGCTGCAAATACATATAAAGATAGAAAACAGTAAATCAACATTTCAAAATCATTTTGAGTGTCTTTTAAACATATTAAACATATTCAGGGCAGAACACTCCCGTCTGGCATTTACTGATGCCACTTAAGACTTAACTGTCCTGATTTGACCTCTGGCTTTCCTTTGCCAGGAGTAAGACCACCTCAGTGATAGGCCTTAAGAATGTCTTTACTTTGTCATGTGATGTTGTCCTGACCTCAACTTTGCGGACCTTCCCATCACCGCTTGGACTGGTAGGTGTGACCAGACCCATTGGCCACTCATTGCGGGAGGAATCACTCTGTTTAAGTAGCACAATGTGTCCGACTTCCAGGTTGCGACATGCTGTGTGCCACTTACGCCTTGGCTGAAGGGTATGGAGGTATTCAGTTCTCCATCGACTCCAAAACTCATTAGCAAGTGCCTGCACCTGTCTCCACTGACACTTGAAAAGATGCTTTTCCCCGAAACTGCCGTGTGGAGGAGACACACCTGGTTTTTGGGTCAGGAGCATAGCAGGGGTCAGCAGCATTGGAGAGGAGGGATCGGAGGAGACCGGGACTAAAGGTCTGGCGTTGATTATAGCACACACCTCTGCCATTAAAGTACAGAGCACATCATGAGTCAGGTGAGTATGCTTGGTTCGCAGCAACATGGAATCGAGTATCCTCCGGGTCACGCCAATCATGCGCTCCCACACCCCTCCCATGTGGGATGCATGCGGGGGGTTGAATTCCCATGTGCAACCATTCTCATGTAGGTACTTTAAAGTGCTGGTTTGCTTTGGATCATCCGGTCTCATGCCCAGTTCAGAACTGGCTCCGATAAAGTTTGTGCCCCGATCTGATCTCAGCTGCTCCGCTGGCCCTCTTAAAGCGAAAAACCTACGGAGGGCGTTAATGCAGCTGGCTGCATCCATCGACTCTATGACTTCTACATGCACAGCTCTGGTACTCATGCATGTAAAAAGTATGGCCGAGCGCTTGCTCTGAGCTGCGCCACCTCTGGTGCGTCAGGTGACAACCTCCCAGGGTCCAAAAACGTCTAATCCTACATAGGTGAATGGCGCTGATGAGCTCAGACGCTCTGGAGGGAGGTCGGCAATGTTTTGGACCTCAAGTCTTCCCCTCAGCTTGCGGCATGTGACACAATGATGAAGGACTGAACTTATCAACCTCTTGCCAGCAACAATCCACAGGCCTGCAGCCCTGATTGCACCCTTGGGGAATTGTCGCCCTTGGTGTTCAACTTTCATGTGGTAATGATTCACCAGTAGTGTTGTGACATGACTTTGTTTCGGGAGAATGATTGGATTTCTCACCTCTGGACTGATCGATGCATGTCTCAGACATCCTCCGATCCGTAAGAGGCCATCATTCATGGAAGGATCGAGGTTCAGGATTGCGCTTGTTCTTGAGATTGCTCTGTCTTCTCGTAGTGCAGTGTACTCTTCTGGATAAGTATCCCTTTGAACAGACTTAAGTATGACCCGCTTGGCTGCTGTCAGCTCTTCTGGAGTACGAAGTCTGCTGCATCGATGCCATCCTTTACATGTAGCTGGTGAGTCAGATCTGAACGAACAAGTTTGATGGATCAAGAAGGAAACTGCCCTCAACAAAGACCCCCAAGTGGAGAAGCATTAGAAACGTCCTGAGGTAAATTTACATTCATTAATGCAGGTGGCAAGGGTGGTCAGTTGAGGTCTCACATCTGTATCTGTTTCGGGATCCACCAACTTTCTCTTCTGTTTCAGCCAGAAACGGTTTGTGAAGGAACTCTGGCCCTGTAAACCACATGCTGTTTGTAAGTTGAGACGCTGGAACAGATCTGGTGGCCAGATCAGCTGGATTTTGACCTGTAGGCACATAATGCCACTGTTGAGGGGAAGTTGTCTTGCGTATACGGTGAACACGATTGTGTACAAACAGAAAGAATCACTTTGTTTCATTGTATATATAACCAAGGACAACTTTACTGTCACAATAGAACCTCACTGCATCTGGTTTGTGGTCAAGCTCGTCGAGGATCAGTTCAGCCATCTCAACGGCCAGCACAGCTCCACACAGTTCGAGGCGAGGGATGGTGGGCTCTGTTTGAGGAGCCAGCTTCGCCTTTCCGAGCACAAAGCCAACTCTGCACTGCCCATCTGTCATGACAACTCTGAGGTAAGCTACTGCCCCTATTGCCCAGTTTGAAGCATCAGAAAAAAGACATAACTCTGTGTATGTGGCACTGGAGAGAGACCGTTGTATGTAGGAGCGAGGAAGATGGAGGGCACTCAGGTCCTTTAATGATTCTTTCCATGTTTCCCATTTGTTTGACTTGTCTGCAGGAAGTTCGGTGTCCCACTCGTGAATGTCAGCAGAAAGTTCTCTGAGCAAGGCTCGCCCTATGATGGTCACTGGCGCAACCAAGCCCAATGGGTCGAAGAAGCTATTGACGGTGGATAGCACTCCACGGCGGGTGAACGGCTTGTTGCTGACTGCCACTTTAAATGTGAAAGTGTCCGAGTCTATGTTCCAGCACAAACCAAGACTTCTTTGCACTGGAAGCTCTTCTTTGTCGAGGCCCAGGTCTCTCAGGTCTGCAGCCAGGTCTTCAGGTGTGAAGGCTTGCATCACTGTGACACTGTTAGAGGCGATTTTATGCAGTTTAAGGTTCGATTCTGCCAGCGAAGCTTGAGTGCGCTTGAGCAGATCAATGGCTTCAGTCTCAGATGGAAGGGAGATGAGCCCATCATCCACATAAAAGTGTCGCTCAACAAAGTGGCGAGAGTCAGAGCCATACTTTTGTTCACCTTCTTGGGCAGCTCTCTGGAGGCCATATATAGCAACTACCGGTGAAGGGCTGTTCCCGAACACATGTTCTCACATCCTGAGCTCCATCACCTCCTTAGTCAGATCATTATCCTTATGCCAGAGGAATCTTAAGTAGTCTCTGTGGTCTTCTCTCACCAGGAATCCATAGAACATTTCTTGGATGTCGGCAGTTAGTGCAACAAGCTCCTTTCTGAATCTGAGCAGCACTCCAAGGAGCGAGTTATTTAAGTCAGGGCCTGAAAGCAGGACGTTGTTAAGAGAGATGCCACCTTTGTGCGCTCGAATCAAATACAACTCGTATCTGACCCGGCTTTTGGGGGTGGTACACTCCGAAAATGGGTAAGTACCAGCACTCTGCACTTTCAGGAAGAAGAGGAGCTTCTTCAGCATGTCCATTTAAAAAAAGCCTCTCCATAAAGGCAACAAACTGTTCTTTCATTTCAGGATTTTAGCTCAGTGTATGCCGCAAGGAGTGGAGATGGGAGAGGGCTTGAGCACGGTTATTTGGAAGGCGTGGCCTGGGTGACCTGAAAGGTAGGGGAGCGGTCCAGCTGTTCTTTTCATCTCTGTGGAACTCCTTTTCCATGACCTCCAGAAACGTTTCGTCCTCGAAAGACAAGGCAGGTTTGTCATGATTCTCTGTTCTCATGAACACACTGAATCCAAGTTTGTCTTGAGCTGCCACACCGTTGCCAGAACAGCTGGAGAGATGAGTAGAGGTGCCAGGTCTGTGCTCCCCGCCGTAGCTCACTTTTTCTTTGACGCTGATGTGTTTCTGACATGGCGTTAGATAGGATGGACGTCCATTCTGCAGGACGTTGGTCTTAAAGACAGCTACAGTGGGTTTGTGAGCACTATCAATACAAACTTCCCCCACTATCACCCACCCTAAATCCAAACACTGGGCAAAAGGTGCATCGTGGGGCCCACTGATTTGTTGTCTCACCTTGTGGACACGTATGAGGTCTCTCCCTAGTAAGATCAGGATCTGCGCCTCAGGATCAGGCTCTGGGATGTAAGGCGCCATGGGTCTCAGGTGAGCGTGGGAAAGAGTGACCTCTGGTGAGGGGATTTCTGATCGATTGCTCATGATCTCATTACATTCAATGAGTGGCGGTAAGTCTAAACACACTTCACCATTTATTGCCTGTACCTGGAAACCAACTGCCTTCCTTCCAGTCATTTCAACAGTGCCGGCGCAAGTTCTCATCAGGTAGGGTGAAGGGGTGCCTTGGATACCAAAGAGCTGGAAAAACTCAGCTCTAGCTAGTGAGCGATTGCTTTGGTCGTCAAGGATGGCATACATCTTGACTGAGCGTTCCTTTTGTCCTTGTGGGAAAACTTGAACCAAGCATATCTTTGCACAAGATCGTGCTGGGAGGCCTTCTCCACAGACCTCAGTGCACCTTGATGTAACCTCTGAAGGCGTGTTGTTTTGCTGCTCTGTGTCTGGCTCAGTCACAGATGACACTGCTGGTGAGAGGTGTATGTCTGGATGCATGGCTGTGCAGTGTCGATCACTCTCACACTCGTTGCATTTCAGCTCCACAGAACAGTCTTTGGCCATGTGAGTAGCAGGACAGCACCTAAAACATCGTCTGTGATCTCTTAGCAATCTTTTGCGTTCTGTCAGCGGCTTCATTTTGAAGGCTCTGCACTTTTCCAGAGGATGAGATTTATTGTGAAGTGGGCAGTATTTAGCTGGATCACCACTGTTTTTCTTCTCCATCTCTGCTCTATACATTGAGTTTGAACCTGCTGCTGCTGACAAGTCTGTCTTATGGACGGATATAGTCGTTCTCACACCATCATGCTTTGCTATGGGCCTCTCATTACGGAAATGAGTGCGGCTGTTGCTCATCAAGACAAAGTTGGGGTCATTTCTAGCTTTTGCCTCACCATTGACAAATTCAGCAAAGAAGGAGAACAGGGGATAACTTACAGCATAATGTTCTTTATAACTTGACCCAGTAGACAGCCATTTTTCTTGTAGGTTTATTGGCAGCTTTTCGACGATGGGGTTAATGCCCCAAGGTGTGTCAAAGTAACTCAGTCCAGGTAAGTACCCATCGTCTTTGGCTGAGAGCAGCTCCATGAGCAGGTCACTAAGTTCTCTTAGTTTAATGTTCTCCCTTGAAGTGAGACGAGGAAAAGTGTCCAACCGCTTGAATAGAGCACTATCGCTCTATCACTTCAGGGGTGGCGTAGCACTCTCTGAGCCTTGTCCAAGACATCTGAAGTGCGGCTTCAGGGTTAGTGACATGTACTGCTCGAATTCTTTTAATGTGTTCAGATGAGTCCTTTCCTAGCCATTATACCAGGAGATCTAACTCTTCACCAGCTGCTAGGTCTAAGTCTTGAGTGGCGTTAAGGGAGGAGGACTGCCACGCTCTGAAGCTCTCAGGCTGATCATCAAACTTGGTAAGACCTGTGGTTACTAACTCCCTGCGTGCCAGATATTTAGCAAAGTCTATCATGTTAGCAGCTGGAGTAATAGCAGAAGCCTTTGTGTGTCTTGGTGTTGTGGGTGAACCATCACGGCGGTGGATGGGGCTTAATTCAGGGGCCTCCTGCCTTGTCAGTGGCTGTGTCTCTTTGATATGGGGAGGGGACAGTGTGTCTGGGGCAGGTGTGTTAGGACTGAAGCTGGTCTGAGCTTGATGGTCCAGATATGCCTCCGTTCGCTGTTGAATTACCTGTGGTGAGACGTCACTCCTGATGACACTGCCTATATCCTCATATTCTGATCGTGCTGCAGCTTCTAAAATCTCAGCCTCTGCGTTAGCAGCAGCAGCTGCTTTTTCAAGTTCTAGTGCTTCTAGATCCACTTCTAGTGTAGCTTTTTCCAAATCCAATTTGGCTCTCTGCTTTTTCAATTCCAACTCTCTTTGTCGGTATGTGACTCTGGTGCGTGCAGCTTCAGCTGAGGCTCTGGCCTTAGCAGCAGCGCTAGCCACTGAATGTTTGGAGGAAGATGTGCGCTTTGAGCTGGCTACTGACACTGCCTTTTCATCCTTTTGTGTTGTCTGGGCTTCCATAACTGCAGCAGGCGAATCCCTCTGATGATATGTTTTTTTACTGTACTGTTCTCCCTATGTGTTTTGCTCTTGCGTGAACACAGATCAACAGCCAGCCAAACTCCTTATTCAAGAGCCAGGAAGTGAGCGGGCTCGCTCCTTTAATATCTTTTCACACATAAGTCAGCATTTCTGACAGCATTGAATTCGGTGTAAAACTAGAAAAGAAAGATACAAAGAAAATGTCTTAATCAACAGCCCTGTAAATATCGGCTCAAGTATCAACTGCTTGATATTAACTCAACAGGTATTAGCACAGCAGGCTAGAAAACAAGGCAAATTAGCAGGTAAGTATACACACTGCTGTCCCACAAGCCACAACATTATACTGCTACTTTTATACGCAAAATACCCATAAAAGTCATTAACACATCTTATCAAGCCTGTAAACAATGTGTAACACTTACAACCATTGCTTTCTGAGAGATTCACTGCATCGATGCGGCCGTGAGATGATACACACACGTTTTACTCCCTACTTCCGGTTAGTCGGGAGATTTTCAAAATAAAAGCGCCACAAATACATATAAAGATAGAAAACAGTAAATCAACATTTCAAAATCATTTTGAGTGTCTTTTAAACATATTAAAGGTGACATATTATGCTCATTTCTGCTTGTTGACATGGTTCCTTGATGTCTAAATGGAATGATAGTAACATGCTTTGGTCGAAAAAAACGAAGGATTGAGCACAGCAGGGGTGTTTACACACCAGTTTCACAGCCCTGTTTTAAGCGGCAGGTTTGAGTGCCTTTCCCTTTTATGCTAATGAGCTACTGCGTGCGCCGCCCACCTCTTCCTGCCGGGCGGAAGACGTGAGGACGGCATCGCGTGACCATGGCAACGAGCTATACACATTTGCGAAGCAACTTTTCTGTGTCCATGCCTGCATATAACTGATAGTAGCACAGCAGACATGTAGCAGCTAACCCCTGTCTCCGGCTCCAAGACAAAGTAGTGATTGCTTTACTGCAGGTAACGTGCAGGTCACTGTCCTTTAGCACAACATGCTAATGAATTGTAGCTCACCGTCCGCGAACAACTGAGACATTTCACCCCGTCTCCTCTGCGTGTTCACGGAGGAACAGTACCTCACCGTCCGCTAACAACCGAGACATTTCACCCCGTCTCCTCTGCTAGTTCACGGAGGAACAGTACCTCACCGTCCGCTAACAACCGAGACATTTCACCCCGTCTCCTCTGCTTGTTCACGGAGGAACAGCAGCCCACCGTCCGCTAACAACCGAGACGATTTCATACAATCTCCTCTGCTTGTTTACGGCCGAGCAGTGGTTCACCGGCCGGTTAGAAGCGATAAAATCTCAATATCCTAATTCATTTTCTCAATTCACTGTCATGTTTTAAAAGAGTGCTGATATGACAAATCGTGAATACTACGGCCAGTAAGCCCAACGTTGATAACTTCACGTTAGCCTCATATTTACATCGACCGTTAGCGTTAGCATTAGCGTTAGCATTAGCGTTAGCGTTAGCTCATGTGCTAAACGGCCAAAGTAACACAAACTACACTGTTTTTTAAATACTTACAGTTCCATCATTGACAGTGGGTATGGATCCATCTTTTAAGGGACAATGTTGTTGCCAGTCCAGCGTCCAGTCCTGACCCTGGTTGCTGAAGCAGTCCGACATGAAGTGACTGGCACAGACCGTAACGCTTTGCTCACTGAAGCTGGGACGTTTCCCTGATAAATAAAATGTAGCCGCTTAGCTCTGATATCTTATGCTTAAGGGGTGGGGAGGCACTCCGGATACGCAAATATACATACTAAAGCAAGGAAAAAGTGAGTTTTGCATAATATGTCCCCTTTAAACATATTCAGGGCAGAACACCTATGATGTAATTGGAGCAGAGATTGAAGAAATCCATTCATCATATGGACTGCATGGCAAAGTTGTTGCCACTGTAACTGATAATGCATCTAATTTTGCCAAAGCATTCAGAGTATGTCAGCCCTGTAATTTGGAGTCTGAATCTGAAAATGAAGAAGAAGGTGATGATGAGGAACCGACTTTTACAGATGTCATAGAAGCTCTTTCAACCGCATCTGGTGATGGACAGTTTAGCCTCCCTCCACACTACAGGTGTGCATCACACCCAATTAACCTGATTTCAACAAGCGATGTTGACAAACATCTAAATTCCTGTGCAGACACCAAGGCTGTATATAGGAGTAGTATTGCAAAATGCTCTGCTCTTTGGACTAAATCAAGTTGATCAACATTAGCCCCTGAACAGGTGGAGGAAGTCAGCCGCAGGAAACTAGTAATACCCACATCCACAAGGTGGAATTCCCTGTACGAGGCCATTTCAAGAGTCATCACAATTCCGATGAATAAGCTGAATCCCCTGTGTGTAAAACTGGGAATCAAGTGCCTTAATGAAAGGGAGTACCTATTCTTACAAGAGTACTGCACCGTGATGAAGCCCCTGACCGTAGCACTGGACATCTTACAAGGGGATGAGTGCACCTATGGGGCTTTACTACCAACACTCACAAGCCTGATGTCAAAGACACTTGCCCTGAAAGATGACTTCTCTAGAATGACAGCCAGCCTTCTGTTTGATAATTGATTTGGGTGGATTTGTTGAATTTATTATACCATTCATGGTGGGCAGATGTTACACTTTGTTTGTTTTAAGCAGTGAGTACAATTATTAAAATGATAGAATATAATGAAATTATTCAATAAATCAATTATTCATCCCCTGTTCAATATCAGGGATATTGATCATCATTAATCATGAATATTAATCTTAACATCAACAGAAGATTGAAATAAAGAGGTCAAAACAGCCTCAACCCAAAATTAAATCTCATACAGTATTGATAGCACATGAGATGGTTTAGGTCAGTGGAGCCCACAAAATAGTTAAAATTTGCCGATTTATATAGTAAAATAAATATATTCTTAGTTATATCATATTGTATTTTACAGGCCATCAAGATTTGTTTTGATGCTGTACTGGATAGCCAAGTAGGACTTCTTGCAGCGGCCAGCTGACAACAGAGAGTTGTAAAGCTGCTCCTGAACTGAACTGGCTCCCAACTGGCAGCCAGCCCAGCTGAAATGAACTTATTTTGATTTTGAGAACCAGCCCACTGAAAGCTTCTCAGCAGAAAAAGAAGAAACTGGCTATTTAAGGTCAGGGTATGAGCTTGAGATTCTGAATCAGTTCCCAAACCTCAAAAAGATGTACATGAAATACAACACTCCAACTCCATCCAGTGCACCAGTGGAACGGCTGTTCAGTTTAGGTGGATTGGTGCTTTCCCCGAAAAGGAATAGACTGTGTGATAGGAGGTTTGAGAAGCTTCTGCTGATGCGATATAACCAATGTTTCACTCCGAAAGAAAACAAAACAACATAGGGCCTTGTCAGGGTAGCCATAAAATGAGACTGGACTAACAGCCTAAATGTGGCATGCAACAGCATTTTCCTGTTTTGGTAAACACATTATTACTCCTCTCTGCACTTTACCAACTGTTAAAAGACGTAAATGTTAATAATTTGGAATACAGTCAAGAGAGACTTTGATTTTAATTATTTTATTGCTGTATTTTATTTACATATATTCGAATGAAGGATTATACAAAAAGATTTTAATTTATATGCTGGAATATGCAGAAATATAAGTTAAGAGAAGAAGGACTTTTCTTCAAGTCAGAGGCTGTTGCATTTAATTAAATTTTTGCTTGATGCAATGTGCATAAAGTTAAAAGATTGAAACTAATAAAACAAGTTTTAAAAAAGAGACTGTTTCATTTTCATAGGTAAATACCTCAAACAGCATACAGAAAGGAAGTGCAAGAGAGTTGCATTAGTGCTTGTCCAAAGTCCAGTATAAATGCAGTAAAAGACTAGGTCCATCGCAACAGCTCACTCTTAGTCTGTTTTTGAGAGCTAAGGCTTTCTTAGAGTGTGTTGCCTTCCAGCTCCATCACAACTTCAGTTAAGGAGGGTAGTTCAGGTTCAATGCATACATTAGGCCAAATAACATGGCAGCAACTACCGCAATATCCAGATCACGCAGTATCTGCTTGCTTTCCGGGACAATCCCTATGTCCTCTGGTTTACTGGTGACTAGTTTGACTAGTATATTCCCACCGTGGTCTCATCAATGGAACCTTGGATGATGGCTTCGTCTTCTGCCTGCACAGTCACAAAATGAACCGAGTGAGATCAAACAAAATATAATATATGGCATATACTGGAAATATTATGTTAATTGATGACATATCCATTTCCCTACAGTTCTCGGATAGCAATAGTTGGATGTATCAGTGAAGGTGCTGAGGATGACTACAGGACTGTTGTGGACAACTTTGTCACATTATTATTTTATTATTATTTATTATACTATTTTTAATCCCACAATGGGGAAATTCTCTTTTACACACACACACACACACACAGTGCTGTGCAAAAGTTTTAGGCAGGTGTGACAAAATGCTGTAAACTAAGAATGCTTTCAAAAATGCAAGTGTTTGTTCTAAGGTGAGGTGCAGGATAGCATGGTAGAAGATAAAACATCACACTGGCAGGGAGTTGTGCAGAAAAAATAGTCAGACTATTATTAATAGTCTCAAAAAAACATGTTACAAAGAAAACATTCTTCACACAGCTCAGGACAGTTCTGGTGCTACTCTTCAAAAAAAACAAAAACAGTCCATTCTCTCCCCTTCCACTCACAAATATAGCATGTGAGTCCACCTTTCCAGTTCAAACTGGCCTATCAGGACAGATCTCTACAATGGAGAGTTGACAAGGTTAAATAACAAATACACATTGTTTTCTTAACTTGCTCATACCAACAAGATCTACATTAATTCTTCAACATGTTAAGATAACTACTGTACATTCAAAATAAACACATAATTTGTACATCATTCAGTATTTACTTTAATTACCTGAAATTTCCTCACACATCCATTATCCAATCAAATCTGAGCACACGCCTACTCATACACCACATAAAAAGGCTACTGTTGAGGCGCGCTTCCTCTTTCATCACCAGCACAAGATGGCCACCACAAAGGACTCAAACTCGGACAGGTTATTGCTTTGATTACAGCATGTCTTTTAATATATTTTGAGAAATAAACTTGAAATAAACTGAGAAGCTGAGTACAATTCATTTTCAGAAAACTGTGTGTGAGTGTATGTACACCTTCCTGAACAAAAAAAGGGTTGAGCAAATAGTGAGGGAGCTGGTGATTCATCACAGTGTTAATAGTTTATTTTCATCAATTAACAAAATGCAGTGAATGAACAGAAGAGAAATCTAAATCAAATCAGTATTTGGTGTGACCACCCTTTTGCCTTCAAAACAGCATCAGGTACACTTGCACACAGTTTTTGAAGGAACTCGGCTGGTAGGTTGTTCCAAACATCTTGGAGAACTAACCACAGATCTTCTGTGGATGTGGGCTTCCTCAAATCCTTCCGTCTCTTCATGTAATCCCAGACAGACTCGATGATGTTGAGGTCAGGGCTCTGTGGGGGCCATACCATCACTTCCAGGGATTCTTGTTCTTCTTTATGCTGAAGATAGTTCTTAATTACATTGGCTGTATGTTTGGGGTCGTTGTCCTGCTGCAGAATAAATTAGGGGCCAATCATACACTTCCCTGATGGTGTTGCATGATGGATAAGTATCTGCCTGTATTTCTCAGCATTGAGAACACCATTAATCCTGACCAAAATCTCCAACTCCATTTGCAGAAATGCTTCCCCAAACTTGCAAGGAACCTCCACCATGCTTCACTGTTGCCTGCAGACACTAATTATTGTACCGCTCTCCAGCCCTTTGGCAAACAAACTGCCTTCTGCTACAGCCAAATATTCCAAATTTTGACTCATCAGTCCCAAGCACCTGCTGTCATTTTTCTGCACCCCAGTTCCTATGTTTTCATGCATAGTTGAGTTGCTTGGCCTTGTTTCCATGTCGGAGGTATGGCTTTTTGGCGGCAACTCTTCCATGAAGACGACTTCTGGCCAGACTTCTCTGGACAGTAGATGGGTGTACCTGGGTCCCACTGCTTTCTGTCAGTTCTGAGCTGATGACACTGCTGGACATCTTCCGATTTTGAAGAAAAATAAGCTTGATGTGTTTTTCGTCTGCTGCACTAAGTTTCCTTAGCCGACCACTGCGTCTATGATCCTCAACATTCTCTGGGAGAGACCTTGCTGATGTAGTATAACTACCTTGTGTCTTGTTGCTGTGCTCAGTCTTGCCATGGTGTCTGACCTGTGACATGAAACTGTCTTTCACAACCTCACCTTGGTAGCAGAGTTTGGCTGTTCCTCACCCAGTTTTAAGCCTCCTACACAGCTGTTTCTGTTTCAGTTAATGACTGTGTTTCAACCTACATGTGAAATTGATGACCATTAGCACCTGTTTGGTATAATTGGTTGATCATACACCTGACTATAATCCTACAAAATCCCTGACTTTGTGCAAGTGTACCTATAAGAACTGATGCTGGTTTGAAGGCAAAGGAGTAGTAACACCAAATATTGATTTGATTTAGATTTTTCTTTTGTTCGCTCACTTTGCAATTTGTAAATTGATAAAAATAAACAATTATTATTTATATTTTTGAAAGCATTCTTAGTTTACAGCATTTTTTCACACCTGCCTAAACCTTTTGCACACACGTGATCTCTTTCCTAGGCCAGAGCACTTCTTCAGAAGGAGAACCATTTGGAGATATACTCATGATGAAAATTGGGTAATGTTAGATTTGAACATTTTGGAGACTTTTAACCATGCCGTGTTTCTTGTTATCAAGTAACCAGCCCCTTGCTAGCCATCATACATTTTTCTAAAGATGTAGGGTTTTTGGTGTTGTTAAGTTGTTGTTCAGTTGCCTTACAATTACCATTAAATAAATGTATGTGTCACGAGCTTGTGTGATGATAAAACTATAAAAACTGAATAAGGTCTCTACTGGGGAGCCACTGGTCACAAGCAACAACAAGGCAGGGGTGACCCAATTTATTTAGAAAAATAAACACAGAACAAGCTAAAATACTATAAAACAATGGCAGCAAATGCTCTAAAAGGATTATAAAAGAAATAATAAAAGAAGAGTCTACTGGGTGACGATGGGTGGGGGAGGCGGGTCGAAAAGACGGGGTAACAGTAAGTAACAGTTCAGCTTGTAAAGTCCAAAATCAGTCCCTTGCCACCTTCGCGCTCTTCCTCCTCTCCAGCTGCAGCCACGCTGTTGCGGCCGTGACACCTCCAGCTGATGTATAGAAAACAACCAGTCAATCGTCGGGTTTCATTGAGAGACCCCCCCTCCAGAAAATAACACTAAAATCAACTAACAAATTACATGTAATTCAATAAAGATAAGCAAAAGGAAAACCAAACAAAAGCAATATACAAAGCATGCAAATAAAATCCAAACAAATGATTTCAAACAAAATTAAGGGGGTTTCTCTCATCTCACCTTCCTCTATATCGATCCCTATTGATATTACCACAAGGGAGTGAAATAAAAGCGGTACTTAGCTCGGAGGAGGGGTGAAGCCTGCCTCAACCCCTCCACACTTCCCGCGATGTGTCTCCCTTGGTCCTTTCCCCAGCCGCTGTCTCTGGCTGCGATCTCTCGCTGGGTCTGTAGCAGAAGGTGTATCGATCAGATCCTCTCCTCGTCCAGCCATAGGCTGAACCCGACTCTCTCTCTCTCGCCGCCCTGGTCACGTCCGTGTCTTCGTGCCGCAGCGTCTTGCACCGTCTGCCTGGCTGCCGTCCTCCCTTTGTTCTACTTCACCCGGCTTTTCTGCCTGTGGGGACCCCACCTGACAACCCCCACCACCAATCATATGCCTCCAGCCTCCCGTCTCCTTCCGGGGCAGCATTACCCTGCGTCGCCCCTGTGAACGTAATTTAAAAAGACAGCGCCCCCACTGGTCCCACCACCTGAAATAGTCACCCCATGACATATGTCTTACACAGGGTCAGGAATCAGACCTGTGTAGGCCAGGCACCTCCTCTGGGACCTGGGATTTCAGCCCTATTCCCTCCACCCCAACTCCCTTTCCCTCCTCTTCCTCCTCCTTCTCCCTCCTCCCCTCTCCATCCCCAGACCCTTCTCTATCCTCCCTCCCCTCTCCAAGCTCAAGAGACCAACATGGTGCCAGCAGAACTGTACAGCCTGTCAGCCCACAGTATGTTGTATACACAGACACAGAGTTGGAGCAATCGCAAAACACCTTTTTTGAAAAACAGCGTGCTGGACAAGGAGACTACATACTTTTCAGAGATCTTCAATGTCGATTAATCATGAATACAGTAACAAGCATGATTTCCATTAAGAGGGCAGCAAGGATTGGCTTCCAGTATCCATGCAGCCATGAACTCAATGTAATGGCAGACAGTGTCTCATTTAGTACTAACCAATGCTTCGGGACCAATCTGTGACCAGTGGAGCCGAGTGGGTAGGTCACAATTCAGGTATTCAACACATGTTCCAAACACAGCACTGTTGGATGCATGGCAGCCAAAATGCAAACATTTGACAATCAAAATGGGAGGGATATGCTTCTTCTAGATCAATCAGGGCAGCGTGTGTCTGCTTGTATGGCTTCAGTTCTAGATTTGACTTTGTTTAATGTGATTTATTACACAATCTGTTGCGTGTCTGTGTCTTGTAAGGAATCTGGATGTCCATGTTTATATCTATTCATGCACAAAAACAACCCTCCATATTTAAAAGAAAAGTTGTACAAATCTGTTTCTGATAGAGGCACAAAATACTGTTTTAATTATATGTAATAGAATCCACAAATATCTATTTGATATTAAGTAGTGTGTTATGCCCGGCTCAGTGTGGTGCACAACAAAGAAGGGAGGTCCATACAGTAACTTCTTAAGTCTCTCAAAATCATTTATTAAAGGGAACTTAACTGAAGCAAACTAAACATAATCAAAAACCAAATGAAGTGCCCAGGCAGGCACCAGCCTTCCAGGGGGTAGAGAGAGGGAGCCATCTTGGAATCACCTGGCTTTCAAAGGCTCAGGTGACACCAATCCCTCAACGAGGTGGGCGGGGCCATACCAGGGAGAACCTGAACAGAGGAGCACAGACAGAAAAAGGACAACAGACACTGGCCCAAGGCCTAGGGCCGTCACAAGTATCTCAGAAATGCATTTGTAAATCTCCCTTCTTTTTTTGAATGGAGCTTTTTTTACATTTATATACAACTATAAATGTTTTTGTGTGCATCCATGAAACACTTTATGTTAACCTTTCTATGGGCATTAATTACTGAGATGCATCTGATTCCATGTGGGAACTGAGCAGTGTTATAAGCCATAGCAGAGAAGGGGTTAACTACTTTGGGCAAATAAAAAACAGTGAGCTTGCAGGAATTTGGTCTGGTTGTAACCAGGATAATTCTTCCTAGGCCTCCAGCTCGATGGTGTAAAATTTACAATGTGATTGACTCCCTTTCTCTCTGCTCCATGTGTGTCGTGTGCGTGTGTTCATGTTAATTGTATTTGTGTGTATTTGTGAGTGATTTCTGTGTGCACATATAAAAGCAAATAAATCAAAGTTCAAAGTTCAAAGTCGACTTTATTGTCAAAACTGCAATATGTACAAGACATACAGAGAATTGAAATTGTGTTTCCCTCTGTCCAGACAGAAATAAGAAATATAAGAATATAAAATAAAATAGAAATATAGATCTAAAAATAAAAATAAAAATAAAATATGTACAGCTAAGAGACATTCGGGAATATAAAGTCCGGAGATATAAATAGTGTGGAATAGGTATGTCAGTATTGGGATTGGATATAAGTATAGATATAAATATGGCAGTTTGATATAAATATGACAGTATAAAATGGTGTAAACTGGTCTATGACAATGAAATTGTAAACATTCTTACACAGTGCAAATAGATTTTAAAGTGTTTTTGAGTTGTAAAAGTGGCTGGTGCCATGGGGGGGGGGGGGGGGGGGGTCAACAATGTCCATAGTTAGTGGGGGCGGCGGGCGGAGAAGGAGAGGGAAGGGGGGGCAGCGCTGGGAGGGAGTTCAGCATCCTGATGGCCTGATGAATGAAACTGTCTCTCAGTCTGCTGGTTCTCGCTCGGAGGCTCCTCATCCTCCTCCCGGAAGGCAGGAGACTGAAGAGTTGGTGGTTGGGGTGGGTGGGGTCGCCCGCAGTGCTGAGTGCTTTGCGGGCCAGACGTGTGCTGTAAGTGTCCTGGAGGGAGGGGAGGGAGGCACCGATGATCCTCTCAGCTGCTCTTACTATGCGCTGCAGGGTCTTCTTGCAGGATGCAGTGCAGCTGCCGTACCACACAGTGATGCAGCTGGTCAGGATGCTCTCGGTGGTTGGTCATAAAAACAAATAATAATTGATTATCAGAATTATTAGAAACAACAACAAGCAATGATTATACAAAGAAGATTATACATTTTCTGTTTTCATCGAGTTTCCACTTGTTCAAGTTATTGCATGAAGAGATGCACTGATGCAATCATTTTACATTTGAGGATTCACCCAGTAAATTGACTTCTGCATGTCTGTTTTGGATTCATATTCAGGACATGGTCCACAAAAGGGTAACTTTAATCTGTCATCTCCTGTGTTATGGGGATGCTTCCTCTCTGCTTTGTAACACCTGCTGCTGCTGAGAACGTGGAGGTAGAGAGGTGAAGGGAGAGAATGAACGCAGTGAATGAAGAGAGCATGCGGCATTTTTGTTTAAAAACAAATAGTTTCATTTGATTTACATTAATAATTTTATGGGAAATTTCCCATTTTAAACTGGAATAGTAGAATACTACAATTATTCTCTATGGCAGTGAAATTTGGGGACCAAAACTAAATAATGAATTTGACAAATGGGACAAAATCATCATAGAACCATTCCACACGAGTCCTGTAAGAACAACCCGCAAGTCCCAAAACATCAAATTATACTGTACAGGGCTGTAGCCAGGATTTCAAAATTAGTGAGGTCCAGAATTTGACAATGTCCCTAGACCCCCCCCACGAGCCCACACACGCGCACGCACGCACACACACAAGCTTTATAGTTAAGTAAGTATAGTTAAGTAAACGTTTATATACTGTACATAATCAGACAGTGAAGTGATGGTAGGTTACTTTGTGCTGGTCTAGTAAGGACAGAATAGAGACCCCTTTTTGCATTTTTTGCACAAATCATACCAAAATGTTACCTACAAAAACGAGTACACTGCCCATGGTAGTGTTGTAATTTAAAGAACACACAGAGGGATCTGTTGACCAAGAAAAGGGTTTTTATTAGGCTAATAAAAGTGTGTGTGTTTGTGTGTGTGTGTGTGTGTGTGTGTGTGTGTGTGCTCCTCACTGCTCCTCTGTCCAGTCAGTCTTCTGTGTGCTCCTCACTGCTCCTCTGTCCAGTCAGTCTTCTGTGTGCTCCTCACTGCTCCTCTGTCCAGTCAGTCTTCTGTGTGCTCCTCACTGCTCCTCTGTCCAGTCAGCCAGTCTTCTGTGTGCTCCTCACTGCTCCTCTGTCCAGTCGGTTCATCCTCCATGTGCTCCTCTCTTTGCATTGGCCCTCTGAAATCACATAGAATACACAAACATAAGTTAAAATGATATAGTTGTAGTATAATGATATTATAGTATAATGAAAATTCTATAGTAGTATAGTCATCATGATATAATTATATAGTTGTATCTGATCTGAATACTAACAACAAGAATTACATTTTGGAGTTGAAGGCTAAGTGGATCCTCCTGTGGCCAGAAGCATCCCACCGTCTCAGTACTCTCTCCCTGTCAATCTTAACTTTCCAGTGAACATGCATTAGAGCCAGACCAGTGAGTCTCTCATCTGACATGCTGGCTCTCAGCCATGTCTTCAGCCTTCTCATTGCTGAGAAGGACCTTTCACAAGCACATGTTGTGACTGGGATTGTGAGGAATATTCTCAACATACACTCTATGTTTGGAAAGAAGACCATGTTTGTAGTCTGGAGGGTGTCCAGTGCTGTGGATGGCAGTGGCTCGGTGCTGGACTGGAATTTGTATTTCCACCGTTTAAGCTCTTGATCCACAGTTGCAGCATCAGGTAGGTCTTGTTGGTACCACTGGAGGAGCTCTGCTTCCTTTTCTTCAGTGAGCTTTTTCAGATCTGCTGGCACCAGGTACGCTGCCACCATGGCTGGCTCATTTCTTTTAGCAAATCTGCTTTCCAGCTCACTGATGATGTGCTCAACAAAAGGATAAAATAGATTTACCCTGTAGTGGTCTTCCACTGATTCAGAGGGAATGTTTGCCCTGAAATTCTGTTTGACAGAGATTCTGCGTTTGCTTGGCACCACATCAATAGATTTAGCCAGGTCAGTTGCCTTTTGAAAGCAGACACTGAAAACTTGCTCACATCTTTGTTGAGCTATGACATCACGGACATTTCTGGCCTCCTGATATGCGAAAACTATGTCCAGGTTAGTAGCCTGCAGTTGCTTTGTCAGGGGCTGCATAAAACCGAGGACATAGTTAGTTATCACAGCAGTGATGATTGTTTCAAATGATTCCATACTTTGCCGGAGGTTATAGGCTTTCCCAGAGATGGAGGTGTGCTCTGTTTCCATGGTCCTCAAAGTGGAATGGACAGCACTAAACTTCTCCACAAAGGCACACATTGTTGTCGCTCTAGTGCCCCACCTTGTGTCGGACATCAAAGGGATCCCTGATGTGCACTGCTCTTTCAGGGCAGTTTTTCTTGCCCCTGTGGCTGAAAAGAAGGCAGCAATTTTTTCAACCACAGTCATGATGTTCCTCACTACAGGGATATCGGCACATCCATGCACCACTACCAAATTAAGTGCATGGCTCCTGCAGTGGCTGTACACGGCTCTTGGATACTGCTCCTGGATCCTGGCTTGGACCCCACTGACTCTTCCACTCATCGTAGAAGCTCCATCATAACCCTGACCCCTCAGTAAATTAGCCTCAAGACCCATCTCTCTGAGCTGCCTGAGAATGGCTTGACTGATGGTGGCCGCGTCTTGCTTGGGGAGGGGACAGAAACCCAGGAAGTCCTCCCTTATTTCAGCTCTCATTTCCTTGTTGCTGACATAGCGTATGCACATTGACATTTGCTGAGTGCCACTGATGTCCACTGATTCATCAGCAAGGACAGAGAAGTACTTGGCCTCCTTTACCTCTTTTATTAAGGTCTCTCTAATGTCAAGAGCACAGCATTCTATTAGCTCATTTTGAACTGCAGGTGATAGATACATGGCATTTTTAGGAGCAGTTTGAAGATGTTTTTTTAGGGTAGAATCAAATTCTGATTTCCAATCTACAAAGTGGCGGAAATTCCCTGTCTCACTCCCCCCCTCCCAGCTCCCCCGAAAAGCCACATTTCTTTGGCCAAGGCACACAATCACATCTAGAATAGATAGGAGTGTCTGACGATTTCTTCTCACCTTCTCCTCATAATTTGTGCTGATTGTTGAGCTTATGTCTTTTTTTTTTCCTTCAGCTATGGAGGTGAAGTTTTCTGCCATTTCTGTGGCTTTTTGATGTCCAATGGACAAGCTGTGCTTTGGGAGGATACCTCTTTTTTCCCCAATGGCATTTTTCCAGTCAGTGAAGCCCTTTGTAATGAAACAGAGGTTTGAGCCCTTAACATTATTGAAGGCAAGGCAATGAGCACAATACGCAGCATCTTCATTAGCTGAGTACCGAAGCCATTCATATTTCTTTTCCCACAAGACATTATATTTCAGGTGCTTTCCTCCAAAATCCCGCTGGGGATAGCTATAATGTCCTGTGGCCACCCACCTATTTTGAAGCAACCATGTTTTGTCTGTGTCAGTTAATGTAAGACCCTGCATTATTTTATCCTTGTATTTAACAGGATCTAAAGGATCCAAGATTGTTTCATGCACAATCACTTGACTGTTCTTACCACACTGTTCTGGTCCGCTCTGTTCTGGTCCGCTCTGTCCTGGTCCGCTCTGTGCTGGTCTGCTCTGTTCTGGTCTGTCTCCGTCCTCATTGTCACATGGCCTTGGTTTTTTTTTAACAAATGAATCCAATGTATTCTGCAGAAGTTTTTTTCTTTTTGACATTGTTCTTCACTTTCTGACTTGTTTTTTTCTGTAGGGGGACATTAAAGAGGTTGATTAGACCTTGGTTGAATTAGGTATATTTATCATCATACATAGGCAAGGCAAGGCATCTTTATTTATATAGCGCATTTCATACCAAGGCAACTCAATGTGCTTTACATAAAGACAGAACATTTAAAGAATAAAATGAAATAAAAGAGAAGCATAAAAAATAATAAAAACAAACACTTAAAACAGAGTTAAAAACAAGAGCAAATAAAAGTAAAATAAAAGAAGATAGATAGGTTTAAAATTCTTAAAAGGAATTTAGCCATAGGCACATGAAAAGAGAAATGTTTTTAACCTGGATTTAAAAGTGCTCACAGTTGGAGCTGATCTTAGTTCTGCTGGTAGTTTATAGCCTGTGCTGTGTGTGTGTGTGTGTGTGTGTGTGTGTGTGTGTGTGTGTGCGTGCGTGCGTGTGTGTAAAGAAAAAACTCGTGCTGAGTCTCTGTTGCCATGGTAACGAACTCGAGCGTCGACCTAGGTACTTAATTGATCTATATCTATGGTTTTACCGGAATGTTTTTATCCGTTTTGACATTGGCTTATAGGCTAAGGCTACCCAGTCTGGCTCAAACCGTAATGTTGTTCATTTATTCCTGAAATATGCCACTGGCTCGGACTAAAATGGGGCGGGACGGGACGGGCCTGGCTATTCAACCCCCGTCTCCCTCATCCTCTTTTTTAATTACACCTGTGTCGACTAGGACCGAAAATAGCGGATCTGACTACATGCAAGTTAACCTACTGTTGGAGGATCGCGTCGGTCATCGGCTTAATTTATAGCGGGCTGCTTGGTCGTAAAATAATAATAATAAAGTTGTCACTCACCTCAGCTCGCAGTTATCTTCCTCCTGTTAACTGAAAATGTCCCGCGTTTTCCACTTCCTGCTTGCGTGCGGTTTCAAAATAAAAGTCCGATGTGTTACAGTAACATGTTGCCACGCTGTTCGGGGCTTCTTTTATTTTTTTATCTCAGAAATTTTTACCGAGGTCCGGACCTCGGTGACCTCATAGCTGGCTACGGCCCTGATACTGTATATGCAGAGCAGAACATGACCAAAACCCCCTTATGCTAAAAATGCAAAAATAAATAAATAATTAAAATATGATAAAATTTTACAATCACCAAAAACCAAGTAACCCCCAAACATAGCATCAGAAAGCCCTAACCCTGAAGACCCCCAAACTGAAGACTGCCTGCACACCTTCCCAAAGGGTGCATGAGCATCAGTGAGCGAGCGATGCAGGACCCCATGCCAACAAAAGCCCACTGGAAGATTGATGCAACGCCTTGTTGGGAATTGATGGTAGGGCAGGTGTGGTTATTAGGAATTAATAATTATTGATAATAATTATTAAAATTAAACAAATACAAAGTAATACAATTAATTTTCAAATCGTTAAAACAGGGCACCACCCTGGAATCAGGGACCAATAACCAGACCAAAATTAGTCTCAAAAAAGGGTTCACTTTAAATGTAAATATTTGTAAAATATAAAAGGAACAGTGAAGGAAATGAATCCGAGCGCTGACCATCACAACCAGGAATTATCACAAAACATACGCACAAAATAATCACAGAAAACTGCTGTGTACAATATAATAGACTTTATTATTGTTAGCAAATTGATCAAATCAATAATACTTTCAATAAACAAAAATCGATCACTGAACTAAAGCAGCTAAACTATAAAACTAAATTAAGACAAACTCAAACATAAATAACAAACAAGCATGGATGTCTGTGTGTGTATGTGTTGGAGAGACAAAGAAAGAGGAGCCAAGATGGTGGTTGTAGTAAAAGAGACAAGATGGCGGAGAACCAAAATGGCGGTCACGATCTCTTGGAAGGTGACGTCATGGAGTGTTGCGTTGAAAGGACTACAAAAATGGGAATTCGGGAACTCACGTTTGTTCGACTACAAATATGGCTGAAATGTGACTTGGAGAAGTCACACATGGACACGAATTAAAAAATGATAATGATTTTGCTGAATCATGTGTCTAGAATTCAAAAATGGTGGACATGAATACATCACCTAAAGGTAGTCAAATGAACGAACGCGCGAGATTTGAACAACGGCAATGGTTACACCGCTGTTGGCTTCATGTGCACTTTGATTGCACACAAGATGAATTTGGAGGGACAGTGACCTACTGTTCCACAAAGGTAGTCGTGCTACCACGAGGCGTCTGAA